>NC_090646.1:178121434-178828934 GCF_040937935.1 Hyperolius riggenbachi
CCACACCATATAGCATTCTGTTTACTGCCACTCTGTGTACCTCGCTCAGCCACACTATATAGCATTCTGTTTACTGCCACTCTGTGTCTGCTGGGAATAGTAGTACACCGCTTGCTCAGCCACACTATATAGCATTCTGTTTACTGCCACTCTGTGTACATCGCTCAGCCACACTATATAGCATTCTGTTTACTGCCACTCTGTGTCTGCTGGGAATAGTGGTACACCGCTCGCTCAGCCACACTATATAGCATTCTGTTCACTGTTCTGTGTCTGCTTGGAATAGTGGTACACCGCTCGCTCAGCCACACTATATAGCATTCTGTTTACTGTTCTGTGTCTGCTGGGAATAGTGGTACACCGCTCGCTCATCCACACTATATAGCATTCTGTTCACTGTTCTGTGTCTGCTGGGAATAGTGGTACACCGCTCGCTCAGCCACACTATATAGCATTCTGTTCACTGTTCTGTGTCTGCTGGGAATAGTGGTACACCGCTCGCTCAGCCACACTATATAGCATTCTGTTCACTGTTCTGTGTCTGCTGGGAATAGTGGTACACCGCTCGCTCAGCCACACTATATAGCATTCTGTTTACTGTTCTGTGTCTGCTGGGAATAGTGGTACACCGCTCGCTCAGCCACACTATATAGCATTCTGTTTACTGTTCTGTGTCTGCTGGGAATAGTGGTACACCGCTCGCTCAGCCACACTATATAGCATTCTGTTTACTGTTCTGTGTCTGCTGGGAACAGTAGTACACCGCTCGCTCAGCCAGAGTATATAGCATTGTGTTTACTGCCACTCTGTGTACACCGCTCAGCCAGACTATATACCATTGTTTACTGACACTCTGTGTACACCGCTCAGCCAGACTATATACCATTGTTTACTGACACTCTGTGTACACCGCTCAGCCAGACTATATACCATTGTTTACTGCCACTCTGATTCTGCTGGGAACAGTAGTACACCGCTCGCTCAGCCAGACTATATAGCATTGTGTTTACTGCCACTCTGTGTACACCGCTCAGCCAGACTATATACCATTGTTTACTGACACTCTGTGTACACCGCTCAGCCAGACTATATACCATTGTTTACTGAAACTCTGTGTACACCGCTCAGCCAGACTATATACCATTGTTTACTGCCACTCTGATTCTGCTGGGAACAGTAGTACACCGCTCGCTCAGCCAGACTATATACCATTGTTTACTGACACTATATAGCAGACTATATAGCATTGTGTGTACACCGCTCAGTCAGACTATATACCATTGTTTACTGACACTCTGTGTACACCGCTCAGCCAGACTATATACCATTGTTTACTGCCACTCTGATTCTGCTGGGAACAGTAGTACACCGCTCGCTCAGCCAGACTATATACCATTGTTTACTGACACTCTGTGTACACCGCTCAGCCAGACTATATACCATTGTTTACTGCCACTCTGATTCTGCTGGGAACAGTAGTACACCGCTCGCTCAGCCAGACTATATACCATTGTTTACTGACACTATATAGCAGACTATATAGCATTGTGTGTACACCGCTCAGCCAGACTATATACCATTGTTTACTGACACTCTGATTCTGCTGGGAACAGTAGTACACCGCTCGCTCAGCCAGACTATATACCATTGTTTACTGACACTCTATGTACACCGCTCAGCCAGACTATATACCATTGTTTACTGCCACTCTGATTCTGCTGGGAACAGTAGTACACCGCTCGCTCAGCCAGACTATATACCATTGTTTACTGACACTATATAGCAGACTATATAGCATTGTGTGTACACCGCTCAGCCAGACTATATACCATTGTTTACTGACACTCTGATTCTGCTGGGAACAGTAGTACACCGCTCGCTCAGCCAGACTATATACCATTGTTTACTGACACTCTATGTACACCGCTCAGCCAGACTATATACCATTGTTTACTGACACTCTGTGTACACCGCTCAGCCAGACTATATACCATTGTTTACTGCCACTCTGATTCTGCTGGGAACAGTAGTACACCGCTCGCTCAGCCAGACTATATACCATTGTTTACTGACACTCTATGTACACCGCTCAGCCAGACTATATACCATTGTTTACTGCCACTCTGATTCTGCTGGGAACAGTAGTACACCGCTCGCTCAGCCAGACTATATAGCATTGTGTTTACTGCCACTCTGTGTACACCGCTCAGCCACACTATATAGCATTGCGTACTCTGCCAGTCAGTGTGTATATTGCTGGGATCAGTAATACTCCACTCACCGTCAACCACTATATGAGCTCAACATGAGTTCCCCAGAGACCTCCGCTGTGAGCAGCACTCCCAACAACAGCAACAGCCAACGCCCCACGCAAGCTATAACATCCACCCCAGCAGCCAGTGGTCAGCAGCAGCCCTCCCCGGAGGAGAACGTTGTGTCCATCAGTCCGTCGCCAGAGCGATTAATGAGGGCTGCCATTGAGGAGATGATGGGGCCTGATGTGGAGGAGGAGGTCTGGCTCAGGCCAGCATCCCAAGTTAATGTTGAGGACGATGAGGGGTCTGTGTCTGGGGATGTTGGGGTGGCAGAGGTGGTGGGTGGGTCAGACTCAGGAGAAGAGTTGTATGATGAGGATGATGATCGGGACCATCTGTATGTGCCTCAGAGTCCGACCCCGGAAAACATGTTGTATCGTGTGTTTAGGTACTAAAATCTGCGTTCCCTCCCAGTAGTGTTGGGCGAACAGTGTTTGCCACTGTTTGGGTTCTGCAGAACATCACCCTGTTCGGGGTGACTATATAGCAGACTATATAGCATTGTGTTTAATGCCACTCTGTGTACACGGCTCAGCCACACTATATAGCACTGTGTTTACTTCCACTCTGTGTCTGCTGGGAACAGTAGTACACCGCTCACCCGCCACTGTATAGCATTGTGCTCTGTGTCACTGCTGACAATAGTGGTACACCGCTCACCCACCACTGTATAGCATTTCTGTACTGCCACTGTACTGCTGCCAGTCAGCGTGTACTTTAAGGATAAGTGAAATGAGGAAGAAATCCGGTGAAAGAGGGAGGGGCAAGGGAAGAGGTGTTTCCCCTGACGGTTCACGTACAGGCCACAGGGGAGCACCCAAGAAAACCCACTCAATACTGCCCATGTTGTCCAGGACAACAACCCTCACAGATCCAAAAGAACAGGACCAGATAATTACTTGGATGACCTCTCAAGCGTCCAGCAGTGGGTTAAGCAGCACCAGCACATCACGCACGAGGTCCGAGTCCTCAGCCAGTTAAAGTCTGGGCTTTCTTTGAAGACTGCACTGAGGATGTTACCATGGCGATTTGCAAGGTGTGCAAGACCCGCCTGAGCAGGGGGAAAAGTATTAACAACCTCTCCACCACCAGCATGAGCCGCCACATTCTATCCAAACATCCCACTCTGTGGGCAAACGCGGCAGGACAGGGTACCACCAGCAACACTGCCTCCCTTGGGTTCACCAGACTCACCACCAGACCCGCCTCAGCAGCAGCAGTAGCCCAGCCATTGCGTGGTTCACAACATTCACAAACATCAGACGATGCTGACACTGTCACTTTCCGGACTAGTGCTCTTGAGGTCTCCCAGTGTTCATCAAACACAACAACCAACAGCCCTTCGGTGTGCAGCGCTACGGTTGAGTTGTCTGTCTCTGAGATGTTTGAGCACAAGAGGAAATTGCCAGCAAATGACCCCCGGGCCGTGGCAGTAACAGCCAGCCAGCATAGCCAAGCTTCTGGCCTGCGAAATGCTGCCATATCGAGTGGTGGAGACAAACAGCTTCAAGGGCATGATGTCAGTGGCCATCCCACGTTACGTGGTTCCCAGCCGCTACCACTTTGCGCGCTCTGCAGTGCCTGAGTTGCATGAGCATGTGGTCAGCTAAATAACCCGAAGCTTGAAGAATGCCGTTGCCTGCAAGGTTCACCTCACCACTGACACCTGGACGAGTGCGTTCGGCCAGGGTCGATACATCTCCCTTACCGCGCACTGGGTGAACCTTGTGGAGCCTGGCAGCGATTCCTCACCTGCTACGGCGCGGGTGTTGCCCACGCCGCAAACAGCTGGATAACAACAGCAGCACCTACCTCTCTGACTCCTTCTCCTCCAACGCATCTCAAAGCTGTACCTCATCCGGAAATGCTAACCCAGCACCAGCAGCAGTAGGATCGTGGAAGCAGTGCAGCACAGCTGTTGGCATGCGTCAGCAAGCGTTGCTGAAGCTGATCTGCCTTGGGGATAAGCAGCACACAGGGGAGGAAATTTGGAGGGGAATAAAGGAACAGACGGATTTGTGGCTGGCACCGCTGGACCTGAAACCGGGCATGAAGCTAGACACCTGGCACGAACTGGCAATGTACGCAATAGAGGTGCTGGCTTGCCCGGCAGCCAGCGTTATGTCGGAACGCTGTTTCAGTGCTGCCGGAGGCATCATCACAGATCGGCGTATCCGCCTCTCCACAGAAAATGCAGACCGTCTGACTCAAATTAAAATGAATCAATCCTGGATTGGAAACGACTACGCAACACTCCTGGACCCCAACCAAGTAACATGACCGATGAACATCTGGGATGGTTTAGCGTTTCCGGTCCCTGTTTATTGAACCTCTCATCTGTATTACATTTATGACTGCATGGCGGCAAAAAGCATTGCTGCTATATCCGCACGCTTTTTGTCCTCATGCAAGGCCTGGGTTGTTGTGTCTCACAAAGCGTGGCCTTCTCCTCCTGCACCTCCTCCTGTTCCATCACGTGTGCTGCTGCTGCTGCTGCTGGGTTACCGTTGCCGGTCCCTGTTTATGGAACCTCTTATCTTTATTACATTTATGACTACATGGCGGTACAAAGCATGCTATCCGCACGCTTTTTGTCCTCATGCAAGGCCTGGGTTGTTGTGTCTCACAAAGCGTGGCCTTCTCCTCCTGCGCCTCCTCCTGTTCCATCACGTGTGCTGCTGCTGCTGCTGCTGGGTTACCGTTGCCGGTCCCTGTTTATGGAACCTCTTATCTTTATTACATTTATGACTACATGGCGGTACAAAGCATGCTATCCGCACGCTTTTTGTCCTCATGCAAGGCCTGGGTTGTTGTGTCTCACAAAGCGTGGCCTTCTCCTCCTGCGCCTCCTCCTGTTCCATCACGTGTGCTGCTGCTGCTGGGTTACCGTTGCCGGTCCCTGTTTATGGAACCTCTTATCTTTATTACATTTATGACTACATGGCGGTACAAAGCATGCTATCCGCACGCTTTTTGTCCTCATGCAAGGCCTGGGTTGTTGTGTCTCACAAAGCGTGGCCTTCTCCTCCTGCGCCTCCTCCTGTTCCATCACGTGTGCTGCTGCTGCTGCTGCTGCTGCTGGGTTAGCGTTGCCGCGTGGTCCCTGTTTATTGAACCTCTTATCTTTATTACATTTATGACTACATGGCGGTACAAAGCATGCTATCCGCACGCTTTTTGTCCTCATGCAAGGCCTGGGTTGTTGTGTCTCACAAAGCGTGGCCTTCTCCTCCTGCGCCTCCTCCTGTTCCATCACGTGTGCTGCTGCTGGGTTAGCGTTGCCGCGTGGTCCCTGTTTATTGAACCACTTATCTTTATTACATTTATGACTGCATGGTGGTACAAAGCATGCTATCCGCACGCTTCTTGTCCTCATGCAAGGCCTGGGTTGTTGTGTCTCAAAGCGTGGCCTTCTCCTCCTGCGCCACCCTCCTCCTGTTCCATCACGTGTGCTGCTGCTGGGTTAGCATTACCGGTCCCTTTTCCTGGAACCTCTTATATGTATTACATTTATGACTGCATGCCGACAAAAAGCATGTTACCTGTGCAAAGAAAACAGACATTTCCCGCATTTAAAAGACAGTTTTCCCTTTGAAACTTTAAAATCGATTTTCTCAAAAACTATAAGCTCTTTTTGCTAAATTTTTTTTTCCTCTTGTACCCACTCCCAAGGTGCACATACACTGTAAATTTGGGGTATGTAGCATGTAAGGAGGCTTTACAAACCACAAAAGTTCGGGTCCCCATTGACTTCCATTATGTTCGGAGTTCGGGTCGAACACCCGAACATCGCGGCCATGTTCGGCCTGTTCGGCCCGAACCCGAACATCTAGATGTTCGCCCAACACTAGCAGTAACCCAAATAATATTGAAGGTGTTGAATGTACATGTCAACAAACCACAAAAAAAAACTCATATTACCAACCAAAACTTCTTCCTCAGCAGAATATCTCAATACAAATACAGAGGAGATGGAAATTACCAGTCAAAACAATGAAGTCCTGTCACCTTTCAATCCACCTTTAGAAACAACTGAAGATTCAGACGAATCCTATTTACCTGAAAGTTCAACAGATTGCAGCATAGAAAAATTGGAAGACTTACCAATTATGGATGTTCTTCTAGAAGAGGTTAAAGAAAAGAAATACATGATCTTTGATTCCTGTCTGGATAAGCTGCGAACGAAAAGTCAGTGTCCAAATGATAATTGTTTCGAAAGGATCTTTTTTTGAAAAAAAAATTCATGGCACTCTATTGACTATATTATTATTATTATTTAGTATTTATATAGCGCCAACAGCTTACGCAGCGCTGTACAGAGTATATTGTCTTCTTACTTAACTGTCCCTCAGAGGGGCTCACAATCTAATCCCTACCATAGTCTTATGTCTATGTCTGTATTGTGTAGTGTATGTATCATAGTCTAGGGCCAATTTTAGGGGGAAGCCAATCAACTTATCTGAATGTTTTTGGGATGTGGGAGGAAACCGGAGTACCCAGAGGAAACCCACACAGACACGGGGAAAACATACATAGTATCTGTAAAGATGGACATAAAGAAAAAATTTGGGAAAGCCAACCACGAGTTAGTGAAGTAGCAGCTGGAAATATTTTACTTTCAGCTGCTATTGTCTCCAGTGGATCCAGTTACACTAAATTTTCAGATTTGGCAGAATCTTTGAACCTTCAAATGTTTTGTGAGAAAACTTTTTACAACTATCAACATAAATGTATTTTTCCGACAATTGAAAAACATTGGCAAGAAGAAAAAAATCAACTGAAAAAAATCACTTTCTGAAATGCCACTGTATGTGTATGGGAATGGCATGTGTGACAGTCCCAGATTCTCAGCAAAATATTTCTGTTATTCGATTATGGAAGAACAGATTACAAAAATCATTGATTTTGAAATGGTGCAGGTAACAGAAGCCACAGCCTCAGTAAATATGGAAAAGTTTGCCTTTGCAAGGTGCATGGACAGAGTGCAACTAGACTACGATGTTCATATCATAGGAACAGATAAACACCCTGGAATTAATAAATTAATGAAATACAAACATACCATACATCAGTACGATTTGTGGCACTATGCCAAATCACTGAAAAAATCTCTCCTTTAAATTGCAAAAATGCGCAACTGTTACAAAATTTTTCCATGGATAGGTCCAATCATTAATCATTTTTATTGGTGTAGTCGTGCCTGCAGAGGCGATCCAGACATTTTTCAAGAAAAATGGTTTTCTTTATTACATCATGTCACCAAGAACACCAATGGATTGAAGGGGACATGGAAAAAATTGTGACCACGGTGAAATCCGACTACAAAATCGACAACCATGGATAGAGAAAGACTCATCAGCATTTCAACTGTTGACAGATATTGTACAGAGCCGTAAACTACCATATTTTCCGCCGTATAAGATGCTCCGGAATATACGACGCACCCAGGTTTAGAGAGCAAATACCAGGGAAAAAAAATCCCTATAGATTTTATATATATTTTTTAGATCTTTCCCTGAATATTTTTGAAATTTGAGCTTTTTCAAAAAAAAATTGAAAGTAGGTAATTTGTTTTAAAAATGAAAATTTTATTTAATCAAATTTGTAAAAAAAAAAAAAAAATGTTGATAAATAAATATATATGTCTTCCTTACAAATGCCATACTGTTTGTACCCGGATGCAAAAATGAATTGCAAAGCAGACTAGAGAATCCAAAAATAACGACACATAATTTCCCAAAGGAGAAATCCAAAATTACAAAACGGATGCAAGCAATTGGGGTCCATTTAGAATTTCAAGAAAGATATGTTGAAAGTGCTCTACAGAACAGTAGGGGAGACAAATTTCGTATTTGTTCGGCGCATTTTACAGATATTGATTTTATAGTACTAGGCTCCCAAAAAATTCTGAAAGACAATGCTGTACCTCACTTATTTACATTCCCTAGTGTACAGAACAGTACATATGAGTATTGGAACTGTAGATACAATAAGAGACAAAAAACAAAACACACACAACTTCTCTTACCATACATACTTTAGAAGCCAGCACACAAACATGTGCTGAAGATATTTTTTCAATGTTTACAAAACGATCCAAACTTATTAGTTAAACTACAAAAAAAAAAGATTTCAAAAAGAACACTGTTATTCAAAAGCTATTCAAAAGTTTATGAAGCAGTAACCCAAATAATATTGAAGGTGTTGAATGTACATGTCAACAAACCACAAAAAAACTCATATTACCAACCAAAAGTTCTTCCTCAGCAGAATATCTCAATACAAATACAGAGGAGATGGAAATTACCAGTCAAAACAATGAAGTCCCGTCACCTTTTAATCCACCTTTAGAAACAACTGAAGTATCAGAAAGTTCAACAGATTGCAGCATAGAAAAATTGGAAGACTTACCAATTATGGATGTTCTTCTAGAAGAGGTTAAAGAAAAGAAATACATCATCTTTGATTCCTGTCTGGATAAGCTGCAAATGAAAAGTCAGTGTCCAAATGACAATTGTTTCGAAAGAATCTTTTTTTGAAAAAAAAAAATTCATGGCACTCTATTGACTATATTATTATTATTATTTAGTATTTATATAGCGCCAACAGCTTACGCAGCGCTGTACAGAGTATATTGTCTTCTTACTTAACTGTCCCTCAGAGGGGCTCACAATCTAATCCCTACCATAGTCTTATGTCTATGTATGTATTGTGTAGTGTATGTATCATAGTCTAGGGCCAATTTTAGGGGGAAGCCGATCAACTTATCTGAATGTTTTTGGGATGTGGGGGGAAACCGGAGTACCCAGAGGAAACCCACACAGACACGGGGAGAACATACATAGTATCTGTAAAGATGGACATAAAGAAAAATTTTAGGAAAGCCAACCACGAGTTAGTGAAGTAGCAGCTGGAAATATTTTACTTTCAGCTGCTATTGTCTCCAGTGGATCCAGTTACACTAAATTTTCAGATTTGGCAGAATCTTTGAACCTTCAAATGTTTTGTGAGAAAACTTTTTACAACCATCAACATAAATGTATTTTTCCGACAATTGAAAAACATTGGCAAGAAGAAAAAAAATCAACTAAAAAAATCACTTTCTGAAATGCCACTGTATATGTATGGGAATGGCATGTGTGACAGTCCTAGATTCTCAACAAAATATTTCTGTTATTCGATTATGGAAGAACAGATTACAAAAATCATTGATTTTGAAATGGTGCAGGTAACAGAAGCCACATCCTCAGTAAATATGGAAAAGTTTGCCTTTGAAAGGTGCATGGACAGAGTGCAATTAGACTACGATGTTCATATCATAGGAACAGATAAACACCCTGGAATTAATAAATTAATGAAATACAAACATACCATACATCAGTACGATTTGTGGCACTATGCCAAATCACTGAAAAAATCTCTCCTTCAAATTGCAAAAATGCGCAACTGTTACGAAATTTTTCCATGGATAGGTCCAATCATTAATCATTTTTATTGGTGTAGTCGTGCCTGCAGAGGCGATCCAGACATTTTTCAAGAAAAATGGTTTTCTTTATTACATCATGTCACCAAGAACACCAATGGATTGAAGGGGACATGTAAAAAAAAATGTGACCTGTAACGATCAGTGTAACACAGAGAGGATCTGATCATCGGTGATCTGCAGTATCACCGAAAATACAGATATATACCCGATTATTGATGATCTGCAGTATCACCGATAATCAGATATATTTCTAACCTCTGGACGCCTGAGTGATATGAGTGTTTGGTGCAACAGTAATACTTTGAGGAGAGCACCCGTATAGAGGGTGGAAGGCAATAAGGGATACTGCTCAGAGAACCGATTCCTTCCAATGGCCTGATGCTCCCCAAGGGGCGGAGCCAGGCTGAGAGTGGGAAGGACCAGAGAGTGAGTGAAACCAATGGTGAAGTGTCACTGACAGGTCTGTGAACTATCTCCAAACAGGGAAGATAGTTCTCGAGGTCGGACAGGCCAGGTCGGCAACAGACAGACAGATCAGGTACAGAGACAGGAGACAGATACGGAATCTTAAGACAAGCAGGGTTCAGCAACAGAGTATCAGATATAGCGAAGTACCAAATCAGAGATCAAGAGAGTGGTCAGGAAAGCAGAAAGTCATAACAGATAATAACAATGCCTAGTCTTAGGTGTGAGCTCCGTGATCATCAACACCCTGGAACTAGTCTGATATATAACAGAGTGATAATACAGTTCCCTAGTCTTGGGTGCGAGTTCCTTGATCATCAACACCCTGGAACTAGTCTGAAGTATAACAGAATGGTAATATAGTTCCCTAGTCTTGGGTGTGAGTTCCTTGATCATCAACACCCTGGAACTAGTCTGAATAATAACACAGAAAATATCACAGATTCTGACGTAGTGATCGCAACGCCAGACACCAGAGAAATGACCAGCACCCAGTATATATACACAAGGACTCTCCGGCGCCTCCCCTAAGTGCTGGACCAATGAAACCTGAAAGAATTGTCAGCTGATCGGCTGGATCTTCTGACTGTCATAAAGGCTCTGCCTCTCAGCGCGCGCGCGCGTCCTTATGAACCTGTGTGGACTATCAGTCCCAGCCACACCAGACATGTGTTGTAATGTATCTGCCGGTTTGAACGCGGGGCCAGCCGCACCGCTGTCAGAGCATGCGGCGGTTTCCCCGCGTTCAGCCATACTGCTAATGGTAGGCCCATGCTTGCAAACCGCTGCGTCGGACGCGGAATCCGCCGCCCTGTTCACTGGGCATGCGGCGGTTTCTCCGCGCTCCGTCAGGCTAGTGGATGCCATGTTAGACGCGGAATTAGCCGCCTTACTCTGAGTACTCGCGGCGGCTTTTCCGCGTTTTCTCACATGACCACGGTGAAATCCAACTACAAAATCGACAACCATGGATAGAGAAAGACTCATCAGCATTTCAACTGTTGACAGATATTGTACTGAGCCGTAAACTACCGTATTTTTCGCCGTATAAGATGCTCCGGAATATATGACGCACCCAAGTTTAGAGGGCAAAAATCATGGAAAACAAAATATACTAAACCTGGTGTGTCCATGTTCCAGGAGCATCTTGTACATGTGTTCTCTCCCAGATGGTGTCCTACTGTGTATCCCATGTGTCCTCCTGCATCCCCCATGTGTCGTCCTCTGCCCTCCATGTCTCCCCATGGGTCCTCATCTATTCCCTTTGTGTCTTCCTGTATTTCCCCTGGGTCCTCCTGTATCCCTATGTGTCCTCCTGTGCACCCCATGTACTGTATCACCTGTGTGTCTTCCTGTGTCACCCATGGGCCATCCTGTGTCCCCCATGTGTTGTCCTGCCCACCCCATGTCTCCTCATGTATCCTCTATGTGTCTCCCATGTGATGTCCTGCGCCCCCCATGTGTTGTCCTGTGCCCCCCCCCCATGTCTCCCTAGGTGTCCTCATGTATCCCTTATGTGTCTCCCTCCTGTGCTCCCTTCTCTGCAGTCCTTCCTCTTTCCCTCCCCCTTGTGACTCCTGCCCCCCCCCCCAGTGTTAATAGCAACTCACCTTCTCCATGCTCCTGCGTTGATTACAGCGCCACCCCCCCCTAACCTCCACTTCCTTCCCCTTGCGTCTCCGGCCCGCCCCCCCCCCCTGGTGCTGTAGCAGCGACAAGTGGCAGCTTACCTTCCTAACTCTCCCGCAATGATTAAAGACCTTAGCGCTCCCCCCCCCTGCTAGCCTGCGCTCCCTCCCCCTTGTGTATCTGGCCCCCCGGGTGTTGGAGTCTGTAGCGGCAGGCGGCAGCTTGCCTCTGCAAAGTTCTCGCGATGACTGCAGACATTTGTGTCCTCTGCACTTCTCGCTCTAGTGACTGGCTTGAACTGTGCGTCATCAGTTCAAGCCGGTCACTAGAGCGAGCAGTGCAGGGGAGACGGATGTCTGCAGTCATCACGGAACTTTGCGCAGGTAAGCTGCCGCCTGCCGCTACAGACTCCAACACCCGGGGGGGGGGGGCTCGATACACAAGTGGGAGGTAGCGCAGGCTAGCAGGGGGGGGGGGGGGAGCGCTGAGGTCTTTAATCATCGCGGGAGCGTTAGAAAGGTAAGCTGCCACTTGCCGCTGCTACAGCACCGGGGGGGGGGGGGCGATCTGGAGACGCAAGGGGGAGGAAGGGGAGGCTAGGGGGGGGGCGCTGCTATCGTTAATCTTCTGCCGCAATTAATACAAGGGGAGGGCAGGAATCACAAGTGGGAGGAAGGGAGCAGGCACACAAAGGCAGGGAATCCCCGACATGGCGGCGGTTCCAATTGGCGGGCGTTCCTAAGTCGGAGATCCCCTGCCTTTGCCATATAAGATGCAGGGACTTTTTCTCCCCACTTTTGGGGGAGAAAAAGTGCGTCTTATACGGCGAAAAATCCGGTACATGTCCATGATTGTGTGCATGTTGCCAGGAGCACTCTGCAAATGTGCACTAAATTGTTTTATGCAATCTTGCATGTTCACAGGTCGCTCCAGACCATGGGTGCATGATCAAGGATGTACACTGCCGACAACTGACTCTGCATTAATTAAGGGGATACATATTTCATAGGGAAAACAGTTTTGTTTTGTTTTTTAACCTGGGGCTACTACCAGCCACCTGCAGTCACCCTGAGACCTTGCCGTTTCATAATAATCCTCCAGTCCTTCTCTACTGCTCAGTTTTGTTGTCAGACACTGTGCTTGTTGATGAACACTGCACCTGTGTTGCACTGACGGAATGTGCCATCAAGAGCGTCCAACACAGATGCAGGACCAGAATATCTCTACAACACCTGTGCACAATGCTCCTTGCAACGGGAGTACAAAGGAGGCTATGCAGACGCAGTTGCAAAAAAATCTATGTCACGACTGGGGACTGTAAGATTGTTGAGAACTGACATGGCCACAGGGTGACTGCATGAGGTCAGTAAAGTTTTTCCTTCAACTTAAAGTTTCTTTTAGGCTTTGTTCACATGTAAAATCGAAATTGCTGCACAAACTGCATTTTTCTATATTTGTAGCCCATTATGATTGTTTCTGATTATTCAAGCCAACAATAAGAAATTAATTTAGTTAATAACCCACCTTAACCACTTCCGGGTGTTACTGATTTAAAACTACCCCGTTTTGAACCACTTTCCATTGCAAGGGCGTAGATTTCACACATCCCGCTATGCGCTATCGCCAATCAAATCAGTCTATCTCTGCTGGCTATATGACAGCAGTGCTGTGTGAGCTGGTCAAGAACCAATTTCACTGGCTCCTGGCCCTGTCGTCACATTAAGCAAATCCCATTGGCTTATATTGCAGTACATTATCAGGAGCCAATGAAACCGGCTCCTGACTGGCTAACAAAGCTCTGCAGTCATAGAGACGGCAGAGAGAACTGCCTGCAGGGATGGAAGAGCAGCGGGTATGTGCAGCAATTCCTCAGGAGGACCTGTTCTTCAGTACCAGTAGTCTCTGGTTCTTAAAGGAGTCATCAGGGGATATAACGAAAATAAGTGCTGCTTACGTGGGGCTTACTCCAGCCCCAAGCTAGTGTTGGGCGAACACCTAGATGTTCGGGTTCGCGAACGTTCGCCGAACATCGCCGCGATGTTCGGGTGTTCGCGCCGAACTCCGAACATAATGGAAGTCAATGGGGACCCGAACTTTCGTGCTTTGTAAAGCTTCCTTACATGCTACATACCCCAAATTTGCAGGGTATGTGCACCTTGGGAGTGGGTACAAGAGGAAAAAAAATATTTGAAAAAGAGCTTATAGTTTTTGAGAAAATTGATTGTAAAGTTTCAAAGGAACTACTATTCCCAGCAGACACAGAGTGGCAGTAAACACAATGCTATATAGTGTGGCTGAGCGAGGTACACAGAGTGGCAGTAAACAGAATGCTATATAGTGTGGCTGAGCGAGCGGTGTACTACTATTCCCAGCAGACACAGAGTGGCAGTAAACAGAATGCTATATAGTGTGGCTGAGCGAGGTACACAGAGTGGCAGTAAACACAATGCTATATAGTGTGGCTGAGCGAGCGGTGTACTACTATTCCCAGCAGACACAGAGTGGCAGTAAACACAATGCTATATAGTGTGGCTGAGCGAGGTACACAGAGTGGCAGTAAACAGAATGCTATATAGTGTGGCTGAGCGAGCGGTGTACTACTATTCCCAGCAGCGACACAATGACTGGGGGGACCCTGGCTAGCGTGGCTGGAGCGCGAACTGCCTGCCTACCCAAAGCTAAACCCACAGACAAATGGCGGAGATATGACGTGGTTCGGGTATTTATTTACCCGAACCACGTGACAGTTCGGCCAATCAGAGCGCGTTCGGGTCCGAACCACGTGACCCGTTCGGCCAATCACAGCGCTAGCCGAACGTTCAGGGAACGTTCGGCCATGCGCTCTTAGTTCGGCCATGTGGCCGAACGGTTTGGCCGAACACCATCAGGTGTTCGGCCGAACTCGAACATCACCCGAACAGGGTGATGTTCTGCAGAACCCGAACAGTGGCGAACACTGTTCGCCCAACACTACCCCAAGCTTCCAGCATGTCCCTCGCTGCAGCTCCGTGGTGAGATGTTTGCCTGTGAAGCTTCCCGGTACCCGGTGATGACGTCAGGCCGACCTGGGGGTCAGCCTGCACTGCGCCTGCGGTTGCGGCACTGTCAATCACTGCCACGTGTACCGGAGAATACTGCGCAGGTGCAGAACTACTGCGCCTGCGAAGTACGCTCCAAACCACATGGCGGTGATTGACAGCGCCGCTCGTGCAGGCGCAGTACAGGCTGACTTCCAGGTCGGCCTGACGTCATCGCCGGGGACCGGGAGGCAGTGGCGGTGAACGGCTGACGGCGGAGCTGCAGTGAGGGACATGCTGGGAGCTTGGGGCTGGACGAAGCCCCGGGTAAGTAGCACATATTTTCGTTATATCCCCTGATGACTCCTTTCAAGAGAACCCGAGGTGGGGTTCTCACAACATAATCCACCTACAGAGGCTGGCTCTGCCTATAGCGCCCAGCCTCTGTTGATACTCAGATCCCTCCTAAATCCCCCCTGCGCTCCGCAATACCCCATAAATGACAGCCGCGCTGCCGACACGCAGCGTGTCAGCAGCAGCTGTGTATACCTTTATAACTTCAGTCTCGGCGCTCCCCCCGCCTCCTGCATCACTCCGGTCCCGCCCACGTCCCTTGCCTCCCCGCTGATTGGAGGGAAGGGACGTGGGCGGGGACGGAGCTCAGCAGGAGGTGGGGGGGAGCACCGAGACTGACGTTAGAAAGGTAAGCACAGCCGCACAGCGCGGCTGTAATTTATGGGGTCTGGCTGAGCGCAGGGGGATTTAGGGGGATCTGATTAGCAACAGAGGCTGGGCTCTATAGGCAGAGCCAGCCTCTGTATGGGGATTTTGTTGTGAGAACCTCGCCTCGGGTTCTCTTTAAGGGGCCAGAGACTGTTGGTACGTAAGTCGTTAACTAGATAAACCAACTTGAAAGATAGAATGCAATGGAAAATAATCACTCCTTGTGAATACTTATCTTGCAAGGTGGAAGCCTCTGGAACCTAATGAGGCTTCCTCAATACACTCCTGGCAATACAGTACTGGCTGCTCAGAAACCACAGACTACAAAAAAAAAGTCTGCAGTGCCACTGGTGCAGTAGCTTTACCTTCCCCAACTCCTGCACAGGCACAGTAACAGCTTCAAATTTTGGCCCAGGCAGAAATAGCAGACTAATATGATATACTCTACTACACAGGCATGAGTCTTCTGTGCCATAGAGTGGACCCAATCAGGCTCGGCTGTTTCCACCTGACCCCAAACGGAAAGCTGCTACTGCGCTTGCTCAGGATCTCAGTAGGTAAATAAATACCTCCACGGTGTTAAGAGACTTCAATGGCTGGAACGGAGGAAGCCTCATTAGGATCCAGAGGCTTCCCCATCCTGAGGTAAGTATCCCCCCAGTTAGGTTTTTTCAATAAAAATTTTCTATAACATTACAACTTTAATGATTTAATCAGTCATAAAAATAGAAACGATTATACTTTTCAGAATGATTTCATTTATTCACAGTAAATTAACAACTAATTTTCCTCATGGGTAAAATCTAATTTTGAATTCACTAAGGTGTTATAGATTTATCGAATGTTTTATCGATGAAATGATCAATAAATCTATAACACCTTAGTGAATTCAAAATTAGATTTTACCCATGAGGAAAATTATCAAACGTTTGATAAAGTGTTTGATAAAGCTCTGTGAATTGAGGCCACAATGGCCTTGATTCATTAAACGGTGCTAACTCAGCACGTCTTAAGGCTTTGGATGTGCAAACTAGGGTGCTAAGTAGTTTGCACGGGCAAAGCTGTTACTGATCGCGCGCTATCCGGTGCGCCCGACATGTTGCACCGGTGCGCGTGAAAGGTCGCACCGTTGGCGTGCAAAATAGCTGTTTAGGCTATTTTGCAGGCAGATGGTGCGACCTTTCGCACGCACCGGTGCAACGTTTCGGGTGCACCGCGTAGCTCTAAACTTTGCGTACGCGAACGCTTGCGCACATATTAGCGCGTGAAGTGGCCATTTTCGCGTCCTAAGTGCCTTTTCACTGGCGTGCTAACACTTAGCACCCTTTAGTGAATCGAGGCCAATTAGTGTTCAATGATCTAAAAAAAACTTCTACTGCATTATCACATACTAAATAAATACACTATAATATAAAATTATGAATAAAACCTACTTTGAACAAGTAATTCATATATGTCCAGAACTCAGCTTTAAAAAAAGCTTTTATTTACAACCCTCTGCTATACACAATGAGGCAGTGCTATTTCTCCACAAAGCCTCTAAGTACAGTTGCTACACAGAGATGATATCTCAGTGAGGTACGCTCGTGCACAAAGAATTAACTAGCTGACAGCTCGAGCAGCATCAGCTGACTTTACAACTTGAGCAGCATCAGCTGATCACACACGTGCTGTGTGAAAGCTGACATTGCATGACACATCCAGGTGTCTCTTATTGATGACGAAGTCCTGCTTTTTTTCTTTAGACACAGGAGGAGCTTCTGCTGATCTTTCCACACGTCACTACCCATGAGGCAATTCGGGTAGGAGCTAATTAATATACAGCCGCGGATGTAGACTCCAGGTGGGCGGAGCTTCAGCCTTCAAAGGGAAAAAACTAAATTATTAGGATTCAAATGGAAATAAAAGCCAGTTTTTCCCTACAAAGTGGATGTTCTCTACACGCTGGTGGTGAAGAGATAAGGACCTTACAGTTCCTCTTTAACTTTCTGTGTGTCTAGTATGGGCGCCATGGCTAATTCCTTATTTACTACCATCTGCCCCTGCCCCTGGTCCCTTGTCCACTTCTCACCACACAGCTTAACCCCAGGCCCACTCCTGTCTCCCAGCCCCCCATACCCCTCTCCTTACTTCCACCCTCACCACCCACAACCAAATTCACCCACCTAGCTAACCCACTCTGACCTGCCTGCGGCTGCAGCCCTATCCTATGGGGGTCTACCAGATAACAGGCCTGGGGGAAGGGTGGACCTACTCCTCTCCCCGCCCAGCACTTTCTGTGTCCTTACCCCTCCCCCTTCTCTTCACTTTACGTCTTTTGAGGCCCATACTATCTGCCTCTACCACCCCCTCCCAGCCATTATCGCAGTCCTGTACTGCCCCCCCTCCATTACAATATAGCACTTCCTAGACAACCTTGCCTCCTGGCTCCCACACATCCTGTCCACTGACCTCCCAACCATCATCCTCGGAGACTTTAACATTCCACTTGATAAGCCTACCACCTCTGCCGCCACTCAGCTTCTTTCCCTCACCAACTCCCTTGGCCTCACTCAGCATAATAACGCCACCACTCACAGTGCTGGTAATACCCTGGACCTAATTTTCTCCAAAGCCATCACCCTTACAAACCTGGACATTGCACCATTCACCATCTACAACCACCACCTCATCACCTTCACCCTCACTACATCCAGCGCCCCCTGTCCCCCTCCCCAAACTGGACGGATTATATTCACATGGTTACAAGCACAGCTTCTACCTATGTATTTGCCTTGTTCCTGCAAACGAAGCTGCTGTACAGAAATAATTAGCTGCCGCTGAAGTTAAAGTGTCTGTGGTAGGAACCCCAATAAGTATAGTCGACAAATCAGTGGGTATCCTCTCGCTGGTATAGGTCTAAATGTATAAGGCAAATATGAATTACGAATGAAAGTACTCAGGGAAATATAGTATGAATACATATCCCTACCTGGAAAGGCCCCTTAGCGCACTGAGGGTTAAAAATTAACTTTTATTCAGTTCAATTAAAATATAAATAGCAGCGTAATACCCATATGACATGACAGTGCTATACATTCATGTGTTCATGTATAATGACACACAATGTATGTGAGACAGGGGCATTATAGATGAACACATGACTGTATAGCACTGTCATGTCATGTGTATTACGCTGCTATTTATATTTTAATTGATCTGATTAAAAGCAAATTTTTAACCCTCAGTGTGCTAAGGGGCCTTACCTGGGAGGGATACATATTCATACTATATTTCCACGAGAACTTTCATTCGTAATTGATCTTAGGGAGTTGCCTGCGGTAGAACGAAGGGGACCCAGAGGATGCCAAGGGACCTCATGAACCGTGGGGGGTGGTAGAGGGTTGGAAGAACACCCAGGTGAGTAAAAGTCAACAGTTTTAACCACAGTTCAGGTGTGCTTTAAAGAGTAACTGTCAGGCTGCAAACGCTAATTTAAACCTCTATTCTCCTGTGTTAAACAGTTTAGAAGGAAGCCAAAAAATGCAATACTGAAGTTAAAAATCTCTCTTACTTTGATGTTTGCTGGACAGCAAGGCTCTGTATTCCCAAGCTCCTAAGGAGGCCGGCAGGACGCATAACAGATACTGCAAAGCATTCTGGGGCTGCTTCTTCTCCCCAGTGCACTCCCTTGGTCCTCCCCATCATTTCCCTATGCCGCCCTAAGGCTGCTTTCACAGTGGGAAGTTACAGGCTCATGTTACAGCAGCTTGTAACAGCAGCCTAAACTCACAGCACTGAAAAATCAATGTGCTGTTCACAGGGCACATGTTTCATTAGAGTATACTGCGTGAGTCGCGATTGTTCCTAGCCACATGGCTAATTAATATTCACTGCACAGTAGTGTTGTCTGGATCATGAACCTGATCTTTTTTGTGAGTCGAATCATCAGGAAGCAAGGAAAGGGAGGATATGACATCACAATTCACTTCATACAAGACAGACAAACATGGAACCTGCCATGAGCTGTGAGGAGCATCATTCTCTGCAAATACTACCGTATTTTTCGGAATATAAGACACACTTTTTCTTCCCCAAAACTAGGAGGAAAAAGTGGGTGCGTCTTATATTCTAAAGGTACGGTATTTGGGCCCCAAAACATACTTACCGGTTCCTGCTGCTGCGATCCTGTCCTCCTCCGTCTGACTGCCGCCATCCAAGGGTCATCCAAGGGTCCCAGTTGTGGTCATCTGAGGGTCCCAGCCATCCCATCCAGAATCACGGCTCTTCAGTGTCCCAGTCACCAGATCGTCTTCACTGCAGACAGCAGCCATGTGGTAATCACGCGCTGCTGCCTCGCCGGCATCCTCCATGGTAACGGCGTCCTCTTCCTAGTTACAGTGACCCCTTCTGTGTGACGAGCGGCGCATGTGCGCCGGGGTCACGCATGACTTCAGGCGCACGTGCGCCGGGGTCACGCATGACGTCAGGCGCACATGCGCTGCTCGTCACACAGAAGGGGGCACCGTAACTAGGAAGAGGACGCCGTTACCATGGAGGATGTTGGCGAGGCAGCAGCGCGTGATTACTGCATGGCTGCTGTCTGCAGTGAAGACGATCTGGCGACTGGGACACTGAAGAGCCGGGATTCTGGATGGGATGGCTGGGACCCTCAGATGACCACAGCTGGGACCCTCGGATGACCCTTGGAAGGCGGCAGTCAGGCGGAGGAGGACAGGATCGCGGCAGCAGGATCAGGTGAGATGCTGCAGGGGCAAAGTGTAGTGTAGTTTGTGTTGGGTGCAGGATTCAGTTAGTGTAGTGTAGTTTGGGTTGGCTGCAGGGGTTAGTTAGTGTAGTGTAGTTGGTGGGGGCAGCAGGGGTAAGTGAAGTGTAGTGTAGCAGGATTTAGTGTAGATGAGTAGTTCAGCTTAGATAGAGACAGTTTTGGGGGGTTTAAAGGTCCATAAGACACCCCTGCACCATAGACGCACCTAGGTTTAGTTTTTTTTTTTTTCCTGATTTTTGCCTTCTAAATCTAGGTGCGTCTTATATGCCGAAGCGTCTTATATTCCGCAAAATACGGTATATAAAAATTCTGTGAAATCCAAACATGGACAGTGAAATGCATATGTAATGTAAGTACAGCCAATATTTAGCTACTGATATATGTGTGTTTTTTTTCTGAGACCTTATACCTAACAGTTCCTCTTTAAAGGATGTAGGTCTTTTATACAAGCCTTATGACTCAGTCTCACAATTAGACATAAAATCTTTTAAGTATAATTGTAACATTAAAAATTACATTAACATAGCTTTCTTTAGAATTTTACATAAGCATTTCTCCTATTACACTTTATGCAATATAAGCAGCAGGAAGTTTTCACAGTATGAAATTAACAACTGATAACCGAGAGGTTTAAGAAGCGATAAGGGAATGCAGTGGAATAAAGGAAGAAGGTTAATTAGATGCCAGATTCACTGGATGGGACGAGAAAGATGTAGAAGTCACATTCCTCCTTTAAATCACTGCGATAATAAAGAAAAGGAACAGACAAGCTTTTGTGAAAGGCTTTGATAACACACAGTTCATGGAAATTCAGTGTATTAATTTTAAAAAAAGGAGACCAAAGCTTTAACCTGTAATAACGCTTTTTTTTTTAATCTACATATGTAATATACTTTTTTATTTCATAAGGTTTATGAAAAAATAAAAACCCGACACATGCATATGTCCCTCTTTTAACCTCCTGAGCGATAATCCCGAGCTGAGCTCGGGGTATGTCGCGCAGGAGGATTTCTCAGGCCCCGCTGGGCCGATTTGCATAATTTTTTTTTTGTTACACGCAGCTAGCACTTTGCTAGCTGCGTGTAACTTCCGATCGCCGCCGCTCGCCGCCGATCCGCCGCTACCCGCCGTTCCGCGCAGCCCCCCCCCCTCCCCAACCCCTTGCGCAGCCTGGCCAATCAGTGCCAGGCAGCGCTGAGGGGTGGATCGGAACTCCCTATGACGTCACGACGTCCATGACGTCGGTGACGTCATCCCGCCCCGTCGCCATGGCGACCAGGGAAGCCCAGCAGGAAATCCCGTTCTGAACGGGATTTCCTGCTTACTCTGATCGCCGAAGGCGATCGGAGTGGGTGGGGGGATGCCGCTGCGCTGCGGCTATCATGTAGCGAGCCCTGGGCTCGCTACATGATTTAAAAAATAAAAAAAATTAAAAAATAGTGCTGCGCCACCTCTTGGGCGATATAATTGTATCGCCCAGAGGGTTAAGGGGCGCAAAGTTGCAAATGTAAATCTGTTTAGATCTAACCATAATTGATGAAGGGGGACAAGAAGAATGTACAAAAGATTTCAAGGTCTCTAATTAATTATAATCAAATATACTCTATTGAAAGTGAAATGTCTAATAGAGATGGCCTGAACCTCCGATTTTCAATGGGGAGACTTCAATAGGGAGTCGAACTTTGAAAACTAGAAACACTTATGCTGGCCACAAAAGTGATGGAAAAGATGTTTCAAAGGATCTAACACCTGGAGGGGGGCATGGCGGAGTGGGATAGACACCAAAAGTCCCGTGGAAAAATCTGGATTTTACGCAAAGCAGCGTTTTAAGGGCAGAAATCAGATTGAATGCTAAATTGCAGGCCTAACGTGCTTTAAAACATCTTGCATGTGCATACATCAATCAGGGAGTGTAATTAGAGTACTGCTTCACACTGACACACCAAACTTACTGTGTAACGCACCGCAAACAGCTGTTTGTGTTGTGACGGCCGTGCTGGACTGACGTGCACCATGGCGAGAGTGCAGGCGATAGCGTTTTTCAGCCCATATGGTCGCCAGGCTGAGGTAGCTCAATGACAGAACAACAGTGACAGTCCAGCTGATCAAATTTGGTCTGTTCACAATGAAGCAACGACCTTATTATCTTGGGTGTGCCCCCCCGAGACACTCATATAGCCGTCGGTCATTGCTTCATTGTGATACACAAGCCCCTTTCCAGTGGCAAGGTAATGATCACGAAGGGGAATTGGCACATGTACATGCCTTTTGTTTTGTTGTAGCCAGAAAATTTAGGCAGGCATGTACACGCACCAGAAAAAGTATTATAGCCTTAAAAATTCAGAAATCCACCTGGAGTCCTGGACCCTGTTGGTGGTGGCGGAGAAGGCAGTCAAGCGGCCTGCGGGCAGAGGTGCTGTGTGGGGAGCGACTTAGTCTTAGGGCAGACAGTCACACGGCGTGCAGGCAGAGATGCTGTGTGTGGGGACTGACTTAGTCTTGGGGCGGGCAGTAGCCCTCCGGGATCCATGCCTCATTCATTTTGATAAAGGTGAGGTACTGAACACTTTTGTGACCTAGGCGACTCCTCTTCTCACTGACAATGCCTCCAGCTGTGCTGAAGGTCCTTTCTGACAGGACGCTTGAGGCAAGGAAGGACAGAAGTTGGATGGCAAATTGGGACAGCTCTGGCCACCGGTCAAGCCTGCGCACCCAGTAGTCCAAAGGTTCATCGCTGCTCACAGTGTCTACATCCACACTTAAGGCCAGGTAGTCGGCTACCTGCCGGTCCAGGCGTTAGTGGAGGGTGGATTCGGAAGGTCTAAGGCGAGGCGTTCGACTAAAGAATGTCCGCATGTCCGACATCACCATGAGATCGCTGGAGCGTCCTGTCCTTGCCTGCGTGGACATGGGAGAAGCATTACTGGCAGTGGTACCTTTATTGCGTTGTGCTGTGACATCACCCTTAAACGCATTGTAAAGCATAGTTGCCAGCTTGTTCTGCAAGTGCTGCATCCTTTCTGCCTTCAGGTGAGTTGGTAACATGTCTGCCACTTTGTGCCTATACTGAGGGTCTAGTAGCGTGGCCACCCAGTAATTGTCATTCCTCTTGAGTTTTTTTATACGGGGGTCCCTCAACAAGCTGGACAGCATGAAAGACGCCATCTGCACAAAGTTGGATCCAGACGTACTATCCATCTCCTCTTGCTCTTCCTCAGTGACGTCAGGTAAGTCCTCCTCATCATCCAAGTCTGACTCCTCCTCCCCACACGACTCTTCCCCCCCCCCTCTGTGCTGCCACAGGTGTTGAGGAAACATCTGCTTCTGAAGAGAATTAATCCCGCAACCCTTCCTCCCGTAACTGTTCCTGTTCATGCTCCTCCACAGCTTGATCCACTACTCTACGCACAGCACGCTCCAGGAAGTAAGCGTACGGGATCAAGTCACTGATGGTGCCTTCACTGCGACTCACCAGGTTGGTCACCTCCTCGAACGGCCGCATGAGCCTGCATGCATTTCGCATGAGTGTCCAGTTGTTGAGCCAGAACATCCCCATCTCCCCAGACTGTGTCCTTCTACTGTAGTTGTAGAGGTACTGGGTGACAGCTTTCTCCTGTTCTAGCAGGCGAGAGAACATAAAAAGAGTCGAATTCCAGCAAGTCGGGCTATTGCAAATCAGATGTCTCACCGGCAACTTGTTTCTCCGCTGAATATTGGCAAACTGTGCCATGGCCATGTAAGACTGCCTATAATGCCCACACAACTTCCAGGCCTGCTTCAGGACGTCCTCTAAGCCTGGGTACTTTGAAACAAATCTTTGAATGACTAGATTCAGCACATGTGCCATGCAGGGTACATATGTCAGCTTTCCCAAATTCCAAGCGGAAATGAGATTGCTGCCGTTGTCACACACCACATTGCTGATGTCCAGCGGGTGCGGGGTCAGCCACTGATCCACCTGTTTGTTAAGAGCAGCCAGGAGAGCTGCTCCAGTGTGACTCTCCGCTTTGAGGCAAGACATGTCTAAGATGGCGTGACACCGTCATACCTGGCATGCAGCATAGGCTCTGGGGAGATGGGGCTGTATAGCTGGAGAGATCGCAGCACCAGTAGAGTTGAACTGCCACTCAGCCAAGGAGGAGGAGGATAATGACAGCGAAGAGGATATAGCAGGAGGAGAGGAGGTGGCAAGAGGCCTGCCTGTAAGCCGTGGAGGTGTCACAAGTTGGTCCGCTGCACAGCCACGTACTCCCTGCTTGCCATCGGTCACCAGGTTGACCCAATGGGCTGTGTAAATAATGTACCTGCCCTGACCGTGCTTGGCAGACCAGGCATCCATGGTCAGGTGGACCCTTGATCCAACGCTGTGAGCCAGAGATGACACCACTTGCCTCTCAACTTCACGGTACAGTTTGGGTATCACCTTTTTAGAGAAATAATTGCGGCCTGGTATTTTCCACTGCGGTGTCCCAATGGCCACAAATTTACGGAAGGCCCCAGAGTCCACCAGCTGGTATGGTATTACCATACTAGCTGGCGAGCTAACAGTTCCGCCAAGCCAGCTGTCAGACGCCGGGCAAGGGGGTGATTGGCACAAATTGCCTTCTTCCGCTCAAAGATTACCTTCACAGACACTTGGCTGCTGTGGGCAGAGGAGCAGGAAACACTCAAGGGCAGAGGCGGAGTGGAGGAGGGTGGCTGTGAAGGTGCAAGGGAGAAAGCGGCTGAAGATGCTGCACCTGAAGGAGGAAGAGGAAAAGGAGGGTGGCTTTTTTTTGTGTGCTGCTTTTCTCATTGCAGTTTGTGCCTTTTCTCCATGTGCCTTCGTAAGGCAGTTGTCCCTACGTGGGTGTTGGCCTTTCCACGGCTCAATTTTTGGAGGCAGAGAGAACAGATGGCATTGCTCTGATCTATGGCAGACACATAAAAAAATGTCCAAACCGCTGAGCCCCCCTGGGGTGATGGCACTATGGTGGCATCAGCAGCTGACGTTGAAGGGCATGTTGGCTGGCTGTCCATAGGTGGCGATACATGGCGCCGGACACTGCCACCAGCTGTTTCTGACGACAAGCTCCCCCTGCTTCTTTTAGGAACTCGTCTCCTCCTACTCCTCTCTGACTCCACCTCTGAACTGTCCCTCTGTTCATCTCCTCTATTGGGAACATACGTGGAATCCGTATCATCGTCATCATCATAATCATCCTGCCCAGCTTCGCTTGCCTCAGACACCTCCAAAACTGCACCAACAGCAGGTACTTCATCATCCTCCTCCTCACACGTTACGTCCATAGTGTCGCCTAACTCAGACATATGAGGTGATGTAACTTGCTTAGCGCATTCATCTTGTTGTAACAAGAATGGCTGTGCATCAGTGATTTCCCCACCAAATAACTCCTGTGAAGTGTCAAATGCAGCGGATGTGGTGCTTGTAGTAGCGCTAGTGGCTGCGGAAGATGAGGTGTTCTGTGTTAAATAGCCAACCACGTCCTGACAATCTTGGGAGTTGATGGGACGTGCCTTCTTCTGAGCACTGTACTTTGGTCGCACAGACCTGTTGGGTGGCCTTCCTCTGGGTCTGCCTCTGCCTCTACCTGTTTTGTCCGTTTTGTCCATATCGGGGGGGATTAAGTGAAAGGTATGCACTGACTTGACTTATACATTGTGCAGTCAAATAGGTGCAGTTAAAAGGTATGCACGGAGTGGTATATCACACTGCGTGCACTCACGTAGGTAGGTGGGTGCACTGTGAACAACAGGTAGTAGGTATATGCAGTGATGGGTATTACAATGTGCACCTGTCACACACATACAGGTACCGGACACGCACAGTGACCCTGCATGCGCTCACGTAGGTAGGTGGGTGAACTGTGAACAACAGGTAGGTATATGCAGTGATAGGTATTACAATGTGCACTTGTCACACACAAACAGGTACCAGACAGGCACAGTGACACTGCGTGCGCTCACGTAGTGAACAACAGGTAGGTATATGCAGTGATAGGTATTATAATGTGCACCTGGCACAGTAGTAATTATACCACCAAGGGGTCAAAGGCCAGCTGTGACTGACTGACAGGGCTGTATATAATGCAAGTGGGCCACAAAAAATAAATAAATAAATAAATATATATATATATATATATATATATATATATATATATCACAAGAACAAGATTAGCTCTAGAAAGAGCTGTTGAGGGGTGCTTTTTTAGCAATAAGAATCAGCAAGGAGCAAGCTAACAAGATTACAAGAGCCTAACTAAGCTTTCCCTATAGGTCTCTGCACAGCAGCTGTCCCTTATCTAATTACTGCAGCCCCCCGAGTGAGTGAAAAGCCTGACGCTGCCTGCCTTTTATAAGGGGGGGGGGCTTTCAGGAGGGTGTGTAGCCTGATTGGCTACAATGTGCCTGCCGCGATCACGAACCCCGGAAGTTAGCTGGGAACCGTTCGCCGGCGAGCCGTTCGGGCCATCTCTAATGTCTAATGCCACAATTGGCTACAAAGTCCAGCCATGATGTCAAGGTTGTCTCAAAACAAGGCATTCTGTGGCATTTCATGTGGCCATCATTTTCTCATCAATTATGAGTTTATGGATGCGTTGGGCCTCTAAGGATAGCTGGAGGATGTTCCATTTGGAAGCTAAATAAGATTTTGCTATACTACAAATGAGTTGGGTTAAGCTATGTTCAGGATTTTTATTTCATGGTTTTAATTACCTAGCAACAAAACAGAAGCCTCTTTACCATACATGTAATTTACTTCATGAACAAGTATTCTAATCTTTAATGGGGAACTATAGCCTAAACAAACATACTGTCATTAAGTTACATTAGTTTTGTTAATTAAAATAGATAGGTAATATAATCTCTTACCCACCCTGTTTTAATAGAATAGGCAAATGTTTGTGATTTCATGGGGGCAACAATCTTTTTCATGGGGGCAGCCATCTTTTTGGTTGAAAGGAGGTGACAGGGAGCATGAGACACAGTTCCAACTGACCTGTGTCCTGATCACCCTTCCCACCTGCGCAAGCTAGGCTTTAAATCTCAAATTAAAAATAAAAAAAAAACAAATTTGCGCCAAGACAGCAGAAGGAGAACAAGAACATCAAAAATCTCATCATGCTTTGCACAGCATCAGGGGAAAAATGCCCGTGCAGTTTTCTTCTGTGCAGCTAAAAATGAGGCTTGGGTAAGAAAAACAAAGTTCTGATGCTGTGAAACTGTTAAAGAAACACCAAGCCTTTTCAGTGCTGCTGAGGAGATTTTTAGTCTGGAGGGTCACTTAACTTTGAAACTCCAGTTTGCACTTCTATGGCCTAGTCTAAATAAATAAGTGGCAAGGGTGTGCTTGGATATGCAACAGCTCGCTGATTAGGAAACCAAGCCCATAAGAGTTAATATTAGAGTTTAAGGGCGGGTTTCCACTAGCGTCCGAGATGGATGTTGGCACTTGTGCACTGCAAATATGCATCCGAATCCCTGTAGCCCTGCCATACATGGCTATGCCAATTCGGACGCATTGTTCAGAATTTTTTTTATGCATGCGAAATCAGAAGCCTGTTGATTTCAAACAGTTGAGTTACAAACTACCCAGTAAGCTCATGCCGAACCAGAACTCATTAAAGGATAGTTTACATATTCAGCAGTGATGCATCGTGGGAGACATCATATGCTCACTCCAACCTAAATTATCGTAAATACTTTCTGTTTTAAGAAGGCAAACTTTTGTTTTGCTACTGATTTCAATAAGCTGAGATTCCAGATCCGTATTCGTGTGCATGAAATCGGGCACAATCAGCCCTAGTGGAAACGGGCCCTAAAGGGTAAGTGTATTTATAAAGTGTTTTTATTCCACATTCATGTCTTTTTTCCATCCCAGCTTCCCCCAGGCATCTGGGAACATTGTAATCACAGCACTGGTTTACTGACAATGCTGGTTTTACTTCGAGGAAGCACCATGTAGGATTCAGTAGACTGGAAAAATCTCAACTGAAATGTATGCAGAGGCTGCCTAACTTCTGTGGCATACTACCTTCCAGCTGCTGGACAGAGGAGCAGTGTTCTATGCAGAAAAATAAGTGCTGACTCTTGTTATCACTAGTATCCCTATGTCTGCAGGTGCAAAAAGGGGAAAGGGGATCAAAACATACAGAAAGGTCAATTGGTTCCCCCAAATGTGGGCTACCATAAAACCATAAGAGAATGACTGCCTATGGAGGGAAATACACTGTATATATATATATATATATATATATATATATATATATATATATATATATATATATATATGTGTATATATATATATATATATATATATATATATATATATATATATATATATATATATATATATATATATATATATATATATATAAAGAAAACGAGGAGTTGCAGCACACGGCTCTTTATTGAGCAAATAAAGTGGTAACCACTTTATTTGCTCAATAAAGAGCCGTGTGCTGCAACTTCTCGTTTTCTTTATATATCTGCGGGGATTGGGCTCCCCCAGTTGCGGGCATACACCTCCTGATACCGGTGTGAGCTGTTGACTATATATATATATATATATATATGTATACAGTATATACAGTGGTGTGAAAAACTATTTGCCCCCTTCCTGATTTCTTATTCTTTTGCATGTTTGTCACACTTAAATCTTTCTGCTCATCAAAAACCATTAACTATTAGCCAAAGATAACATAATTGAACACAAAATGCAGTTTTAAATGATGGTTTTTATTATTTAGTGAGAAAAAAAAACTCCAAACCTACATGGCCCTGTGTGAAAAAGTGATTGCCCCCCTTGTTAAAAAATAACTGTGGTTTATCACACCTGAGTTCAATTTCTGTAGTCACCCCCAGGCCTGATTACTGCCACACCTGTTTCAATCAAGAAATCACTTAAATAGGAGCTATCTGACACAGAGAAGTAGACCAAAAGCACCTCAAAAGCTAGACATCATGCCAAGATCCAAAGAAATTCAGGAACAAATGAGAACAAAGTACTGTAATTGAGATCTATCAGTCTGGTAAAGGTTATAAAGCCATTTCTAAAGCTTTGGGACTCCAGCGAACCACAGTGAGAGCCATTATCCACAAATGGCAAAAACATGGAACAGTGATGAACCTTCCCAGGAGTGGCTGGCCGACTAAAATTACCACAAGAGCGCAGAGAAAACTCATCCGAGAGGCCACAAAAGACCACAGGACAACATCTAAAGAACTGCAGGCCTCACTTGCCTCAATTAAGGTCATTGTTCATGACTCCACCATAAGAAAGAGACTGGGCAAAAACGGTCTGCATGGCAGATATCCATGGCGCAAACCACTTTTAAGCAAAAAGAACATTAAGGCTCGTCTCAATTTTGCTAAAAAAAAATCTCAATGATTGGCAAGACTTTTGGGAAAATACCTTGTGGACCGACGAGACAAAAGTTTAACTTTTGGGAAGGTGCGTGTCCCGTTACATCTGGCGTGGAAGTAACACAGCATTTCAGCAAAAGAACATCATACCAACAGTAAAATATGGTGGTGGTAGTGTGATGATCTGGGGTTGTTTTGCTGCTTCAGGACCTGGAAGGCTTGCTGTGATAGATGGAACCATGAATTCTACTGTATACCAAAAAATCCTGAAGGAGAATGTCCGGCCATTTGTTTGTCAACTCAAGCTGAAGCGATCTTGGGTGCTGCAGCAGGACAATGACCAAAAACACACCAGCAAATCCACCTCTGAATAGCTGAAGAAAAACAAAATGAAGACTTTGGAGTGGCCTAGTCAAAGTCCTGACCTGAATCCTATTGAGATGTTGTGGCATGACCTTAAAAAGGCAGTTCATGCTAGAAAACCCTCAAATAAAGCTGAATTACAACAATTCTGCAAAGATGAGTGGGCCAAAATTCCTCCAGAGCGCTGTAAAAGACTCGTTGCAAGTTATCGCAAACGCTTGATTGCAGTCATTGCTGCTAAGGGTGGCCCAACCAGTTATTAGGTTCAGGGGGCAATTTCTTTTTCAAACTGGGCCATGTAGGTTTTGAGTTATTTTTCTCACTAAATAATAAAAACCATCATTTAAAACTGCATTTTGTGTTCAATTATGTTATCTTTGACTAATAGTCAACGGTTTTTGATGAGCAGAAACATTTAAGTGTGACAAACATGCAAAAGAATAAGAAATCAGGAAGGGGGCAAATAGTTTTTCACACCACTGTATATATTTATATATATATACAGTATATAGGTTGTTAATTGTACAATTAACAAGCTGACACATCATTGCGTGTTTCAGTGGTGGCTAGCTTACAGGGAAACAAGGGAGGATTTGCATATTCAGTAGTGATGCATCATGGGAGACATCATATGCTCACTCCAGCCTGAATTATCGCAAATACCTTCTGTTCTAAGAACGCAAACTCCTGTGCATAACCCCTCTCCCCCCCCCCACCCCACCCCCCCTACAAAAAAAAGGCCAGAAGCTATGACCTGCCGATTAGCTGGCCCCTCAATATGCCACCATCACCCCCAGTGCAGAGTATGCTGGCCGGTGCAGAATGCATGTTGGAGCATACCGCAGAAAGTATAGATAATTGTCCTTGCTCCAGATTGCATCCTCTAGTGTCCCGTGCAGTTTGTGAACTAACCCCTAGAGAGCCAAGCTTATTATCATGTAAACCCATTGAGCCTGGAGCTCTAGCGGTGAGTTAGCTGCACGGTACACTGTAGAGAATGCTGGGGCAAGGACAGGTAGATGCACCTTCTGCAGCACACTTGTCACCCACGGCCCTGCACACGTCACCTGAGGGATATAACCCTTGGATAGGCCAACCCCCCATGCAAAATTTGTATGTCAACCTATCAGAGTGGTAGGAGATTGAAGTATTGATGATTACTGTAAAATGAAACTCCACCATTATTAATACGATGACTCAGAGATGGACATCTGATTTTCAGGAACAGAGAAGAAAGAACTAGGGATTGGTTATCTGACCAGCAGTGTGTTTTACAAGCAGGTCCCTGTCTTCTCATATCACCTAGGAGAGAAATCTGTATTGCTCCATATTTGCATTATTGATTTGTGGAGAAAGATTCAAATATACATTTGTTAAAACAGCACAAGAGCAAGTAATTTCCCACTGTTCATCACTCATCCGTGTTCTAGTTTGCTGTATTGTTCAGTAATATTGCTTCATATATGACAGCTTTTTCAAGCTGTTGTCATTATTCACAATGAAATGATAAATCTGGGGCAAGGTGGAGAAGATAATTCTACGTCCTTCAGCAATCAGCAGCAGACAAGTGACGGCTGAGACCTAAATCGTATTTGATGAGCACTTCTGTAGGTACGGAAAACATGGTCAACGCATTAACTAGTTGTCTCCCATACTTTAGTCAGGCAAGTCCTTCATTAGCAATTCTAGTAACATCTAAGTGCCTTATGTACTTAACAATGTCATATTTTACTTGTCATAGGTAATTAGTAAGTAAAGGATACTACTATAAATAGAAAAGTGTCATTGCATAATGAAACGCATCTAAAGCAGCCACATCAATCTCCCTCCCAATAGATACAATGCATACATATTCAGACACAAAAGCAGTCAATTGGGCAGGAATCTTCGTTATAAGACCATTCTAAAATATGTGTTGTGCTGGGTATGTTCAGGAAACACAAGCTTTCCAGTAACTGCTTAATAAAAATCATATTGTCTAAAGTAAACCTGAGGTGAAAATAAACTGATGAGCTAAACAATTATATTTATCCCCCTACTCCTAAAAAAAGGCTCTTTTAGATATATAATGGTTTTATTTTATATTTAAACTTTTAATAGAGTAGGTGGAATGTTTTAGGGCCCGTTTCCACTAACAAGTGATGCGAGTGCGGCTACCTAGCCGCATCGCATCACTTCCTCTGGTGTCCACGTCACTTCCGCATCTCCCAATGCTGATGTGTATGGAGGGGATGGCGGGCAGATGTGGCCGTGCAAGAATCTGCAGCATGCTGCATATTCTCCGATCGCTCCGCACACAACGCACGCAATGGAAACTGCTCCATTGCTGTGCATTGGGTTCAAGACACCCGCGGTGCGATGTGGCTATGTAGCCGCATCGCACCACTTCTAGTGGAAATGTCCCAAACTGTCTTTAATCAGTGGCAGCCTATTAAGTGTCCCATAGTCAATAGATCACGAGTCCCAGAGGTCAATAGTTCATGTATTTTATCTCTCCCTGGCCTCAGAAGTTGTATTCTGCCAGGTACACTTTTATTGCTGTAATTTGCTTATCGGTGATGTTTACTATATATAGACAAGGTACCAACAAGACAGAAGCTGTCACTTCCATACCTAGAAATTAACTCTTTCAGGCAACAAAAACAAGTAAAACAGCCTGGTTATTAATATGTTTTGTACTGTACATACACATGCTTATCTCATCATGTCACATATCGTCTTGGGTACACTTTAAGCCAAAGCAGGAGAAAAGAGCTTTAGAATTTCCTCATTATGGGAATATATTCACAAGTAAAGAACAGTACTGTTATTATTACAGCGCTGCGGAAGATGTCTGCATTATATAAATACTAAATATTAATAATTATCATCTAGGAGTGTCATCTCCTGTAGCACTGTACGGAATAAATATAATATTGTACTAACACAAACAGCTTACATTACCACAAAGGTGCTCTAATGAAGAATGATATCTGGATGATGATGTTGCCAGGATAACTAATTCAATTCTGCCTTTGAAGGGCTTTCTTTGTCTTAATGAAATAACTTCTCATCATAAAACACAGTTATAAAAAGAAAGCATCTGGAAAATGAATTATCAACAGCTAAGCTGTCCTCAGATCAAAGTGCAGTTGTAGTACCCTGAAGATAATTTATATTACTGAGGTATGAAGACTGGGCAGAAGACCATCCTGAGGATGATAAAAGGTTAGGAATTCCAGGAATTGTTCACACTTTTGCTGTCAGAGACATTAACAATATGCCTGGTTAAGTCAACTAATGGTTTCTTATGTCTCCCAGGGACTTCAGTGATAAAGCGACTGCACAGTCACAGAGGAAATTCCAAGAGATGCAGTCCTTCCATTATACATACACACATTGAAGCATACTGTGTATAATTATTTTTCATTCAGATGGAGCCCTGGGTAACAGGCGTTGTGGCCTATGTCTAGAACTGGCCCTGCAAACAGGAAGACTTTAATAGGAGAAGTAGCAAAACCATTTGAATGAGTTGGTAGGAACAATGTCTGAAAGTTACAAGAAGGCTGGCAGGCTCCATTAACTTGACTCCACCTCTAATCTAAAAATCCTATGTGGCTGGACAGATAGTTTATGTATTAAGAATGTTTATGCAGTAAAGCAAGGATGTGTATTTGATGCCTCCATTACAATGCCTCAGAGACAATAAAAGTATACTTTTACATGATCCCCACACAATCTTGATCCTGATCAATCCTTATGATCATGTCCTAATTGGTAATTGATAAGATGGGAATGCCATATAAGCCTACATATGTGTGCAACAGTTCCTTCATCCAATCTTTTGTTACTAAGCAACTTTCTTTTTTCTGCCCTGTTGTGTCATTCAATACTACATACAAACAAACATCTATCATCAGTTGATAATTAACATTATGTCCAATCACTCAGCAGCAACCAATTGCAGATTCAGCTATTGCTCGTTTCCAATCATTCTGCTGCAGAACTTTCACTCAACTCTCAAAAAATCATATTGTTAACGAGATCAATCATGATTATTAGCCTGTGTGTACTAGGCCTAACAGGATACCTTATCTAATCAATATTAACTGGATTTTGTTTCTTTATGTCATCACAGTTATATATTGATTATTACTGGTCATTACTAGTCACTGCACTTTGCTGTTTGAACTACCTAAAATGCACTAATTTTAGATCCTTATTATAGCTGGCCATTAGGGATCACATAATATATTAGTACATCAGGGCAGATGCCATGATCATCATCTTCATGTGTCATGCAGGCTTCACTTTCTCCAAGTGAACACAGCAACCGCTGTTTCCTGCCTCCTAGTAAACAAGCCTGGGCAGATTGGTGGTAAAAGCAAGTGGTTTTGCCCATTCAGAGCCTTTGTGTACAATGCACCTGGCAAATCATATTTTTTTCCCTAAATGCCTACATCCAGCATGTAAAAAAGAGATGAATAGCCAATCAGAGAGTGCAACCAAGAAAGGGGGCCTGCTAGGGCTGTACACATATCTGTACTTGTATATCACTATGGGAATTCAAACACACCAGTACTGATACATTTTTACACCAAGCAAATAGCTTCAACATCATATGTCTGTGCACAAGCCTCATTTTCCATGTGAAACAGCTGTTAGCTGTTGGGTGCTGCAACCCTCAGTCACCCACCTGTCTGAGCACCCCTACGTCAGTCACTGTCTCTGATTGTTTGGACCTTTTTTTCAGAATAAAGACACAAAATCAGGTCAGTGCACTCTCTACTTTCTTATTTTGTTTAGTCCTCCAATCATCACGGTGAGCACATCCTATGTCACCCCAGAATTATTGACATATTCCAACAGAGACCTTGTGTGTCCCCTTCTTTTGAGTACCCGCTCTTATCTGATAGTCCCTGCACAGCGATTGGGTGCTGGAACTTCCATTCTTATTGACTACACAAATTACAACATAGACCTAGTGTGTGCCCTTCTTCTTCTTATTTATTTGTTCTATTTATAAAGCACCAACATTTTATGCAGCCCCTGTATCTGATGCACCGTGCACAGCACTTGGGTGCCAGAACTTCCATTCTTATTGACTACACAAATTAGCTTCACCTGAGAGGCAGATATCAGGGACACCAAATCACATAGTAATTGACCCAGCTGCTGGTTGAAACTATAAAAAAAATAAATTTCACAACTTCAGCAACTTTCATGTTTTAAAGTTGAAAAAGTGAAAATTATGATTTCATCTACTATTACAATTCTCATTTTTAGACTTTCACAAAACCTATTACAAATCAAAGATTAGTAATTTCATCTATCACAAATATATACAGATGAAAGTTTTACAGAGTGGGGAGGAGTAGGACTTTTATCACATTTTCTATAGCTTTTTCTTATGTTCCTTTCCTGTTCCTGGATTCATATGAAAGCAATGGACACCCCAGAGGCAGGGAAAACCTCCCCAAAGCCTCCCAAACTCCCTTCTTCCATGTCCACAAAGGTACCTCTCACAGGGAGTAAACTTGATCATGTACACACAATACTGTGGCAGGTCAGGTTATGGTGGATTTGAAATTTCTGGTTCCGGGAAAGTATTCATCAATTGAAACAGGGGAAACTTCCCTTATTTTGTGCACCCAAGAAGATAGTTGCTCTTGGTAACCTGACACCCCCACCCAAATCTTCCTGTGATGTGATGTAGTGTCTTACAGCTTGAAAAATGGTGATGCAACCTAAAACTGTCACTGTGCTCTATTGAAAGTTTTTCTCAGAATTGAAGATATCTTAACCTCTTCTGTGCCAGGGGGGTATTCTTCTGATCGGTGCTGCGTGGGCTCTCCAGCCCGCAGCACCGATCAGATAGCAGCCAGGGCGATCAGACTTCCCCCCTTTTTTCCCCACTAGGGGGATGTCCTGCTGGGGGGGTCTGATCGCCGCCGGCTGCTTGCGCTTGCGGGGGGGGGGCTCTTCAAAGCCCCCCTCCGCAGCGCTTCCTGGCCCCCTTCCCTCCCTCTCCCTCCCCCTGTGAGCGGCGCAGGACGGATTTCCGTCCTGCGCCTGATGGGATAGGCTTTAGCCTATCAGATGCCGGCGATCCCCGGCCAATCAGAGGCCGGGGATCGCCGATCTCCTCTACGGCGCTGCTGCGCAGCAGCGCCGTATATATGTAAACACCGGGGAAGATCTTCCCCGTGTGTTTACATTTACCCTGCGAGCCGCGATCACGCGAGACACCCTCCGTGAACTGACATGGAACTTCCATGGAATCCACTTCAGGATTCAGGGGCGTACTTAAGCGTACGCAGAATCCTGAAGTGGTTAATTTACTCAATAAATAAAAATGGTTTTACTTTTTATTTTAATAGATGCAAATAATTTGAGAGAGTCCAGGCGGTGACAAACGGCATATTCATTTTGTAACATTCCCACGCAAAATGAAGGATGCTGATTCACAGAATATTCTCCTAAGGCTTGTTAGGGGTAGGGGATATTAGTTCAGTGTGATATCAGATCAGATTAGGCATCTAGCAGCATAAAGAGTGTGATGAAAAAGTCCAATCTCCTACATTATTTATCTTTATGTACAAGTTTAGTATGAAAAACTACACACAGGAAATATCAAAACTAAACATACAAATAATACATAAACAGAAAAGAATCAGAAGAATAAACCTGTCTGGCTGCATTTAAATATTAGGTTGACTATTTTCATGGTCCATTGTACATTACCATGGGCATACAGTACAATGATTCATATATTCTGCCTCAGTGAACCATTTCTGATATAATAAACCAAGAGCGTTCCTCCGGCAAACATATTTTTTCTGAATGCAGAAAAGAAATTTAACAGTGTGCTTCTGTACCTCTTAAAATAAAGCTATAAATAGACAAAACCAAATTCTATTTTGGCAGTGAAAAAGCTATTTGAACCATCTTGTTTATTAAAGCTTAAGTTAACAGATAACAGTTACTAGCTTTCACTTTACAATTGTACTTTGGGATCAAATAAAACCAGTCGCATTATCTCAAATTATTTCAACCCTTCTCCCTCAAGAGTCTTTTTCGTGGTAAAGATGGAACTCCATAAGCACTGAGCTTTATTTTATCTCTATGTCCTCCAAACCTGCACAAAGGTCTTTGGCCTGTTATGTAGAACATGATTAGCATATTCAGAGTTATTGTGGATAAAGGATAGTTGTCCACCAGTGAAGACCTGATCATGGATCTGGAAGCAGCACTGAAATTGTGTTGATGCATTTAGCAGTTGCTATTATTATTATTATGCATTTACTGTATATAGAACTGACACTTTTTGTGCAGCATTTTATTAAAAACATTGAATAAGGCACTAACTGTCCATTAATTTTATAGCCTAGCAGACCCCGATGCTGAATTTTTGGCCAGACCCCTCTAACTACCAACTCTGCTCCCGATCTCCTTGTGACATCTGATGCTGGGAGTACACTGCTCGATTCTGAGCCATTTAGATGCTCGATAGATAATTTCTGGCACGTCCAATCTCCCACCCGATCGTTTCCCCGCTCGATTCCGCATTGAGCACAATGGAAAAAGATAAGAAAACAAGCGGAAGATAAGAGAATCGCCTGCAGAATCAAACAGGGGATCGATCGAGCAGGAGAATCGAGCGGCAGAATCGAGACATGTATTTCTTCAACTTTTGGCTCATGGGATTGTAGTTCGCCCACTGAAACCCAACTCAAGATATTTGCCCCTTCCAACTTCTGACCCCAGGCTGGCACCTCAATGTCACTTTACCCTCACAGCTTGCCTGCTCACTCACTGACACTGGATTTGGGCTGACTTCACTGCCAGTGCAGCGGGAATATAGAGAGCTGGGTGAGCAGGCTGGATGGGCAGGAGGTGGCGAGCAGCCCTCTTTTTGACTAATTTATAACCAGAGAGATGCTATTCTCCACTGTCCATCCAGCCTTCCCACCTAGCTCTTTATGCTCCCTCGGCGATGATGCAATAAGTTCGCCCATCACTAATCATTAGATCTGGAGGTTAGACAGTTCAGAGCAGCTCATGGTTAGGAGAGGCCAGTGTTAGGTTGTAGGCCAATGTAAGGGAATATATTAGGTTACTCTCAATGGTTAGGGTTAAGCCAGTATATTTTCTTAACTTGGGGTTAAATATAGTGTGGAGGCCAGGTGAATTAATGTTTAAAGTGTTCAGGTTATTATTTGTCATGGTTCAAAAGCAGCATGCCCAAATCCTAGTATCAAAATCTCCACCTTGGTTGTGAGCTTGTATGACAATTGCAAAATTTAGCAGAATTATTTTTCACTGCCAGGCTTTCTAAGTCTCAAAATGAAGTGCACAATAAAATCACCCTCTATGTATTACCTTACTCTAAGCTGCTGAAAATAAGTTGCTAGAATGTACAATAATGAGGGCTTGCAGTGGTTTTTTTTTTTTTTTTTTCCAAATAATTTTTATTGGGTTTTTTTTTTTTTCTTTTTTTTAAACATACAAACAAAATCAATAACAATCGAACTAGGAAAAGAGGTTAGCATCAATAGTCTGGTTGTCCAATAGTGTACGGGCACCTGGGGCCCATCTATTTAGTTGGGGTTTGGTTTTAAGCAATCCATGGCTGTAGTTTCATATAAGTCCCAAGTGTTGCAACATAGGCAGTCTATTGGATTATTGATAATTAGTGTTGTTCCAGGGAACTTGAGTTGACGAGTCTTGGTTAGCTAATTTCGCAAAGAGTATAGGCGAGTATATTTTGTGGCTATGTGCATAATTCCTTTTAATGTTAACCTGGAAATGCAGGTTTAGATGCTAGGATGATAGGGAGAGAGAGAAAGGGATCTAGAGGAGGGGGGGGGGGGGGGGGTAGGAGAAAAAGGAGGGTGGGGGATTGGGAATGGGTAAGGGGAATCGTCCTGACATCTGTATGTGGGTGGCTTTGGTCTCATATCTAGGTGAGGTAGGGACCACTTCGAGTGAAGGAAGTCTTTTAGGCTATCATGAATGCCCTCCCTTTATCAGAATCCCTAAAGTCTATCCACACTGCCCATCTCGAGACAAAGGCCTCGGCATTATCCTGCACTGGAGTATAGAGGTCTTCCAGGTGCATAATGTTATTTAGTTCCTTGTATAGCTCTGTCATAGTTGGGGTTGAGATAGATTTCCAGTGTCTGGCTATTAACAAGCGGGCTGAGGACAGTAATTGGGGGGTCAGTGTTTTTTTGATGGAGGAAACTTTTCCCGGAAGTAATGTAAGCAATGCTGTTGAGGCCTGAAGGGGCAGAGATGTACAATATAGGAATTGATGAATTTTGAAAACCCTTTCCCAAAAAATTTGTATTAGGGGACATGTCCACCATATATGGAGGTATGTGCCAACTGATTTTGTGCATCTCCAGCATATATTAGTGGTATCTTTATTGAATTTGGCTACTTGAACTGGGATCCTGTACCATCTGGCATAGATTTTGAAATTTCTTTCTTGGAAGTTCAGTGAGACTGAGGATTTGTGTGTTAATTCAAATATTTTTTCCCAGTTTTCCGCGGTGAGGGGTCGGTCAAGCTCATTGTCCCAAGTATCAGTTAGCTTCAAAAGATCCTTTTCGCTGTTAGCACATACCAAGAATGTGTATATAAGAGAAACTTTATGTTCTATTGATTTTTCTGAAGTGCAGAGTCGCTCAAAAGGGGTTAGGTTCCTATGTATATTGGCCTTGACTATGAGGGATCTATAGAATTCCGCGAGTTGTAGCCAGAGCAGCCAGTTTATGTGTGGAGGGGCTTCTGGGTTGCCCATCTTGTCCCTAGGGGTAAGTTTACCTCCTGATATGATGTGTTTAACTTGGGGCCAAAAATCTCGGTCCCATCCTAGGATAGAACGTTCTTTAATGCCTACTGCCAGAACAGGATTGTCCAGGAGGGACATAAGAGGGCTGTATTTAGTGGAGAGGTTTAGGGTGTCTCTAAGTTCATTCCATCTTTTAATGACTAGTGGGGTCCAGAAAGCGAGGTTGTCTGCCTCGAGATTTGTATTACCTATGGTCCATAGTAGTGCTCTGGGGTCTAAGTGAGATAGTGTTGTTTCTAAGGTAACCCATTGTTTGTTTTTCCTGTCTTGAAACCAGTTTAAGATGTGTGTGAGTATGACTGCGTTGTAGTAGGCTTTAATGTCTGGGAGGCCCATACCGCCCTCTGTTTTAGGTCTAGTAAGAATTTTAAATTTTGTCCTATGGGTTTTTTGTTGCCAGATGAAGTTTAACATTAGTGACTGGAGTTTTTTAAGATACGTTGCTGGGAGTCTGATAGGTAGCGCTTGTAAGGTGTATAGCATTTTCGGAAGAGTGTCCATTTTGATTATGTTAATCCGACTGGACCAGGTGAGTTTGAGGTTGGCCCAGTTGTCTAGTTCCTGCTGGAGTTTAACTAGGAGTTTGGGGTAGTTAAGATGGAAGAGCTGGGATGTTTCGTTAGATATGTATACTCCTAGATATTTGATATGACTAGGTTGCCAACTGAATGTAAAGGAATTTTTGAGGGTGTTGACTGTTCGCGGGGGCAGATTGATATTAAGTACTTCAGTCTTACTAATGTTTATCTTAAAGTTACTGACATTTCCAAATTTTTCTAGTTCTGCTAGAACATGTGGAAATGCTATGTGTGGGTTTGAGATGTATATTAAGAGATCATCGGCAAACAGTGAGAGTTTGTAATGTTGGTCCTCTGTTTGTATCCCTCGTATGGAAGGGTTTTGTCTGAGGGCAATGGCTAGGTGTTCCATGCATATTACATAGAGTAGTGGGGAGAGGGGGCACCCCTGTCTGGTACCGTTCGCGATATTGAAGGCATCCGACAGGGTCCCGTTTACTCTGATTCTGGCACTAGGATTTACATATAGCGACATTATTTTGTTTTTGAAGTTTGTACCTAAACCCAACTGGGCTAGGGAGAGCTCAAGAAAGAGCCAGTGTACCCTGTCGAATGCCTTCTCAGCGTCTACTGACATGATGCATAGAGGGGTTTTTGTTTTTTTGGCGTGGTGTATCAGGGAGACTGTTTTTAGGGTGTTGTCCCTAGCTTCTCTTCCCACCACGAATCCTGATTGGTCGGTATGAATGACATCTGGAAGTAGCGGTTTTAGCCTCTCTGCTAGAAGTTTGGCGAAGAGCTTTAAATCTATATTTATTAGCGAGATGGGTCTATAATTTGAGCAACTATTGGGGTCCTTTCCTGGTTTGGGGATGACAGTGATGTGGGCCGTTGACGTTTGTGGGGTGAATGTGTGGGACTCGTCAATGGAATTAAAGGTTTTGAGTAAGATTGGGGATAATAAAGAGCAAAATTGTTTATAAAAAGGGCCTGTGAACCCGTCTGGTCCGGGGCTTTTGCCTTTTTTTAAGGCTCTGATTCCAGATGTTAGTTCAATTTCAGTGAATTCTTCTTCTAGGGCTTGGAGGGATTCTGGGGGTAGTGTCGGGAGGGGGGAGGATTTGATGTAATTGGCTATTTTTTCTTTTAGGAGTGTTGGATCCATATTGTGGTATCTGCTTTTGATGTTGTAGAGGTTGGAGTAATATTGGTGAAATTCCCCAGCTATTTCGGAGGTTTTATATTTGGTTTGGCCCTTGGAGTCTTTTATAGTGAATATATTTGTAGAGGAAGGATTGGGATGCAGGTATTTGGCCAGGAGAGTCCCACATTTCCCTCCTTTATGAAATAAGGTACTACGTAGTCTCTCTCTGGCTGATAGGGTTTTCTGGTCTAGAATAGTTAGTAAAGAGTGTCTGGTATTTGATAGTTTAAGATCCCCTGCCGGGGTGTAATTGTCCTTGAGTTCCTGCTCTAAGAGGTTGATTTCCTGTAGGAGGTGTGTAATCTGGGCCGATTGTTCTTTTTTAAGTCTAGAGCCATGGGAGATAAATACTCCTCTCAAGACACATTTCAACGTTTCCCATTTAATGGTATCAGAAGTGTCGTCTGTTGAGTGGTTAATACAGAAGTTTTCAATAGATTTTTTGATATCTGCTACACATTCTGGGTTTTTAAGAAGATTATCATTTAATCTCCAGTGGCTCTGTGTGTAATTATTTTTGCTTAAGGAAAATGAGCAAAAAATGGGGGAATGGTCTGACCATATCCTGTTCCCTATGGAGGCCTGGACATCCTTTTCTAAAAGTCTCTGGGATATAAAGATGTAATCTATACGACTGTGTGTGTGATGCACAGCAGAGAAAAAAGAGTAGTCCCTCTCTGTGGGATGGAGGATCCTCCAAGCATCCACTAAGCAAAGTGCTCCTAGTTTGTTTTTTAGGTTAGATAAGACCGAATTGGGTAGAGGGGAACGTTGTGAGGAAGCATCTAATTTTGGGTTGAGACAAAGATTGAAGTCGCCCCCTAATATGATGGAGCCTTCAGCAAAATTGGTTAGTTTGGTTAGGTAAGCTAAAAGAGTGCGACCTTGGTTTTGGTTGGGGAGATAGAAATTAGCCAGAGTGTATTTAATTTCATGTATTTGGATTATGACAAAGAGGTATCTCCCCTGCGTGTCCGAGAGGTCTTTTATGAAGGTGTAGTTTAGGTTTTTGTGGAATCCTATTGAGACTCCTTTGGTCTTGTTCAGTGGGCTAGTGCTGTGGTGCCATTTGTTATAATATCTGGATTTGAAGGGGGGGACATGGCCTTCCTTGAAATGTGTTTCTTGAAGAAACAGAATGGAGGCCTTATGTTTGTGTAGATGATGTAGAACTTGTGACCTTTTAGTGGGGGAATTGAACCCTTTGATATTGTAGGAGGCAATCTGGCATCTATCCATTTTTGGGGACCATGGGGGTTTTGAGTTTTAATGATCCTTTAGCAATGAAGGTTAGAGGTAGGCTCCAGAGACCTTCCAGATAGGTGTTGTTATTGGTCAGGACGATGGGAGGGGGGGGGGGGAGGAGGGAACCTATGTGGCGGGGAGGAAAGTAGAGAATCACAGTATAAGAAATATAACAACATAAATGTCAGGTGAAAAGTCAACCTGAATAATTTTGAATTTATCTTCAGAGAACACCACACTGACAGTGCAAGCAGTGTCAGCGTGGTGAACGATTTGGTGGGGAGTGGAAGCATGAGACCGGGGTCGAGAGCTCCCAACTAACCCTGAGTTGTTTTGTTAATCTATTTAGCCCGAGTACATACAGTTCTCATCTCAGGGATAACTAAATGTAAACCTATATACTTTAGTTGTATATATAAACAGAGACACGGACACAGGTGGCGTGACCAGGGAGGAGGAGGGAACTACATGTTTTGCTTCATATTTAAACCCATCATAAAATCTAAGGGTTAGATTTAGTAACTTGGTGTTATTGGGTTTTAGTCCTTATTGAGGGGTGACAGGTTTGACTGGGTCCTTTAAGGAGAATGTACGGTATGATCCAACATTCTTTTGGGAGGAGGTATGTTAGAGATTAGGGGATTTGTGGGTTTGGTGGTTTATTTGACTTCCCCCTGGTGCGCCACCTGAGTAGTACAATTATAACATAACATCACATCAATTAGTGTAACAGATTCTATGAACTAACAACATGTCTAACTTAATATGGAACAGTTGTACGGCCTTCAACCGTTAGGGAAAGCCACCGTAACACATGTATTATGTCTGCAGGGATAATGAGAGTATGTTAGCCCCAGTGTACTTTCCCAGAAAAAGAGATGACAATAGGGCAGCAAGTAAGAGAAGGCTAAAGATACTTAGCGGTTTGTATTAGCTCTTTGTGACCTGTGTTTGTAAGGAACTCTTTTCCATCTTTCTCTTTGTGGCATGGCCAGGGTTGTTGGTTGAATTGGCCATTCTTCTAGCTCAATTGCCGGCAAGTCGAAAGTGTCTATGACCTTTTGTAAATCCTGAGGGGTAGCAAAGTTGACCGTTTTACCATCTTTCCCTATATTAACAGAAAAGGGGTAGCCCCAGCGGTATGGAATGTCCTTTTCTCTGAGGGCCTCCAGCATAGGCTTGATGGCTTTCCGTAACTGAAGAGTTAAACTGGAGAGGTCCGGGAGCAGGCGGATTGTTGCTCCTTCATAGTCAATTTCACCCTTAGAGCGAGCTGCCAACATGATCGCTTCTTTTTCTTTGAAAAAGTGGACTCTGCATAGGATATCACGGGGTCTGGCCGGGTCAGTGCTTGTAGGGCCAGCGGTTCTGTGGGCTCTATCAATCTCTATCTTGTTCCCTGTAGGTGCGTCTAGGAACTTGTTGAAGATGGCTTCCGTAGTAGCCATTATGTCAGGGGCTCGGGTAGTTTCAGGGACTCCTCTGATGCGGATATTGTTCCGTCTTTGGCGATTTTCTAGATCGTCTATTTTCAAGTATAAAGCGTTAATGTGACCTGAGTGAGCATTGATAGTAGTCTGGTGGCTCAGCAAGGTTTTTTTTGTGTCTTCTTGCTGCTTTTCCACCTCTTCTACTCGTGTGTTCACATGGCAAAAGTCTTGGCGGAATTCCGCCATCTCCTGTTTATAAGAGTCCATGATGCGTGTGACGCAGTTTTCGAGGTCTTGTTTGGTCGGCAAAGACCTTATATATTCATGCAAGTCCACCTCTATATATGATTCAGCACCTTCCGAGGCAGGGGAGAAGGTGGTATGTATGTTGTGGTTGGGAGATCGGGGGGAGTTGCGGGGAGTAGATGGGCCTGCGGACCCGATAGAAGCAGAGTCCTGTGTGAGTTGCGGGGACGCCGGGCTCATACCTTGTTTAGGGATGTCCGTCTTTTTCAGCGTCCGGGCATTGGATGTCTTGGCCTGAGGTGGAGGCCGTTTGAGGGGATTTGGGCCCGCTATTGTAGAGGCAGGGCTTTTTTTTGCTGGGCTTTCCGTGTACCTCGGAGGTTCGTGCGCCGGCCGGTCATAGGCCTCGTCGCCATCTTGTTGCACTAGCGCTGGCCGGACCCCTTTGCTTTGGGTCGATTCAGGTGGGGTAAGGTTTTCTTTTAGGTGGTTCTCGTTGCCGGCGGGAGGCTTGGAGGTGTGTGGGCCGATGTCCGGGCTATTGGGAGGTGAGCGGCTTTTGTTAGCCTTGTGCGCATCTCGGCCTGTGTTGTCCTCTGGTGTCTCCGCCATGTTATCGGTCTCGCGTTCCTGGAGTCTTCTCTCCAGGGGGCGAAGGAACCGTCTGATTTGCGATTGGGACGGTTTGTTCTTTTTGCTATTGCCTCCTCTCTTCTTATTGCTGCCCATTAGCAAATTTTTTCGCGAGGGAGAGCTGTTGTAGATCGTAATGAGTTCAGGGCTGCGGGAGCTCTTAGCAGAAGCGTCTTCACGCGGCCATCAGCAAGCCACGCCCCCGCAGTGGTTTTTTTATAATAGATGTGCTAGTGATGAAACGGTCAACATTTCATAAAAACACTGATTTGCCACTTATTGACATCTTCACTTCTAAAATAGTTTGGACATGAAAGTCATTTTTTTTTCATTTGTTTGGGAGGTGGCCTCAAGGTTATTCTGGGCTAATGTAGAGTATTTAGTAAGCCTACTAACATCTTATAGTTTCGGCTGTCAAATTGGTTTTAGATCTAAAAGCCTTTATCTAGCAATGTAAGCACATAGCAGCCTTGGGCAGCAAAATAGGGTGGAAAGAGCATCCAGCATTAAATCATTTTCATTTGACTATTCTGGCCATATCAGGTAGAGAAAAAAATAGTTCATTGTGTGTCCCTTTTAAGGCTATATCCTACATGGTAACAAACACAGCTCAGAAAAAAGAACTCAAGTCAGAGATTGACAAAGGACTTAAAAATCAGGCAGCGAAAGTATAGGTAGTTACATTTATACTTGATTGAATGCATAATCGTATGGAACAGCTGCATAAACATGGTGTTACTGGTATCCAGAGCTGTAAGTGGTTGAAAAACGATGTGTGAATTATGGGTTTGCATTCACCGTACAGCAGACTGTGTGGATTGACTGAGTGGATTACATCAGTTGTTCTTAAAGCGGGATGAAACTCAATAAATAAAATATTAAAAAAATGATGTACACAACAAAATATGTAGTATTCAAACTGTCAAGCATTTTGAAAAATCTTCTTTACCTTTAGAAATGACCTGGTTGATCTGCCAGCTGGGTTATTCCTGAACCTGAGAAAGAAGTAGTACATTTTTCAGCTATTGGAATTTTTCAGAGTTTTTCCTGCAGTTTCAATTTAGGGTTGGATTTTGGTGAGATTGTGATTTTTGGGCCTGAAGATGAAAGCTCTCCCAGGATGAATGTAAAGAAGAGAAAAGAGTTTAATATTGTGCCAGGCTTCAGACAATGGAAACGTTGTTACAGGTACATTTATTGTTAGGGTACTAAATCATTAATTTTTTTAATTTATCATATATAGGGTTTAATCCAATTTTACGTTTGTATACAGGGAGCACACTATGATATGACATTGCAAAAGAGGTTTACACAAACATACATAATCCATGGCAGTATAACATGTATTCATAAAGGGCATATCAAAACAGAAAAACAAATGTATATTTGTTTTTATGTTTTACTGATGGACATTTAACATGATGAAATAAACATGCGTATGTACAGTCCCAATCCTACATAGAACTAGGCTGTGTTCCTTTTTTCTTTTTCACACTATAAGGGTTAAGAATTTGCATATACGCATCCAGATAGACCAGAGTGGCTCCTATCTGGACAACTATATTCATCCAGATAGAATTAAGTGGTTAAGGTTCATGAAATACTTCTAGGAACAGTGACATGACTATTGTCAAATACAGCTCTTAGGCCTCTTGCACACTGCATGCATTTCAGATTCCGATTCCGCTTTTTAATCTGTTTTTACATCCGATTCCGATTCAGATTTTTAATCTTAACTGCATGCTGCGTTTTTTGATCCGTTTTTCTGTTGAATGTATTCAAGGAAAATCGGAAACGGAATCGGAATCGGAAACGGAATCGGAATCGGAAAACGGATTTGCAGTGTGCAGGGAGCCTTACACTGTCAAGGATTAGGCAAAATACATTACTATAAAAAACTGTGGGGATGGTGGCTGCTGTAATTGGGGGAAGAGTGCTAGCTTACGATTTGTAGTAGTGAAAGCATGCATTGTTCAGTTAAAAAGTTCAATGGTTTTCTGTATTGGTGGATAATTAAATAAAGGGTTAAAAAGCACTTAGTTTACAGAAAGAAAAGAAAATCCTAAAACTTGCAAGTTCCGAACTCCAAATGAATTGTTGGCAATATGTCTGTCTGATAGGGTAAACAGCTGGTGGAGTAATTTTGACATTTTTCCTCAACAATGTTCATAATTAAGACAAAACATTGTTTGGGATGTGTTTATCTCTGATAAGACAAGCGTGGGAGAATCATCTTATCCTGATTATCATAACTTTCTCACTGAAGTCTTGTAAATGACAGGAATGTGTAGATTGTGCTGCTGACCCAGAATATATAATCAGTGGAATCCGAAAGAACCTGGATTTACGTGATGTAAGGGCTGGTCTATTAAGAAGACAACAAATCAACAACAGAAGATTATAGCTAAACAAATCCTAAAATCTTCTTGAAGTTTGAGTCTTGAAAGTGATTATGAAACGAAATCCTTCTTATAATTCGATTAAACCGGCAGCAGTAGTATTTCGAGCCTGAATGGGAATTGTCATGAATTAAGCATTGCACACTGCATGATGGTTTCAGTTACTCGTAAGACTGGTCATTTATAAAATCTTGGCAAGCTGCAATGACAAAAACTACCGGAGGCGAATTGCTTTGAAAGAAAGAGCAAACATTGACATAATTGTTACCAATACAAACTGAACTGTATCTAAAACAGAGCAGTTGCTTGATTATAGAATATGATTAACTGTAGCTACTAGTTCATTCTGTAACATATGGAGGTAAAATAGGATTATTAGTCTTACTACTTTTTGGCAGTATTCATTCATTTTATTACTCAGGGCTCGTTCAAAAACTGGATTTGAGCGGTCATTTACAAAATGAACATTTCTTGTTTGTAGCATTTACCATTTAACATCTATGACTCTAGTATGATAACATTTTTTAAAGAAATACAGTATTAACATTATCATGTATAACTAAAGAAGAACAAAAAGGGGTAAAAAAATATATATAGTGCAAAGTGAGTAGTTAAAAAATAGAAGAGAGATCAAGAAATGTTTGATATTTGCCATGCAATTTTTTTTCATATTGTTTGATTCACAGCCTGTATGGCATCATTTTTACTACTTGCAGGCAATAAAAAAACTAGACAGCACCAACTGTCATTATTTATTACCACACCCACTAACAATGCAATAGGCTAAAATGTTTTTTTATACAGGGTGGGCCATTTATACGGATACACCTTAATACATGGGGGCCCACACTTTTTCAGCTCACAAGCTACTTTAAAATTTGCTGAGACCAGGAGATCTACCGGAAAGGTAGTTAGGTATAGGTCCCTTCAGTATAGGTTAGTATATGTGCCTCAGTATAGGTTAGCTAGGTATATGTGCCTCAGTATAGGTATCAGAGTATATGTACCTCAGTATAGGTTAGCTAGGTATATGTGTCTCAGTATAGGTTAGCTAGGTATATGTGCCTCAGTATAGGTTAGCTGGGTATATGTGCCTCAGTATAGGTAGCAGGCTATATGTGCCTCAATATAGGTTAGCTGTGTATATGTGCCTCAGTATAGGTTAGCTAGGTATATGTGCCTCAGTATAAGTAGCAGGCTATATGTGCCTCAATATAGGTTAGCTGTGTATATGTGCCTCAGTATAGTATAGGTTAGCAGGGTATATTTGCCTCAGCATAGGTTAGCTGGGTATATGTGCCTCAGTATAGTATAGGTTAGCAGGGTATATTTGCCTCAGTATAGGTTAGCTGGATATATGTGCCTCAGTATAGGTTAACAGGGTATGTGTGCCTCAGTATAGTATAGGTTAGCTGGGTATATGTGCCTCAGTATAGGTTAGCAGGGTATATGCGCCTCAGTATAGGTTAGCTGGGAATATGTTCCTCAGTATAGGTTAGCTGGGCATATGTGCCTGTAGTATAGGTTAGCTAGGGATAAGGCTGGCACACATTATAACACCTCCCTCCAGCGGTGGAGTCCTGGTCTTCACTCCCAATTCGGCGGCTGCAGGGTGCTGCTGGAGTAGGTTGCGGCGGGCAGCGCGAGTGGAGGTGGAAGTATTGCTTCCAGCGCCGTCCCCAGCCATGACACTGCCTCATGGCAGAGCCGCCCCTGGCCTCTCAGCCGCGCCTCTCTCCTCCCCGCGAGATCAGCGGCCAGCAGCAGAATCTGATAGAATGTGGCCGCGTTCTACAGCTGCTGGCTTCAAAAGTCAATGGGATGGGGCCATGATCTACCGATCAGGCGGTTGCGATCTACCGGTAGATCGCGATCGACCTATTGGGCAGCCCTGCCTTAATAAAATGGGAATGCTTGGTGATATTAACTTCTTGTTTGTGGCACATTAGTATATGTGAGGGGAGAAACTTTTCAAGATGGGTTTTGACCATGGCGGCCATTTTGAAGTCAATCATTTTGTATCCAACCTTTGTTTTTTTCAATAGGAAGAGGATCATGTGGCCCTTTCAAACTTATTGGGAATTTCACAAGAAAAACAATGGTGTACTTGGTTTTAACATACCTTTATTCTTTCATGTATTTACAAGTTTCTGACCACTTATAAAATGTGTTCAATGTGCTCCCCATTGTGTTGGATTGTCAATGCAACCCTCTTCTCCCACTCTTCACACACTGATAGCAACACCGCAGGAGAAATGCTAGCACAGGCTTCCAGTATCCGTAGTTTCTGGTGCTGCACATCTCATATCTTCACAGCGTAGACAATTACCTTTAGATGACCCCAAAGATAAAAGTCTAAGGGGGTCAGATCAGGAGACCTTGGGGGCCATTCAACTGGTCCACGACAACCAAACCACTTTCCAGGAAACTGTTCATCTAGGAATGCTCGGACCTGACGACCATAATGTGGTAGTGTTTTTTGAGCAGGGAATCCCTCTTCTCACATAGACATTTATTGTCGCTAATGTCGGGGGGCTATAGCGCAGCAGTGGGGGGGGGGGGCAGAGGGCGGCGGTGTGGGGACATAGAGGCATGTCATGAGGCAGACAACATGCCTCTGTGTCCCAACTATCCCCCCACCGCATGCCTCGGGTTCTCTTTAAGTTTCTTTTACAGTCATCTATTCATTCAGTGTTCTATGGAAAATATCTTTTTTATGGGTGACCTTTTTCTGATATATTGCCAATTGTTTCAAAATATTACTTCTTTACTTTACTTGTTAAAACACAGGTGTCAAACTCAAAGCCTGAGGGCTAACTGCGGCCCACCTTGCGATTTTATGTGGCCCCTGTAGATTTATATATGCATGTTTGTATGCAGTATAACAACTACAGCAAACTGTCTTCCTATCCAAAAGAGCAGACTGGTGATATGTTTTATGGTTTTTACCTTGTACGTTTGAGCAAGAACACAGCAACGACGCACAGGGCACAACAGCACATTTTTCATGTGTCTCTCGTTGGAATCCAAAATCCTTCCTGTTCTTCTATGTAGCTGATAAAACACAGGCACTCAATTACCTTTCCCTCCTCAGCACACTGTAATATTTATTCTATTATTTCTGGCAGGTTCCCGCTATGCTGCATACCTCTGGCTCCCGATCACATGACATGCACTGGGAGCCATAGGATTGCAGCATAGAGCATGTTGAATTTTAAAAATAGAAGAACCAAAACATGGCTGAATTATAAGATTGCTCTACTGTGTTGTCCGGCAGATGGGGAGAAGAAGCAGGCCATTAGCTTTACAATAATTACAGTATTTTTTGAACTATAACATTCTCCTGACTGTACGACACACCTAGGTTTAGAGGGCAAAAACCAGGGAAAAAATATACTAAAGCTGGTGCGTCGATAGTCCAGGAGCATCTTTTAGATATTCTTGCCCAATTATTGTGTCCTCCTCCTGTCCCAGCTGGTGTCATCCTAAGTGTCCCCTTTGTGTTCTGATCTATCTGTGTCCCCAGTTACATAGTTACTGTATCTGGGTTGAAAAAAGACATACATCCATCGAGTTCAACCAGAAAATAAAGTACAACACCAGCCTGCTCCCTCACATATCCCTGTTAATCTGGTGTCCTTCTCCGCTCCCCGTGTGTAATTACAATCAGCAGCAGCAGTGTGTATCGCTCATCTGACCTGAGGGTGCCAGCGGTGATCAGCAGCTTCTCTTCTCACTCACTCTTCCCCCTAGTGTCGGAAGTGTCTGAACTAGGGGAAGAGTGAGCAAGAGGGGAAGCCGCTAATCAGGTCAAGTAAGTGATACCCGTGACTGGCGCTGCTAATTGAAATTACACAGGGGGAGCATAGCAGAACACGGGAAGTGAAGCAACTCCTTGGCATTGCAGTGGGTCCGCACTCAGTTAGTATCGGCAGGCAATTGTAAGTCGGGGACTCCTTGTACTTGGACTATAAAGCACAGGGACTTTTTCTTCCCACTTTTGGGGGAGAGAAACTGTGTCTCATAGTCCTAAAAATACAAGACTGGTCTATGTATATTTATGTCTGGCACATGACTTACACTGTTTTTGGTTTTCGATTCTGCATCTAAATCAGGGATTTAGTAAAAAAAACTAGGCTAAATAGTGGACCAACCTCAATGTCTATTGGCCACCCCCCCATATAAAGTTCCCCGTCCCCAACCTTTTCCCTATACGGTTCTCGTCTGTCTAGTGAAAGGATGTGTAGGTATATATATATATATATATATATATATACTGTATATATATATATATATATATATATATATATATATATATATATATTAGTACATAGATCAATTTCATATAAAAGTATAATACATGTATGTATTTAATCAGTTTGATATTAGAATGTCTTCAGAACGGTCAGCCTCACATCTCTCACATCTGTGCAGGAAAAGCTGGCTGTATGAAACCAAGCATAGTCAAATTCTCCTTTCTGGGCAAATCCCCAAAGTGTCCTCAATGTGGACACCTGTATGGTCATAAATAACATGTTTTCCCCTTGATCATTGAACTGTGTTATTTCTTGTAAATCACGTGTTTTTCTGTAATTATGGTAATATACTGCGCATGAGCAAACCCTGTATTCTGTATAGAGTTGGGCCGAACCTCCGATTTTAGGTTCGCGAACTTCCGCGGAAGGTTCGGTTCGCGTTAAAGTTCGCGAACCGCAATAGACTTCAATGGGGATGCGAACTTTGAAAAAAAAAATAATTATGCTGGCCACAAAAGTGATGGAAAAGATGTTTCAAGGGGTCTAACACCTGGAGGGGGGCATGGCGGAGTGGGATACATGCCAAAAGTCCCCGGGAAAAATCTGGATTTGACGCAAAGCAGCGTTTTAAGGGCAGAAATCACATTGAATGCTAAATGACAGGCCTAAAGTGCTTTAAAACATCTTGCATGTGTATACATCAATCAGGTAGTGTAATTAAGGTACTGCTTCACACTGACACACCAAACTCACCGTGTAACGCACCGCAAACAGCTGTTTGTGTAGTGACGGCCGTGCTGGACTGGTGCGCACCATGGCGAGAGTGCAGGTTTTGGTGGCTTTACAGCCCATATGGTCGCCTGGCTGATGTAGCTGAATGACAGAACAGTGACTGTCCAGCTGATCAAATTTGGTCTGACCACAATGAAGCAACGACCTTATTATCTTTTGTGTGCCCCCCGAGACACTCATCTAGGCGCCGGTCATTGCTTCATTGTGATACGCAAGCCCCTTCACCACGGCAAGGTAATGATCACGAAGGGGAATAGGCGCATGTACATGCCTTTTCTTTTGTTGTTGCAGCTGCCCGCAGTGCAGCCAGAAAAATTAGGTAGTCATGTACACGCACCAGAAAAATTGCGGCCTAAAAAATTCAGCAATCCGCCTGGAGTCCCGGACCCTGTTGGTGGTGGCGGAGAAGGTAGTCAAGCGGCCTGCAGGCAGACATGCTGTGTGGAGGGACTGGGAGCGACTTAGTCTTCTTGGGGCAGGCCAGGCAGCCAGTCACACGGCGTGCAGGCAGAGATGCTGTGTGTGCGGGGACTTACTTAGTCTTGGGGCGGGCAGCAGCCCTCCGGGATCCATGCCTCATTCATTTTGATAAAGGTGAGGTACTTAACACTTTTGTGACTTAGGCGACTTCTCTTCTCTGTGACAATGCCTCCAGCTGCGCTGAAGGTCCTTTCTGACAGGACGCTTGCGGCAGGGCAGGAGAGAAGTTGGATGGCAAATTGGGACAGCTCTGGCCACAGGTCAAGCCTGCGCACCCAGTAGTTCAAGGGTTCCTCATCGCTATTCACAGCAGTGTCTACATCCACACTTAAGGCCAGGTAGTCGGCTACCTGCCGTTCCAGGCGTTGGTGGAGGGTGGATCCGGAAGGGCTACGGCGAGGCGTTGGACTAAAGAACGTCCGCATGTCCGACATCACCATGAGATCGCTGGAGCGTCCTGTCTTTGACTGCGTGGACACGGGAGGAGGATTAGTGGCAGTGGTACCTTGCTGGCGTTGTGCTGTCACATCACCCTTAAAGGCATTGTAAAGCATAGTTGACAGCTGGTTCTGCATGTGCTGCATCCTTTCCACCTTCCGGTGAGTTGGTAACAGGTCCGCCACTTTGTGCCTGTACCGAGGGTCTAGTAGTGTGGCCACCCAGTACAGCTCATTCCCCTTGAGGTTTTTTATACGGGGGTCCCTCAACAGGCAGGACAGCATAAAAGACGACATCTGCACAAAGTCGGATCCAGTACCCTCCATCTCCTCTTGCTCTTCCTCAGTGACGTCAGGTAAGTCAACCTCCTCCCCCCAGCCGCGAACAATACCACGGGAAGGTTGAGCAGCCCAAGCCCCTTGCGACGCCTGCTGCGGTTGTTCTCCTGCCGCTGTCCCCTCCTCCTCCTCCTCCTCCCCCAAAGAAACACCTTGCTCATCATCCTCTGAGTCTGACTCGTCTTCTGCACACGACTTCTCTTCTTCCTCCTCCTCCCCCCTCTGTGCTGCCGCAGGTGTTGAGGAAACAGCTGGGTCTGATGAAAATTGGTCCCATGCCTGTTCCTGCCGTAACGGTTCCTGGTCACGCTCATTCACAGCTTCATCCGCCACTCTACGCACAGCACGCTCCAAGAAGTAAGCGTAGGGAATTAAGTCGCTGATGGTGCCCTCACTGCGGCTCACCAGGTTGGTCACCTCCTCAAACGGCCGCATGAGCCTGCATGCATTTTTCATCAGTGTCCAGTTGTCGGGCCAGAACATCCCCATCTTCCCAGACTGTTTCATTCTACTGTAGTTGTAGAGGTAGTGGGTCACGGCTTTCTTCTGTTCTAGCAGGCGGGAGTACATTAGCAGGGTCGAGTTCCAGCGAGTCGGGCTATCGCAAATGAGGCGTCTCACCGGCATGTTGTTTTTGCGCTGAATTTCCGCAAAGCGTGCCATGGCTGTGTAAGACCGCCTCAAATGCCCACAAAACTTCCTGGCCTGCTTCAGGACATTCGCTAAGCCAGGGTACTTTGCCACAAATCTTTGAACCACTAGACTCATGACATGTGCCATGCAGGGTATGTGTGTCAGCTTCCCCATATGCAAAGCGGCAAGCAGATTGCTGCCGTTGTCGCACACCACGTTGCCTATCTCCAGGTGGTGCGGGGTCAGCCACTCATCCACCTGTTTCTTAAGAGCAGCCAGGAGAGCTGCTCCAGTGTGACTCTCCGCTTTGAGACAAGACATGTCTAAGATGGCGTGACACCGTCTTACCTAGCATGCAGCATAGGCCCTGCGGAGCTGGGGCTGTGTAGCTGGAGAGGAGAACTGCCACTCAGCCATGGAGGAGGAGGACAGCGAAGAGCATGTAGCAGGAGGAGAGGAGGTGGCAGGAGGCCTGCCTGCAAGCCGTGGAGGTGTCACAATTTGGTCCGCTGCGCCCTGCTTGCCATCGTTCACCACCAGGTTCACCCAATGGGCTGTGTACGTAATGTAGCGGCCCTGCCCGTGCTTGGCAGACCAGGCATCCGTGGTCAGGTGTACCCTTGACCCAACGCTCTTCGCAAGAGATGACACCACTTGCCTCTCAACTTCACGGTGCAGTTGGGGTATGGCCTTTCTCGAAAAATAAGTGCGGCCTGGCATCTTCCACTGCGGTGTTCCGATGGCCACAAATTTACGGAAGGCCTCAGAGTCCACCAGCCGGTATGGTAACAGCTGCCGAGCTAACAGTTCCGCCACGCCAGCTGTCAGACGCCGGGCAAGGGGGTGACTGGCCGAAATTGGCTTCTTCCAAACATTTCCTTCACGGACACCTGACTGCTGCTGTGGGCAGAGGAGCAGGAACCGCTCAAGGGCAGAGGCGGAGTGGAGGAGGGTGCCTGTGAAGGTGGAAGGGAGAAAGCGGCAGAAGCAGATAATGCACCTGATGGAGGAGGAAGAGGAGAAGGAGGGTGGCTTTGCTTTTGTATGCTGCTGCTGCTTTTGCTCAGGTGGCCATCCCATTGCTGTTTGTGCCTTTTCTCCAGGTGCCTTCGTAAGGCACTTGTCCCTACGTGAGTGTTGGCCTTTCCACGGCTCAATTTTTGTTGGCAGAGCGAACAGATGGCTTTGGTCCGATCTGAGGCACACACATTAAAAAATTTCCACACCGCTGAGCCACCCTGGGATGTGGGCACTATGGGGACCTCAGCAGCTGATGCTGAAGGGCAAGTTGGCTGGCTGTACATAGGTGGCGATACATGGTGCCGGACTCTGCCACCAGCTGTTTCTGACGAAGAGCTGCCCCAGCTTCTTTCAGCAACTTCTTTCCTCCTACTACTCTCTGACTCCCCCTCTGAACTGTCCCCCTCTTCATCTCCTCTATTGGGAACATACAGAGGATCCCTATCATCGTCATCATCGTAGTCATCCTGCCCAGCTTCGCTTGACTCAGAAAAATCCAAACATGCACCATCAGTAGGTCCTTCATCCTCCTTACACGTTACATCCATAGTGTTGCAGCGTAACGCAGACATATGAGCTTGTGAAAATTCATCTGGCTGTAACAACAATGGCTGTGCATCAGTGATTTCACCACTAAATAATTCTTGCGAAGTGTCAAATGCAGCGGAAGTGGTGCTAGTAGTAGCGCTGGTGGCTGAGCAAGATGAGGTGTTCTGTGTCGCTAAATACTCAACCACGTCCTGACAATCTTGGGACGTGATGGGACGTGCCTTCTTCCGAGCACTGTACTGTGGGCCAGGTCCACAAGAAATTACATTTACACGACCTCGCGCAGACCTGCCGGGTGGCCTTCCTCTGGCTCTGGCACTACCTCTTCCTCTACCTGTTTTGTCCATATCGGGTATGCACGGAGTGGTATATCACACTGCGTGCACCCACGTAGGTGGGTGGGTTCACTTAACTGCACAGGTATGCGCACTGATGCGGTGGGTTCACTGAACAGAACAGGTATACAGTGGCGGGTTCACAGAACAGGTATGAAGTGGCAGGTTCACTGAACACAACAGGTATGCAGTGGCGGGTTCACTAAACAGGTATACAGTGGCGGGTCCACTGAACAGAACAGGTATGCAGTGGCGGGTTCACTGAACACAACAGGTATGCAGTGGCGGGTTCACAGAACAGGTATGCAGTGGCAGGTTCACTGAACACAACAGGTATGCAGTGGCGGGTTCACTAAACAGTACAGGTATACAGTGGCAGGTTCACTGAACACAACAGGTATGCAGTGGCGGGTTCACTAAACAGGTATACAGTGGCGGGTCCACTGAACAGAACAGGTATGCAGTGGCGGGTTCACTGAACACAACAGGTATGCAGTGGCGGGTTCACAGAACAGGTATGCAGTGGCAGGTTCACTGAACACAACAGGTATGCAGTGGCGGGTTCACTAAACAGTACAGGTATACAGTGGCGGGTTCACTGAACACAACAGGTATGCAGTGGCGGGTTCACTGAACAGGTATACAGTGGCGGGTTCACTGAACAGAACAGGTATGCAGTGGTGGGTTCACTGAACAGGTATGCAGTGGCGGGTTCACTGAACAGTACAGGTATACAGTGGCAGGTTCACTGAACACAACAGGTATGCAGTGGCGGGGTCACTAAACAGGTATACAGTGGCGGGTCCACTGAACAGAACAGGTATGCAGTGGCGGGTTCACTGAACAGAACAGGTATACAGTGGCGGGTTCACAGAACAGGTATGCAGTGGCAGGTTCACTGAACACAACAGGTATGCAGTGGCGGGGTCACTAAACAGGTATACAGTGGCGGGTCCACTGAACAGAACAGGTATGCAGTGGCGGGTTCACTGAACACAACAGGTATGCAGTGGTGGGTTCACTGAACAGGTATGCAGTGGTGGGTTCACAGAACAGGTATGCAGTGGTGGGTTCACAGCACAGGTATGCAGTGGTGGGTTCACTGAACAGGTATACAGTGGCGGGTCCACTGAACACAACAGGTATGCAGTGGCGGGTTCACTGAACACAACAGGTATGCAGTGGCGGGTTCACTAAACAGAACAGGTATACAGTGGCGGGTTCACAGAACAGGTATGCAGTGGCAGGTTCACTGAACACAACAGGTATGCAGTGGCGGGGTCACTAAACAGGTATACAGTGGCGGGTCCACTGAACAGAACAGGTATGCAGTGGCGGGTTCACTGAACACAACAGGTATGCAGTGGTGGGTTCACTGAACAGGTATGCAGTGGTGGGTTCATAGAACAGGTATGCAGTGGTGGGTTCACAGCACAGGTATGCAGTGGTGGTTTCACTGAACAGGTATACAGTGGCGGGTCCACTGAACAGAACAGGTATGCAGTGGCGGGGTCACTAAACAGGTATACAGTGGCGGGTCCACTGAACAGAACAGGTATGCAGTGGCGGGTTCACTGAACACAACAGGTATGCAGTGGCGGGTTCACAGAACAGGTATGCAGTGGTGGGTTCACAGAACAGGTATGCAGTGGTGGGTTCACAGCACAGGTATGCAGTGGTGGGTTCACAGCACAGGTATGCAGTGGTGGGTTCACTGAACAGGAATGCAGTGGTGGGTTCACAGCACAGGTATGCAGTGGTGGGTTCACAGCACAGGTATGCAGTGGTGGGTTCACTGAACAGGTATGCAGTGGTGGGTTCACAGAACAGGTATGCAGTGGCAGGTTCACTGAACAGGTATGCAGTGGTGGGTTCACTGAACAGGTATGCAGTGGTGGGTTCACTGAACAGGTATGCAGTGGTGGGTTCACAGAACAGGTATGCAGTGGCAGGTTCACTGAACAGGTATGCAGTGGTGGGTTCACAGCACAGGTATGCAGTGGTGGGTTCACTGAACAGGTATGCAGTGGTGGGTTCACAGCACAGGTATGCAGTGGTGGGTTCACAGCACAGGTATGCAGTGGTGGGTTCACAGAACAGGTATGCAGTGGTGGGTTCACAGCACAGGTATGCAGTGGTGGGTTCACAGCACAGGTATGCAGTGGTGGGTTCACAGCACAGGTATGCAGTGGTGGGTTCACAGAACAGGTATGCAGCCAGACAGGAACAAGTTAAGCCTAACTAATCTTTCCCTGAGAGACAGTCTGCAGCAGCTCGCCCTACTCTCACTAACGCAGGCAGCACACGAGTGACCGTAATGGCCGCCGCTGCCTGCCTTATATAAGGGGGGGTGGGGCTCCAGGGGCTAGTGTGGCCTAATTGGCTACACTGGGCCTGCTGACTGTGATGTAGAGGGTCAAAGTTGACCCTCCATGTGCATTATGGGGCGAACCGAACTTCCGCAAAGGTTCGCCTGCGGGACGCGAACGCGAACCACTGAAGTTCGCATGGAACCGTTCGCAGGCGAACCGTTCGGCCCAACTCTAATTCTGTAGCATATGAGGACAAGGTTGAAATCATAAAGCCAGCATAATTTGTGCTCACATCTTCTGTGTCTGTTTGTATTTTGTTACTCTTTTATGTCCTGGCGCCAGGAACCTAAGTAATCTGAAGCATCTAAATTTCTAACTAGGCTGTGGCCTGGCTTTAGTAGGAACAACTCCTTTCATCTAGTTGCCACCCCTCCCATATACAATTCCGTGGTGCCTATTGGCCTCTTCCATACCCAATACATATCTGAGGTGTCTAGCGGCCCCACTCCATTCATTGTAATGTCCCTGGGTGTCTAGTAGTCCACCTTCGCACCCCTAAAAATGTCACTTTTGTTTATTGACCCCCTCCTTATTCTATAAATGTCTCTGTATTCTAGAGGATCTAGTGGAAGAATACTTCAATATAGCTTATCTGGTTCTCTAGAGTGGCCCAAACATAATGCAAAATGAGAAAATCACTTGTGGGCCAAGTTAGATGGCTCTGTGGGCTACATTTGACCAGAGACTTAGGCTCTGTTCCTACTAAAGCAGAGAATGGAAATTTTTTTGTCAAACGGACATTTCTGCTCATTACTAAGTGGAGAGCAGGGGTGGACTGACCAAATCGGGCACTTGGGCATATACCGAGGGCCCATGGTCAGAAGGAGGCCCACCCCTGGTGCCCCTCCAATCCGAGGGTTTGGGTGCCGCTATGTTGATACGCGGCTGCTATGACATGCACAGTTTAATCGCGCATGCGCAGTACTGTCACACCGGCCGCCGTGATGACGCAAGGCGGCCGGCGTGGTGACGACAAGAGTGAAGTTTCAAGAAGAGGAGCCCGACACTCGGGCCCAGTGTCGCCGGAAGCCGCCGGGGAGCCATTTCTGACCAGGCCCTGGGTGAAGAGCCAGATGGAAGCCTTGGGATCTCCCGACCTACACTGGGCTGCAGAAAGCCCCAGGTGAGTACCGCTTTTGTTTTTATTTTGAGCTTGGAGTCCCTTTAACTAATGATATGGAGAAAGCAAAAAGCTGTGATCCAGTAAAAAGGGAAAGAGGGAAGTTTGTCACTTTCTTAAGTAAATCAACTCTAACAAAGTTATTTGTGATTATTGGTAACATGATAAAGGAGGAAATAATAAAAGAAGTATAGAATTCTGGAATGTTTTCAATTCAGATGGACTCCACACAAGATGTGTCAACTCATGATCAGTGTACCATTGCTGTTCGGTATGTTGCTGGTGATAAAGTTAAAGAAAGATGACTTGTTACAGTTGAAGATTCCAGGAGTCAAAACCTACATACCATACTTACTGAAACACTATCTGCTTTAGGACTTAATCTTGAAAAGTGCACAGGTGATTCTTTTGACGGAGCAGCCAATATGAGTGGGACTTACTCAAGCTTGCAAGCACTAATGAAGGAGGTTCATCCTACACACATTCACAAATGGGCCCATATGCAATTCACTTTTTCTCCTGAGTTTTCTCCTAGGAGAAAATGTTTCATCTTCAATTTATAATTACTTTTTAGCACTTTGCAATGGAAAAAGTACCAAGCATTAGTTGAAAAAGCACTATCAAAATTATTGTATTTGTTTGCTTGCTGATGGCTTAAAAGGCATTTTATTGACAAGTTTGAAAATTACACCTAGGAGAAAACTCAGGAGAAAAAGTGAATTGCATATGGGCCATGATGTTACGCACATGTGCTTAACTTAGTTATTGGCAATGCAAGTACTGTGTGTTTTCCAACAGTCAGTCGCTTTGGGCTCCTTAGCAACCTATCAACATTTTTCAATGAATCGTACAAAAGGATGAAACTCTGGGAAGACCAGATGAAAAAAAAAGACTGGCAGTTCTAAGCTTAAAAGGCTGGAATACATTGGCAGAACAAGGTGGTCAAGCAGAGCTAGAGCACTTCGAAAGTTATTTGGAAGCTTTGACGATCATTCCAAAGAGTTATGCTCCGATCTCTTCATTATCTTGAAACACGTAAACAAACCCCATAATTTTCGAACCTTGCCGCTCTAAAATTAGGTGAAAACATCTGCAAGTTTGAAACAATCCTAGTGGCTTTTACCTTTGTTCGTATCTTTGACATTACCACCCCTGTATCGTATTATTTGCAATCAACAGGCCTTGATTTCATCCAGGCATGGCGAACGGTGGATGATGGTGTAAAGCGCCTGAATAAAATACGTATAGATTTTCCTGGAGTTTTGCAGCCGGCAACTCATTTTATCGATTTAATAAATGTTAAGTTGGCAAACGAAAACATCTGTTTCAATAGGAGCTTTTCAGACATAAGATCCACAAGAAAATCAGAAGATACTAATAATATGAAACATTTTGAGATCTCCTGCTACAATGTTATCATTGACACTGATACAGAGAGTTTAAAGTCGAGGTTTTCCACTTATTGAGAACTTAACAAGCAAATTTCTTGCTTTGATCTCAATTGGTTTGATGAAATACTTGCCTCTTCAGAAAAAATACAGTTGAATGTTATTTCAGAAGCAGTACCAATAATAGACCCAGTTGCTCTACGTGAAGAACTAATCTCATTTGCCTCCAGCTACAAAAATACAAGTAAAGGCTTGTTGGATCATGGCGGTTATGATGAGGAGAGTGAAGAGGTAAAGTTGGTTTCAGATTTAGAAAGAGCAACAGATCAACTCTACATCAGAGCCATCTACTATGGCTGCCGTAAAGAAGGACTCCTGCAAAAAATGCATGTCTTGTGCTTTCAAACTACTGTATGAGTCCTGACTGTTTTCAGTGGCCTTTGAGAATCTCTTCTTGGCATACCAATATTTAATTACATTGAGCACTACACAGTGTACATGTGAAAGATGCTTTTCCAAGTTAAAAATATTAAAGTCAAGACTAAGATCATTTCTTTCACAGCAAAACTTGGAGTCACTGATGCTTGTTGCAGACGAAAAGCAAGTTGCACTAAACATAAAGAGTGACAAAGATAAAACCATTGACAGATTTGCCAAGACATCACCTGAGCTTAGCTCTTTACTGCTTTTGTAACATGCAGGTCAGGGCTTCTTTTTTGTTAAAATGTGTGAGTGAGTTTTAAAAAAAAATGTTGGTTTCCTAAAATTCTGTGCTTAATTTCAAAATATGTTGTCAACCGTTCAAATGTTTACAATTTTTACAGTGTTTTTTTATGATGCACTTTTCCCTTTTTTAAGATGCACTTTTTGTAAGATGCACTGTAATGTGTTGAAATTGATGCTCAGTGAGCAATGCTCACATATTGTTATCTTTTTAAAATGTTCAGCTAAGAAGACATTTGTTACACCTGTTATATTTTGTTAATTTATTAAAACATTCAGTTTGGAAATGTACAATTGTTGCACTTTATTTAATGTAAGTACTTCTATTTTTTTTTAAATTAGTAAACATTTATTTGGAACATAGCAAAGATACATTTTGTAACAAGCGTAGGTTATGTGGGTGGGGCTTGAGGGTGGGTGGGGCTTGTGGGTGTATGGGGCCTCATCATTTCCTATTGCTTGGGGGCCCCATGAGTTGTCAGTCCGCCCCGGATGGAGCGTGAATGGCTCCTATGTTATACATAAGAGCTGTTCACACTTGTCTAAATGCAACAGATCCAGTACTAAAAGCTGGCTTCAAGATTGATTATCCACTTGCAGACCAGGTACGTTGAATCAACGTCCAGCAGGTGGTGCTACTGTTCTGACCGGACGTTGATTCAATGTCCACACTAACAAACCGTCCTGATGCGATCGTGCACACCCGGAGGGGGAGATTAAGCTGTCATATGACAGCTGGCATCTCCCCCGAGTAATCAGCAGCCATCGAGTATGGCTGCTGATCACGTGATCACTAGGATCGCCGGCGGATCGTAGTGATCACTTTGACAGCGGCAGCGGCAGGGGGAAAGTAGAGGATCCACTCACCTCCCTGCCAATCCAGCGACGATCGGCGCCCCCCTCTGCTCTGGCTGGCATCTCTGCTTCGTCTGACATCAGCGCCAAGCCGTGACCCGGACCTGAGCGTCATTTGGAGCGGAGATGCCGGCTGGAGAAGAGGTGGCTACTGCGGCTCATCGCTGGAGCCTGGAAGTTGAGTGAAGGCTGCCAGCTACAGGGGGGACACCTGCCTCCATGAGGAACACCATGCCCAGTCAGCTACAGACGGGATCCGGCCGCTCGACCCCCCCCCCCAAACACGCCCCCCCCCCCCCCCCCCATTCTCCATGCAAATTGCCCTGGTCCTTAAGGGGGGTTAGGCGGCCGGTCCCGAAGTGGTTAATTTGCCTTCACTAGGAATAAAGCATGCCTAAAAGGAATTTAAAACCAAGTTCTGTAGTAGTGGTAGATTTAAAATCAGAATCAGCCAAACAAAAAGAAATTACATGTAGTCCCTGGTTAACAAACAAGATAGGGACTGTAGGCTCATTCTTAACCTGAAACTGTTCTTAAGTTGGAACACTGTGCTATCTCTGTCCCCTGTACCTCCTCTGTGTCCCCTGTGCCTCCAGTGTCCCCCTCTGTGTCACCTCTGTCCCCCTGTATCTGCTCATACAAGTGTAAAAACCATGTTTTTCTTTTAATTTTTTCAAATTGATTTTCTCAAAAAGTTATTTTTTGCCCACAAAATCCATGCTGTTCATATCGGCAGGTCATTAGTTAGTCGGGGGTTCGTAAGTCACTGAAATAAAAATGGAGGAGAAGGTGGCAGCGCTTCCCTAACTAACTGCACAGATGTGCAGAGCCTAATTATGGACAGGTTACACATTAGGCAGAATTTAGGCAGGATTACAGGCAGGATACAAATCAGCAACAAAATGGAGGATGTTGGCTTCCAAAAACAGAATCGTCCACCGCGTTGAGGGATCCTCATGAAAGTGACTCTAACCACTAATTAACAAAAAAAAACATAGCGTGAACCTGGGGGCAGCTGGCCATAAAATGGTTTACACATTTTCTTTAGGAACAGGGAGAAATTGACAACTTTCCTAATCGGGCTGCACCTGAAATGACTACCAACAGAAATGTGCAGAGCCCCCTAGAGGCTAAATACACACCTTGAATTCAAAACAGATGCAAACTATGCACTAAACCCTAGACTCAGATTAAAACACCATGCAAACTGAAATAGAAAATGGATATAGCTAACCATAAGTAAATTTAAATTTCTATACAGCAAGGAGGAAGGAGGAGGTGTCATTTCAGGTGCAGCCTGATTAGGAGCACTGCCAATTTCTCCCGGTTCCTACAGAAATAAAAGTAAAAGAGAACACAGGATTTCCTAGTACTTTGTAAGCACACAGTAGCAGAGACAGTTTTCATTTGTGAAGAAGTTTATTGATTAGTTTATGTCAAATGTACCTTTAAACTTACTAGTAAAGTTCCCAGTTAATGGTACCTACCTTCCTGCACTACAGACTGCAATTGTCTCAGACAGTTTATTAAGTGACAGCCCTCTTACATTCTTAAAAAAAGGTGATACAATAAAGCAGCTGCCCCACCCACACAGGCTCCAATTCAATTACCTTTTTTTTTTTTTTTTTTAAGTTTTCTCAGAGGAGATAATTTTTCATTTTATTAACAAGGGGAGCAAATGGGGTGGGACAGAAAAGGGAATAGGAGGGTGAAATGAGATAACATCAACACAAGCCTGTCTCTTCTTGTCTAAAAATTGTACTTTAGCCAAAAGTAAAGACTTTTAAGGAGTATGGGAACCGAGCCAAACTCATAACCATTCAGTGCATCATCCCTACTGCCATATGAGTTCTGCTACAGCGTATGCCAAACCCACAACTATTTTGTGCACTCAGATATATCAAAGCTGAGCGCCCGCGCACAAACTAAGCACCATTGCGGCAAAACCACCTCCTTCAGTTTCTGACACCTAAAGACAGTTTCTCCTGATGTTAACCCTTCCTGACATCCAACCCTAACCTCCCCTCCAATATTAGTTAGCTTTTTCCTGACATATAAACCCAACCTCCCTTCTTTAACGCTAACCCTTTTTCTGATTATGTATATAATAAACCGAGGCACCAAAAAAGTAAAATTGAACTAAAATTGTTAAAAAAATGATTGGAAGGTAGTGGTGGACTTACCTCCTTAAAGCAGACACATAAACTGTCAATTTTGAAATGACAAATATTTATTAGATACTCCACGAAGTGTTGCAACGCGTTTCACAGGTATAGTCCTGCTTTTTCAGGCAACAAAAAAGGGAGCATATAACAGGGAATGGTCAGCCAGGCGCCTCTGCTTTCCTGATTATGCCAACTTCCTATAGCCCAACTTTAATTTCTCAAACCTAACTGATAGAACTAATTTCCCACTATCCTATTCCTTAACCTCCTTGCCGGTTATCCCGAGCTCAGCTCGGGGTAACCTGCGCAGGAGGATATCTCAGGCCCCGCTGGGCCGATTTGCATAATTTTTTTTTTGTTACAAGCAGCTAGCACTTTGCTAGCTGCTTGTAACTTCCGATCGCCGCCGCTCGCCGCCGATCCGCCGCAATCCGCCGCGCCGAGTCGCTCCCCCCCGCCCCAGAGCCCTGCGCTGCCTGGCCAATCAGTGCCAGGCAGCGTTGAGGGGCGGATCGGGATTCCCTATGACGTCCCGACGTCCATGACGTCGGTGACGTCATCCCGCCCCGTCGCCATGGCGACCGGGGAAGCCCTGCAGGAAATCCCGTTCTCAACGGGATTCCCTGCATACTCTGATCGCCGAAGGCGATCGGAGTGGGTGGGGGGATGCCGCCGCTTAGCGGCTATCATGTAGCGAGCCCTTGGCTCGCTACATGATTTAAAAAAAAAAAAATTAAAAAAATGTGCGCCGCTGCCTCCTTGCCGGATTTTTTAGACCGGCAAGGAGGTTAAAGTGTACCTGAGGCAATATGTGACATGATGAGATACACATGTGTATGCACAGTACTAAACATATTTATAACTAGGCCGTTTTACTTGTCAAGAATATAATAAACATCACTGACAAGCAAATTACAGCAATAAAAGTTTTCTGGGCAGAACACAAACTCTGAGAGCAGGGGGAGATAGAAAAGGTCAATATTTTATGTATTTTGAATTAGGCACACTTAATAGGCTGCCACTGATTAGAGACAGTATGACATGCAACCTATGTTATACATTTTTAACTATAAAATAAAAACATGAGATATCTAAAAAAAAGTCATTTTCAGGAGTAGGAGGATAAATATAATTGTAAAAGAGTTAACTTCTAAGCATGGAAATGAAAACTTCTGTCTTGTCAGGAATATAGTAAACATCACTAATAAGCAAATGACAGCAATAGGTTTTCTGGGTAGAATACAACCTCTGAGAGCAGAGGGAGATAGAAAGGGTCAATATTTAATGTACGGCATTTTCATTTAGGGACACTTAATAGGCTGCCACTGAGTAGAGACAGTAGTAAAACATTCAACCTTCTTTGTACATTTTAAATATAAAATAAAATATATGATATTTCTAAAAAAAAAAGTAATTTTTAGGAATAGGAGGATGAATATAATTGTTTTTTTCATCAGTTTATTTTCAGCTTGGGTTCACTTTAAAACGTACTCACCTAAAGGATGCTTAAAGAGAACAAGAGAGGATAACAGCAAAGCTTTTATACATACCTGGGGCTTCCTCCAGCCCCATACGCACGGATCACTCCCACGCCGCCTTCCTCTGCTGCCTGGATCCGCCGGTAGGGGTCTCGTCATTACCGCCAGTTGGCCGGCGGACGCGGGCAATTCTCCGCATCACAGGGGCTCCCTCCATACACTTACGCCTGCGGGTGCCTACTGCGCAGCCGCATGCGTAAGGGTATGGAGGGAGCCCCTGTGATGCGGACAATTGGTCATGTCCGCCGGAAGTGACGGGACCCGGTAGTGGCGATAGAGGAAGCGGAGGATGGTGGCATGGGAGCGATCCAGGCTTACGGGGCTGGAAGAAGTCCCAGGTATGTATAAAAGCTTGTTCTATTTTCACTCTCCATTCCTCTCTGGTTCCCTTTAAACTTAACTAACAACTTCATCTTCTATGCTCTTCACTATTACCATATATCAGGAACCAAAGTATGAATATCTGGTGCTTTAGTTACTGCACATCCAAATGCCAAAGCACAAATCAAGTAGGGTAAAAACAAAACAAAAAAAATCACAGGCAACAAAACCCTATGAGTGCTGGCATCTGCCATGTAATAGCAAAAATACTGCCACTTGGATGAACAGCATAGAATCAAATGTGCTTACTGCAGAAAGCTAACTTCCACATACTGTAAAACGAGTAACACCTGAGCACTTTGAATACTAAACTATTAAATAGTGTGTTTAGATCTATTCCTGGAAATGGAAATATGTTGTCCCATACGGAATACATTCATGTCACACAGTAGAGGTTACATCCTAGTCAGAAATCCACTGCTCTCCAAAGACACAATGACTACTGTGGGAATGTGTCTGTTTGATCAGCTGGCTTAAGTCACACAGTTTGCTTTTTAATTTGCTGAAGGACCAGATGGAAGACCTTTTGCTTGCTATGAACATTTTTTCCTGGAATTACTTTTGAGAAATATTCCCATTCAGATGAAACTCCATGTTTTGTTATGTTACAATCCACAATCTGGAGAGACCTATGGGAAAAAAATTTGATTCATAACAAAATCCATGGTTTTCATCTGTAAAATACACCATCTGGCCTTCCCAGAGGAGCACACAACTAATGTGCTAGGATGTGCTGCAGACTAACTCAGTGTTTTTGTACTGCATAACATTCTGCAATTCCACAATTAAAAGGGAATGTATCTTGTCTTTGTGTAAAATTTAGCTTGATTTAAAATCTAGCTTGATTAAAGGTCTATGTACACCAAAACACACTACAGTCTGTTCAACAAATTAGCTCTCAGACTAAACATTATTGATACATGGAGACATCTTAAAAACTATATTTTCTGCCTGAGTCCTTCAAATTCCAGTTCTAGATATACAACTAGCTTAGGCTGAGGGCACACAGAGAAAATTCCTGATGGGGTTTGAATGGATTGAATACATGACTATTCATTCAATCCATTCTCCTATAAAGAAAGTTGTTCTATTGCTGTTGTTGCCACCACTGAGCTTTCGGTTGTGAGATGTTTAAGGGGGTTTCTTGCATGTCCAGCCCGTTACTCCAGCATTACTCCAGCATCTCAATGGGATTAAGATCTGGGCGTTGACTCAGTCATTTCAGAAGGATCCTTTTTCTTAGTTTTCAGTCTACCCCCATAGATGTAGTGGTGTGTTCTGGGTCATTGTTGTGTTGCAGGGCACAGTTCTGCTTCAGCTCTAATTTTCTTACAGATGGTCTCAAATGTTTCTCAATCACCTTCTGATCCAAGTCAGAATGTATGGTAAATTCTATGATGGTGAACAGGCAATTTCTTACTGCAGCAAAGCATCCCCAAACCATAACATTTCCACCTCCATGCTTCACATTAGATAGAAGGTACTGTTACTGGAATGTTGTATTTGGTTTATGCCAAACATGACCCCTCCCCTGTTCTGGTGTCCAAATAGTTTATTAATTTTGGAATCGTCTGCCCAAAGCAAAAAGGTAGTTTCAGTGGCATCTGTGGCATTTCAGGGCTCTGTTTAATATTGTCCCCAGACTCTTGAATAGGTTCTAAATAGAGATTAAAGAGGTTTATTATTATTAATTATAATAATAATACAGATGGTCAAAGTGATGCTAATTTAATGGTAATAGTATGCAAATATATTCAGCTTATATAATTGGACCAATTACAGACAGACAGACACAGAACATTTATATTATACATTTCTCTTGGCGGACTCAAAGCACCAGAGCTGCAGCCACTAGGACGCACTCTATAGGCAGTAGCAGTGTTAGGGAGTCTTCCCCAATGTCTCCTACTGAATAGCTGCTGGCTTGCTGAACAGGAAGAGCCAAGATTTGGTCCCAGGTTTCCTGTGTCAGAGGCAGAGCTGTTGACCACTATCCAGCCAGATGATTTTACAACAGCAATTACAATTGCATAACATTTGTACCAATTTCTTTGACCATCTCTAGTTTTAAAGTACATACTTTCTCCATTTCCACAGTAGCGCTGTATCAAATAACCTGTGTTAAAAGTGGTGTTATTTTTATATCTTGTACACATTCCCTTGTCCCTTAATACTGGAGGTAACCAGTATTCATAAAAAAACTGAAATAAACAATACTTTTGAGTATTTATAAGGGGCATGGCACCCAACAATAGTCTGTCCTGGGGGCTTCAGTGCCAATTTTTTTATTAAATAATGTACAGAGAGCTACACAACTCTCTGTTGTGTTGTCCATTCTGTTCATTGGAGAGGGTAGGGGGTAGGGGGAGGAGGAGATGTACCAGTGCAGCTCACATTAGGATCTGTGGTAACCACTGGCCAATTAGGAACTAGCTCAGCACGTTGATGAACAGACTGATTAATAATTAACCACTTCCACTCCCCCAGGACAAGTACAGTGGGATGCAAAAGTTTGGGCAACCTTGTTAATTGTCATGATTTTCCTGTATAAATCGTTAGTTGTTATGATAAAATATATCAGTTAAATATATCATATAGGAGACACACACAGTGATCTTTGAGAAGTGAACTAAAGTTTATTGGATTTACAGAAAGTGTGCAATAATTGTTTAAATAAAATTAGGCAGGTGCATAAATTTGGGCACTGTTGTCATTTTATTGATTCAAAAACCTTTAGAACAAATTATTGGAACTCAAATTGGCTTGGTAAACTCAGTGACCCCTGACCTACATACATAGGTGAATCCAAATATGAGAAAGAGTATTTAAGGAGGTCAATTGTAACTTTCCCTCCTCTTTATTTTTTTTTCTGAAGAGTAGGAACATGGGGGTCTCAAAACAACTCTCAAATGACATGAAGACAAAGATTGTTCACCATCATGGTTTAGGGGAAGGATACAGAAAGCTGTCTCAGAGATTTTAGCTGTCTGTGTCCACAGTTAGGAACATATTGAGGAAATGGAAGACCACAGGCTCAGTTCAAGTTAAGACTCGAAGTGGCAGACCAAGAAAAATCTTGGATAAACAGAAGCGACAAATCTTGCTGCAGATGGAGTCACTGTGCATCGTTCAACCATTGGCACGCTTTACACAAGGAGATGCTGTATGCGAGAGTGATGCAGAGCTCTGCCCACAGCACAAACAGAGCTGCTTGAGGTATGCTAAAGCACATTTGGACAAGCCAGCTTCATTTTGGAATAAGGTGCTGTGGACTGATGAAACTAAAATTGAGTTATTGGGGCATTATGCATTGAGGTAAAAGAACACAGCATTCCAAAAAAAACCACCTGCTACCTACAGTAAAATATGGTGATGGTTCCATCAAGCTGTGGGGCTGTGTGACCAGTGCAGGGACTGGGAATCTTGTCAAAGTTGAGGGACGCATGGATTCCACTCAGTATCAGCAGATTCTGGAGACCAATATCCAGGAATCAGTGACAAAGCTGAAGCTGTGCCGGGGCTGGATCTTTCAACAAGACAACGACTCTAAACACTGCTGAAAATCCACTATGGCATTCATGCAGAGGAACAAGTACAACGTTCTGAAATGGCCATTTCAGTCTACAGACCTGAATATAATTGAAAAACTGTTGTGTGAGTTAAAGAGAACTGTCCATGCTCTGAAGCCATCAAACCTGAATGAACTACAGATGTTTTGTAAGGAGGAATGGTCCAAAATACCTTCAACCAGAATCCAGACTCTCATTGGAACCTACAGGAAGCGTTTAGAGGCTGTAATTTCTGCAAAAGGAGGATCTACTAAATATTGATTTCATTTTTTTTTGTGGTGCCCAAATTTTTGCACCAGCCTAATTTTGTTTAAACAATTATTGCACACTTTCTGTAAATCCAATAAACTTAATTTCACTTCTCAAATATCACTGTGTGTGTCTCCTTTACGATATATTGAACTGAAATTTTTCATCGTAACAACCAACGATTTATACAGGAAAATTATGACAATTAACAAGGTTTCCCAAACTTTCGCAACCCACTGTATCTATGTCCCTGCTTTACCTTGCAGGAACGTAGATACTCCTCCCTTGCCGCCGTGCACTCCGCTCGCTTCCACGCTCGTTCTCACCGCTGATCGGTAGAGGAGGGATGAATAAATGGGAATGCAGTTCCCATTCATTCATCTAAGTCCCCGTGTGAATGATCGCCGGCAATCAATGAGATGCCGCGACCATTCACAGAAACTGAAAGCAACGTGGCCACGCACTGCTTCCAGTTTAGCGTACTAATAGTACGCAACATAAAGTAATGCACAAGGACATGTTGTGGCCAAATAGTAAAATTACACCTACATACATTTTTTTTTAATAAAAAGTCCCACATTTACATTTAAAATTAATTATTGCCCTCCCACACTCTCACATAGTACCCATTTTTATTTTTGTATTAAAAATATTTACGTAAAAAAACACATAAATAGTTACCTTAGGGACTGAACTTTTTAAATATGTATGTCAAGAGGGTATATTACTGTTATTTTTTTAAATCATGGGCTTGTAAATAGTGATGGACACAAAATTAAAAATGCACCTTTATTTCCATAATGCATTAGCCTTAATGAATCATGACTGTGGCTGTCGGACTCCCTCAATGCATTGTGGGACAGCTGGAGAGCCAAGTTTGCAGGTACTAGGGAAATATTTTAAACGTTGCAATAACCAGGACAAATGGGCAAATAAAATGTGTGGGTTTTAATTACGGTAGCATGTATTATTTTAAAACTATAATGGCCAAAAACTGAGAAATTGTGATTTTTTTTCCATTTTTTTTTCTTATTATCCCATTAAAATGCAGTTATAACAAAATAATTCTTAGAAAAATGTACCACTCAAAGAAAGCCTTAATGTTGGCGAAAAAAACAAGATGTAGATTGTTTTGTTGTGATAAGTAGTAATAAAGCTATAGGTGAATTAACCAGTTCAGCCTATCTGGACGAGCATGTTCGTCCAGATCGGCTCTGCTGCTGCTGCGCGGTGCGCGCGATCTCGCTGCCTGCCGCTAGCCCCCCGATCAATGAATGGGAATATAGTTCCCATTCAACGATCTATGTCCCCCGCAGAAAAACCGACGATCTCTCATCAGAGACTGCGGTCTCTCTGCCAAAAAAGATTTCCCGTCCTCTTTCTAGTTCCTGGATGCGAGATCGTTCACATCCAGGACTTTTTTGACTGTGGCCATCTTGTGGCCAAATAGTAAACTACACCTACATACATTTTTTATTAAATAATCACATTATTTTACATTTAAAATTAGCTGTTTCCCTCCCACACCAAAAATTACCCAAATACATTTTTAATAAAAAAATAAATAAAAAAAATTACAATTAAAAAAACAAAAACAACATAAATAGTTACCTAAGGGTCTGAACTTTTTGAATATGCATGTCAAGAGAGTATATTATTATATTATTTTAAATTATAAGCTTGTAAATAGTGATGGACGCCAATTGAAAAAATGCACCTTTATTTCTAAATAAAATATCGGCGCCATAAATTGTGATAGGGACATCATTTAAACGGTGTAATAACCGGGACAAATGGGCAAATAAAATACATGAGTTTTAATTACGGTAGCTTATATTAATTTCAAACTATAATGGCCAAAAACTGAGAAATAATGATTTTTTTCATTTCTTTCTTAATCTTCCTGTTAAAATGGATTTAGAAAAAAATAATTCTTAGCAAAATGTACCACCCAAAGAAAGCATAATTAGTAGCGGAAAAAATGAGATATAGATCAATTCATTGTGATAAGTAGTGATAAAGTTATTGGCGAATGAATAGGAGGTGAACGTTGCTCGGATGCATGAGGTTTTCGACACTGTGGGGCTGAACCGGTTAATAGAAGGAGCACTATTGCTCTGGTTTTTAAGGAGAAAAACCCCTGACGGTGTAGTGGTTAAACATTGGCAGACAACTGTACCATCCTCAGTCACTTATATAAAAAAAATCCTTTGGAATCAACTTCAACAAAAATTATTTACAAGGGGATCTCAGGAGTTCTGTATACACATTAGTCAGACTGAGGTGTTTTAGCTGATTGCTCCAGTTTAGACAACAACACTAATGGTTGATCTTATTAATGAACACCTCACCCGCCTAAAGGATTTGCCCAAAGAGCTTCCGTGCACATTAGCAGTTGGTTTGGTACTCTAAGCATAGTAGAATCAGTAGTGTTGTAACGTGTAAGCCATCAGGAAAAGCAAGAAGTTTTAAATCAGGATGATACCAATAAATAAATGGTATCATCCTGATTCAAAAACTTCTTGCTTTTGGTACTCTAAGACAGAGTTCCCCAACCCTGTCCTCAAGGCCCACCAACAGTACATGTTTTCCAGGAAACCACACACAATCACAGGTGAGGTAATTAGTGTATCAGCAGGGCTGATTAACTACCTCTGGGGATTTATACAAAACATGTACGGTTGGTGGGCCTTGAGGACACGGTTGGGGAACACTGCTCTAAGAGGAGAGGAATGCTAGGTCACCTCTCCTTTCTATATCACTATAACAATTAACTTTTTAATGCTGAAAATCTGCTTTTTGTGTTGTTCTGTGGCTGCATCCACTCTGCGTTAGCATTTGTAATGCATGTCAATGCTTTCAGCAATTACCCTGCAGTTCTGAGCAGCACAGGATACTGTCATGAATCCACCTGTAGGTTGTTGCAGCTGAGCTGCAGCCTGGAAGCTCTGATTTCCCTGCTTAGATGTAGCTGCATAAGTTTGTTAGCATTTGCAATGCATGTCAATGCTTTCAGCAATTACCCTGCAGTTCTGAGCAGCACAGGATACTGTCATGAATCCACCTGTGGGTTGTTGCAGCTGAGCTGCAGCCTGGAAGCTCTGATTTCCCTGCTTAGATGTAGCTGCATAAGTTTGTTAGCATTTGTAATGCATGTCAATGCTTTCAGCAATTACCCTGCAGTTCTGAGCAGCACAGGATACTGTCATGAATCCACCTGTGGGTTGTTGCAGCTGAGCTGCAGCCTGGAAGCTCTGATTTCCCTGCTTAGATGTAGCTGCATAAGTTTGTTAGCATTTGTAATGCATGTCAATGCTTTCAGCAATTACCCTGTGGTTCTGAGCAGCACAGGATACTGTCATGAATCCACCTGTGGGTTGTTGCAGCTGAGCTGCAGCCTGGAGGCTCTGATTTCCCTGCTTAGATGTAGCTGCATACGTTTGCTAGCATTTGTAATGCATGTCATTGCCATCTGCAATTACCCTACAGTTTAGATCAGCACAGGAGTGATTATTATTATTATTATTTATTGTATTTATAAAGCGCCAACATATTACGCAGCGCTTGACAATAAATATATACAATGATACAAGGATGACATACATAGGGTTATACACATAGAACAAAGTTATGCCTACAAATTGTACAAAATACATGATCATGCAATATGGGCTGGTTAGGTAGGCCCAGTAATACAAGTAATACAATTACCACTCACCTGTATTTGAAGTTTCATTCTTGCCCTCATTGGATAGTGAATATAAAAGCCTTCCTGTGTCACTCCCCATTGGCCCATGATACCGTTAGCTTGGCTAATTGCTTGGTGCCCCCTTGTTCAATAACGGATCTAGTTCTGTCATTGTTTACCTTGATTTTGATCCTTATGGTGTACATACATGGTACATTTTTTTCATCCAATCTTACCATTTCTATGTAATATAAGGGAACTGCCTAAATGATCCTTTGAGTATATTTACTTAATTTACCCTTGTACTACATAGAAATGGTAAGATTGGATGAAAAAAATTGTACCATGTATGGGTACCATTAGCCTGTTCCAGACCAAGTCTTGTTTGCAGTCTGGATTGACACTTTGCCTGGATTCGACTACAAGATTGGAAAGCCCTGTTATGTGTATTGTCTCCTGTGTATGATCCCTGCCTTCGTCCTGCAGGTACTGTTGGTATCGCTGCCTTTCCCTCTCATCAGCCTCTATACCTTGTGCATTAAGGCCTGGGTGTAACCAAAGACAGGTAGACGATGCTCTGTCTACTATTCAAGCCGGGACGCGCCACACAAGGTGAAGATGGCGGTGGTAGATTGAGGCACAGAGGCTGATACAAAGGCAGGGAATCCAGCAGGCCCAATAGTGGCCATACATGATACAATTTTTTCATACAATCTTACCATTTCTATGCAATATAAGGGAACTGCCTAAATTATCCTTTCAATATATTCACTTAATTTACCCTTATACTACATAGAAATGGTAAGATTGTATGAAAAAATTGTACCATGTATGGCCACCATTACACTAATTATTGTCAGCTAGTGTATCGTTCTCATTGCATGTGTCTCTTATTTTTTCCAATTCTTTTTGTTTATAGCAGTTGAGAGACTTACAAAGATCAATGTTGTAAGCCTTAACAGCTGGACATGATCAAGTGCTATCATTAAATGTGTATTGTTTCAAAGGTTTGAAGGCCAGTACATAAGAACATTATACAGAGCAAAGACACTTATGAGATGACACTCTTCCAGGTATCATATCTACTTGGCTAACTGTTTGAACATCTGTTCAGGAAAATTATTGCCAGGATGAAATGACGCATCTGACAACACTCCCAACAAGTCAGAATCATTCTTTTTTTTTTTCTAAAGGAAAGTGGGATAAAGACAGAGAAAAGTTGGAAAACAGAGGTGAAGAGACAGAGAAGAGAGAGGAAAGAGAAAAGGGGATGGGAGGGGTTCTTATAGAAAATTAGAAAAAGTAATAGCTATATTTTTAATGTTGTTAATTTAGGGTTTTTTTGAAGAGTGAAAAAGAATGCACAGGTAAGGGACTATGGCCTCAATTCACTAAGATTATCTCCTGTCTTTAATAACTCTTCTAGAGTTGTTACCATGGTGATAAGGCATGTAGTATTCAGGAAACATTTTACCTCAGGCAAACCTAAAGTTAACTCTTCTGTCTTTAAGTTAACTCTCCAATCCTTAAAATAACTCCAGAGTTAAAGACAGGCTGTTTATTAACTGCATGTGAAAATAACTACAGAGGAGGTAAATTAACTACAGAGGAGGTAATTTAACTACAGAGGAGGTAATTTAACTACAGAGGAGATAATTTAACTACAGAGGAGGTAACTTAAGGAATGAAGAGATAAGATAATTCTCTCACTGTGTGGAGGTAAGTTTTCTCTTGCCTTATTATCTCCAGCATGATCTTAGTGAATTGAGGCCAATGGCCCATATGCAATTCACTTTTTCACCTGAGTTTTCTCCTAGGAGATAATTTTTCATCTTCAAATTAAAATACCTTTCTAGCACTTTTCAACTAAAAAATTACCAAAAAGTAAGTGAAAAAGGACTAATAAAATTATTTTTAAGCATTTTCTTGCTTTCTGTTGGCTTAAAATGCATTTTATTGACAAATGTAAAAATATCACCTAGGATAAAACTCATGAGAAAAAGTTAATTGCATATGGGCCAGTGGCTCATGTGCAATTAAGTTTTACTCCTGAATACTCTCCTAGGAGATAATTTTTCATCTTTTCTTTAAAATATTTTTTCAGCACTTCACAATTAAAAAAAAGCACATAAAACAAGGTGAAAAAGCGTTATCAAAATTATTTGGAGTATTTTCCTGCCTTTTGGTGGTTTAAAAGGCATTTACTTGACAAGTTGTTAAAATCTCACCTAGGAGAAAAGTCAGGAGAAAAGGCCCTTTCTCCTAAATTTTCTCCTAGGTGATATTTTCAAACCTTATTAATAAAATGTCTTTTAAGCCACCAGCAAGGAAGAAAATGTTCAGAATAATTTTGACAGTATTATTTCAGCTACTTTTGGTCATTTTTCAATTACAGAGTCCAAAAGTTGTTCTAAACTGAAGATTAAAAATGGTCTTCTAGGTGAAAACCTAGGAGAAACGGGGCCCATATGCTAGGATACATCTGACTATGTTCCTGTAACCTCATTTATGCGAGAGGGAGCTCATTACAGTAACTTTCCTTCTTAGGGAAGATGTTTTCAGGCATTCAGAGGGGATTTCAAAACCCGCTGGATGGTAAGTTGACAGGGTTGTCTCGGCAAACAAGCAATACAAGCTCTAGCTGTATTCATTAAAGGTTTCGTCAGAGACTTCTTATATCTTTTCCTCTATTTGAATGAATTAATGTAGTAGGACAGTGGCAGGGTATTCTGCAAGGCATATTCCAGTGAGTTTGCCAATTATTCCTCTTACATTTTTTCCAGAAACATTTAAAGAGGAACTCCAACCAAGAATTTAACTTTATCCCAATCAGTAGCTGATACCCCCTTTTACATGAGAAATATATTGCTTTTCACAAACAGACCATCAGGGGGCGCTGTATGACTGATATTGTGGTGAAACCCCTCCCACAAGAAGCTCTGAGTAGGGATGCTCATTCGGATTCCGCGGAAATGCAATTTCCGAAATTGCATTTCTGCATCGGAATGCGGAAATCGGTAATGCAAGTGCCGTAGGCGGATTTCCGCCGGAAATCGCAGAAATTTCCGCCGGAAATCGTGGAAATTTCACCCGAATTTTAACATCGATTTTCTCAAAAACTATAAAGTCTTTTTGAAAACTTTTTTTGCATCTTGTTCAGAAGATTCTGTTTAATAAACCCTGAAAATTTGGTGTTTCTAGGACTTAAGGGGGCTTTGCTATTAACTGCTAAAGTCGGCGGATTTTTACTGTAATGTAAAATGCAGAAAATATGCATCTGCCTATTTTCTGCATTTTACATGACAGTAAAAATCCGCCGACTTTAGCGGTTAATAGCAAAGCCCCCGTAAGTCCTAGAAACACCACATTTTCAGGGTTTATTAACCACTTGAGGACCACAGTCTTTCTACCCCTTAAGGACCGGCCACTTTTTTTCCATTCAGACCACTGCAGCTTTCACGGTTTATTGCTCGCTCATACAACCTACCACCTAAATGAATTTTGGCTCCTTTTCTTGTCACTAATAAAGCTTTCTTTTGGTGCTATTTGATTGCTCCTGCGATTTTTACTTTTTATTATATTCATCAAAAAAGACATGAATTTTGGCAAAAAAATGATTTTTTTAACTTTCTGTGCTGACAATTTTCAAATAAAGTAAAATTTCTGTATACATGCAGCGCGAAAAATGTGGACAAACATGTTTTTGATAAAAAAAAAAACCATTCAGTGTATATTTATTGGTTTGGGTAAAAGTTATAGCATTTACAAACTATGGTGCAAAAAGTGAATTTTGCCATTTTCGAGCATCTATGACTTTTCTGACCCCCTGTCATGTTTCATGAGGGGCTAGAATTCCAGGATAGAATAAATACCCCCCAAATGACCCCATTTTGGAAAGAAGACATCCCAAAGTATTCACTGAGAGGCATAGTGAGTTCATAGAAGATATTATTTTTTGTCACAAGTAAGCGGAAAATGACACTTTGTGACAAAAAAAAAGAAAAACAAAAAGAATCCATTTCTTCTAACTTGCGACAAAAAAAAATGAAATCTGCCACGGACTCACCATGCCCCTCTCTGAATACCTTGAAGTGTCTACTTTCCAAAATGGGGTCATTTGTGGGGTGTGTTTACTGTCCTCGCATTTTGGGGGGTGCTAATTTGTAAGCACCCCTGTAAAGCCTAAAGGTGCTCATTGGACTTTGGGCCCCTTAGCGCAGTTAGGCTGCAAAAAAGTGCCACACATGTGGTATTGCCGTACTCAAGAGAAGTAGTAGAATGTGTTTTGGGGTGTATTTTTATACATACCCATGCTGGGTGGGAGAAATATCTCTGTAAATGACAATTTTTTCATTTTTTTTACACACAATTGTCCATTTACAGAGTTATTTCTCCCACCCAGCATGGGTATGTGTAAAAATACACCCCAAAACACATTGTACTACTTCTCCCGAGTACGGCGATACCACATGTGTGGCACTTTTTTGCACCCTAACTGCGCTAAAGGGCCCAAAGTCCAATGAGTACCTTTAGGATTTCACAAGTCATTTTGCGGAATTTGATTTCCAGACTACTCCTCACGGTTTAGGGCCCCTAAAATGCCAGGGCAGTATAGGAACCCCACAAATGACCCCATTTTAGAAAGAAGACACCCCAAGGTATTCCGTTAGGAGTATGGTGAGTTCATAGAAGATTTTATTTTTTGTCAAAAGTTAGCGGAAAATTGATTTTTATTGTTTTTTTCACAAAGTGTCATTTTCCACTAACTTGTGACAAAAAATAAAATCTTCTATGAACTCACCATACTCCTAACGGAATACCTTGAGGTGTCTTCTTTCTAAAATGGGGTCATTTGTGGGGTTCCTATACTGCCCTGGCATTTTAGGGGCCCTAAACCGTGAGGAGTAGTCTGGAAATCAAATTCCGCAAAATGACCTGTGAAATCCTAAAGGTACTCATTGGACTTTGGGCCCTTTAGCGCAGTTAGGGTGCAAAAAAGTGCCACACATGTGGTATCGCCGTACTCGGGAGAAGTAGTACAATGTGTTTTGGGGTGTATTTTTACACATACCCATGCTGGGTAGGAGAAATAACTCTGTAAATGGACAATTGTGTGTAAAAAAATCAAAAGATTGTCATTTACAGAGGTATTTCTCCCACCCAGCATGGGTATGTGTAAAAATACACCCCAAAACACATTGTACTACTTCTCCCGAGTATGGCAATACCACATGTGTGGCACTTTTTTGCACCCTAACTGCGCTAAAGGGCCCAAAGTCCAATGAGTACCTTTAGGATTTCACAGGTCATTTTGCGAAATTTGATTTCCAGACTACTCCTCACGGTTTAGGGCCCCTAAAATGCCAGTTCAGTATAGGAACCCCACAAATGACCCCATTTTAGAAAGAAGACACCCCAAGGTATTCCGTTAGGAGTATGGTGAGTTCATAGAAGATTTTATTTTTTGTCACAAGTTAGTGGAAAATGACACTTTGTGAAAAAAACAATAAAAATCAATTTTCCGCTAACTTTTGACAAAAAATAAAATCTTCTATGAACTCACCATACTCCTAACGGAATACCTTTGGGTGTCTTCTTTCTAGAATGGGGTCATTTGTGAGGTTACTATACTGCCCTGGCATTTTAGGGGCCCTAAACCGTGAGGAGTAGTCTTGAAACCAAATGTCGCAAAATGACCTGTGAAATCCTAAAGGTACTCATTGGACTTTGGGCCCCTTAGCGTACTTAGGGTGTAAAAAAGTGCCACACATGTGGTACCGCCGTACTCAGGAGAAGTAGTATAATGTGTTTTGGGGTGTATTTTTACACATACCCATGCTAAGTGGGAGAAATATCTCTGTAAATGACAATTGTTTGATTTGTTTTACACACAATTGACCATTTACATAGAAATTTCTCCCACCCAGCATGGGTATGTGTAAAAATACACCCCAAAACACATTATACTACTTTTCCTGAGTACGGCGGTACCACATGTGTGACACTTTTTTGCAGCCTAGGTGCGCTAAGGGGCCCAACGTCCTATTCACGGGTCATTTTGAGGCATTTGTTTTCTAGACTACTCCTCGCGGTTTAGGGCCCCTAAAATGCCAGGGCAGTATAGGAACCCCACAAGTGACCCCATTTTAGAAAGAAGACACCCCAAGGTATTCCGTTAGGTGTATAGCGAGTTCATAGAAGATTTTATTTTTTGTCACAAGTTAGTGAAAAATGACACTTTGTGAAAAAAACCCAATAAAAATCAATTTCCGCTAACTTTTGACAAAAAATAAAATCTTCTATGAACTCGTCATACACCTAACAGAATACCTTGGGGTGTCTTTTTTTCTAAAATGGGGTCACTTGTGGGGTTCCTATACCGCCCTGGTATTTTACGGGCCCAAAACCGTGAGTAGTCTGGAAACCAAATGTCTCAAAATGACTGTTCAGGGGTATAAGCATCTGCAAATTTTGATGACAGGTGGTCTATGAGGGGGCAAATTTTGTGGAACCGGTCATAAGCAGGGTGGCCTTTTAGATGACAGGTTGTATTGGGCCTGATCTGATGGATAGGAGTGCTAGGGGGGTGACAGGAGGTGATTGATGGGTGTCTCAGGGGGTGGTTAGAGGGGAAAATAGATGCAATCAATGCACTGGGGAGGTGATCGGAAGGGGGTCTGAGGGGGATCTGAGGGTTTGGCCGAGTGATCAGGAGCCCACACGGGGCAAATTAGGGCCTGATCTGATGGGTAGGTGTGCTAGGGGGTGACAGGAGGTGATTGATGGGTGTCTCAAGGTGTGATTAGAGGGGGGAATAGATGCAAGCAATGCACTGGCGAGGTGATCAGGGCTGGGGTCTGAGGGCATTCTGAGGGTGTGGGCGGGTGATTGAGTGCCCTAGGGGCAGATAGGGGTCTAATCTGATAGGTAGCAGTGACAGGGGGTGATTGATGGGTAATTAGTGGGTGTTTAGGGTAGAGAACAGATGTGAACACTGCACTTGGGAGGTGATCGGACGTCGGATCTGCGGGCGATCTATTGGTGTGGGTGGGTGATCAGATTGCCCGCAAGGGGCAGGTTAGGGGCTGATTGATGGGTGGCAGTGACAGCGGGTGATTGATGGGTGGCAGTGACAGGGGGTGATTGATGGGTGATTGATAGGTGATTGACAGGTGATCAGTGGGTTATTACAGGGAAGGACAGATGTAAATAATGCCCTGGCGAATTGATAAGGGGGGGTCTGAGGGCAATCTGAGCGTGTAGGCGGGTGATTGGGTGCCCGCAAGGGGCAGATTAGGGTCTGATCTGATGGGTAACAGTGACAGGTGGTGATAGGGGGTGATTGATGGGTAATTAGTGGGTGTTTAGAGGAGAGAATAGATGGAAACACTGCGCTTGGGTGGTGATCTGATGTCGGATCTGCGGGCGATCTATTGGTGTGGGTGGGTGATCAGTTTGCCCGCAAGGGGCAGGTTAGGGGCTGATTGATGGGTGGCAGTGACAGGGGTGATTGATGGGTGGCAGTGACAGGGGGTGATTGATGGGTGATTGACAGGTGATTGACAGGTGATCAGTGGGTTATTACAGGGAAGGACAGATGTAAATAATGCCCTGGCGAATTGATAAGGGGGGGTCTGAGGGCAATCTGAGCGTGTAGGCGGGTGATTGGGTGCCCGCAAGGGGCAGATTAGGGTCTGATCTGATGGGTAACAGTGACAGGTGGTGATAGGGGGTGATTGATGGGTAATTAGTGAGTGTTTAGAGGAGAGAATAGATGGAAACACTGCGCTTGGGTGGTGATCTGATGTCGGATCTGCGGGCGATCTAATGGTGTGGGTGGGTGATCAGATTGCCCGCAAGGGGCAGGTTAGGGGCTGATTGATGGGTGGCAGTGACAGGGGGTGATTGATGGGTGATAGGTGATTGGCAGGTGATTGACAGGTGATCAGTGGGTTATTACAGGGAAGAACAGATGTAATTAATGCACTGGCGAATTGATAAGGGGGGGTCAGAGGGCAATCTGAGCGTGTTGGCAGGTGATTGGGTGCCCGCAAGGGGCAGCTTAGGGTCTGATCTGATAGGTAACAGTGACAGGTGGTGATAGGGGGTGATTGATGGGTGATTGATGGGTAATTAGTGGGTGTTTAGAGAAGATAATAGATGTAAACAATACATTTGGGAGGTAATCTGACGGCGGGTTTGCGGGCGATCTAATGGTGTGGGTGGGTGATCAGATTGCCCGCAAGGGGCAGGTTAGGGGCTGATTGATGGGTGGCAGTGACAGGGGGTGATTGATGGGTGATAGGTGATTGGCAGGTGATTGACAGGTGATCAGTGGGTTATTACAGGGAAGAACAGATGTAATTAATGCACTGGCGAATTGATAAGGGGGGGTCAGAGGGCAATCTGAGCGTGTTGGCGGGTGATTGGGTGCCCGTAAGGGGCAGATTAGGGTCTGATCTGATAGGTAAAAGTGACAGGTGGTGATAGGGGGTGATTGATGGGTGATTGATGGGTAATTAGTGGGTGTTTAGAGGAGAGAATAGATGTAAACAATGGATTTGGGAGGTGATCTGATGTCGGATCTGCGGGCGATCTATTGGTGTGGGTGGGTGATCAGATTGCCCGCAAGGGGCAGGTTAGGGGCTGATTGTTGGGTGGCAGTGACAGGGGGTGATTGATGGGTGATTGATGGGTGATTGACAGGTGATTGACAGGTTATCAGGTAAGATAGGTGCATACAGTACACAGGGGGGGGGGGTCTGGGGAGAATCTGAGGGGTGGGGGGTGATCAGGAGGGGGCAGGGGGCAGGGGGGGGATAAAAAAAAAATAGCGTTGACAGATAGTGACAGGGAGTGATTGATGGGTTATTAGGGGGGTGATTGGGTGCAAACAGGGGTCTGGAGGGTGGGCAGGGGGGGTCTGAGGGGTGCTGTGGGCGATCAGTGGGCGGGGGGGGCAGAACAGTGTGTTTGGGTGCAGACTAGGGTGGCTGCAGCCTGCCCTGGTGGTCCCTCGGACACTGGGACCACCAGGGCAGGAGGCAGCCTGTATAATACACTTTGTATACATTACAAAGTGTATTATACACTTTGTAGCGGCGATCGCGGGGTTAACATCCCGCCGGCGCTTCCGTATGGCCGGCGGGATGTTACGGCGGGTGGGCGGAGCCAGTTGCCGGGGGAAGCGCGCGTCATCAATGACGCGATCGCTCCCCCGGCATGCCTAAAGGACGCGCCGCCTGAAGGCGTATTGCGGTCCTGTAGGCGTCCACTTTGCCGCCGCCCATGGGCTGTGGGCGGTCGGCAAGTGGTTAAACAGAATCTTCTGAACAAGATGCAAAAATAAGTTTTCGAAAAGACCTTATAGTTTTTGAGAAAATCGATGTTAAAGTCGGGCGGAATTTCCGGCGGAAATTCCGCATTGGAATGCGGAAATTGGTAGCGGAAAGCGGAATCGGTACATGATGGAATGCGGATTTACCGCAGAATCGGAAATTGCCATTCCGACCATCCCTAGCTCTGAGTACTGTGGTGCTCCTGGCAAACTGCCACAATGTAACAAGGTTCACAGACAGGAATTAGCTGTTTACAGCTGTCTCTAACAGCCAAAACAGCTAGGAGCAGCTACATAACCTGCCCACAGTAAAAATGTCACCAAGTGATACATGTCAGAATGTAAATCGGGGAGAGGAAAGATTTTACAATGAACAAACACTGACTAAATCATTTATACATAATTATTGTAAAAATGAATAACTTTTTTATTACATTATTTTCACTGGAGTTCCTCTTTAAGTTTTGGAAAAGTAAAGGAAATATAGGGAATTACACTTTTTATGGATTGGCATTTCTAGCAACTCTCTGGAAGACAGGAATAGATATAATGCAGTCAGAGCCGGGACAAGGTTCTCCAGCAACCAAGAATGAGACACCAAAGTGCGCCCCTCCATCCCTCCCACGCCAGCCACCTCCAGGGCCCCCAAAACCTTAATCTCTAGTTATCTGGCTTGCAGTCATTGCCATGTATCCCCTTTTCTTATTTTTCACTGCTTAAAACACAATAGGGGAATGATAGCTGAGTGAGATGTGCTCCCCCTTCTACACTGCGCCCTGAGGCTGGAGCCTCTCTCGCCTCTGCCTCAGCCCAGCCCTGTATGCAGTATATAACCTACCTAATACCACAGGGGGTTCTTTAAAGTCAACTCCTTGATAGAAACAACAGATGGATGATGTATGAAAAAAGTATAGTTTAACTTTCTTTCCCATATTTTAAATTTTTTTTAAGAATAAGAAGGTATAGTCAATGGTGTCAGGTCAGTCCAGCAGCAGTGTCTATTCTATTCCTAACCATGTTATGCAATGGGGAGAAAATGAAATGGTCGCGCATCTAACCAAGATGCACCTGATAAATACTCACTGCATAGGGCTAAAGAGCCTCTCAAAGGCACAAGTGTGCTCATTGCAGTGAAACAGGTGCATTAAGAACTAATGCATCTCACAATACAAACAATGGAAGCAAATCCATGCATTACACATTATCCTGGGACCTTACCCTTCTCTTATTGAGAGAGACATCTGTTCCACGCTGCAGAGCATGTTAGCAGGGACGGCTTGTGCAGCCTTCACTCGGAGTCCCCACCCTATCTAAGTTTAAAATCACCCAACATTATGGGAACATGCTAGCAACGTTAACTTGGGAGCAGCAGGCCATATAAAGGGGAAGGGGTGTGGTGTGGGCGGCGCCCCAAGAACTCTCACTGCCTGGGGACACCGCCCACAACCACAACCCAACCCAAAGCGAAAGAAATACAATACTATGCAATGGGGAGAAAATGAAATGGTTGCGCATCTAACCAAGATGCACCTGATAAATACTCACTGCATAGGGCTAAAGAGCCTCTCAAAGGCACAAGTGTGCTCATTGCAGTGAAACAGGTGCAACAGGTGCATTAACCATATTCCTAACCATGTGATTAGTATAATCATACTGATCCCACAACTTGGAGAGTGCTGCTTGGCTGTCATCCATAGTGCTTTGGAAATGACTGAAAGTGTGACAGCAGGTTCTGAAGTCTTTTCACAGTGGTGGGTCTGGTAGATGGGCAAGAGCAAGAGCCATATATATAGATATTCAGCATTTTGGCTGACAATTAACAGTTGTCTACAACATACATTATATACAACACTCAGTAATTAATTGGTTAAAGTGTAAAGGAAATGTTAATATGATGTTTTTGTATCACACTTATTCCAGCAGTAAAATGTGGTGCATTAATTATAGGTTTTTAACAAAATATGTATGGAGATGTGTATAAATTAGGTTTGCAGTGGCATCTGCAGAAAGAACATGAAAAAAGAGACTTGGTTTCCTACTCGGGACTGAAGGTTATTTTGGGTTAACAACACAACTCTCTGTTATTACCAGGGTAACATCACTCTGGTTTCTGCAAATATATACTTTTTTTTTTTTTTTTTGCTTTTATGCTTGAATTATAGGCCAGTGAATTTATTCTTGCATTATAGACCTGTTGCATTTTTTGCCATCCGCAGGTGGTCTCTGTTCCAGCTTTCAAAGTTCCATCTCCCCTATCTGCTGGTCCTTCAGTTACTCCTTCATAAACCAGCAGCACAGTCATCTAGGGAGTCCTCTGGGAGTATAAAAGGTTTTTCTGTATTTACCTGTTATATACCATCTGTGAATACGTTCATGGTGTTGTATACATGTGTGCTATGTATTACAGTGGCTTGCAAAGTATTCAGCCCCCTTGAAGTTTTCCACATTTTGTCACATTACTGCCACAAACGTGAATCAATTTTATTGGAATTCCACGTGAAAGACCAATACAAAGTGGTGCACACGTGAGAAGTGGAACGAAAATCATACATGTTTCCAAACATTTTTTTACAAATAAATAACTGCAAAGTGGGTTGTGCATAATTATTCAGCCCCCTGAGTCAATACTTTGTAGAACCACCTTTTGCTGCAATTACAGCTGCCAGTCTTTTAGGGTATTTCTCTACCAGCTTTGCACATCTAGACACTGAAATTCTTGCCCATTCTTCTTTGCAATACAGCTGCAGCTCAGTCAGATTAGATGGACAGCGTTTGTGAACAGCAGTTTTCAGATCTTGCCACAGATTTTCGATTGGATTTAGATCTGGACTTTGACTGGGCCATTCTAACACATGGATATGTTTTGTTTTAAACCATTCCATTGTTGCCCTGGTTTTATGTTTAGGGTCATTGTCCTGCTGGAAGGTGAACCTCCGCCCCAGTCTCAAGTCTTTTGCAGACTCCAAGAGGTTTTCTTCCAAGATTGCCCTGTATTTGCCTCCATCCATCTTCCCATCAACTCTGACCAGCTTCCCTGTCCCTGCTGAAGAGAAGCACCCCCCCGAGCATGATGCTGCCAGCACCATATTTGACAGTGTCAATGATACAAGGTCGACTGGCACACCATGTCAATTCTCCAAGCAAATTTATTGTTTGCACAGCATGACAATTGTTTCGGGGCCACGGAGGGTCCCCTTCATCAGATAAAGTGCAGACATGGTATGTCTGCACTTTATCTGATGAAGGGGACCCTCCGTGGCCCCGAAACAATTGTCATGCTGTGCAAACAATAAATTTGCTTGGAGAATTGACATGGTGTGCCAGTCGACCTTGTATCATTGACATTGGATTGATGTTGCCTTCACATCGAGACTGAGCACCCAGACTACACACGGTAAGGTGTGCCAATCTTAAACCTGCAATTACACCATATTTGACAGTGGGGATGGTGTGTTCTGAGTGTGCAAAAAACTTCAAGGGGGCCGAATACTTTTGCAAGCCACTGTAATTGTACTACCGATATTTTTTTATATATATATATATATATATATATATATATACATACATATATATATATATATTATTATATATATATCATGCATCTCATATTAGTGTGTCTTGTCTTTTATGTTGCACCAACACTCTTCCTAAACCCTGAAGCAGACAAAGAAATATTTTTCTCACTGCGACCTGAAAAATAAGAGATATACAGGCTCTACTTTTGTTTTAAACTTTATGAAAAAAACAGAAACATTTTGTGTATTTTTCTTAGTAGAAAAATTGTTTCTAGTCTGATGGACAGAAGGACTAACGAAACCTTATGTCTTCTTTAAAGCCTACATGTTCTTTTTCCGTATTAACCATGATACCGTACAGCTCAGAAGAACTGCTTTCAAATCATATAAAGGATTTTCTGCTTATGAAGGATCTTCTTGCTAAGTCTTTTTTTCTCTTAAACCTTGTCTGAAAGAAATAATGGATTGGAACAAGTAAAGGTCATGAAAGTGATGCTTGAAATACCGGCAAAGGTGTCTACTGTTGCCCTGTGAAATCTCAGCTAATGGAAGGCCACGGAAATCATTTAGCGGTTTAGAAAAATGAGATAAAGCCTTAGCATTAAAAGAGCAGTAAAGTCATAATAAGAGGAGATGTGAGCGAGTATGAGCTGTGCTTGTTAAAATTTATTAACTAGATAGAGAGATAATGTTTTAAATGAACTGTTACCACACACATGCAGTATTGAGTTTTATTTCACTGTAAATGGATTAAAAGAAATTCAGTCTACTGTAACACAGCCCATTAGTTTTTCACATAATGCCTTGCTTGAAATAAAATCTGAAGTGCATACAAACTGTAAAACACAATACAATAATAATAAAAAAAGGCAAGAGGTGCTTGTAGGCAATAAAAAAATGTGAATGCTGCAGTCCATTAATACATAGCAGCCTCCACCCCAATTATCAACCAGCATTGCATACATTTTACCAGCTGATTCAAATGAAAATGTAATGTTTGCGATGATGTGGTGAATATGAATTTGTCTGGCACAGATTAGAGCACTCGATTCTAAGCACATTGATGGATGATTTCTTTTTTCAACATATCACTTAATTTCTGCTTTACTTTCCTTTAGTTGATGTCTTTTTTTTAGTTTTGAAACTTTTTATTACAATTTAAAGAAAAAAACAGTGTGCCCCTTTCCTTCTCACTCAACCTTTTTATCTTCCCTGTCCTTCATGTCGCCAGAATTACCAGAATGGCTCGCATTCTACCACCTTAACAATACCAGCCTACCCCCCCCCCCCCCTCCCCCCCCCTGCAAAACACTCTTGTTTGTGTCAAGGGTCTCATCGGTACTTCTAGTGCCCTACTTCCTGTGACAACTACTTCCATATATGGTTGTAGCTCATGGAGACAGCCCATGCTTGACTCTGGAAACACATATGTGGGTTATGGAATTAACCACATACTGCAGATATCTTTGGCAGGAATTGAAATTACAGCAATCCATGATCATACAGGTACACCCAAGAGGAAAAGGGGTTCAACTATATTATTGTGCAGGGAAAGGGAGAGGAATCCCCCCCCTTTTTCTAGAGCACTTCCATGAATCACATGAACTGGGATTGTTCAAGTGGCAGAGTCTTTCTGGGTGACAAATGGCTAGGAAAGGCTTAGAAGATAAAGTCCAATGTTGTTATTTTTTTAAATATTTCCATAAAATACTAAGAAAAAAAGTAAAGAAATAAAAAAAGAAAGTGAAATATAGTTGAGCTGAAAGATATGTCTTATCACCTTCAATCTATTTACACCACTCGGATCACCACTTTGCAGACCAGAATGTAGACTTGTACTGACCAGGACTTCTCTGATGTCCCAATGATACCAGTCAACATGGTTTTTAGCATTGGCGATGGTGTATAAGAGGGGACAGATATTCTAAATATTTATAAATACCGGTACTGCAATCTTTTAGGGATCTGCTGGTGAACAAAGAAGTGGTTATCTGGTGTCAAATCACAACTTATTTATAAACAGATCCTCGTGGTTAAATTAACACTAGACACAAATTTCTAATACAGTAATCCTCCTCCGCCCCTTCCCCCCCCCCCCCCCAAAAAAAAACCAAGGCTTTTTTCATAATTGAAATTACAATGGTTTTATAAGTGATGTATTTTAACTTCAAGAATGGGTAATGCAGCAGACCACCTGGTTGTTCCTGATTTGTTTTAAAGAGGAGTTGTTAGCCATACTATCTCAGGAAAAACCCCACATATATTAGTAGATAAATACGTGCTCCACTTACATAACATATGTATTGCACTGTCCACATTTTGATTTAAGTGAGTTTTATATAGTAAATAAAGAGAATCCTGTTTCTGTGATTTTCCATTTTAGAATCCCTGTTTCTGAAGCCAATCCTGATGTCATTTTCTCCCTTACTCCGTTTCCTCTGCTCTGCCTGATTGTGTATGTAATTATGTATCCCCCTCTCAGTCTTCAGACACTCCCACACAGCTCTGTAGTAAGAAGTGCATTGTCACAAATCATTGTGTGACTTTGCAGACCTGGTTTATTTGTATGGATTGGATTTCAGCTGAGTCACTTTCTCAGCTTCTCAGCACAAGAGGAACAGAGGTGTGGGAGGGGAAAATGGGAGTGAAAGAAACTTCAGCCAATCAGGCTGCATTAGGTACAGTGGTGTGAAAAACTATTTGTGTCCTTCCTGATTTCTTATTCTTTTGCATGTTTGTCACACTTAAATGTTTCTGCTCATCAAAAACCTTTAACTATTAGTCAAAGATAACATAATTGAACACAAAATGCAGTTTTAAATGATGGTTTTTATTATTTAGTGAGAAAAAAAAACTCCAAATCTACATGGGCCTGTGTGAAAAAGTGATTGCCCCCCTTGTTAAAAAATAACTTAATTGTGGTTTATCACCCCTGAGTTCAACTTCTGTAGTCACCCCCAGGCCTGATTACTGCCACACCTGTTTCAATCAAGAAATCACTTAAATAGGAGCTATCTGACACAGAGAAGTAGACCAAAATCACCTCAAAAGCTAGACATCATGCCAAGATCCAAAGAAATTCAGGGACAAAAGAGAACAAAAGTAATTGAGATCTATCAGTCTGGTAAAGGTTATAAAGCCATTTCTAAAGCTTTGGGACTCCAGCAAACCACAGTGAGAGCCATTATCCACAAATGGCAAAAACATGGAAGAATGATGAACCTTCCCAGGAGTGGCCGGCCGACCAAAATTACCCCAAGAGCGCAGAGAAAACTCATCCGAGAGGCCACAAAAGACCCCAGGACAACATCTAAAGAACTGCAGGCCTCACTTGCCTCAATTAAGGTCAGTGTTCACGACTCCACCATAAGAAAGAGACTGGGCAAAAACGGCCTGCATGGCAGATATCCAAGGCGCAAACCACTTTTAAGCAAAAAGAACATTAAGGCTCGTCTCAATTTTGCTAAAAAACATCTCAATGATTGCCAAGACTTTTGGGAAAATACCTTGTGGACCGATGAGACAAAAGTTGAACTTTTTGGAAGGTGCGTGTCCCGTTACATTTGGCATAGAAGTAACACAGCATTTCAGCAAAAGAACATCATACCAACAGTAAAATATGGTGGTGGTAGTGTGATGGTCTGGGGTTGTTTTGCTGCTTCAGGACCTGGAAGGCTTGCTGTGATAGATGGAACCATGAATTCTACTGTCTACCAAAAAATCCTGCAGGAGAATGTCCGGCCATCTGTTCGTCAACTCAAGTTGAAGCGATCTTGGGTGCTGCAGCAGGACAATGACCCAAAAACACACCAGCAAATCCACCTCTGAATGGCTGAAGAAAAACAAAATGAAGACTTTGGAGTGGCCTAGTCAAAGTCCTGACTTGAATCCTATTGAGATGTTGTGGCATGACCTTAAAAAGGCGGTTCATGCTAGAAAACTCTCAAATAAAGCTGAATTACAACAATTCTGCAAAGATGAGTGGGCCAAAATTCCTCCAGAGCGCTGTAAAATACTTGTTGCAAGTTATCGCAAACGCTTGATTGCAGTTATTGCTGCTAAGGGTGGCCCAACCAGTTATTAGGTTATTTCTTTTTCACACAGGGCCATGTACTTTTGAGTTTTTTTTCTCACTAAATAATAAAAACCATCATTTAAAACTGCATTTTGTGTTCACTTATGTTATCTTTGACTAATATTTAACGGTTTTTGATGAGCAGAAACATTTAAGTGTGACAAACATGAAAAATAATAAGAAATCAGGAAGGGGGCAAATAGTTTTTCCCACCACTGTATGTATGAGGAGAAAAGGGGGGAGGGGAACAACCAGCATGCACTGCAACTTCTCTTTTGTGGCAGATGAACCAAATCAGTGCCAGGGTACCTGGTAAATTATATTCTATTGAGAAGAAAAGTAATAGTGATTTTAACTTTTGCATTGCCTGGTTAGCATCCTTATTATTTGTTTACCATATAAAAATAGAGAATTGATTTTTGATTTTATGCCTAACTGTTACTCTTTAAATACAGTTAATCCTAGGGCTCATATGATAACTTAGATCCATCAAACATCCTGTCTTCGATGCTGAAGAATATGCTGCATTTACATGTGCGCCATTACACAGCAATTCTATTGGTTCAATTCTGGTCATTATCATTACAGTGAAAAACAAATGCAAACAATAGAATGACTAAATACACAGCTGTTCCGCTATTACAAGCAAGGGAACAATCAGCCGATTCATCATTTTAAACAATAGGAAACTAAAGTCTGTCATTGTATTGCAGTTTAGCAGCAAATATGAAACAGGAACATCTCTCCCATTATCTCTCTATAGGAATCATTTTCATTTCATATTTGTATCCCAGCAACATTTTCAAATGTTTTAAAAAGGTCCTAACTGATTGTAAACATTTTACAAAAGCATGGGACCATAGGGGAGAACTCACCCCCCTTCAAGCAATCAAAGAGTACATAGCTCCAACAATAAATAGAGAACGAACCAACAGGACTTTAGTGCATAAATATTGGCCGCGGCCTTTTCTTTATTGGGGTTGTAAGAAAGGGTATTTTTTATTGATTGTTTTGGAAACAAACAAAGAGTAAACAAACAAACCAACAATAACGAAAGCCGTCCCAGCAGAAAAGGCCCAGGGAGGCAAACCATACTTAAATAACGAAACAATAGTCCCAAAACAATCTAGCGGGGATGACACCCCCACACGCCGGTCCTAAAAGGCCGGCAAACCCCCATCACCGCTGCCCTCTCAATCGCGGACTGGAGACCCAAGTTAAAAATATCAAGGCCGATCTCGTTTAAATGCACTAAATCGTGGCGGTAAAGACCCGGGTGACCCTCTTCCAGGTCCAAATGCCGGAAAGAAAACCTCCCTAGGGTAGGAAGGAAAGAAGCCAATGCTTTGTTGATGCGTTTTCTCACCCGGAAGAGGAAAGTCCTCCTGGGGGAAAGCCAGACCCGACGTGAGATGACCTCGGAGAATACCAGAATTACTCCGGGAAACATGTTTTTTAAACGGAGAGCATCATATTTAATTCGGTGCAAGAGTTCAATTGCACTGATAGAGCCAACATCATTGCCACCTGCCTGAATGATGATACAGTCTGGTGAGGGGCATCAACTGCGCATTTGGATAGATTTCTCATATACCGCATCCCATTGCAGGCCACGAACACCACCCCAAGTGATGTTGGCTCGGGAAAGGGGTAGGCCTAGGTTAGACCCGTAAGGCCTAATCAAAGCACGTCTGTTAGCCCAAAATACGAACGAATGTCCGATGATCCAGACCGGGAATATATGATCTGAAAACGAAATCGTTACTTTAGTGGGAAACCAAATTAGGGCGGGTATACAATTTAAATCGAGAAGAATCCCATCTGCCAATAGCCTTGATGGAATCTTCCGTAAGGCCCTGAGACGACGCTTCCGTTGCTGCGCCGATGCGGAAGGAGTGTAAAGTGATGTTCAAATTGTCCCTCTCCAATTTTTTCTTTGCTAGGCCAAGAACCGCATTAAATTGAAAAATGGTGAGGGGGGACAAGTCCTCGTGGCATAAAAAAATGCCACCTTGTGGACGTAAGGATGCAAATTTTGTGGCGAGCCCGACCGGGTAAGCTACCGAACCGTGAAGGGCATGCAGCGAGATCCAACGACCAAAGCCTTGCTGATCGGTTTTGGACCTTTGGAGGAAAAGACGTAATTCATCATGGGCAATTTGAACCGTCTCGATACCCGTCTGCGCATGCCTGGACCTGGAGACCAGTTTCGATATGCGGAATGCTCCGAAAAAGGCAAGAACAAAGGCTGTTTGAAACAGAAGGGATTCATATGTATTTAAACAAACCAGTGGCACAGTGTGCAATAGTTTAAGCAACATTTCAAAGGAGATCGGCCTTCTGGAATCCTGAGTTGGAGATGATCTCCGCACCCCTTTCAGTACTTGTTTCACCATAAAGAAAGATGAAAATGGGCGAGCACCCTTCAATTTTCTGAAGAATGAGATACCTGATTTAGTTCTACACCAGGGGTGCCCACACTTTTTCGGCTCGCGAGCTACTTTAAAATTCGCCGAGGCCAGGAGATCTACCAACGTTTTAAATGCACCCCCCCCCCCGAAAGGTAGTTAGGCATAGGTCCCCTCAGTACAGGTTAGCTAGGCATAGGTCCCCTCAGTACAGGTTAGCTAGGCATAGGTCCCCTCAGTACAGGTTAGCTAGACATAGGTCCCTTCAGTACAGGTTAGCTAGGTATAGGTCCCCTCAGTACAGGTTAGCTAGGCATAGGTCCCATCAGTACAGGTTAGCTAGGTATAGGTCCCCTCAGTACAGGTTAGCTAGGTATAGGTCCCCTCAGTACAGGTTAGCTAGGCATAGGTCCCCTCAGTACAGGTTAGCTAGGCATAGGTCCCCTCAGTACAGGTTAGCTAGGCATAGGTCCCCTCAGTACAGGTTAGCTAGGTATAGGTCCCATCAGTACAGGTTAGCTAGGTATAGGTCCCATCAGTACAGGTTAGCTAGGCATAGGTCCCTTCAGTATAGGTTAGCTAGGCATAGGACCCTTCATTACAGGTTAGCTAGGCATAGGTCCCTTCAGTACAGGTTAGCTAGGCATAGGTCCCTTCAGTACAGGTTAGCTAGGCATAGGTCCCCTCAGTACAGGTTAGCTAGGCATAGGTCCCCTCAGTACTGGTTAGCTAGGCATAGGTCCCCTCAGTACAGGTTAGCTAGGCATAGGTCCCCTCAGTACAGGTTAGCTAGGAATAGGTCCCCTCAGTACAGGTTAGCTAGGCATAGGTCCCCTCAGTACAGGTTAGCTAGGCATAGGTCCCCTCAGTACAGGTTAGCTAGGCATAGGTCCCCTCAGTACAAGTCAGCTAGGCATAGGTCTCTTCAGTACAGGTTAGCTAGGCATAGGTCCCCTCAGTACAGGTTAGCTAGGCATAGGTCCCCTCAGTACAGGTTAGCTAGGCATAGGTCCCCTCAGTACAGGTTAGCTAGGCATAGGTCCCCTCAGTACAGGTTAGCTAGGCATAGGTCCCATCAGTACAGGTTAGCTAGGTATAGGTCCCATCAGTACAGGTTAGCTAGGCATAGGTCCCTTCAGTATAGGTTAGCTAGGCATAGGACCCTTCAGTACAGGTTAGCTAGGCATAGGTCCCTTCAGTACAGGTTAGCTAGGCATAGGTCCCTTCAGTACAGGTTAGCTAGGCATAGGTCCCCTCAGTACAGGTTAGCTAGGCATAGGTCCCCTCAGTACAGGTTAGCTAGGTATAGGTCCCCTCAGTACAGGTTAGCTAGGCATAGGTCCCATCAGTACAGGTTAGCTAGGTATAGGTCCCCTCAGTACAGGTTAGCTAGGTATAGGTCCCCTCAGTACAGGTTAGCTAGGCATAGGTCCCATCAGTACAGGTTAGCTAGGTATAGGTCCCATCAGTACAGGTTAGCTAGGTATAGGTCCCATCAGTACAGGTTAGCTAGGCATAGGTCCCTTCAGTACAGGTTAGCTAGGCATAGGTCCCTTCAGTACAGGTTAGCTAGGCATAGGTCCCTTCAGTACAGGTTAGTTAGGCATAGGTCCCCTCAGTACAGGTTAGCTAGGCATGGGTCCCCTCAGTACAGATTAGCTAGGTATAGGTCCCCTCAGTACAGGTTAGCTAGGCATAGGTCCCTTCAGTACAGGTTAGCTAGGCATAGGTCCCCTCAGTACAGGTTAGCTAGGTATAGGGCGGGCACATGTAATCACTTACCTCCCTTCAACTGTGGAGTCTGCGGGCTTGTCATCTCCCCATACAGGCCATGTGCAGCAGCGATGCGGGCAGCCATGACACCTCGTGCGCGCAGCCATGACACCTCGTGCGCGCAGCCAACTTCACGGCGGAGATCACATCACCAGGCGGCTGAGGGAGCGCTCCGGCGGGCAGCGTGAGAGCAGGCGGAAGTGTTGCCTCCAGCGCCGCCCCCAGCCATGACACTGCCGCCCTTAGCCTCTCAGCCGCGCCTCTCTCCTCTCCTGATTGGACACATCAGCGGCCAGCAGCAGAATCTGATAGGACGCGGCCAAGTGGCCACGTTCTACAGCTGCTGGCCACAAAAGTCAATGGGATGCGGCCGGGAGGCCGCGATCTACCAATCAGGCAGCCCTGTTCGTGACAGTGTGAAAAAGGACCGTTTTTCAGTAATTAAAACCGCCAAGAACTGAGTTATTAAACTTACTTCATCGGACCAAGGGGAAACATGTTTATATTTACAAAAGACATACCATTCATTGAATGCAGCCAAATAGGCGGTCCAAGTTTTAGAAGCAACAGAAGCTCTTAAAGGTACCTCAAGAGGACTCAAACCAACTTCCATAAGCAGCTCGGACATGGGGTCCCAAAGGGGCTCGCTTCTGGCCACAGGGCATGGAATCTGTGGAATTGCTGACGCGATAAAGCGTCAGCGACTATGTTTAATTTACCAGGAACATATTGAGCTTTTACCCAGATGTTGTAATCCAAGCAGAATAACACAATGAAACGTAATAATTTAATAACCGCAAGGGATTTGGAAGTCAAGCAATTGATGGCATATACTACTTCTTTGTTATCAGAGTGGAATAGGATTCGCCTATTGCGAAACAGGGGGCCCCAGCATGCCAATGCTACCGCCACTGGGAACAATTCACAAAGCACGATACTCTTTGTGAGGCCAGATGTGAACCATTCTTCAGGCCATGTATCCGCTGACCAATTAGGACCCCAAACAACCCCGTAACCAATGGAACCTGCTGCATCAGTATGCAACTGGAGGGCGATGTGGCCGCAAAAGGTTGCTGCCACATAGTCCTCCCGTTGTACCGCTGCAAGAAATCTGCCCAAACAAGTAAATCTTGCTTAACTTCACTATAAAGTTGGACGTGACGAAATTTGGATTTGAGGCCTGCTATAGATGAGGATAGCATGCGGGAAAACACGCGGCCCATAGGCATAATCCTGGTAGTAAAAGCCAACAGGCCCAAAAATGACTGTATCTGTCCTACCGTGGCTTTTCTTGCCCCGAGCATTTTATTAATAGATAACTGCCAGCCACCCTGCCCGCCTCTATTTCTTTGTCCAATTTCTGCTGCACTATAGATTGGAGAGGGGCTATGGATTTAGAATTTTCCGCCCACCACAAACCTAAACCTTCAAAGGGGGAATAGAAAAACCATTAGTAAAACCTTCATTTAGCAATTTGCGGCTCATAGGATTTGGGTAAGCTTCTAGCCACGGGAGTACCCTTGACCAGATCACTGGTGTCTGGTACTTTAAGAAATGGCTCTTTCTGCTGAGCTTGAGGTTGCTGCTGGAGTTTTTTAAAACAACGCAGCATAGGATGATTATCCCCGCAAAATGCACACTCGTGCTTATATTTGCAATTAGCTGCAAAAACGGCACTGGGATTAATTAAATAAAAAACAAGTACCTTTTTTGTAGGTACTGGTGTTATTCTGAGATAAAAGGCCAGTTTTTTGCGGTTGTGTTTTTTGCGGGAGGGTCATAATTAACCAAAGTCCTACGTCTTTCAGACCCCATTTTAAATCAGGGTAAACCGACAGCTTCTGTCTAAAACCCTCGTCATAGTTTAACCAGCCAAAACCCCCGAAATTACGGTAAGCTTCAAAAACAATATCAAGATGCTGGAAAAGGGATGAACAGAGCTCCGTTTTTTTTTTCCCCCATGACTCCGGCATAAATAGAGAAAGCCTGCAGCCAGTTATTAAAAGAGCGTGGAACGCTCCTTTTACGCTCATCATCCCCATCCTTTTTCTCTTTGGAGTAACCTTTTGCAAATGGGAGAAGAGAGAGAATGTCAATGTATTCTCCCTTCCAGATTTTTTCCTTAACTGCCGGGGATAAATGGTAGCCCAAAGGGGAGATGGGACAACACAAAGCTTCTTTATAAACCTGCTCAGAGATCCCTGATCTGATATTGGGCTGAGATAGCTGCAGTTCCTGCGTAGCAGGCTGCCACACACTTGTAGGAGTAATAATGGGAACCTGAGAGGGGGGCAAAGAAGGAGAGGGAACCGGAGAAGGAGAGGGTAAAACAGCAGGGGGTAGCCGATCTAACACTTTTTCTAACAACCCAGCAATACTTTCAAAATGAGCAGAAAAATTATTCTTACCGATGCCTGTGTCAGGAGCAGGAACCACCACGTCTGGCACAGCACAGCTAGGAGGGACCAGAGGAGCAGGAGAACTCACAGGTGCAGCGGGGGTAACACCTGGGGCACTCAGCAGCTCGACGCTAGCTCTTTTAAAAGTGGAGCCGCGAGCAGCCTGCGCAGGTTTACCCCCAGGGAGCCGTCGGGACCCTAGGCTCCTCCCCTTCTGTCGAGGTAGGGTAGTAGGATCAATACAGCCTTCTCGGCATCCTGGAGCGCTTGTCCGGAAGTGCCTCCTCAGCTGGGCGCATCCTGGAAATCCGTCCCCTCTTCAACGGCGGAAGTGCCGGAGGTTCCGCTTCGCCGGCGGGGACAGACGGGCCAGCAGCAACAGCATCTTCATCGTCGGATAGGGCATCCGCAGCCGCAGAGAGGAGCGATCCAGGGGGGGGGGGACATCCAGGCGATGAAAGGACATCTATAGGGGACCGGGAGGCAGGTGACTGGAGACAAGCCCGGATCCACTCTTCCCCGTCCTCAGCTTGCACCCGGCGCAGCAACTCAGCAAGCAGGCTGGACATCTTCAGAGGCTCAGACGGATCTTCAGCTCCTGAAAGGGTGAGCTCAGCCAGGGGATCCGTCCAGCCTATATAGCCCCAGCCGAGAGCTGATTGGGTATGACACTGTAAACAACCAGGGGGTCCCAGCCAGTGAGAGTTCTAAAATCCAGATGACCTGCAAATAGAAAAATCCAGAGCAGTATCTCATTCAAATTTTAAAACTTGGAGGGAAAACTTCCCTCCAAAATTAACAGTTTTGTTCAGGTGGGTCCCTCCACGGTCCCAAGGGATGCTTACCCTTACAGGGTGCCTCCATTCAGTCAGTTCACATAAGATGACTAAGATCAAAGATTGTTGTTGTTTAAGCACACCTGAGGTAATTTAAAAAGAAAGTTAGATGGCGTATTTTTCACCCATAAGATGAAATATTTTCCCCCCAAAAATGGGGGGATGATTTCTGTGTGTCTTGTGGATGGAATATACAGTAGGGCCGGCGCCAGGTCTCCCCCCTAAGCCGTCCAACACCCCCCACCACTCTCCGCATCCATGACTTCATCCGTCACACTCTTCAGGGCCCTTGGTGGGGGCGAAAGACAGCTTGGGGGGGGGGGAGACCTGACCAGGCCGGGGGGGGGGGGGGATCTGACACACTGGATATCATTAGACCAGACAGCTTGGGGGAAAGACCTGCTCCCAGCCCTGGTTAGTGGGAGACCTGACAGCTTGGGACAGAAACCTGAAGCCAGCCCTGACGCTCCAAAAGACACACCTGGTTTACATAGCTCCCAACTGTTCCTCTTTGGTAACCCATTTATCCCTCATTTATCCCTCTTTCAGGACTCTTGCACTGATCTATGTAAATATATGTATTTTTGTACAGAAAGATATGTTTGACTTTAAACTTTATTCCATCCTTTAACCTCCCTGGCGGTGCACAGCTGCGTCCGCGGGAGGGATTTTTTTAATTAAAAGTATTTTTTTATTGTTAGCTAGCACTATGATAGCTAATTGTGGCCCCCAAGTCCCCCGGCACCGGTCTGACCCCCCCCAATCGCCGCCGGCAACACTCACCCGTCCACGATCCCGCGAGAGCCGCAGCTTCCCAAGTGGCTTCACTCGTCGCTATGGCGATGATCGGACATGACGTCATTCGCAGTTCCGATCCTCCACATAGCGAAGCCGGGTGTTGGTTGGGAGGCTGCGCCATCGCGGGATTCCTGGGGGGTATGTATACCGGAGGTGATCGGGGGCGATCGGAGGGAACCGGAGGGACTTGGGGGACATGGATAGCTAGCCAAGTGCTAACTCAACCAATTAAAACAATTTTTATTTTAAAAAAAATCCTCCCAGGGCTGTGTCGGGCTTACAGCCAGGGAGGTTAAATTGATATATTTCCTATTTTCAAATGTGAATATGAATGAAAATGAACCAGGATAGAAAAGACCAGTGTGGTTTGAATTATAAAACAACATATTTTACTTATTAAATCTTTACAGTATACGTGACTAGGGGTGTGTCGGGTTAGAGGTGCGGCAGGGGGTGGCTTAAAAGGACCTACACACTATTCTCCCAGAAAGCAAATAATATCTACACCAATGTTTAACCCCCTGGCGCAGGAACTGTCCCTTAGGTATATTATTTTTCCACTGAGGGTGATGGCAGCTCATTGTTGGACTATATCCATTTCTATCAGTGGGCTTAAAGTAATTAATGGTATGCAGGGCATGATTTCTAACTATAATTTCTGAATCTAAAATCCTGTCCCCCTTCCCATACAAAAAACAAATCATCAATACATCTATACCATATTCTAATATTAGTATTATTCACTATACCCTCCTCCCACATCCACATAAACAAATTTGCTACGCTTGGTGCATGACTAGCTCCCATTGCGCAGCCCTTATGCTGTGTGTAATACATCCCATTGTGCCAAAAATAATTAGATTTGAGAGCAAAATCCAACAACTCAATCAAATAATTAACCTGTTCCAGTTTCAGATCACCATCTTTTTTCATATAGTATTCAACTGCCCTTTTACCCCATTCGTGATCTATATTAGTATAAAGCGAGGCCACATCGGCCGTTACCAATAAGTCACCATCTTCAATTTTTACACCCTCCAACACCCTCAACAAATGTATCGTATCTTTTAGGACATTAGGTAGGCCCATCACCAGTGGTTGCAAGAAGTAATCGAGGTACTGTCCCAACCTATGAGTGACAGATCCAATGCCACTGATGATGGGCCTCCTCGGGGGTTCCTCTGCATTTTTGTGTATCTTAGGAATTTGATACACAATCGGTATACGTGGAGTACTTGGAACGAGGATTCTAAACTCTGTATCTGTAAGTAATCCAGAGTCCAACCCTTTCTTTAGTATATGTCTAAGTTCCTTCATCAGTTCAACAGTGGGATTACCACGAAGTGGACTATAAGTATCACGATCCCCGATCAGTCTATCCAATTCTTAATTTCACATATCTTTACTCAAAATAACAACCCCCCCTTGTCCGCTGGTCTTACGACCAGGTTTTTTTCTTCCAACATATCTCGTGCTATTCTCTGTTCCCAACCAGTTTTCATATCAGGTATTTGTTTCATATCATCAATTACCAGAATCTTAAACACATCACTAGTATTATAACCCTGGTCTTGGGGAAAAAAATTGATTTACAGCGGAACTCAGTATGCTTATATACGGAGGGTTCATGGGTAGGTCCCTTCCCATTGGAACGTCCACTAAAACATTTTTTCAAATGCAATTGTCTCGTAAATTTATTAATATCCACATATGTAGAAAACTTATCCAGCCCCCTTTTTGGTGCATATTTTAAACCTTTGTCTAATAATGATAGTTCCTTTTACTCCAATGGTACTCCACTCAAATTGTATATGCCTGCTCCTAAAGATTTCTCCTTCTCTTTATTCCTCACTCCTCCTCTTCTACCTCTTCTTGTCCTCTTTTTCCTGGGTACCTTCTGTAACCTGTTCCCCCTTCCGGCCACCCTCCCCTCCTCCATTCCCCCCGCCCACTCCCTGGTCTCCCCTCTAAAAAAAGTTCATAAGTTCCATGTTGTTGGATAGGATCAAATCTATTAAACATCAGTACATTATATTCCCCCACGTACTCCCCATTATTTCTAACCTCATTGTGACCCCATCCTCTAGTTGGAGGGTTCCCTCATCCTCTCTGTGCTCCCCTTCCACCCCTAGCATTATATACATACTTACCTTCATCACCTCCGTGGTTTGCTTCTGCATTTCTATTTTCATATAATCCGCCCCTCCCTCCCCCTTGTCCCCTTCCACGTGATACATTTTCACTCATCCTAATCTCTTCACTTACCTTCTGCATTTCCGCTTGTTTCTCCTTTGCCATTTTTTCCTCCTTGCGTTTAATCTGCCATTTATATACCTCCTTCTTTCTAGTAGCTTCTGCATCCCTTTGGATTTTTTTCATTTTCTCAACAATTATTTCCTTCTAATTTTTTATCATTATGTCACTACGTTTTTGTGATTTAGCCTTATATTCCTCGGTTCCACTGTATGGGGCGAGGTTTTTCTTTATATGTTCTATTTCTATTCCCAATCTCTCTAATTTCCTATTTTTCCTTTTAATGAGTACCTTTACCAATCCCTGACCGCATTTGTCAAAATACTCCTCCTACTCCTGGTCATTCTCCTCATTCTCCTCCCCGTCATTAGCCATCATGCCGTGTGGAGGACACATTTCAGGAGGGCGGTAATAGTTATACATCATTACATGAGCTGGGGGGAAGGGCCGCCGGGATTGCTTATAGAGCTGTTTGTCCGCACAGTCTCCCAGCTTCTGATGAGTCAATATGACGAAACATGTAAGGCAGGGTTACTGATGCAAAAATAACAGCTGAACCACGAGGGCAGAGCGGCATCCTGAGCTGTGGATATAGTGGTAGTGCACGCCATTTCGGATACAGCAGAGGGACTACAAGTGCCAGCCGGGGCCCAACAGAACGGGGAGAGCCTGTATCAAAAACTCTGTGCTGCCTTTTAAAGAAAGGAATTTGTAAGCGAAATCTTTTTATATTTATATATATATATATATATATATATATATATATATATAAAATATTGCTGGTTTTACACTATGTGAGACGTTTGCTTTGAGGTAACATCTGTATGGAGGTCAGCATTTGATGTGGAGGGGAAGATAAAGGGAATCTGGCATTCGGTGGTGACATACAGCAGTTCGGTGTGGTGGGGGACGGCCCGAAGTATCCAAAGCGCTGACAGACCTAAGTGAAGGTCTTATTATCTGTTCACCGGGTGCTGGTGGAGGTTATAGGAAGATAAGAAATTGCAATATCGTGACCCCTCTGCAGATGCGGACTTTATACTCATTGACTTTTAATGTGGATGTCCCAAAGAGGAATGCACTGTCTCTGCTGCGAAAGGGAGAAGTTATGCACATCCCCTGCAGGCTCTGTGTGTGCTTTGTTCATCCCTCACAGACAGGTCTCTGCTCTCGTTTCAGCTTGTCATGCTGAGAAACTGTGAGAATCCCTGGCAGGAATGCAGATAATTCACAATGCAATAAAAACTTGTAGTATACTGTGACATTATATATATATATATATATATATATATATATATATATACATACACACACATCACTTCCTGGTTAGCGGCCATGTTTTTTGTTTGTATACACTACCTAAAACTGGCGATTAAAATCCAGAATTGCTGCAGGGATCGACGGAAATGGCAAAGAGGGATCCAAGAGATCACAGTGACTTGATTGGTATGTTTTGTATTGTACAAATTGGACAGTACAGATTCTCTTTAACTAAATTTTCCTTCACTTCACCTCTTCTCTGCCAGGTTCCACATACCAAAATAGCATTCCTTTATTAATGCACACTGGCATATAACCTAATTGACCAAAGCTGCAAACTGTATGCTCTCTGTGTTATGGGAGATGCGATCTTTCTGCCAATTACATTACCTGCATCTTAGACACTGTTTTAGGCTCTACATGATACATGTCTTTATCTAAGCATCTCAACACAACACGGTTCACATTGAAAAGTATCAGGAGGGAGTGGTGCAGAGAGACAGGTACTGCTGACGACAGAGAGAGAATCTCAAGAAATAAGGGATCTAACATCACAATGACAAACTAAAAGCATGCATATACAGTGGCTTGCAAAAGTTTTCCACATTTTGTCACATTACTGCCACAAACATGAATCAATCTCATTGGAATTCCACATGAAAGACCAATACAGTGGTGTACACGTGAGAAGTGGAACGAAAATCATACATGATTCCAAACATTTTTTACAAATAAATAACTGCAAAGTGGGATGTGCATAATTATTCGGCCCCCTTTGATCTGAGTGCAGTCAGTTGCCTATAGACATTGCCTGATGAGTGCTAATGACTAAATAGAGTGCACCTGTGTGTAATCTAATGTCAGTACAAATACAGCAGCTCTGTGAGGGCCTCAGAGGTTGTCTAAGAGAATATTGGGAGCAACAACACCATGAAGTCCAAAGAACACACCAGACAGGTCAGGGATAAAGTTATTGAAAAATTTAAAGCAGGCTTAGGCTACAAAAAAATTTCCAAAGCCTTGAACATCCCACGGAGAACTGTGCAAGCGATCATTTAGAAATGGAAGGAGTATGGCACAACTGTAAACCTACCAAGACAAGGCCATCCACCTAAACTCACAGGCCGAACAAGGAGAGCGCTGATCAGAAATGCAGTCAAGAGGCCCGTGGTGACTCTGAACGAGCTGCAGAGATCTACAGCTCAGGTGGGAGACTCTGTCCATGGGACAACTATTAGTCATGCACTGTACAAAGTTAGCCTTTATGGAAGAGTGGCAAGAAGAAAGGCATTGTTAACAGAAAGCATAAGAAATCCCGTTTGCAGTTTGCCACAAGCCATGTGGGGGACACAGCAACCATGTGGTAGAAGGTGCTCTGGTAAGATGAGACCAAAATGGAACTTTTTGGGCAAATTGCAAAACGCTATGTGTGGCGGAAAACTAACACTGCACATCATTCTGAACACACCATCCCCACTGTCAAATATGGTGGTGGCAGCATCATGCTCGGGGGGTGCATCGCTTCAGGAGGGACCGGGAAGCTGGTCAGAGTTCATGGGAAGATGGATGGTGCCAAATACAGGGCAAACTTGGAAGAAAACCTCTTGGAGACTGCAAAAGACTTGAGACTGGGGCGGAGGTTCACCTTTCAGCAGGACAATGACCCTAAACATAAAGCCAGGGCAACAATGGAATGGTTTAAAACAAAACATATCTATGTGTTAGAATGGCCCAGTCAAAGTCCAGATCTAAATCTAATCCAGAATCTGTGGCAAGATCTGAAAACTGCTGTTCACAAACGCTGTCCATCTAATCTGACTGAGCTGGAGCTGTTTTGCAAAGAAGAATGGGCTAGGATTTCAGTCTCTAGATGTGCAAAGCTGATAGGGACATACCCTAAAAGACTGGCAGCTGTAATTGCAGCAAAAGGTGGTTCTACAAAGTATTGACTCAGGGGGCCGAATAATTACGCACATTTAAAGCAGGCTTAGGCTACAAAAAGATTTCCAAAGGCTTGAACATCCCACGGAGCACTGTTTATGCGATCATTGAGAAATGGAAGAAGTATGGCACAACTGTATTAACCTACCAAGACAAGGCCGTCCACCTAAACTCACAGGCCGAACAAGGAAACCGATGATCAGGAATGCAGTCAAGAGGCCCATGGTGACTCTGGACGAACTGCAGAAGTCTACAGCTCAGGTGGGGGAATCTGTCCACAGAACAACTATTAGTCATGCACTGTACAAAGTTGGCCTTTATGGAAGAGTGGCAAGAAGAAAGCCATTGTTAACAGAAAAGCATAAGAAGTCCCATTTGCAGTTTGTCACAAGCCATGTGGGGACACAGCAAACATGTGGAAGAAGGTGCTCTGGTCAGATGAGACCGAAATGGAACTTTTTGGCCAAAATGCAAAACGCTATGTGTGGTGGAAAAGTAACACTGCACATCACGCTGAACACACCATCCCACTGTCAAATATGGTGGTGGCAGCATCATGCTCTGGGGGTGCATCTCTTCAGCAGGGACAGGGAAGCTGGTCAGAGTTGATGGGAAGATGGATGGAGCCAAATACAGGGCAAACTTAGAAGAAAACCTCTTGGAGACTGCAAAAGACTTAAAGTGATCCTTAAGTCTATAAAAAAAATGAGATTTACTCACCTGGGGCTTCCCTCAGCCCCCTGCAGCCGATCGGTGCCCTCGCAGCCAGGAGGCCGCAATAGCAGCATAGGGGGCGATATTATGGCTGGGAACGCGGAGAAGCACTCGCGTTCCGTCGGCCGGTGACGGCCAAACCGGAAGTGTTCGCCGGCGGGTGCAGGAGCATCTGAGCGGGGCTGCGAGGGCACCGATCGGCTGCAGGGGGCTGAGTGAAGCCCCAGGTGAGTAAATCTCATTTTTTTATAGACTTAAGGATCAGTTTAAGACTGGGGCGTAGGTTCACCTTCCAGCAGGCCACTGACCCTAAACATAAAGCCAGGGCAACAATGGAATGGTTTAAAACAAAACCTATCTATGTGTTAGAATGGCCCAGTCAAAGTCCAGATCTAAATCCAATCGAGAATCTGTGGCAAGATCTGAAAACTGCTGTTCACAAACGCTGTCCATCTAATCTGACTGAGCTGGAGCTGTTTTGCAAAGAAGAATGGGCAAGGATTTCAGTCTCTAGATGTGCAAAGCTGGTAGAGACATACCCTAAAAGATTAGCAGCTGTAATTGCAACAAAAGGTGATTCTACAAAGTATTGACTCGGGGCCGAATAATTATGCACACCCCACTTTGCAGTTATTTATTTGTAAAAAATGTTTGGAATCATGTATGATTTTCGATCCACTTCTCACATGTACACCACTTTGTATTGGTCTTTCACGTGGAATTCCAATAAAATTGATGCATGTTTGTGGCAGTAATGTGACAAAATATAGAAAACTTCAAAGGGGCCGAATACTTTTGCAAGCCACTGTAACTCTGGTTCAGACAAGAAGACACATTTATTTAAAGTAAAACTGAAGTGAAAAAAGTCAGATACTTACCTATGGAGAGGGAAGGCTCTATATCCTATTGAGCATCCCTGTCCCCTCTCATTCCAGTGTTGTCACCCCAACTGTATGTATTTGACCAACTGGTTGAACGTGCCATCGGGGGGCTCTCGGAAGGCATTTGGAGAACCCACGTCTCTGCGTGCTCCCCGAGACTGGCGGCTCCATGCTGTGCATACGTGAGCGCTTATGGAGGTGCCGTAACTTCACCTGGGGACAGCACTAGGATGAGGGGACAGGGAGAGTCAATAGGATCCAGAGCCTTCCTTCTCCATAAGTATCTGACTTTTTCACTACAGATATGCTTAAAAAAATGATAAAGTTTGGATTTACTATAAAAGGTCTGGAGGCCTAGAGTCATACATAGCTGTCTAAGGAGGCTTCTGATGCATCCTAATGGCATGTCTGTGTCCAGAGAATGAGCCAGCTGACTCTTTACAATGATATCCACCTGTTTGAATTTAGCATTTTCCAAAAGCATTTACAAAAGCTGCCTGGAAAATGCTGCAACATGTCTGGAGTAAGAAAAATTCAGAGTGGGATTTGCATAGTAAATGTATTGGAAAAAGAACAAATCCAGATGCAAATGACATGATATGAATCTGCTTTATAAATGAGGGTAATACTTAATGATGAAGACATAGTAAACCCAACTTGTATACTTTCATATGAACATCCCATGATGCATGTAATTGGTCTTATGAGCTGCAATAAAAATGGGAACATTTGCAATAAAAATATAATCAATAGTGGCCATTACTGTAAGTACAGCTGAAGAGAGAGAAATATGGAAAGTGCCTTTGATAACACATATTCACATATTCAGATGCTAAGATGATCCAGTGTGCAGATCACCCTTCATAATATTCCCCTTATAGGGTCACTTCATATCTTACTGCCTTGTAGCGTTGGCCTTTTTATATTGTACCCATTTTGTAATGATCCAAGTTAAAGTGCTCCTACTACTGCATTTTTCAAAATATAGGACCCCTTACATATTTCCTCATATGCAATGCAACCCATTGCTTCCAATGATAGGCCCTCCAATGCAGTGCCCCTTATGTTTCCCTTATAGGTGACTGGGGGGTTGGGGAGGGGGGGGCACTACCTACCCATACTAGGGCGCTATACTGGGCACTATACTAGCCATACTGGGCACTATACTAGCCATACTGGGCACTGTACTAGCCATACTGGGCACTATACTAGCTACACTGGGAACTATACTAGCTATAATGGGCACTATGCTAGCCATACTGGGTACTATACTAGCTATACTGGGCACTATACTAGCTATACTGGGACACTACTTACCCATACTGGACACTATACTAGCTATACTGTGCACTATACTAGCCATACTGGGCACTATACTAGCAATACTGGGCACTATACTGGGCACTATACTAGCTATATTGGGCACTATACTAGCTATACTGGGGCACTATACTAACTATACTGGGCACTATACTAGCTATACTGGGGCACGCTATACTGGGCACAATACTAGCTATACTGGGCACTATACTAGCCATACTGGGCACTATACTAGGTATACTGGGACACTATACTAGCTATACTGGGGTAACTATACTAGCCATACTGGGGCAACTAAACTCCCTATACTGGAGCAACTATGCTAGCTATGCCGCCGCACCCCAGAAACCCCTACCCCCCCCCCCCCCCCGTAACCGGCTGCGCACGACACTGTCCACTAGGTCGCGCACCAACAAAAATTAGGTCAGAAAGTGGTCCCCGGGCCGGAAAAGGTTGGGGACCCCGGGCCGGAAAAGGTTGGGGACATAGATATACAGTTCTCAAAACTTTAAAACGCTTTAAAATAAAATTTGGAAAATCAATGGGTGATTGAATTGTATGCCCATGTACAGTTGTTTAGATTCACTGGTATAGACCTTTTAACTGGTACTTAAAGGGGACATGAACAGACCTCATGGGGCAACGGAGGCCTGGAAGAAGCACCAGGTAAGTGCAGATGTTCATTTTCAGGGTCTGTTCAGGGTCCCTTTATGCATATATGGTAATCTTATGTGTCAACTAATCCTTGGCTTGCTATTATTCAGATCTCAGGTACCTATGAGATGCTGGTGAGAAGAGAAATTAGGTCTACAATACTAACTGCTGTTAGTCAATTGTAATATTTAGCCACATCCAATGATGTCCCAGGACTACTTAATAAAAAAATAATAATATATGAAACATATTTCAAACACTGTATAAACTACTGGATTAAGGCACCCAATATACATAAAATAAAATATAATTTTATATATAAAATAAATAACTGAATCAGTTTAAAAGGGGTAATGTCTCTCGGAAGATACTGTACATACCAGCGAATCAGGTAAAAAGGGTGCAGGAGTCCTTATGGAAGAAAGGGCGCCTATGATGAAAGCTGCGATTAGTGGCTGAAAAGGGAAATTTGGGCGCATGGCAGCAGCTGGTATTAGGTGCCGAAATGTGCAGTTTTTGGCACCAAATTGAAAATTTCCACACTTGCTGCTAATTGCACGGCACCCACATTTTACATCTTAGCCACAATATTGAAACTTTACGATGGGGGGGGGGGGGGGGATTAAGGGTCAGGAGAGGGGGTAGGGTCTGGTTTTTATTTTACTATGAAATCCAGTAGTAGAGTATCAGTAATTGTAGTGATATTCTACTAGCGGCAATCCTCTGTGTCCTTTTTTTCCAGGTGCCTTTATTTCATGTATGCACATACCAGGCCTGTGCAGTAGACTATTTCAACTTTATTGCACAAAAACAGTGTTTTGCGGGTCTGTCCTGCTTCTTCAAGTCGATAACAATTAAGAGTCAGACAACATTAATATTTTCACTATAAATAAGCTCGACCACATTATTATTTATATTTAAAATATAACTGGTGTAAGCAAGCAACATTTGGCAGGATTACACAGCCATGACACTGTACAGCCTAACAACTGGTATATTATTTATTTTTTTCTATAAAACATTTTTAAGATAAAAACTAGACAAAAACACAAGGGTATATTTAATACTATTTAGAATACCTTTAATAGTGTATGTTGTTTACTGACTTTATATGGGCTTCAAGGGCCTCACAGAAAACAATCAACATGCTGAAATACTTATGTGCCAAGAAACAGCCACCTCATAACACAGAAAATGGATTACAGTATGTTTGGTAACCACTGGAATAAAATAAAGGTGATCTTTCCTCATGAAAATAGTAACAAGTAAATAACCGTTTATCTACCAATCCTACACGTCTTATGACACGGGTAAAGTACATTTTCGTAGCCATTGTCCAAGACAGTAGAGAGATGGACCAGGGAAACAAACCCAGCTCTGCACTTGATAAATAGCTGATTTTTTAAAAGAAATGCATTTTTAATGCTTGTAAGATTCCTGTTCATTACCATGAAAAAGGGTGCCTTTACTGAACTAACATTTACATCTAGTGCCACCCAGTGCTCCCTCACAGAATTGCATCGTAAACCTTTCTTGAATGCATATACAGGACTGTAGGTTATGCCTAATGATTTCCATCAAATTAAAAGACCAGTCTCTCCACTATTATGTTACAATAATGTAATCTACCTTTCCACTTAAAACATTATACTGTATTAGGTTTTAATACCAAAATGTAAGATACTAGGAAAGCACCTAGAAGTTACTAATCCAAACCATGTAAAAAAAAAAAGTATACAGTAATGGCTTTCACAATTAAAGTGTACCCGAGCTGAAGCTCGGGTACACAAAACCAGATACTTAACTAGAGAGAGGGAAGCCTCAGGATCCTATTGAGGCTTCCCTCTCTATTCTGATGACCCCCATCGCAGCTCTTCTTCCGTGTACATGGCCGCGCGATAGCCGGGCGGGCTCGGGAGGCTACAGCGCAGCCATTAAGGTAGAAGAGAAGCTGCAGGGCCTCGATTCAGAGGGGGGTCGCACTCTGCAATGGGGGCCTGTGGACAAGAGAGGAAAGCCTCAATAGGATCCTGAGGCTTCCCGCTCTTCAGAATAAGAGCTTCTTTAGAACCCAAGCTTCGGCTCGAGTTCATTTTAACTCCTAATGATATAAAATGTGTTTCTTTCCAATAGAATATCCAGATATTAAATCATGACTCTGGAATACAAGTTTTTGTGTTGGATAGAAGATTTATTGTCCTGTGACCTTATATAAAAGATTTTTCTTCACTCATGCCCCTGGAAAATAAATTTACTTTAAAGTGGTCTGAAACTCAGCATTTTTTCTTTGCTCTAAAATATTCCTTATAGCTTTAAACCTACTATCACAAAAAAATTGCAGCAGAACAGCATTCAAACAGTTACACACAGCAGTTCGCTCTGCAGTGGAAAGTCCCTTCAGCTTAAAGTGGACCTGAACTCTTGCACAGAAATGCACCCTGTATGTATTTAAAGAGTTTAGCCTGTGTAATCCCCCCTCATTTGTGTCTAATCACTAGTTGTAATTTGATCTCCTCCCTGTGTCACATGACTGCCTTTGGCAGATAAGCAGATACGCCCATTTGAAAGTACAGGCTGTAAATAATATGTCTGCTTCCATTAATCAGGAAGTAGATACTGTGCAGATTTATTTTAGGATTTGTATCAGCTGTAACACACATTTTTTTGTTTAAGGGTTATTATGCTGTTGTTTATCTTTTAGAGTAGAGAGGAGTTCTGAGTTCAGGTCCACTTTAAGATCTGCATCCACAGAGGAGATAACATTATCTTTTGTTTACACTGTAACAACTGAAAAGGAGCTCTCCCTGCTTCAGGCATGCACACAGCTCAGAACAGCTCACTAGAAGATTCAATATATAAATAGCAGCTTGAATAAAATGCAATGGCAGCTTTCAGAGCAGATAAACTGTACTTTGGGAACTTGTAATTTGTAAATGGACAATATTAGGTGTGCACAAAAGCAAATATGGTAACTGTATGGGTAATAAAAAGCAGAAAAACACATTTTTATTTAATGTTATCTTAGAGTTTCAGACCACTTTAAGCGTTTTAATATGAGCCATGGTAATCCTGAGGACAGGAAAAAAGGGTCAGCAATAAACACTTAAAGGGAAGGTCCAAGCAAAATAAAAAAAATGTGGCCCGCCGACCTCCGAGGTTGGCAAGCTGCCAGCGGGGGACTGGAGCAGCAGTGAGTGACTACGAGGGCACAGGATGGCTGCATGGGGCTGGTAGAAGCCCCAGGTAAGTGAAACTCATTTTTTTATTTTGCTTGGACCTTCCCTTTAAAAGGAACCCGAGGTGAGAGGGATTTGGAGGCTGAAAGGTTTATTACCTTTTAGGCCTCTTTCACAGTGCGACGGTGCGTTTGATGCGACGTTACGGTCGCATAACATGCCCCTAATGCAACACATTGAAAGACTATAACTTGGACGTTATAGTACATTCTTTTGTCCTGCGTTTAGTGCGCCGTGTTGGTCGCACAGTGATGGAACGAAAACGGTGCATGCGTTACATTAAAAAAAAAAAACATTACTGAGCATGTGCAACACACACAACGCAGCAGTTTTATTGCTAAACACACAGCATGCAGCACTTTCTAAATATTGCTACACATTACACACAACGCAACGTGTGCACTGTGAATGTTGCACAGACTTAATATTGCTGCGTTAGTCCACGTTAAAACATTTTCTAACGTGCGACTTTAACGTCGCACTGTGAAAGAGGCCTTAAATCATGCACATTGCCTGGCTGTCCTGCTGACCCTCTGAACTAATACTTTAAGCCATAGACCCTGAACAAGCATGCAGTTCAAATGTCTATGACAAACCTGCCAAGATTAGCCGCATGCTTGTTTCAGGTGTGTGATAATGACCCTACTGACCAGAAAGATTAGCATCACTGCTAGGCAACTGGTATTGTGTAATAGGAAATAAATATGGCAGCCTCCATAGGTCTCACACCTAGGGTTCCTTTTAAAGAAAACCTGTACTAAAAAAAGTTCCCTTGGGGGGTACACTTCCCCCGTCCTCCTGTGTCCCACGGCGGTCTCGCTGCAGCCCCCAAAATGCACAGGCGACAAATCCGACAGCCTGTGCAATATTTACCTTTTCGGGCTCCAGCGGGGGGCTGTTGCGACTCTTCTGACGGAGATAGGCAAAAATAAACGATCTCCGTTGGGTCCGCTCTACTGCATAGGCACAGGAGACTTGCGCCTGCACAGTAGAGTGGCCCGACGGAGATTGGATATTTTTGCCTATCTCCGAGGGCAGAGCGGATACTGCGCCTGCGCTGGAGCCAAAAGATAAATATTTACATCGTCGCTGCCCCGGGAGGATTTTCTCCGCCGCCGTGGGACCGAGGAGGACGGGGGAAGCCTCAATAGGATCCGGAGGCTTCCCCCACCCAAGGTGAGTACCCCCCAGGGGAGTTTTTTTCATTACAGATTTTCTTTAATAGAGATTCTAGTTCTCTCTCACAATACAAAAAAGGCTCAGGGCCCGATCCAACTCACATTTTATCAAAGTTGATTTTTATATATCTTATCAATAATAAAATGCATTTTCAGCCACTCAGAATAATTTTAACAGTACTTTTACACCCACTTTTTAGTACTTTTTAACTTGTAGAGTGCTTAAAATGTATTTTAAACAAAATGAAAAATTGTCTTCTAATCTAGGAGAAAAAGTGAATTGGATCAGGCCCTTAAAGAGACTCAGAGATGGACACAAAATAAGAAACAATACTTAACCGGGGATTCCTCCCGCCCCATAAACACATCTAAGTCCCAACGCCGTCCTCCAGCGATCTTCCGTTCAGCCGCGATGACCCCAGTAACAGGCTCAGTGACGTCAGTCCGGGTCTACTGCATATGCACTGGAGGTCTGCGCTTGCGCAGTAGACCCTGACTAGCATTGACTAAGCCTGTTACCGGGGCTCAGCGTGGCTGAATGGCAGACCACGGGAAGACGGAGTGGGACTCCTTATTGTTTCATCTCTGGGTACTGTGTCTTAAGAACACCTAAAGTAAACCTAATGTGGCCAGTTTAACTTAACTGGTTTTTCTTCTAGGTCCCTGTAGTCCTTCTGCGCCCTGGCAGACATTCAGCAGCTGTGCCGTTTCGACAGCCATGGCAGGTAGCATTGCGCAGGCTTGCACAGTTCACGGAGGCGTGTGGTGAAGGCCGTGCATGCGTAGTAGCAAACTGTCAGTCAACGAGCTTTCAGAGGGGCACAGCTGCTGCATTGATCTGCACGGAATGTCTACAAGGGCACAGGCGGCTGGAAAAAGCCCCAGGTAAGTTAAACTGGCTATTTTAGGTTTAATTTAGTTGCCCTATAAAAAGATTTAGCTGTTTCCTCTTATGGAAGAAAGCAGGGAAAAATCTCCCAGATGGTGAAAAAGAGGGCAATAAACCCTGGAAAGTGTTTGAAACACCTTTAAATGAAAACTGAAGTGAGAATGAAATTGAGGCTGCCATATTCATTTCCTATTAAACAATACTAGTTGCCTGGCAGCCCTGCTGATCTATTTGGCTGCAGTAGTGTCTGAATCACAGCAGAAACAAACACACGCACATGCAGCTAATCTTGACAGATCTGACAATAATGTCAGAAAGGACTGATCTGCTGCATGCTTGTTTAGGGTCTATGGCTGAAAGTATTAGAGGCAGAGGATCAGCAGGACAGATAGGCAACTGGTATTGCTTAAAGTGGACCTGAACTCTGGCATAGGACAGAAGAAAAACAGAGAAATGCACCTTGTAAGTATTTAAGGTGTGCAAAAATGAAAAAAAAATCCACAGCACCACATCAGTAATATATAGCTCTATTATTGTATTAAAGAGGAGCTGTTAGGTATAAGGTCTCAGAGAAAATAAACACATATATCAGTAGCTAAAGATTGGCTGTACTTACATTACATATGCATTTCACTGTCCACGTTTGTACTTCACAGAATTTGTATATAGTATATGCAGAGATTGATGCTCCTGACAGCTCATGGCAGGTTCCATGTTTTTCTGACTTCTATGAAGCCAAATGTGTCGTCATGTCCTGCCTGCTTCCTGATCACAGAAAAGCTCGTACTGAATAACACAGTGTGCAGTGAATATTAATGAGCCATGTGGCTAGGAACAATAGCTGACTCCTGCAGTGTACTCTGCCCGGAGATTTATCAGTGCTACGCGCTGGACTGATTACAAGCTGCTGTAACGTCTCATTAGCAGCCGAGGGGAGGGCCCCAGAATGCTTTGCAGTATAGTATGCGGCTTGCGTCCTGCTTGGGTCTAACAGCTTTGCTGATAAGCACACATCAAAGGTAAGAGAGGTTTTTTATCTTCACTAATGCCTTTTTGGCTTCCTTCTAAACTGTTTAACACAGGAGAATAGAGGTTTAAATTAGCTTCTGCAGCCTGACAGTTACTCTTTAAAAATACAAAGAATTATCCATGACAGCAACAGACGCTGTTTCGGACATGTAGTCCTTCCTCAAGTTGTATCAGGCTGTCTCTGATATGTTCCAACACCACAATCCTTTAAATACTGATTGAGAACATACATGAACCAATCAGACTGCAAAGAGGATGCAGAAGACCTGATGGAAGACTATTCTGAACTTGTGCAGTCCCATTTATGTCATCATAAATGTCAGATTAACCATTTCTGCCACCCGGACATGATGCTCACGTCCAGGCGGCTGCTCTGCTGCGGTGCCGTGCTTCAGCACACTCCCGCGTGCGATCGCGCCCCCATGCTGTCCCCTGGTAGCCCTGGGATCAGTGAACGGGAACATGGTTCCCGATCACCGATCCGTGTCCCCAGCAGAAAAACCGAAGCGCTCTGACTAGAGGCTTCAGTCTTTCTGCAAAAAAAGTTTCCCGTGCTCCTTGTGCTTCCGGTGATCGAGAAGCACAAGGAGGAAAAAATAAACTCAAGGTGGCCATCTTGTGGCCAAATAGTAAAACTACAGCTACATATTTTTTACATTAGAAATTACACATATAATAACATTAAAAATGATCTGTTTATTTCCCACACCAAAATATTACCCAAATATTTTTTTTTAATGGAAAAAAAATTACAATTAAAAAAAAAAAAAGACAAATAGCTACCTAAGGGTCTGAACTTTTTAAATATGCATTTGAAGGGGGTATACTACGAACACTTTTTTAATTATAAGCTTGTAAATAGTGATGGACGCAAAACAGAAAAAATGCACCTTTATTTCCAACTAAAATATTGGCGCCATACATTGTGATATGGACAAAATTTAAATGGTGTCATAACCGAGACAAACGGGCAAATAAAATACATAGGTTTTAATTATGGTAGCATGGATTATTTTAAAGCTATAATGGACGAACACTGAGAAATAATGATTTTTTTCTATTTTTTTTATTAATCCTGATAAAATGCATTTATAAAAAAATAATTCTTAGCAAAATGTACCTCCCAAAGAAAGCCTAATTAGTGGCGGAAAAAATAAGATATAGATCAATAAATTGTGTTAAGTAGTGATAAAGTTATTAGCGAATGAATGGGAGGTGAAAATTGCCCTGATCCACAAGGTGAAAAATCCCCGCGGGCTGAAATGGTTAAAACGGTGCCTCTTGATTTATACACCTCCATGGTTGAAAGTCTCTTCTTGATTGCATGTGGCAAGGCATTCCAAATGGTAAGTGCAGCATGACAAAAGGCTCTGACTTTAAGGCCTCTTTTCCATGAACTGTTGAGCTGTGTGCTGAGCAAGCAGTTGCCAGGCAGCAGTAAGCAGTTACCAGGCAGCAGTGAGCAGTTGTGAGAGTTTGGGAGGCATTTCACTGCCTAGAAACAGAGGCCTAAAGGTTTTGAGTAGGAGTCTGGGGGTGGTCAAGTTATTACTATACTGAGTGCACAGGGTCAGACTGTGACACTGGGGGCCCACCAAAGAAATTTCAACCTGGGGCCCACACATCCCATGAATGCGGTGAAAAAAGTTTGTGACCATGCACCGGAAGGTGGGCGTGGTCATGATGTATTATGGACAGGGCCAAATGTACATGATCTTAGCAGCATTGTAATTCAGAGTCACTGCTGCCCAGAAAAAACTTTGCATAGAGTCCCCTCCTTCAATATAAAGTAATGTCCTACTTTGCAGAGGTTGTGACCGCAGAGGTTGCGACTGCTTCGGGGCCCTTGGGCTAAAAGGGTCCGAGGGCCCTCCCTCAATTACAGTATTACTTCTCTATTGGTCCTGTGCTCATTATAATCACTTCTATAGATACTTTGAATAGTGGTAATCATTAACAAGCTATTTCCCATCCCCTTCTTGCACCTCAGACGCTGTAGTTGCCATTGGCAGGTTTTGGTGCGTCGTATCAATTGTTATGTATAGAGTGCTTGCGGGGCCCCATTGTAAAATTTGCATCGAGGCCTACAGCTCCTTAGCTACGCCACTGCTCTCAGCATGAGTGATTACAGCACTGAGAAGAGAATTTTTGTGCTGCAGGTAGCAATTGGAGCTCTGTCAGACAAGGAGGGGGGCCCACCGAGGGAAAAAAAACTGTACTACTGTGGCCCAGTTCCGACCCTGTGAGTGCAGCAGTCTCAACACTGGCTTGTAAAAAAAGCATACTATAAAGCTTCCTACACATGCTAAATGGTTCTCAGCCGAGAATCTAGTGTCTACAGCAGCACCCGTTCCTCCCTGGGTGTCTGCAAGAGATCCGGACTGCAGGATCATCTCACCCAAGCCCTGGCTAACTCCACTGTTCTCCCTCCTTGCCCTTCCCACTATGCCCTGCATTGTATGTCGCCCACCCCTACACCCTCCATAGAAACAATGCAGCCTTGACCCCAAATTGTCGCTGGAGGGGCCAAGTCCTAATCCTTGGCCCTGCTAGGTATGTATGAGAGTAGGGGTATATATATATATATATATATATATATATATATATATATATATATATATATATATATATATATATATATATATATATACATACATACATACATAAACTTGTTAGGCAAATAATACATAACATTTTACAAGATACTTGGAAATGACTAGGATGTGTGCTATAAAACAGAGCCTCAAGTAGCAGAGGTAGAGTAGCAAAGCTTCTGGATCTATTAACACACGAGTTTCATACAGAAAACCCGGCACATGGTGACGCAGAACACCATGGTCACCCAAATACGTGAGCTCTTGAGCCTCTCCCTCAGGAACAACCCCCCAGTGCCCGCTTTACGATGAGGCAACCTTAAAATCGCCGCACTTTATCCCCCCAAAGCCTACATCATAATCAGAATTATCAGCAGCTTTTAGTAACAGCACTGCGCAAGCGCGTAAGACGACGATCGGAGATGCGCCTTTCATCGTCATTCCCTTCCCCTTCCCACCTCCTCCCACGTGACAGCTGCAAAAAGACGTGATTTGCGTCGTCTCCTAGCAACGACCACCGCTTTACCAGCAGCGGATCTGATTATCTCTCGTTAAACGGACCAGCCGGGGAAACCGTAGCTTGCTTTGTACGGAGGAGGAAGGGTCGGAGAGAGAGGTAATCTGAAGTAGAAGCGATCAACATGTTTGTGCACACGCCTGAGCCTATGCTACACACATAGTTTAATTAGATCGAATTGTCCAGCCTGAACTAGGCTCAGTCTTATAGTTAAAGGGGTTGTGTTGAGCTTTTAAAAAACAAAAACTGCCACTTATCTGGGGCTTTTATTGGCCCCCTGCAGCTGGAATGTCCAGCGCCGTCCTTTTTCGATGTGCCGTTCCCTGCCGCCATCACCGGTGTAATTATTCGTCTAACTAGACGAATAGAAGTGTAGCCGTGCGCGTGCTCGCTTTTGCACAAGTCAGCGGGAGCTTACTGCGCAGGTGCAGTATGAAGTTTTCCTATACTGCGCCTTGCCAGGAAGTTCCCGCGCGCAGTCACGCTTCTATTCGTCTAGTAAGAAGAATAATTACACTGGTGACGGCGGCGGGGAACAGCGCATCGGAAGAGGACGGTGCGGGACATTCCAGCTGAAGGGAGCCAAAATAAGCCCCAGGTAAGGGGCAGTTTTTGTTTTTTAAAAGCTCAACAAAACTCCTTTAACCCTCCTGGCGGTTTGTAAAAATCCGCCAGGGGGCAGCAAATACGTTTTTAAAAAAAAAAAAATTTTTTTTCATGTAGCGAGACGAGGTCTCGCTACATGATAGCCGCTGCTCGGCGGCATCCCCCCAGCCGGCGATCGGAGATCAATCTCTTGGAGGGCTTCCCCCGTCGCCATGGCGACGGGGCGGGATGACGTCACCGACGTCGTGACGTCAAAGGGGACTCCGATCCACCCCACGGCGCTGCCTGGCACTGATTGGCCAGGCAGCGCACGGGGTCTGGGAGGGGGGGCAGCTGCGGCGACGCGTATAGCGGCGGATCGGCGGGTAGCGGCGGCGATCGGACACTGCACGCAGCTAGCAAAAGTTATGCAAATCGGCCCAGCGGGGCCTGAGCGGTGCCTCCCGGCGGCATAGCCCGTGCTCAGCACGGGCTTACCGCCAGGGAGGTTAAAGAGACTCTGTAACAAAAATTGCATCCTGTTTTTTATCATCCTACAAGTTCCAAAAGCTATTCTAATGTGTTCTGGCTTACTGCAGCACTTTGTACTATCACAGTCTCTGTAATAAATCAATGTATCTTTCCCCTGTCAGACTTGTCAGCCTGTGTCTGGAAGGCTGCCAAGTTCTTCAGTGTTGTGGTTCTGCTATGCACTCCCCCCTCAGGGGGGAAAGAAACACACAAATTGATCTCTTGAGATTCAAAAGGAAAGCTGTATACAGCCTGCTTGTGTATGGATGTATTTTCTATGTGTGGACATACTGTACATCAACCTACTTCCTGTTTTGGTGGCCATTTTGTTTGTTTATAAACAAACTTTTTAAAACTGTTTTTAACCACTTTTAATGCGGCGGGAAGCGGCGAAATTGTGACAGAGGGTAATAGGAGATGTCCCCTAACGCACTGGTATGTTTACTTTTGTGCGATTTTAACAATACAGATTCTCTTTAAGGTGGCCATAGATCTGGCAATTTGGCAGCCGATTGTCTATCCGATTCGATAAATTATAGAATCGGATGCAAATTGGTGTAATCACAAGTGTACCCCATTGACGATTCTGCAAATTTCAGCCAGAAATTGGTAGAATGTTTGAATCGGACATGTTGCGAAATCTCGGGCCAACGTGGTTGATGGAGTATGTGGCAGTAGTGATGTGCGATATTGGGACAAATGTCAACCGCAGCTGCTATCCTCCCAAATGTAAGCGTGACCCCCTCCCCTTGCATTTATACTTCATCTGTCTGCTGTTGACCACCACAGAGCCCATTCATCTTCTGTGCCTCACTCGCTGCCATCATATAGCATGTGGCGCATGTGTGGTGTCAAACATGTGCCACTAATGGCGGTAGCAAGTGAGGTGCGGAATATGGGCACCGTGGCGGTCGATAGTGGACAGGTATAGCATAAATGCACGGACAGGGGGGCAGCGGCAGATGCGGCGTCACAAGACCAATTCCCGAGAGATTTCATGCTGAAATTGATCAGGAATCAACTTACGGTGTATGTTCTGTCTCTTGGTCAAATCTGCCCATACATCGCTAGATGTATGGGCACTTTAACGATTAGGGAATGGGATTTAAGGTAAATAGACACCAGGAAGGATCTGGTTAGACTGCAAGAAGTAATTTTTTCCCACTACACAATGCAAGCACAAACACATTTTTGTACACTCGTAACTGATGCGTTGCGATGAACTATAGCACGGATGTTGCTGGTTGCAACATGATATAACTTGTTAAAGTGTTCCCGGCCAAGTTAGCACGCGTATTGGACACTGAGCCCGACCCAATTTACTTATTCTCCTATGTTTACTCCTAGGTCATATTTTCACAACTTATTGATAAAATGCCTTTTAGCCACCAGCAAGCATGACAATACTTTTGCCAGTACACCTATTTTTGGTACTTTTTCAATTGCAAAGCACAGACAAGTTATTTTAAACAGAGAAATTATCTTTTAGGAGAAAACATAGGTGAAAAAGTGAATTGGATTGGGCCCTATGTGTGGTGTGTCATAACTGACAGCAGCACGTGTGGTGTCTGAAAAAAAGCAAGCTACTGTCATTTTGTCTCCCCCTGCACAAGTAAAAATGCATTAGATCAGGTGTGTCGGACTCAAATACAAAGTGGGCCGAAATTGAACACTGGAACCTAGTTCCAGGCCAACCTCAATGGCTACTGGCCACCTTCCTACCTTATAAAGTTCCCTGGTTTCTAATGGCCCTCCTGTTTGGGGACTAGGCTTTCGATAGACATTGACCGTCTTTGGCGGTTATCGTATTGCTAGATTGAGTTTTGGAAGAAATCCCTAAGTGCTGGTCCTTGTGGACTTTATAATGGCTCCCCTCCAACCTCTATACAGTTCCCTGGTGTCTAGTGGTCCTCCTTCCCTCCCCTATACAGTTCCCTGGTGTCTAGTGGCCCCCACCCTCCCCTATACAGTTCCCTATTGTTAAGTGTTTTCCCCCAACCTCCCCTATATGGCTTCCCTGGTGTTCTAGGGCTTCACCTCCATTATAGCTTCTGTGGTTGTCTAGAGTGGGCCAAACATAATGCAAAGTGGGGAAACCACTCGGGGCCAAATTTAATGTCTCTGAGGGCCAGATTTGGCCTGCGGGCCTGAGCTTGACATGTATGCATTAGATGGAAACAGTCCATTGATTTTAAATAAGCTTCTACTTCTAATGTGTGTTTTATGTGCAGAAAACTGCTGGAATTTGGGTCAGGTGGAAATACAAATAAGTAAAATTTGACTCGCACACCAGCAAGTGAATATGCAAAAAAGTTTATATGCTATATATATATATATATATATATATATATATATATATATATATATATATATATATATATATATATATATATATATATATATATATATATATATATATTGCAATGAGACAAATCATTAGCAAATATATACATCAAGTGCAACATAACATCATGAGCAAACAGTTAGATCGTAGACTCCATCTCAAAAAAAGTGTGGTATATTAGGGTATATTCACAGTTCACAGTGGAACCGGATTTCCAATGGCTAGCTGAATCATACAATGCAGTATCAGCTTCGTTGGTCTGTTGTGGTCCGTTTGGAGTCTGGAGGCCAATGCGAGTTCCGCCACAGGCTTCTGAGGGAAATGCATCCGCTAATCATGCAAGTCAGGACATTGCAATTCATCTGATCCATTTCAATCCATCATGTGCGGACATTATTAATAAAATAGGAAGCATTGACATCTGTGTTTCCAGTCAAGCAAAGCCGATAAAAAAATGTCAAATTTGCTATGTAGTGTGAACTGAGCCTTATTCACATGTACTAGTACAGTGTTCTCTCCAGAAATTTTTTCCAGCCGGGTGGCAGGAAAATATAGTGGGGCAGGGAAATACAGGGCCCCAGAGCCATCTGACAGGGGACACATAGAATCACACAGTATACACAGAGACACACACACACACACATACACACACACAGAGACACACACACACACACGCAGCTTCCCTCAGACATAGGAAAAGCTTACCCCTGACGCTGCAGGAGCACGTGGAGGAGGCGGGGTCGCTAAGGCTGCAGTAAATATTAATGAGGATAAAGGCTCATACACACATCAGACCATAGTCTTTGGAAAATGAAAGATCACAGACCAATTTTACTCCCTTCCATGTAGTATGAGAGCCATACCTACACAGTCTATTCTATGGAGCTGAACTCCTCATCAGACAGAAATCTTTGCAAGATGCTGTAGACATTCAAAAGATCAGTATCTGCAAAAGATCTGTTCCTGCAAAAGATCCGTTCCTGCAAAATGCATTCACAGTCTATGATATCTGCAGATCATCATACACACCTTGTTTAACAGACATTCATCTGCAGATCAGATCCACCAGGATGGATTTTCAGATCTGCAGATGATTGTCTGTTCTGCAGATGAATGTCAGTTAAACAAGGTGTGTATGATGATCTGCAGATCTCATAGACTATCATTGCATTTTGCAGAAATGGATCTTTGGCAGGAACAGATCTTTTGCAGATACTGATCTTTTGTGTCTGTACAGCATCTGTGTGTGCAGCATCTTGCAAAGGTTTCTATCTGATGGGGAGTTCAGCTCCATAGAAAAGACTGTGTAGAGTATGGCTCCCATACTACATGGAAGGGTGTAAAATTGGTCTGTGATCTTTCATTTTCAAAAGACTATGGTCTGATGTGTGTATGTGGCCTAAGAGGCAGAACGCACACACTGGCAGCTCTCCTGTTCCGTTGCTCCATCAAATTCAGCCTACCATCATCTGTAAAATACAAATCACACTAAGGTCTCTTGCACACTACATGCGATTCCGATTCACATTTTTTAATCGTTTTTAGGCTTCTTTTACATGCGATTCTGATTTTTAATTGGTCCAGCATGCTGCATTTTTTCTGCTTTTTGTTCTTGTGTTGATAGCATCCAGGGAAAATCGGAATTGTAAATTGCAAATCGGAATTGCAAACGGATTTGTGATTTGCAGTGTGCAAGAGGCCTGACATGCGATTCCGATTTTTAATATGTACTGCATCCTGCAATTTTTTTTTTCTGCATTTTTCTATTTTAATAGCATCCAGTGCAAATTGCATACAAAAAAACATACATATGCAATTTAGTGTCTATTTTAGTTTCTGGGAGCCTGTGAAGTAGTTATCCCTTGTTTTATAATGCTGATATAGTGTACTTAGACAGGATAACACTCAGAACCTGTGTCCGGTCTGTGCAGCCATCTTCTGTATATGTGCTTGTCCCTATAGAAGCCTGACTGTTGTGATCGTGGCATTTCCTCCTCAGGCCTATGTATCCATCATCTGGCTTTCAGTCCTGTAGGCATATGAGGAGCACTGTTACGTTTCCTTAAGGGACATCTGAAGTGAAAAAAGAATGATGAGAACAACAATTGGATCTATCCTCCTTCTCCTAAAAATGATGTGTTGTCTTTTATATTTAAATCTACTGTTTCATTGTCTCTGCTCAATGGCACATTCATTGATGTATGCCAGAGCTAAATACTATGAACTATTGACCCTTTTTATCTCTTTCCTGCTCTCAGAAGCCATGTATAACCAGGAAAGTGTTTAACCACTTAACAACCTCTGCCACGCTTATCTACGCCCCTTTAAAATTCACCTGAGTCACAGGGGCGTAGATAGGCAACTCCTGTTTATTTTCCTGCTGTGCGCGATCGCGTGCGCGTTCGCGTCCGCGTTCGCGTCCGCGTTCGCATGCACGCGGACGTGCATACGCGTCGGGCACCCGCTGGTCTGTGATTGGCTGATGTGAACATGTGTTCACAAAGCCAATGACAGTGCTTATTCATGCAGAATGTGTGTAAACATTGTATCAGTCACTATGCTGTTACAGTTACTGAGATCACTCGTGAGAGGATCTCAGATAACTAACACAGCATTAGTGACTGATCAGCATCAGTGAGGTTTTTTTTAAATAAATTATACCCCCATTAAGCCCATTAACCCTTGCCTCCTTTAAATGTGAAAATTGCTGTGGTTTTTAGGTGAAAAACCCCGTGGTAGAGAAGTGGTTAATGGCTGTTATTCCTTATCAGTGAGGGTTCCCGGATAATCTGACCCAGTCCTGTACCCGACAGAAACAGTTTATGCATACCTGAAGTTTAACTGTTTCAGGCAGAGAAAGGGGAAAAAAAGCAATACAACATTATTATTTGTGTACAAACACATCTATCTCATCCTGTCACCTCGGATGTCCTTTAAGATCCGATTTGCATAGGTAAACATATTCATGCGGAAAGACCTGACAGTGCTCTCTGCATCCTTAACACTAAGAAACAAACCTTAGCACAGATTCCCTTTGAGTGTCTTTAAATAATGACAATATTTCTATTTTTTTTATTGCAGTGCACAGTAAACGTGCCAATCGAAACACTCTAAATGAAATGTAAAGCACTTTTTCCCTAAACCATCGCCCTGTGTCTGCTTTCAAAATGGATGGTGATGAGGAGAATTTAAGCACTCTCTTGGCGTACACAAAGAGTCCCAAGATAACAAAAAGAACTTCATTCCAGGTATAGTTGGTGTTACGTACTTTCTCTTAGTCTAACTAGACCCTAAAGTACAACAAACTCTGCCAGGATTTAAAGGACCACTCCTGTGAAGAAAATGAAGCGATTTAATTCAGGGCTGTGGAGTTGGTACTATAATCATCTGACACCAACTCCGACTCCTCAATTTATGAAACCACTGACTCCAAGTACACAAAATGACTCAGAATCCTTGGTCTAATACTTACCAGGGTTGTGTACAAAAATCATCTGACTCCTCGGTTTATGAAATTTCCAACTCCGACTCCAGGTACCCAAAATTGCTTCGACTCCAACTCCGACTCCACAGCCCTCATTAAATTCTAACAGAACCGACAGGACTTGGACTAGTCCATCTCCTCTTGGGGAATTCTCAGGGTTTTCTTTGGCTTCAAAAGCATTTCCTGAACAGCAGTTGCTAAGTCTAACAGATAAAATAGTGTGCAAGTAAGTAGAGAGGCTGGCTGGTATCTATAACTATATTGGCAATTAAACTGCCATTTAGTAAATGCATTTAAAAACTGAGAATCCCCATGAGGAGATGGACTAGTCTAAAACCTGTCAGATTTTATCCGCTTTTCATTTTTCCGCTGGAGTGGTCCTTTAACGGTCTGCTATGCTATTAGGTGGCAAGAATTTGCAGCTTTCAACTGGGATATACATGGTTCCCACCAGGAACAGTATTCTCTTAATTTACTGTATAAAAATCACTGAAATTAAAACGTGGACAGTACAATACATCTGTTATGTAAGTAGATCAAGTATTTATCTACTTATATATGTGTTTTTTTCCCTGGCATAGTATGGCTAATCCTCCCCCTTTAAAAAGCGCTCGTTAAGCGCTCAGCAATCACAAGTGTTCAGAAAAGTGCTTATAGTGTGGCTCCAACCTTAACTAGCAAAAGTTGTGAGTTTAGGAAGACGGTGCCAACTGTAGAACAAGGAAGGGAGTCCCCATGTGAATTAAAGTGAACTTGAGGTGAGAGTTATATAGAGGCTGTTATATTTATTTCCTTTCAAGCAATACCAGTTGCCTGGCTGTCCTGCTGATCCTCTGCTTCTAATACTTTCAGTCATAGACTCTGAACATGCATATGGAGATCAGGTGTATCTGACAATACTTTCAGAACTGACAAGATTAGCTGCATGTTTGTTTCTGCTGTGATTCAGACACTACTGCAGCCAAATAGATCATCAGGGCTGCCAGGCAACTGGTATTGTTTAAAAGGAAACAAATATTGCAGCCTCCATATCACTGTCACCTCAAGTTCACTTTAAATAAAACCTGTAACTACAAAAAGTTCCCCTGGGGGGTACTCCCTTTGGCTGGGGGAAGCCTCCGGATCGCATCGAGGCTTCCCTGTTCTTCTGTGTCCCACGGCGGTCTCACTGTGCCCCTCCGAACAGCGGGGATGTAAATATTTACCTTCCCGTCTCCGTCGCAGGAGCAGTATTGGCTCTCCGCTCGGAGATTGGTGGAAATAGCCGATCTCCGTCGGGCCGCTCTACTGCGCAGGCGCAAGTCTCCTGCTCCTGCATAGTAGAGCGGACCCAACAGAGATCGGCTATTTCTGCCTATCTCCGTGCTGAGAGCCGCAACAGCGCCCCCGCTGGAGCCAGGGAGAGTAAATATATCAAGCCTTGTCAGGCTTGTCGAGCCAGGATTGTGGGACGGTTCGGGGGAGCCAGCGCTGGATTGCCTGCAGCTAAATGGGAGGGGGAAGCCTCATTGGGACCCTGAGGCTTCCCCCTCTTGAGGTGAGTACCCCCCAGGGGAACCCTTTTTTTGTTACAGAGTCTCTTTAAAGAGACTCTGTAACAAAATGTTCAGCCTTATTTCTTCTATCCTATAAGTTCCTATACCTAGAAAATAGCTGCTCAAACCCATTTTAGCAAATTACAAAGGAGTTTATTGTGCATTAAATATAATAAATACAGTGCTGTGCCTGTCCCACATATGCTATTCCCCAATAAATAACACGGACGCTGCCCACGCGTCACCACCCGCACATGTTACCCCCAGCAATAGAGAAGAACCACTTCAGGTAAGTCTCACTGCCTTGCCCTAAGTGCACTATTGGTCAGATCTGTGATGACAAAGCCACTTGACATGAGCTGTGTTTGAATCAACAAAGGGAGTATCCCTTCTCACGGCGTCTCCCCAATAAGTAGCAAAACTTCCACATGCAGTCTCAGCAAAGCAGGGAGGGGGGGGGGGGGGTCAACACCATGCAAAGCAATGTCCAGTTCTAAGGCATAAAAGCTCTTGGTGTATCTGGTCACATATAGATATTAGTAGGTGCTTACCCAGCACCCTCCTGGGTGCTAGTAGTGGTCGCGTTGTACAGAGTCCGGGCTGGGTAGGCTGGTCACCGTTCAAATGCTCCACCCCGCTCCTATTGCGGGGGAGCTTTTAAGATATGGAGGATGTCTTTCTCTTTACCCCGTCAGGGACGTCTCCCTGTAACGGGGAAGGTAGGTGCTGTCACAGTGTAGCGCTGCTGAGGGGTAGCGTTGCCAGGAGGGGACACTCTTAGCCTCTTTCCTCCCGGTGCCGCTCGATCACACGTCGCGGCCAACGCTAAAGTTTCCCCGCTGTCTTCCGCTGACGTCACTTTTCCTCTACCTCCAAAGACAGTGGCCCAGGGATTCGATGCAGGTACTCTTTTTATTGTGCATCCATCTTCAACATTAAAATCCAAGTTTGTTTTGCCGAATCCCCGCAGCAGAGCGAGTGTCATGTCCCCCAGAAATGCCCTGAGGGCATTTCTGGGGGACATGACACTCGCTCTGCTGCGGGGATTCGGCAAAACAAACTTGGATTTTAATGTTGAAGATGGATGCACAATAAAAAGAGTACCTGCATCGAATCCCTGGGCCACCGTCTTTGGAGGTAGAGGAAAAGTGACGTCAGCGGAAGACAGCGGGGAAACTTTAGCGTTGGCCGCGACGTGTGATCGAGCGGCACCGGGAGGAAAGAGGCTAAGAGTGTCCCCTCCTGGCAACGCTACCCCTCAGCAGCGCTACACTGTGACAGCACCTACCTTCCCCGTTACAGGGAGACGTCCCTGACGGGGTAAAGAGAAAGACATCCTCCATATCTTAAAAGCTCCCCCGCAATAGGAGCGGGGTGGAGCATTTGAACGGTGACCAGCCTACCCAGCCCGGACTCTGTACAACGCGACCACTACTAGCACCCAGGAGGGTGCTGGGTAAGCACCTACTAATATCTATATGTGACCAGATACACCAAGAGCTTTTATGCCTTAGAACTGGACATTGCTTTGCATGGTGTTGACCCCCCCCCCCCCCCCCCCTCCCTGCTTTGCTGAGACTGCATGTGGAAGTTTTGCTACTTATTGGGGAGACGCCGTGAGAAGGGATACTCCCTTTGTTGATTCAAACACAGCTCATGTCAAGTGGCTTTGTCATCACAGATCTGACCAATAGTGCACTTAGGGCAAGGCAGTGAGACTTACCTGAAGTGGTTCTTCTCTATTGCTGGGGGTAACGTGCGGGTGGTGACGCGTGGGCAGCGTCCGTGTTATTTATTGGGGAATAGCATATGTGGGACAGGCACAGCACTGTATTTATTATATTTAATGCACAATAAACTCCTTTGTAATTTGCTAAAATGGGTTTGAGCAGCTATTTTCTATATGTTTAGGTGTGCTAAGCACACAAGTGTACGTGATAATTTTTCTAAGTTCCTATACCTGTTCTAATGGGCTCTGGCTTACTGCAGCCTTTCCTAGTTGCACAGTGGCTGTGTTATCTCTGTTCTATAATCTAATCTTCTTTCCTCTGTCGGACTCAGGCTGGAATGTGCTGGTCTGCTTGTGATAGGATAGAAGCTATACACATCCTCTCCAGGCCCCCTCCGAGCTCTGTATGACTCTCACACACTGAGCTACTCTCAGCCTATCACATGCTGTTAGCAGCCATGTCTTCTGTTTGTAAAAACTGCCTAAAACTGGCAATTACAAGCCAAGATTGCAGCAGGGAGTGGCAGAAACAGCACAGAGGGGCCCAGGAGAACATAATGAATAGAATGGTTTGCGTTTTATTGTAAGAATTTTAGCGTACAGATTCTCTTTAAGGGAATGTGGTTCTGACTTTCTGCAGGAAAGGGGGGGGGGGGGGGGGTTGATCAGATTGCACTGCATCACAGGGGAAATCAACACCTGTGTATCAGATTAGAATATAGCAAAACTCACTAATTTTAGAAATCGTGCATTTTTTTAAAATACATGTAAGAGCTGCCCATGAATTAGGGCTTTAGACTGCATGATGACCCTAGCAAACAAGTATATGCGCTGCAGGAATCACAAAAACAATTGAAGCACCTGGATTATGTTCTTCTGTCAGGTTCTTAGTGATGTCTCTGTTGATCAGATTGTGTCACTTCCTGTTGTGATGCCTACTGATTGATTATGTAATGGCCACTGAATTCCCAAAAATTCAAGTAGAAAAGACACTATTTTAGATGTTTTTTTGCCTGACTGTTAATAATTAATTGGAAGAGAGGTGTTTTGTGATTAAAGGTTTATCTTCTAATTTTTATTTATTTATTTATTTTTTTACATTTGGCATGATCAATTTTAGGATGAACTGAAGAAAGCTCTTAATGCCCGGGTTTCCCGTCAGCAGGCTCTTGAAGAACATGGAAATTCTGATTATTCTGACGAGTTTGAAAGTGATGGTATGTCAGTTATCTGATGCACATTCATAGTGCTTATTATCTGGCAGGTTGAGAGTTTGCTGTTCTTTCACTGTAGCCTCACTTCCTGTGCTGGGATTGAGAGTTAGAGAAAAAGTGGGAAGCAGTAGGGTTGTTGGGGGATTACAGCCCCCCTAGGCCTAATGAAAGCCATCTCACCCAAACCTTATAAACCCCTGTATAAGTGTCCTCTGTCTACATTGCCCCCAGCTGTCCAGCGCTTACTTTATAAACACATCCGTTCAACCCTCAGAGAAAACTTTCCTAAGTTATACTTGTCCATTCATATTTTCGTTAGGCTTCACAGGAGAATGACATCCTGTATTGACTTTCTGTTTCCTTTTCACTTGTATTTAAATCAATTAGAGAACTGTAGTGAAAATAAAGTCATGAATACAATTTTCTTATTTTTTACAATATTCATTTATAAATTATAAAGTCAGTAATTGCCCACTGTAAAATGTTTTCTCACCCTGAGTTACGTTCTAAAATTTATCACTGGTGGCAACATCTTTATGGTACGTTCACACTGCACGTGTTTCCAACTGCGTTTTGGAAACGCGTGCAGGAGGCCGACACACACGACATCAGACAGTGCATAGAGTGCACTGTCTGATGTTCACACTGCATGCGTTCTGGACCTGTGCGGTCCGGGAACGCATGCTGCACGCAGATTTAGCAAAAACGCGCGGCTGTCCCATTCACTTTTCAGTGATGGGATCAGCCACGCAACGCATACAAACGCGGATGGCGTGCGTTCGTACGCGTTGCTTTCCGCATGCGTGGCCATCCGCGTTTGTAATGTGAACCGGCCCTATGTCCTGTCAGGTACAGCTCTGTGAAATCTATTGGGGACATTTATCAAGAGTGTCTGAGACAAAATCTTGATGGGTTTTTAGAAATCCATGCAGAACGGTCTCAGGCATCATAAGAAATCATTATAGTGCAGATCCCTTCCACAACTGTTGTAAAATAGGAGGAGCTCTCAGACAGTGCAGTGTGTGAGAATAATTGCTGTTGCTGAGGTAACCAATACATCTGCTGTACTGATACCAGCAGGCTCTGAGGAGGAATTCAGCAGGGGGAGGAGCACCTCACAAATTATGTCTAGCCTGCACTCTGTGGAACTGCTGGGCACTTAAGTCACACACAAAAAAAAAAAAAAAAGAGTTTTACTCACCTGGGGCCTCCCTCAGCCCCCTGCAGCTGATCGGTGCCCTCGCCGTGTCTCTCCGATCCTCCCGTCTCCGCCGGCGACCACTTCCGGTTTCGCCGACTGGACCCGACAGGCTGGGAACGCGAGTGATTCTTCGCTTTCCCAGCCACAATATCGCCCCCTATACTGCTATTGTGACAAGGAAGGCCGCAATAGCAGCACAGGGGGAGATATTGTGGCTGGGAACGGGAAGAATCACTCGCATTCTCAGCCTGTCGGGTCCTGCCGGCGAAACCGGAAGTGGTCGCCGGCGGGGACGGGAGGATCAGAGAAACACGGCGAGGGCACCAATCAGCTGAGGGAAGCCCCAGGTGAGTAAAACTCATTTTTTTTTGTGACTTAAGGTTCACTTTAAGCCCTTCTTATTCTGTGGCAGTTTAGGGATGGATTTGCACTTTTCTTAACTGTAGTGCTGCTCTAGAAATTCAAGCTAAGCTGCCACTATTACCTAGAATTTAAAGAGAAAACAACCAAGAATTGAACTTTATCCCAATCAGTAGTTGAAACCCCATTTTACATGAGAAATCTATTCCTTTTCACAAGTGGATCAGCAGGGGGCTCTGTATGGCTTGTGGTGAAGCCCCTTTCACAGGAGACTGTGAGGACCATTTTGACTGTGAGGACCATTCTGTGAATCTCATTGCACTGTGACAAATAGCTGTTTACAGCTGTTTCCAACTGCCAAAAATAGCAAGCAGCAGGTACTTCCACTTACATCACCTGCCAGCAAAAAAAATGTCATGTGATAAATGTCAGAATGTACTGTAAATCAAGGTGAGGAAAGCTTTTACAACGGGCAAACACAGACTAAATAATTTATACATAATTATTGTAAAAATGAAGCACTTATTTTTATTACATAATTTTCACTGGAGTTCCTCTTTAAGAAGGTTCTTGTTATCATGCAGAACTGTTCTCCCTGCTGGTTAGAACAGATTAAAAAGAAAAATCTGTTGATAATGCTTTGATAAATCTCCCCCAGTGTTTCTGAGAGTTCGGAAGCCAGTGAAAATAATGCCAGGTCTCCCAGAATGCTCTGAGGAGAATTCTGCATAGCTAAAGAACCTAGGATAAGCATCACTGGGAGGGCGGAGCTAAATATCAATATACAGCAATATATAAATATAGGAAGTGTTTCTCATGCTGCAATCAGGAACATTTTATAATGGCAGGTCATTACTGCAAATGTTGGTTGCCAGGGATTTTTATGGGTTGTGGAAAACCATAACGTAACACATTTAATGATGGAATACTTTTTAAATAGGCTAGATTTCCGTTTGATTTTGGGTATCACTTGTACATAGACCGTGTTTCCTAATGACAATTAAGATACTTTCAAATGAAGTTCAACGTTTAATTTATATCTTTTAAATTAATTCTCATCCCTTTCCCTGCAATAACTTTTCTAGGTTTTGCTTCAAACCTTTAAACCACAGTTGCTAGAGCACTGTGCACTGTGATTGGCACTGCTTTGAAAACTGTATTCAACCATAATCCCCAAAGGGGAGAGTCGTTATGGAACTCACAGAGTGTCTATGTATTATAACCATGGTGACAACTGTAGTCAGAGTGGCAGTTAGCCTTTCTTATAACCTGGGAATTTGGAGTAGTGCATAACATCTATCATGCATTACTGAAGAGACGACTTAAAGGGGTTCTCTGGGGGGTGTTGAAAATAAAAACAGACACTTACCTGGGGCTTCTACTGGCCCCCTGCAGCTGTAATGTCCCATGCCGTCCTCCAACAATCCGCCATTCCCTGCCGCCGGCCCCGGTATAACCCGGCATCTCATCTAACTGCGGCTAGGTCGGCATCGTTCTGGCCTCTCCCATGGTCCCACTGTCTGGTCTGGTAATCCGGCAACTTCCAAGCAAGCCGCACGTCCACGCTTGCCGCATCATCATGATGGGCGATATCAGCCTTCTACACATGCATGGTTCTCTAAACACTGTACTGCGCATAGGCAGGAGGCTGACTTCTGCTGCACTTCGGGGGCACACAGACCACTTGCTTGAAAGTCGCCGGATTACTGGACCAGACAGTGAGACCACGGAAGAGGTCAGGAAGATGTCGGGGGACCCCGAGGGCTGCGGGGGGCTGGAGCAAGCCACCTGTAAGTCCCGATTTTGATGTTAACCACTTCACCCCCCCCCCCCCCCCCCAGTGCTAAATTTCTCCGTCCCTCTGCGCACCGCTTCACGCCCAGGGACGGAGAAAGGCGCACTTGTTTATTTACTGGCTGGGAGTGGGCGGGGAACTCTCGCGCACACTCCAGCCAACCCGCACAGCAGGTGACTAATTGGATGTTAGGAACGAAATTAGCCTCGCCGATTGTGAGTAGAATGAAGACTGCTTTAAACAGAAGCCGTCTTCATTCAAAACAAGGTAACGTAAACAAACGTGCAGCGCGCGATCGCGCGCCCCCGCGACCCGCGTGCGCGCACACACCCCGGCTCTGCAGTACAATGATTGGTTATGGGGACTCTCCAGTCCCCAATAACCAATCATAGTACATAAATACTAGAATGGAGACAGCGCTGAAAGGTAAAAATAGCGCTGGTGTTTCAGGGGTAAAACCCCTCAGTTGTGAAATGGTTAAGTACAGCTCAGGGTCCCGATAACATACATATTAAATTTACTAGCAGACCTAAGCCCGTTTTAAAAATGGGCTCTAGGTCTATCTCACCGTCGACACGGCCGCAGGTCAGCGCACGCGCCCGCCACGCATTCGCCGCATGCGCGCGTGCCCACCGCATGCACTCGCCGCTCGCACACGCGAGCTAATACCGCTGGAGCCAAGTAAGAAGCTTGATGAAGATGTAAATACCGTTATTGTGAATAGGAATGGAAATACCAGCCTCTCTATTGCTGTCTCTACAGTTGTTTGAGCACGTTTTAGAAAAAAGAGAATGTATGCCATATCACTTGTGTATGCCGTTTTACTGATTTACTCTTCATTCTTTCTTTTTAGATAGTTTAGAGGAGTCTCTTAATATGACCAAAACAATTACATCAAAACCAAAGAAATCGTTCCATGATTTCCATTTATCAGATGGTGAGGAAAGTCCACAAGACAAAGTGTCCTTTATGAAGACTAAGAAGCAAGAAAGCAAACAGCCAGAGCATGACATGACCAGAGTTAATACCAGCAAAGGAGATTATGACTTTTTCTCACCCAAATCACCTCTTTCTGGTGAAGTGACAAAAGGACACTTTACACCTGAAGACAGAAGCCTAAGACCTACCCCAAAGCCAAGAGAGTCTCGGGTGAAGCCATCAACATCATGTAAGCATTCTTAAGATACGGTTAAAGTTAATAGAGTGAACCTGAAGTAGGGGAAAAAAGTTAAATAGTTACTTTATTAGTGGCTAGCCTCTGTATATTCCAAACACATCCCCCTATGTACCTTAAGCCCACTGACCCAGCGCTGCGACCCTCTAAGCATATTTAACAAAGGCTTGTTGAATATGCTTTCATGGGTGCGCTCCCATCAGTGTGCTACTGCATCTGTACTGTGGAAGCGTGAGTATGGTCCATGCCTGCCCAATAACATGAAACCACTTGTGCACAGCTTTTGCATTCATGCACAAGCAACTTTGTGCTACTCGGCATGCGCAGTTCATACTTACGCATGTGCAGTATGGCCGTTCTTGTACACAGACAGGAGCATGGCTGAAGAAGAAGGTTCCGGCCAGCAGCGTTGTGGTTGAGGAGGACATGGGCAGCTCTGGACCAACCAGGAACTCCCCACTGCCTTTTTCTTCTCACAGGTTTACTTTAAATACTTGTAAAAGGCTTGGTGTTAAAGTTCATTAGTTATAATAGTTTCTTAGGCAGACATCCTGTGCTCATAATGATGCACTTAGCACTGAATGTAAAATTAAGGCTACTTACACACTAAGACGTTGCGTTAGGTGCTACGTTAAGGTCGCATAACGTGCACCTAACGCAACGCATGGTGGTGGTGGCAGAGGACGTTAGCAAAGAGCCGCGTTAAGCGGCTCTTTGATGCGTCCGTGATGCGTACTATAGTACGCATGCGCTGGTGGAGACCACGTGAGCGGAACACTCCGCATCACGTGGTCCCGCCAGTGACGTCAGCACAGTGCAGTGAATATTAATTAGCCATGTGGCTAATCACTGCGCCTGTGCAAGCAGGCTAACGCGGCAAAGCCGCTCTAACGCCGTAGCATGCTATGCACAATTGAAGGTAAAGAGGCTCCCTGGTTGAAATAAAAGCATCTAAAAACAGCTTAAAATCGAGGAAATAATATTAGGTGGCTTACCTCAATAACGAAATCCTTGTATATGACAAAAGATTTTTATTTAGCACAGGCAACGCGTTTCGCGGGTCTAAGCCAGCTTCATCAGGCCAATAAAAGTGCCAAATGAACAAGTCGATATGGCAAAGGGAGCCTCTCTTTGCCATATCGACTTGTTCATTTGGCACTTTTATTGGCCTGATGAAGCGGGCTTGGACCCGCGAAACGCGTTGCCTGTGCTAAATAAAAATCTTTTGTCATATACAAGGATTTCATTATTGAGGTAAGCCACCTCATATTATTTCCTCGATTTTAAGCTGTTTTTAGATGCTTTTATTTCAACCAGGGTGCCTCTTTACCTTCAATTGTGCATAGCTATACCCCCAAACAATCTGTGTTTGAGGGGTGGTGACAGACCACCTGTGGGTGCCCCACAGTGGACACCTGTCCCTACTTTTTCAAGGAGAGCGACCACATCCAGGTCCCGGCTGGGACTACCCCGAGTGGAGTCGGGTTTATGGTCTCCACCTGCCTCCTACGGTTGGTTGCCCTTGCAACCTCCTTTTGTGAGTAGTAATTTATTGAAATTCCTTTTTTCAATTGCATACTAATATACTACACTATTGGGCTCCCGTATTTGTCTCCTATATTTTTTTCCCTGCAAGGTGCTGAGACACCCCCACTACACGCCGTAGCATGCTGCACTTTAGATTGACGTGCAGCGTTACAATGTAACGCAACGTGGGCACTGTGAACTGCCCATTGAAGTTACATTGCTGTGCGTTGGGGAGCGTTACAGGCTGCACTAACGTGCGCCTGTAACGTCTCACTGTGAAAGCAGCCTAAATGTATTACCTTAAAGTGTACCTGAGCAGAATTGTGACTTAAAAAAACAGATACTTACCTACAAAGAGGGAATCCTCTTTAGGGCTCTTTTCCACTATGGCGTTTGCGATGGCTGAATCGCAAAACCGCAAACCGCTGGTGATTTTACAAATCGCTACAGTTTGCTTTTAACATAGGAATCGCGGTAGGTCATTTCCACTACCGCGATTCGTTTTTGACCTGATCGCGATCGCACGGCGGAGCGATTATTGCCGCGATTTTGCTATGCAGTGCATAGCATAGCAAAATCACCGCCGCAAACGTCGGGAAATCGCCGGTCATTTTTTACATTTTGCGATTCAGCAATCGCTAGCGTTCAGCGCGAACACTAGCAACTGCTAATGGAAAAGGGCCCTTAGGGCCTGTTCACAATGAAGTGAAACACACTGCGTTTAATGGAACGCAGTTAAAGGAACCCTGAGCAGACATAAAAACGGGCAAATGAACTTACCTGGGGCTCCCTCCAGCCCTTCCTATTTGATGAAGTTACTCGGCACCCTCAGGGCTCCCTCCAGTCTGCCCCCCTTGGCTCGGTAAGAGCGGCGACTTTGGCCAAAGTCGAAGGCCATTGCGCATGCGCAGTTTTCTCGCTGGTGCGTAAGCGTTCTGTGCATGCGCAGTTCTTGAAAGAATGCACTGCGTGTGCACAAAACCCTTATGCTGAAGGCCACGGGAGCGAGACAGCCGCGCTTGTGAACTGGCCCGCAACTTCGGGCGAAGCTGCCGCTCTAACGGAGCAGCTGGGAGCAGAATGGAGGGAGCCCAGAGGAAGACCCCAGGTAAGTTCATATGTCTGTTTTTTTTATATAGATTCCTTTATTTATAGAATTTTTTTTTTTCCAATACATACATTACATAAAAAAACACAATCAATATATACATTTTACATAGGGGGAGTGTAGTCTACCCATTCGCATAGGTGAGAAACATAGCACATTTCTTCTGTATATCAGGTCTCACAAATCTATTTGCTTATGAAGCTTTCCACTCACTAGACCTTTTTTTCCCCTCTCTCTTTCCTTTTTTTCCCCTTGACCAGTCATTCTTTCTCTTTCTTTTTTCTTCTCCCCAAGAGGAAGAGTGCACCTCACACTGAAGACCTTTAGAACCAGACACATCACCAGCACACCACCTTCATCCCTCATCTTTCTTCAACATTCCCACTCAGTCATTCCTCCATCTGGTGTTATCTCTTCCCCTCCCAACCGTCCGCCCTCTCACGTCTCACTCTTTCTAGTCACTCCTACTCTGCATTCACCTTCCCTACACCACCAGGGTCCAAATGTCTACTTTGTGATTATGATCTCTTTATATTCGTCCGATAGAGTAAATTCCTTCCATCTCTTCCAAGTCAAGTCGCATGCTTCCTCTCTACCTTGTGTGTTCACGTCCAAACTCTCTATACGTTGAGTACAGTGGGTTGCAAAAGTATTCGGCCCCCTTGAAGTTTTTCACATTTTGTCACATTACTGCCACAAACATGCATCAATTTTATTGAAATTCCACGTGAAAGACCAATACAAAGTGGTGTACACGTGAGAAGTGGAATGAAAATCATACATCATTCCAAACATTTTTTACAAGTCAATAACTGCAAAGTGGGGTGTGCGTAATTATTCGGCCCCCTGAGTCAATACTTTGTAGAACCACCTTTTGCTGCAATTACAGCTGCCAGTCTTTTAGGGTATGTCCCTATCAGCTTTGCACATCTAGAGACTGAAATCCTAGCCCATTCTTCTTTGCAAAACAGCTCCAGCTCAGTCAGATTAGATGGACAGCGTTTGTGAACAGCAGTTTTCAGATCTTGCCACAGATTCTGGATTAGATTTAGATCTGGACTTTGACTGGGCCATTCTAACACATAGATATGTTTTGTTTTAAACCATTCCATTGTTGCCCTGGCTTTATGTTTAGGGTCATTGTCCTGCTGAAAGGTGAACCTCCGCCCCAGTCTCAAGTCTTTTGCAGTCTCCAAGAGGTTTTCTTCCAAGTTTGCCCTGTATTTGGCACCATCCATCTTCCCATGAACTCTGACCAGCTTCCCGGTCCCTCCTGAAGCGATGCACCCCCGAGCATGATGCTGCCACCACCATATTTGACAGTGGGGATGGTGTGTTCAGAATGATGTGCAGTGTTAGTTTTCCGCCACACATAGCGTTTTGCAATTTGCCCAAAAAGTTCCATTTTGGTCTCATCTTACCAGAGCACCTTCTACCACATGGTTGCTGTGTCCCCCACATGGCTTGTGGCAAACTGCAAACGGGATTTCTTATGCTTTCTGTTAACAATGCCTTTCTTCTTGCCACTCTTCCATAAAGGCTAACTTTGTACAGTGCATGACTAATAGTTGTCCCATGGACAGAGTCTCCCACCTGAGCTGTAGATCTCTGCAGCTCGTTCAGAGTCACCACGGGCCTCTTGACTGCATTTCTGATCAGCGCTCTCCTTGTTCGGCCTGTGAGTTTAGGTGGATTCCTAGTCTTGGTAGGTTTACAGTTGTGCCATACTCCTTCCATTTCTAAATGATCGCTTGCACAGTTCTCCGTGGGATGTTCAAGGCTTTGGAAAATTTTTTGTAGCCTAAGCCTGCTTTAAATTTTTCAATAACTTTATCCCTGACCTGTCTGGTGTGTTCTTTGGACTTCACGGTGTTGTTGCTCCCAATATTCTCTTAGACAACCTCTGAGGCCCTCACAGAGCAGCTGTATTTGTACTGACATTAGATTACACACAGGTGCACTCTATTTAGTCATTAGCACGCATCAGGAAATGTCTATAGGCAACTGACTGCACTCAGATCAAAGGGGGCCGAATCATTATGCACACACCACTTTGCAGTTATTGATTTGTAAAAAATGTTTGGAATCATGTATGATTTTCGTTCCACTTCTCAGGTGTACACCACTTTGTGTTGGTCTTTCATGTGGAATTCCAATAAAATTGATTCATGTTTGTGGCAGTAATATGACAAAATGTGGAAAACTTCAAGGGGGCCGAATACTTTTGCAACCCACTGTATGTGAGATTCCCTGAAACCATTTAGACAGGGAAGGGGCCAGATGTGACCTCCAATTTCTTCCTATCAGAATCCTCGCTGCGTTTACCAGATGGCAACCCAGCGAGTTCCTATATTTTTTAATCCCAATTGCATTAAAATGTAGCAAGAAAAATGCAGGGTCATTTGGCGGTTTCAGCTCTGTTAATTTTAATAATAATAATTGCTTTTTTTGTATAGCGCTTTTCTCCTGTCGGACTCAAATCGCTTGTGAGGCAGCCACTAGAGCGCACTCAGTAGTGTTAGGGGGTCTTGCCCAAAGATCTCCTTACTGAATAGATGCTGGCTAACTGAATAGGAAGAGCCGAAAATACAAAAGTCTTTACTGCTCCCCAGAAACCCTGAATTCTCTGGCAGACCCGAAGGATATGAAAAAATGTCCCCTCAGCTTCTTAACACCTCCAGCATCCTGTATTAGATCCTGGGAACATCCTGCCAAGTCTATCCGGAGTAAAATGAGCCATAAATGACTTTTCTCCTATGTTGCTGTCACTTACAGTAAGGCCTCGTTCACATCATTAGCGCAGATGGCTGTGCGATTGGAACGCAACGCGTTCGATCGCACGCCATCTGCGCTCCTATGCGCTGCGCTGCAGATCCCATTCATTACAATGAATGGGATCTGCGCTGCGATTCCCAAAAATGCGTGCAGCACGCGATAGCGCAATCGCGCTGCCGCGCAGCGCATATGATGGGAACGGTAGAAGGGCTGTCTATGCCCTTCTACCGTTCTTGCGTGTCGCACACTATACGCGCTGCCAAAATGCGCACGGCAGCGCGTATAGTCTGAACGAGGCCTAAGTAGTAGAAATCTGACGTTACCGACAGGTTTTGGGCTGGTCCATCTCTTAGTGGGATTCTCAGCATGGCCTTTATTCTTTATAAAGACATTCTCTGAAAATGATTAATACAAAGAAGCTGGCCAGCCTCCTGCTTGCTGCACACTGTTTTGGCAGTTGGACGGAGCAACTGCCATTTACTAAGTGCTTTTAAAAATAAAGAAAACCCTGAGAATCCCCCTATGAGAAGATGGGCTAGTCTACAATCTGTCGGTAATGTCAGATTTCTACTATTTACTGTAAGTGACAGCAACATAGGAGAGAAGTAATTCATGGCTCATTTTGCTCTGGGAGAAACATACTTCTTATGTGTATGTGTTTTACATTTTAAGATTTTCGCAACAGTTCCTCTTTAAGTACCATTTATTTAAAATCTTGAAACCCGATTCTTGCATCCTTGTTGAGACAGAGAAACTATAGGACAGGGCGATGATTTTATTCCACTGTTCATCTGAGAAGGATATTTTCAGGTCCCTCTGCCATTTATCTCTGACATATACTGTACAATCTCCCGTTTTTCAGCATATTATATATCCTAACATCACTTTCTTAATTCGCCCCTCCGCATTACATATCGTCTCAAATTTCGTAAGATCTCTCGAAAATTCAATTTTCTTCCCTTGGGACAATAAGAAGCGTTGGGACCATATCAAGTTCCACCAATCAAGCGCGCTCATGTGGTCTAGAGCATTCTGCGCAAACGCAGCCACGTGAACATGATCGTGAGTGGCGTGGACTCGCGCTTGCGCAGGCGCAGAAGATGCCCACCTGGTGAGGTCGGCCTCTGGAACGGAGGGGATCCTGGGACACCGGATCTGGGGCGAGGGGCATATAGGCTGCCAGGGGCTGGAGGAAGCCCCAGGTAAGTAGATCTGGGTTTTTTGGGGAGCTCGCACCTCCCCTTCCCAAAGTACCCATATTTGGCACTTTTTACTACAGGTTCACTTTAAGCCTTTTCCTGTGCTTGATCAATAACTCTGAATGCAACAGCCTCAGCTAGAATAAAATAAAGGTGGTGGGTCCACCCTGGAGAAATATTATGTCTTTATTGACACTTACACTGCCATGTTCTGCTACCTTACATATTTATAGATCATTAAAGGACCTCTGTCACGAAAATCTTAAAATTTTAAATACATGTAAACATATACAAATAAGAAGTACGTTCTTCCAGAGAAAAATGATGAGCCATAAATGACTTTTCTTCTATGTTGATGTCACTTACAGTAGGCAGTAGAAATCTGACATACCAACAGATTTTGGACTAGCCCTTCTCCTCATGGGGGGTGGTTCACAGGGTTTTCTTTATTTTTTAAATCACTTAGTGAATGCCAGTTGCTCCGTCCAACTGCCAAAAAGTGTGCAGGGAGGCTGTCCAGCATCTTTCTATAAATCTTTTTCAGTCTTTATAAAGAATAAAGGCCATGCTGAGAATCCCCTATGGAAAGATGGACTAGCCCAAAATCTGTCGGTAATGTCGGATTTTTAATTCTTACTAAAAGTGACAGCAACATAGGAGAAAATTAATTTATGGCTCATTTTACTCTGGAAGAAATGAACTTCTTATTTGTTGTGTTTTAAATTTTAAGATTTTCGCGACAGTTCCTCTTTAAAGACTCTCTTAAACCATAGATTTCATTAAGGAGCCTGTGGAATTAAAATACAATGTTGTATAATATTGCTAATTTAGTACATCCTGTGATATTATTTTGCTATTTATCAAAATAATACTCTCTTTAAAAATATATTAACATAAATGGTGGTTGTTAAAAAACAAAGTGATATAATGTGCACTGTGCTAGAAAATTACAGTTTAAAATTAAGCTCACAATTGTCAGAGAAGTGCTTGATAAACAAAATATAGCATGGACTTGTAGCCAAGAAAGATGAAAGCAAAATAAACCCATGTAAAGAATGTTTTATGAAATACTGAAGTTTAGCACAAGGTGGCAGCAAAACATTGATATTTGCTTTTTCATCTTCAATGTGAAATCAATTGCTCATTCATTTATGTATTGTTGGCAGTATTGTACTGTGTTAGGCAAGGCATTAGTTAAAAGATGGAATCTTTTGAAGTTAGTCAATAAATGGTATCCTGATTCAAAACTTTCTGCCTTCATGTAAGTAACACTGAATGATGATTATTGGTCTCATTAACACGGATTAGGAATATCCAAAGCAAATATACCGGTATGTCAAGAATAAGGCCTGGAACCCACTAGAAAGCCCAAAGCGCTATTGCAATCGCTAGAGATTTGTGATAGTGTTTTGCAAGCGATTTTGGGAGCAATTTCCGTGCTCCTATACAATTCATTCGAATGGAAACGATCCCGAAATGCTGCATGTCCTGCGATTGCGATTTCCTTAAACGCAATCGATCTAGTGGAATTTGTCTCATCCATTTACATTAGCAGAGCTTTAGGGAAATCGTTAGCGATTAAAAACGCTCCCTAAAGCTGAGTACACACGTCCGATAACGATCGTTCGAAAACGGACGATAACGATAATCGGAATGATAATCGTGCGTTCTAAATTTTCTAACGATTGCTTTTTTGAACGATAACGACCTTTATCGTTCAATCCGGCCGATCCAACCCAGCGGATTTTTTAAACAGATAATCGTTCAATCGTTGCAGTGTGTACGTTTCTCAATACTTACATCGTTACATGTGTACTGAGTCGCCCGATTTCTCATTGCGTCACTTCCGTTTGCGCACGCATTTTTTATTGGTCGTCGTTCGGTACTTTTTATGAAAATCGTTCGTGTGTACACGATCGTTCATCTCGAATGATATTTTCTTTCTCATTTTAATATCATGCAAACGTCACAAATCGTTCATAACGAACGATCTTTATCGGACGTCTATACGAACCTTTAACACTCAAAAAAACTTTCCTGTGGGTTCCAGGCCTAAAGGTGCATACACCCATCCAATTTTGAATGGCCAATCACTGACCACTTTTATCACTTCTATGGTATATGGTGGTAAATGAAGTAAATGATTGGCCAGTCCAAAATGGATGTGTGTACCAGGCTTTACCCTGGATGCATTGTTAGATCTCACACTGATTAGTAATATCAAAAGCAAATAGTTGTCAAAAATAAAGCCAGGTACACACTTTCAATTACGATCGGCCAATCACTGACACTTTTTACCACCTCTGTGTAAGTTTTACCTACACAATCTGCTCATAATATTTCATTTTATCTATTGACTCATACTGTGTGTGTGTGTGTGTGTGTGTGTGTGTGTGTGTGTGTGTGTGTGTGTGTGTGTGTGTGTGTGTGTGTGTGTGTGTGTGTGTGTGTGTGTGTGTGTGTGTGTGTGTGTGTGTGTGTGTGTGTGTGTGTGTGTGTGTGTGTGTGTGTGTGTGTGTGTGTGTGTGTGTGTGTGTGTCAAGCTTAACGCTGGATGCATTGTCAGATAGAATTGATAATAAGTCCTGTTTTTAATCCCTTAGGGGGGGGACAGGAAGTCTGTGGCTCTGTACCCTGGATTTGACTTCCTCAGTGTATTTTGAAATGGAAGTTGGTTCTGCTAAAATGCTGGTCATGTTTCCAACTGTCATTTGAGGCCTCGTTTCCATCTGTGCTGATCGTGTTTGATGCAATCTTCAGGGACAACAGAAGTGCATAGACTGCACTGTCGTATGTCCCCATCCATGCGTTGCATTCATTTCTGCGCTTCAGGGCTCGTTTCCACTGTTGCGGTGCGGAATCGCCTGGATTCCACCGCTGATAAAATAGCATGCGGATGCGATTCCCCATGCGTTTTTTGCCGCGAATTCGCATAGGTGAGGGTATATGCGATTTTAACCATGTCACTGCCTGTGTGAATTTACATCGTACCTATGCGAATTCGCATGCAAATTTGCGGCAAAAACGCATGGGGAAAACGCATGCGATTTCCCTATTAAATACATTGCATGCGATTCGCATGCATTCCACTCTCAGGCGAAATCGTTGGCTCTTTTGTGCGTTTTTTCACCGCTGAAAAAAACGCACATCACCAACGCAGTGGAAACAGGCCCATCAACTTGCATACCATGTGCGAATCCGCATGCGTTGGACGCATGCGGATTCGCGATAGTGGAAACGAGCCCTCAATCCCATTCATCATAGCTCCCAACTGTCCCTCATTTGGAGAGACAGTCCTACTTTGGGGACCCTGTCCCTCTGTTCCTCTGTCTTCCTCATTTGTCCCTCTTTCAGGACTCGCGTACAGATCTGTGTAAATATATGTATTTTATCTACTGAAAAATGTGTTAAATTGACTCTAAACATTATTCCCATCCTTAAAATTGATATATTTCTTATTTTCAAACGTTATTATGGAGGAAAATGAACCAGGATAGAGGACCAGTGTGGTTTGAATTATAAAACAACATATTTTTTTAACAAAATCTTTATGGTATGTGTGACTAGGGGTGTGCCGAGGATGTGATAAGGGGTGTGCCAGGGGCGTGGCTTAAGTTTCCCTCTTTTTTTCATCTCAAAAAGTTGGGAGGTATGCATTCTTGTTCAAAACCGGTCCGATCTGTCAGATTTCACTGCCTACTGTAAGCGACAGGAAGGAACATGGGAGAAAAGTGTAGAGAAACCGAGAGTCTAATATAGTGTAGTATGTTAAGCATAAATGAAGTAAAAGTTATTGTGAGAAAATTATACACACAAACCTGGGTTACCACAAAGGCAACCACTGTATAGGCAGGTGAGGAGATTAGACCTGTCCTCACTCAGGTATAAGAAGTCGCTCTCTGTAGATGCGAAAGGGGGTAGATCACCCCTCCACCAGGGGTGGACACGGTATAGCAGTAGGAGAACAGAGGCGCCAGCATGATAAAAACGGATACAAACTTAAAAATTTGCTGGGAGGAAGTGGTGGACTTACTTCCATAAAGCAGACACGAAAGACTGTCTGAATAGTAGCAATCACATTTATTAAATAGTACCCCAAAAAAGTGCAACGCATTTAGCAGGCCCAACCCGCTTTATCAGGCAATAAACGTGGGGACAAAACAGAATTTCAGCAATAGCAGGTGTAGCGCCTCATAGGAGAAAAGTCATTTATAATGCATTTTAATCTGAGGGCCCGTTTCCACTACAGCGAATCTGCATGTGTTTCCTGCATGCAGATTCGCATAGACAATACAAGTGGATGGGACGGTTGTTTCCAATTGTCAGGATTTCTGAGCGTTTTTCTGTGCAGAAAAAATCTGCACGGTAGACCCCGCAGAATTCGCATACCGCACATCGCTATGCGATTCGCATACAATGTATTTAATAGGAAATTCACATGCGGTTTTGGTATGTGAATTTTCATGTGAATTCGCATACGATTTCGCATAAAAAGAATAGAAAAGTACACCGGCACTGCCATGGTTAAATTCGCATACATAGTCATCCATGCGAAATCGTATGCGAATTTGCATGAAAATTTGCATACAACCGCATGCGAAATTCGTATGAGAGTGGACACTTAACCTACCAGGGCGTAGAGTTCAATTGCCCGCAATTGCACAGCCTCATCCTCGCCGTTCTGGTCTCTCTGCAGCCTGCTCCCCCAGCTGTCCAGGTGAGCTATATACGCTGGTCAGGAGCCGATTTCATTGGCCTCTGACCCTGTAATTACTGTGAGCCAATCACAGTGATCACAGCACGAAATCCAGCAAAAAAAACCTCCCAAAAACTAAAAGATGAGTCTCTGGGCCTTAAGGGGTAAGGGCCCGTTTTCACTACGGTGATTAACCGGTGATTCAATTTCTCGCTAATCGTCAAAGCACTAGCGCAATCATAACTATATGGCAGTGATATCACTGTTGCCATTGCCGCCGATTGCGGGCGTTCCGCGATTAACGACAATTACAAAACGTGTTGTCTGCAGCATTTCTGGAGCTATTGTGGTACAGTGCTTAAACAAGTGCTGATCGCGATCTGAATCGCAGGTGTGTACAGTGATTTTACCTTGCTAATCGCTGTAAAATCACCCACGCAAAATGTTTTGCTACTTTGTAGTGAGAACGGGCCCTTAGAGACAGCTGGTATGGAAATGGTTAAGATTTCACTCTGCAGGCTGTACTAAAACAGATTATTATTATTATTATTATGTGTAATATCAAGTTACTAAATGATTGGTGTACCTTTGGATATATGTCATAGCAAGGATTCCACATTAGCACAAAAGTATATAGCTGTGTTTTTTATAAGTAATAACATGTTTCCACTGGGTGGCAGCAAAGCAGTGCTAAACACTTCAGATAAGCCGGCACTGACTGTTCTTGAGCTGAACACAAGTGGCGTGGTCATACAAAAATGTAATAGCACACATTGTAATATGAATATAAACGTGAGATGGTAATGCTGAATTAGGTTTAATCTCCATGAATAATGTATGTATTTCTTTTCTTGTATAGCTTCAGGTTCTGGTATTTCTGCAGTTATTGAGAGCGTCTTGCCTGGCCCACAGCACAGGAACAGAGACGAGGCAGAAGAGAGCCACTCCACAAATAAAGCCACATCGCTGTCTGCTCCGTCATCTCTAACAAGACTAAATGATAAAGTTTCTGCTCCTGAAACACAATCCTTTTCTGGGAGACGTAGCCCTGAGGTAATTGTTGTGTTCATATGCCTCTTTCTAACCGCTCAAAATATTAGAACACATTGCTTTCATTAAAACCATTTCTGTTTTCAGCATTCTCTTTGAAAGCCCAAAAGCCATAACAAATGGCCTTTGGCTTCAAATAACATGGTAGGTATTCAATTAGACCAGAACACTTTTTGATTAGATTAAAAATTGCCTCATGCCTGCTGCAAAAGTGGACCTGTCTACTACATGTATGCAACTCTCTATAATGACAGTAGCTCCATCTCTTTGGCTTTAATTCACTAAGCATTACAGTATTTGGTAATGCAGAAAACAGCTGGTTTTACCAAACATTTTGTCAACTGCCAATTCACTAAGGCTGTTACAGCATGGCAAGCTGAAATGACCGACTAGTGAGGTAAAATACAGACTGTGGTAAATACCGCAATAAATGTAAATTCACAATGATTAAGCATGTGGTAAAACAAGTGAGTTGTTCCGTATTTTAACTCTAGCCTGGAGCTGTCAGTAACTAAGTCATGTGCTTAAATGGAAAGTCAAATAGCCAATAAAAGGAGCCACCCTGTCCTACTTCTCGCCGCATTGGTACCGATGTACTACCGGGCGGGACATCAGAAAATACAACACGAGATGCAGGAGCAGGGCAATTCGTAGAGGTTTCCCTGTAACCCTATAGACGTGCTCATGTATAGACTGAGACAGAGAATCAGAGGGACTAGAGGAATCGTGCAGATCTAAAGGGACGTGGGGGATGATGGGCTCTTGTTTTAGGCAGACCACTTGTACCTGAAGAATCATCACAACTGTGGCCAGAAGTGGGAGAACATCACTGTAGCAGAACACAGCTTGCTGCCAACACCTACTCCACAGCTGGTTAGACTTCCGCGATTTCGACAAAACGCTCAAGCGCTTTTTAAAAGCGCTAGCATAATGAAACTCTATGGGCCCGTTCTTACTTGGGCGATTTGCGCTAATTGCCGCAAATCGCCCAAAAACTGTCAAAAACGCCAAACGCGTTGCCTGCACCATTTTCAGGTGATTTCCCGGCGATCGCGTTTCAGTGCTATAGAAGCGCTAAACGCGATCGCGACAAAATAGCCGCACTGTTCAGTGATTTTTCCAAGTGAAATCGTGGAAAAATCACTCCTGCAGAACGCAGGTGTGAATAGAGCCTTAGCGAATTGAAGCCATTTTTTCGGTAAATTACCAAACCATTACCACACGTGCGAAAATCCACGTGAATTCGAAAAAAAAAATCCAATTATTTTATATTGAAAAAAAGTCCATTTTTTTTAGTGAATGGAAGCCATTGTACTAGAGGCCCATTTGTAGGAATCCTTTTTGCCCCCCTCATCCCCTCGCCCTTCCTGTATCCTTTTGGAACCATTGCTGAGACTGAGCTGTCCCGATGCTGCTATAATCACCAAGCCTCATTTCCCTCCTAGCTCTAATCGTTTTCACTGGTTTTACAGGAGTGATTTCTCCTCACACCCTTCCACCATTATTATACATTATCATACAAGGATGTCATATATGGCACTGGTAGAGTGATATGCTGCTGCTCAGATGGCTGAAGAAACAAGAGAACAGAGCGCCTATCTGTGGCATTCCATTTATCTTCCGTCAGTCATGGCAAGTAAATCTCAGCAATGTAGTAGAAAGAGAGTGCGCTATGGTAATTCTGTTTCTTCTGTCAGCTGAACAGAGCACATCGCTGTGTGACAGCCCGGCTGATTCATTATCTCCTTCGCTCTCAGCTGTCATATTGGTGTCATTGTGGTTGTAGAGATAACCTGTGATTCTTTACAGCGGTTTGTGTTGATGAGTGGCGTCTTGCAGTTGTGATCACCATGCATAAAAAAGTAAAGTGTCGTGGCTGCTGCAGGGACAGAAATAGTATAAACCAAGGAAAGAGGATTACATTTGTGCAACGTGCTTCTTATAATACGTTCTGCTCCATGTTGGAGCCATCACTGCCTTCTGTGCACTGCAAGGTTCTGTTCCACTTGTAAGCCAAAATGAGTGCAGCCAGAAGAAATTCACCCAAACTCTGTATAGAAACCAGGCAGATAGTATACTAGATCAGATTTAATCTTGGGACTCCCTTGCTACAAGTCAAAAATGCTATTTGGCATACAAAATATTTACATATTCACAACTTCCTGTCAGAGTAACTAGCTCCACCGATCAGGGAGCCTTGTTTCATACCTAGTCCGTTAAGCGAGTAGCACCAAGCCGCTTGTGCATGGAGGAAAATGTTGTGCACAAGAGGTTGCACAGCCATAGCCAGAACTTACTCAGAGGGCCACGGGAGCAAATCCAACAATCCCTCGACAGATTTGCTTTGAGGGTCCCAGCACTGGATGGAAGATGAGGGAATGGGGGATGGTGAGGTAGAGGACAATGGGGTACGCCTCAGGATTAACCAGAGGCTTTCCTCTATTAAGTATCTAATTTTTTCAGAATCTGACTACAGGTTCACTTTCAAGTTTTGAAAACTATGTATAGTTAGGCTTTGAAGGTATTACCTGAATTAACTTTTGTTGGTTTGATGTCAGCAGTTCAGCCACAGATTCTTTTTTTGAGCAGCAACTTACCAAGTGCACTGCAGGTTATGCTGTACAGTCCATCATTTTAGCTAAGTTGTTATTGAAATAGGAGCATGGTGTGTCATGGCAACTAATTGAAAGAACGGATGTATTCATTACTTTGCATATGGCTCTACCTCCACAATTTGTCAGCAGAGAGAGAGATGATAGTGAAGACATTGGCCGTTCTGACAAATGTAGGTACTTTTGCTTGGCTTGCCCTTGTTTCACGATATGACTTTACATCATTTGTTGCATCAAACCCTGTAATTATTCATCGCAAACTATGTTGAACTATCTTGTTCTGAAGAGGTGAAAGATAATATACGTGTCCATGGTTGGAGACAGAAAGTGGTGAGTCATATCTTACAAGATGTACTTTGCTAATAATAGTGTTACATTTTACATATAAATGAGAAGAATTTCTGCCTATCAGTGGCTATTGAGGCTCTAATAAGTAATTATCTCACTGTACCGTGATAGGTCATCCTTATCACAGCACTACTTATAGTGACGCAGATGCACATGCACTCTCTGTATGTTGCTATCAGCATATAATAAATACAAATATGATGCAAATGAAGATAAACAGAATGCAAAGAACTTCCCAAAACACATTTACAAAGTTTTCGAAACAAAATAGATTCGTTCATGTTCTAGTGTAATATAATTAAGTATATGGTTTCATAACAGGTGAATTGAGCACACCAAGTATATACATTGGTATCTAGTATTTAGGACAGGTAAATAACACCCTTCACTTAAAGAGGAACTGCAGTGAAAATAATGTAGTGTAAAAAGTTCTTAAAGTGTACCAGAGACAACTACATGTAAAAGTTTTATACAGAACGCTCCTAGCCACGGGAGCGAGACGGAGGAGCGCACTGAGCAAGCGCCGACTGGGCGAAATGACAGGACCCATTATCCAAGATCAAAAGGCTGAGGACAGCGGCGTGGGAGTGATCCGTGCGAATGGAGCTGGAGGAAGCCAGCTGCTATCAGCCAAGTGTGCCAAAATGCAAAAAAAAATGTCTGCGGAAAACCAAGGCCATTTTCCAAGTGTGATCCATGCCTAAAAGTTTTTTTTAAAGGAAAGCCCGGGCTTTGCCTTAAAGAGAAACTCCGACCAAGAATTGAACTTTATCCCAATCAGTAGCTGATACCCCCCCCCCCCCCCCTTTACATGAGAAATCTATTCCTTTTCACAAACATACCATCAGGGGTGCTGAATGACTGATATTGTGGTGAAACCCCTCCCACAAGAAACTCTGAGGACCTTGGTACTCCTGGCAGTTTCCGGTCTGTGAACCTTGTTGCATTGTGGGAAATAGCTGTTTACAGCTGTTTACAGCTGTTTCCAACTGCCAAAAAACAAAAACAAAAAACATTTCAGCAGCTACATCACCTGCCAACAGTAAAAATGTCACCATGTAATAAATGTCCGAATGTAAATCATTGAATTAAAAGATTTTACAATGGGCAAACACTGACTAAATCATTTATACATAATTATTGTAAAAATGAAGCACTTTTTATTACATTATTTTCACTGGAGTTCCTCTTTAAGCCAGCATGGTAGAGACAAACAAAGTGCAGAAATGTTATACCTATAAAGTGACTTGATACTGACGGGAATTCTCCCTCTCCTGTGTCACAAACCTCTGGCATTATGTAGTGCTAAAGCTATTGTATAGTTACACTTGGACTCATTGCCAGTAGCATCTGGGCATGCACGTATTTTTGAAGATGGTTCAGTATAATCCATCTGCAGCAGTGATATCGGAAAGTGACGTGGATAGGAGTCTTTCTTGTTTTTGTTTATGGTAACACATGCATACATTTCACCATTTATTTGTAAACTGTAGGAAGTTTACATGTTGTCCCTGAAAACTTGTGCTGGTGAAGCAGGATCACACTGCCATCTGGATGTAGCTATATTAGGAATAACTGTCAGATGGAGTGGTAACCGCAAAACAACTGCTTTAGAGTAGGCAGTAGATGACATATATCATTGTATATTTGCAATGCTAATATACTATGCACATTTTAATAGCACATAAATATGCATGCTTTCGTTGTACAGGTTTTTTAACCTGGCACTCAAATACATTTGCAGTTTCTGCTCATCATTTGTACATAACTGGTGTAGAGCCTGGTTGTTCAGCATGTATACATTTTGCAGGTTGGGAAAGGGGACAGGGATTCCCCTCTTCACTTGGTTTTGCAAGACTTCTCATGTCATTATTTCTGTGCACACAGCTGATGACCTGCCAGGTACTGCAGTGAAATAACAGCTTGTCAGATGGGAGAGGACATGTGCATAAGGGATCTCAGGAGTCACAAGGATCTGTCAGCTGTTGAAAAATTGGTATTACTAAGCTTTTCTCAGCACAAATCATACTAAGGACTAAAAGAGAACCTGAACTGAAAATAAAAAGTCAAAATAAACATGCACAGGTCAAACTTACCTCCCGTGTAGTCTGCTCATCAATCTCTTCTCCTGCATCCTGTTTGTCCACTGTGATAAATGGATTCTCTGTCCTCCATTTTGAAAATGGCCATTACCGCATAACAGCTTCCTGGTCAGCACACTGTTAAACTGTTATATCGCACACTTGAGCCATAGTGAAACATGTACATTACGTTGCACATTCAGTTGTAACTGATAGCAGCTGATATATACTGTATCTAACAGCAACTGGTATATTTCAGTTCTGACAAAATATTGTCAAAACTGGAAGGGATCACTGTAAGAAGAGAATGGTGAGCTTCTGAGAGGAACTGACCGCGAGGTAAGTATGTAATATTCATTTGCAGGTACATCATGTGTTTAGTTTAAAGAGGAACCGTAACGTCCTAATCTACTCATCACCAGTGTGTAGACCATGCCCACTTTATAGATGAAAAACAAGTATCTCCTAATAAAAGAATATAAATTTACTTGGTTTTTATAGCTTTAAGCAGGAAGCCACGCCCACCACACTAACTTCATCCGCGGATGTATATTAATTACCCTACTCCCATTGTCTTCTGGGTAGTGACGTTTAGAAACGTCACGCTCTCTCCTCCTATTTGGAAAAAAAAAAGTCTCCAACAAGAGACAGGCAGCAGAGCGAGCCAGCCACGCCCCCAAATCTCCGTCCAGTGAGCAGAGTGTATTCAGCTCTGCTTCTCATACAAGCTGGATGCTCTGTAGTGACACACACAGTCTGATCAGGCAACCCGCAGCTGCTCCTGACCCTTGTCTCCAGGCTGTCGGCAAACTAGATCCTGACCACAAACTCTGCCCCCCTGACTAGCAGTCTTCAGATTGCTGCAGCAGTCAGGCGGCAACACTGGTTTAAAAGCTGCATACATTACATAGTGCATACAGCCACGCTTCATCCTGGTGGCAGAGCTGCTCTGCTGAGCCCTGCACCAGTATTGTCTATTGTGAGCCTGTCTGAGGCTGTGCATCTTGTTCAGCTTTCTCCTGCTGCTGTCCTGCACACTCGTAGTAGGTTGCAGAAGTTACTAAACATGGCTCAGCCTCACAACTCTCCTGTCATCCTGACAAGATCACATTCCTGAGCTGAGCTATTCAGCATTAGTCAGAGAGACCTCTGTCATCGGAGCCTGCAAGGAATTAGTGTTGTCCGGATCATGAACGATTCGGATCTTTGATCCGAATCTATTTTATGAGTCGATCATCCGAATCATCAAAATGAACGATTCGGATCGCAAAAGGGGCGGGGCCAGGAGCGACACGCCCCCTCTCAGCGGGCAGCGGGGTCCTGGAAGCAGGGATCGCTCTGTTGGATGGGAGGCAGCCTTGCAGGGAGACAGGTAGATGAGAGAGAGGGGACATGGGTGCCACTGCCAGATATGTGTAGAGCACACATACTGGCTATAACGTGCTGCCCATTATAGGCTGGCTGTTCCGTAGTTGTGCATAGTGATCACATTGGAAACTTTTGGCTCAGCACAGCTCAGTAACTTTGCAGACAGTGTGATTGAAAGGCAATATGATCCTGCTGCACTCGGCACTAAACAGCTGCACTTCTCTTCTGGGAATGCTTTCTTTCACTGTGCGACCTTTTCTTTCAAAGTGTACAGATGAACATATAGGTGAAATATATGTAAAGCATATGATTGCAGCATGTGGGTATTACGTGCAAACATTTCTGCTCTCTGCTCGTCCCTCCTCCCTTCTCTGTCCACTCCCTGCCCTCTGTCCATCTTCTCCCCTTCTCTGTGTGTCCACTCCCTCCCCTTCTCCTGTCCACAGACCTGTCCTGCTGTTCATTTCACCCCGAATGCTTCCGGTAGTAAAATGATCCGAGATTCGGATCAAAGATCCGGATCTCTTCAATGATCCGATTCGAATCATCCGGATCATTGAAAAGATCCGAACTTCCCATCTCTACAAGGAATACAGGAGGCTGACGGTTCAGTAAGGAATGTAAATTGAGTGAGGAGGTTTGTCATGTAGTGTTGATGAGGGAACCCCAGCATCCCTATAGATGTACATGCTCCTACCTGGGTGCAAAGGCTGCTTGCTCTGCTTTTTTAACAAATCAACAACTGACACTGGTTAGATGTTTGTTTTGTTCGTTAAAGTGTACAAAATATGGGAATAATGGGTGTATTTATACTTACCTGGAGCTTCCTCCAGACCCATAAGCAGTGTGGGCTCCCTCGCTGTCCTCTCCAGCCACTCCGCTCACTTGTTAGCCCAGGTAATCTGGCAAGTCATGCACTTTTGTGCGTGCGCAGCCCAGTCATGCGCCCCTGCCACACTCCTGTGCCCAGCTGCAGGAGCAAGAGACAGGGTGCACACGCAGCCGGCCAGATTACCTGGGCGATAACAAGTGAACCGAGCAGCTGGATAGGATGGCGAAAGAGCCCACACACTTCATGGTGCTGGAAAAAGTCCCAGGTAAAAATAAATACACCCATTATTGTCATATCTGGTTTTCTGAGTACCTTAAACAAACCGTAAATTTGTAAGGTTTGTAAATTGTGTGGGCTTTTGTGGGGCAGCATGCATTTACGTACCTATGGGAGTTGCTTAGTAGCCCCCCTTCCCCATCCATATGGAAGCTTCCATCTTCTGTGTTCCTGTGCCAGAGGTTGAAATTCCCACAGTGATATTCTGTGCCCACAGCAGCCGCAATGGAAGGTGTAGTTCATTGATGTGGTTACAGCTCCTGGCTCATATCGCACCCTCCCAGCATCCATTATGGCTGCCAGGGACATAGGAAATCGCTGCAGTTCTCTGGCAAGGGGAGAGAGAAAATAGAGGCCACCATATAGACGGGCATGTGTGTTTGGGGGGGGGGGGGGATATTGTGTTTTCTGCACTTTCAAAAGCCCGCACAATTAACAAACCTCCCTTAGGAAGAGGTTAGTTTAAAAATCTTTTTAAAAATTAGTGCATACTTCCATGGGGGGCACTAGACACCAGGGAACTGTATAAAGGCTCATACACACATCAGACCATAGTCTTTGGAAAATGAAAGATCACAGCCCAATTTTACCCCCTTCCATGTAGTATGAGAGCCATACCTACACAGTCTATTCTATGGAGCTGAACTCCACATCAGACAGAAATCTTTGCAAGATGCTGCAAACAAAGATGCTGTACACATTCAACAGATCAGTATCTGCAAAAGATCTGTTCCTGCAAAAGATCCGTTCCTGCAAAATGCATTCATAGTCTATGATATCTGCAAATCTCATACACACCTTGTTTAACGGACATTCATCTGCAGATCAGATCCACCAGGATGGATTTTCAGATCTGCAGATGATTGTCTGATCTGCAGATGAATGTCAGTTAAACAAGGTGTGTATGAGATTTGCAGATATCATAGACTATGAATGCAATTTGCAGGAACGGATCTTTGGCAGGAACAGATATTTTGCAGATACTGATCTTTTGTGTCTGTACAGCATCTGTGTGTGCAGCATCTTGCAAAGATTTTTTTCTGATGGGGAGTTCAGCTCCATAGAAAAGACTGTGAAGGTATGGCTCTCATACTACATGTAGGGTGGTAAGATTGGTCTGTGATCTTTCATTTTCCAAAGACTATAGTCTGTGTGTATGAGCCTTAAGGGGGGTGAGCACGCCTCTTGTTAAATGGAGGTGTGGTTAAAGGAAACCTAAAGTCCATAAAAAAATCCAGTTTAACTTAACTGGGGCTTCTACCTGCACCCTGCAGCCGCCCCGTGCCTGCGCGGTGACATACCGATCCGCTGGTACCCCACAGTGACCCAGTTTTGGTTTTTGGTTAGTCCACTGCGCCTGTGTGCTAGTAGTGAACTACTCAAATTAGTGATTAAAATGAGGCTTAATTGCTTCAGGTGTGCGGCTGGGATAGAGGGGGTTACTAACCCATAAGTCCGTGGTCTTCCAAACATCTTGCACGTGTCCTATTGGACGCGTTGCAAGACTCACTATGTGCACTTCCTCCTTCAAGCCGGAATGGTCATTACCCCCTAACAGCTTCCTGGTCAGCACACTGTTAAACTGTAATATCACACCACTTGAGCCACAGGGAAACATGGACATTACCTTGCACATCCAGTTGTAACTGACAACTGCTGATATATAACTGACAGCAACTGTTATATTTCAGTTCTGACAAAATATTGTCAGAACAGAAAGGGATCACTGTAAAGCTGGCCACTAACGGTCCAATTTCTAGCGAAAAATCGTTCGAACGATCAGAAATTCTGATCGGATTGGTTGTAAATAATCTCCATTGGTGGACACAATCGATTATGAACGAGTGAAAAAAAAAGTCGCCCGAATGAATTTTCGTCGAACGAAAATTTGGATTTTCTTGGTGGTCGTGATAGATAGGAAGCAATGATTGGTTAGTTGATGGTGTAGTGAACGATTTTTTGTCCGATCAGAATTTCTGATCGCTCGAACGATTTTTCGCTAGAAATTGGACCGTTAGTGGCCAGCTTAAGAAGAAAATGGTGAGCTTCTGAGAGGAACTGACAGTGAGGTTAGTATGTAATATTCATTTGCAGCTACGTCATGTGTTTATTTTAAATAATTTTACTCGCTTTAGGTTCCCTTTAAGATATTTATCCCCTCTCTCTCCCCCCAAAAAATACTATGACACAGTATTAGATTGTGAGCGCCTGTGAGGAAAGTCAGTGACATGACTATGTACTCTGTACAGTGCTGCAGAAGATGTCATTCCTGTATAAATACATAATAATATAGTAGGACATTAGACTATGACTATGGTGGGATTAGATTGTGAGCTCCTCTGAGGGTAGGCAGTGACATGACTATGTACTCTGTACAGTGCTGCAGAAGATGTCAGTGCTATATAAATACATAATAATAATATGGTAGGACATTAGACTATGACTATGGTAGGATTAGATTGTGAGCTCCTCTGAGGACAGTCAGCGACATGAATATGTACTTTGTACAGTGCTGCAGAAGATGAAATACACAATGAGGGGGATTCACGGGCGTTTTCTGTGGATTAAAGTGCTTGTGTGATCACAATCGCTCAAAAATCGTAATAAGGTAGTCAAAAATATGCGTTTGCTGCAAAAGAAAAAAAAAAATCACAGCCGCAAAACGCTGGTGCTAATTTCTAGCATTTTGTGTGTGAATGGGCCCAATCAGTCCTACTCTGATGGCTGGCTCTGCAGACTGCTCCAGCATCACTACAGTACAAAGGAGGTGGGGGGGGGGGGTGAAAAGGCTGGAGGCAGGGTGCTGTACTCAAGACCCTGCTGAATACTGAATAGGGACTGTCTACAAATCTTTGTATTTCTTAAAGCTAATGGGAATCTGTTTTTTAAAAAAAAAAAAAGTCAGATACTCCCCTAAGGAGAGGAAGGCTCTAGGTCCCATAGAGCATTCCCTCTCCTTTCCCGGTGCCCGCTGTTGTTCTGGCTCCCCCGTAGCGGTATTCAACCATTTTGGTCAAATACCGCTTTCTCCCGGCCGAAGGGAGGCTTCAGAAATGATTCTGGAGCGCGAGTGCTCCCGAAGACGGGCCGCTCTACACTGTGCACGTGTGCGCCGCCTGTCTTCGGGAGGACTCGGCTCCCGAAGACTTCCGAAGTCCCCGCGGTTGCAGATGCGAACGGGGGAGACAGCGCAGCACGGAGGGCACCAGGAAAGGAGAGGGAAGGCTCATTAGGACCGAGCCTTCCCGCCCTTAGGTGAGTATCTGCCTTTGTTTTTTTTTTTTTTAAATATTTGGTCACATTAGCTTTAACAGTGGACGAGCAGATGCAGTCATTAGCACAATTGTGTAGGGGGCAGACTATACATCAGGCGGCCGATCGACCATCTGACTTCAATTATTATAATCAAATCGGATGAAAATTGCGCTGCCAAGTGCATGGCGATCAACAATGCAACCAATTTAAGGGTGAAATTGGTCACATTAGTCAATCGGAAATGCTGCAAATTGTCGGGATATCGTGGTTGGTCGGGTGCATGGCGGTAAAGGCAAGCAAAAACAGGCTCTAGGTCTTGTTCCGGCTGCCGCCAGTGCGCATGTGCGCCGCCCGCTCCCCGCCCACCTCGCTCGCCCGCACCCGCCCACCTCGCTCGCCCACACCCGCCCACCTCGCTCGCCCGTCCAGCTCCCTGGTCCCAGCTGTCCGTTACTGCGCACATGCGCAGTAACAAAAATCCTGGGACATGGACAAAGCTGCTGGACGCAGCGACAGTTAGCTTTTATTAGGTAGGATAAATGTGTGTGTGTATTTACACATTACCTGTCCTGTGTCGCAGTGACCGCCCTCTTCTGCATCCGCTGCTACACACCCCATACTTGCTGCCGGCGCATATCACGCTGGCACGCGTGTGCGACGTCACGCTGGCCGGCATTTATAGGGAGGAGCGGTGGAAGACAGATACAGGACAGGTAATGTATAAATACACATACATGTACTGTACATACATTTATACTTAGAGGAACAGCGGCAAGGCGGCGGGCCCGGCCGATTTCCAAGAGATTTTATGCTGAAATTGATCGGGAATTGGCCTGTGGTGTATGGGCAGCTGACATATCTCTCTCTAATCAGATTCGATTAGAGAGAGATTTGTCTCTTGGTTGAATCTGCCCATCATCGTCTGATGTATGGCTACCTTTAGTTTTCAGTTCTCAAGACATGGAAAAGAAACTTTTTTTTTCCTGGACTGCCAGAAAATGTACAGTGCCTTTGTAGGCAGCTCTGTGCTTCAGGGCCCTTTTCCACTGCAAAACGCAACTACAAATGCATTTGCGGTTTTCCCAATTTTGATGTGCGTTTTTTTTTTGTGCGTTTTAATGTGTTTGCGTTTTCTGTTTTTCTGATTGGCAAGTGTTGTCTTGAAAATAGATACTAGTGGTTAAATCAATACAAAACGCAAAACGTATTTCTATGGGTTTTTCATGCGTTCCTATACTTTACATTGAAATGCAAAAAGCATCATAATTGCACAGACATACGTTCGCGTTTTAAAAAAAAATTGGAACGCAGCAGTGGAAAAGGCCACCCAAGATTCTTATTTTAATCAGGCTGTACTTCAGAATCAGCAAGCGCATGTGTTTTGCGTTTCTGGCAAAAATGCAGCTAGTGGATAAAGGCCCTTAGGCTGTAATGCCAGTGCTTTGAAAAGCCTCTGCTATTCAGCTACATTACAATACACTAATCAGCATCTCCAGCTCATTCCCTGTCTGCTTCTCTTTACACATGTGCATATTACACTTCCTGGGCTTCTGCAAATTATGTCAGTTAGAAAAAAAAAGGTTGGGAGAGGAGGGTCTAACAACCTTCATTGTGGGCGTGGTTTCAACTGCTAGAGTGAAGAAGAAAAAAACTTGCTAATCCTGCCAGGAGTAAACAGGGATCCTCCCATGCTGCCTATGGCATTTTACAGCACCTTGCTGACAGGGTTACAAGATTAAAGGTGGCCATACACTGGTCGATGTGCCATTAGATCGACCAGCTGACAGATCCCTATCTGATCGAATCTGATCAGATAGGGATCGTATGGCTGCCTTTACTGCAAACAGATTGTGAATCGATTTCAGCCTGAAACCGATCACAATCTGTTCAGCTGCTCCTGCCGCCTGTCCCCCCCCCCCCGTATACATTACCTGAGGCTGGCTCCCGGGCGTCTTCTCTGCACTGCACCGCACCGCTGTTCTTGCTCCATCCCGGCGCTTCCTGTGTTACTCCGTGACCAGGAAGTTCAAATAGAGCGCCCTCTATTTCAACTTCCTGGTCACCGGAGTGACACAGGAAGTATAAGCGTACACTGGGACATGCGGAAATGCGGTGCAGCGAGGAGAAGAGGACCCCGGAGCCAGCTTCAGGTAATGTATACATGCTCGGATCGGGCCCGAATCGTACGCCGCAAGCGACGCGCTCCTACCGGCGGGCGATCGAGGGTAATTTCCCGCACGGCGCGATCGACGGACCGATCCGATTTCGGGAGGGAATCGGTTCGGCGGGTGCGTTTAGCGCAAGCGATTGGCAGCAGATCCGATCCCAGGATCGGATCTGCTGTCGAAACGGCCGTGAATCGAGCCAGTGTATGGCCTGCTTTATTAGTCACTCCTTCTTATCTATATACTTAAATCACTGTCATATACTGCTTTTTAAGGAATCGTTATTCCTTCTTACAGTTCCTCTTTAAATAATTTTACTCAGTTCAGGTTCCCTTTAAAGAGAAACTGTAACCAAGAATTGAACTTCATCCCAATCAGTAGCTGATATATCCCCTTTCCCACAAGAAATCTTTTCCTTTTCACAAACTGATCATCAGGGGGCTCTGTATGGTTGATATTGTGGTGAAACCCCTCCCACAGTGTGATGTCAGGACCATGGTTCTGACATCACACTGTGGGAGCCTTTGGTTCTGACATCACACTGTGGGGGCCTTGTTGAATTGTGGGAAATAGCTATTTACAGCCAGATTCCAACTGCAAAAAATAAATAAATAAGCAAGCAGCATCTCCTTCCACTGACATCACCTGCCAGCAGTAAAAATGTCACCATGTGATAAATGTCAGAATGTAAATTAGGGAAAGGAAAGATTTTACAATGGGAAAACACTGACTAAATCATTTATACATAATTTTCGCAAAAATGAAGCACTTTTTTATTACATTATTTTCACTGGAGTTTCTCTTTAATTCCACTGTTACCGATTGAGTGACTAGAAGTAGCAGATTGTAAATGTTTTTAGTGTATTGAGCCTCATTTACAATAAAATGTCATGGAAAAGCATGGAAAAATTTTCTGTAAAAATTGCTGCTTTTGCTGTTCAATGCAAATGACTTTACTAGTCATTTGTGTTAGTCTGCATACATGTATTACTAAAAACAATGTGTGCAGCAGTGCAGTTACATCTCAGCAAAAATGCAAATGCACTGGCTGAATAGTGTTCTGGTTAAGGGCTCTGCCTCTGACACAGGAGACCAGGGTTTGAATCTTGACTCTTGTTCAGTAAGCCAGCACCTATTCAGTAAGGAGACCTTGGGCAATACTCTCTAACACTGCTACTGCCTACTGAGCGTGCCCTAGTGGCTGCAGCTCTGGCGCTTTGAGTCCACCAGGCGAAAAAAAGCAATATAAATATTCTGTGTCTTGTCTTGGTGGGAAGCAGGTGAATGGGGCTCAGTCGAGAACCATGGGCATTTTATACTTTTTTTTCCAGGTTCGCAACTACACGTGAGCCTGATGGCAAGGAGTCCTTTAAAAAGGCAATGCTGTATTGTGAAGGCTAAAATACTGGTACTAGTATTGTTTTATTATCGTATATTAAAAGTCCATCCATTTGTGTCTGCATTCCCAGGGATTTCAGCTGCCAGAGTCACCCAAACCAACACCAAGGCTGAAATCGCTTTCTATGACATCTATGCAGAAAGGGACAGCCGTCACAAAGGAAGATGCATCAATAATGGCAAAAGGTAGGAATGCCAAAGGTCTCATTTGGGGGGCACTGTAAAATATGGTCTCAGACTAGTTGCACTATGTAAGGAGGGCAAAGTGTCAGACCAACTGCCTCTACTGAGAATCTATATGTATAGCTGCCCCAATGTTATCTCATCTGCCTGTCTACCTCACCCGCAGGGTCCACATGGTCCTGCATGCACCATCAGCCATCCTCCGCCCTGCATAACAGAACGCATCGCTAGACTATAGGCTAGTGATGCGTCTTTACAGCACTCAGCCACAAACTGTTGCCCAACACAATGTACAAGGTGGTAAATGATCAACATCAAGTAGCTCTTAATCATTTACCACATCATATACTGTAGTATATGCCAGCGAAAAAAACAATATGGTTCCAGATATTGCAGTGCTCCATAAAAATAAGTTTATTTTGGCATTTACAGATCACTTCAATTTTAAAATATATGAATGAAAGACACACTACAATATACAGAGCAAAAAAACAAAACACGTCTTAAAGGGAACCTAAACTGAGAAGGATGTGGATTTTTCCTTTTAACCACTTCGCCGCCCGGGTACAGTATATCTACGCTCTTTTGGACTCTAGTTCCCCTTCCGGAGCGTAGATACACGCACCCGCTGCCCGCGCTCTCGCTTGCACGTGCGCACACTCGTGCATGCCGCCGGCCGCTCGCCCGGAGATGAATGAACGGGAAAATCCATTCCCTTTCGTTGATCTCTGCCCCCCAGCAATGATCGTCTGCTTCTATGAGAAGCAGTGCGATCATTGTGAGAAAAAAAAAAGTGTCCCAGCCTCCCTGAACATCCTGTAAGCGTACTTCTGACGCTTACAGAACGCATTCCCAAAAATGTACTGTGGCCATCTTGTGGCCAAAAAGTAAAACTACACCCAAAAACATTTTTCATATACAAATACATTCTTGTACATTATAAATTAACTCCTTAACTCCCACACTCCCCAACTGTTACCATTTTTTTTTTTTTTGTAATAAAAAAAAAAAAATATTACAATAAAAAAAAAAAAAACATAAATAGTTACCTTAGGGACTGAACTCTTTAAATATTTATGTCAAGAAGGTATAACACTGTTACTTTATAAACTATGGGCTTGTAATTAGGGATAACCGCAAAACTGAAAAAAATGCACCTTTATTTGCAAATAAAATATTGGCGCCAGACATTGTAATAGGGACATAATTTAAACGGTGTAATAACCGGGACAAATGGGCAAATAAGTTACATGGATTTTAATTACAGTAGCATGCATTATTTAAAAACTATAATGGCCGAAAACTGAAAAATATTGATTTTTTTTTCCAAATGTTTTCCTATTTTCCCATTAAAACACATTTAGAATAAAATAATTCTTGGCATAATGTCTCACCTAAAGAAAGCCTAATTGGTGGTGAAAAAAAACAAGATATAGTTCATTTCATTGCGATAAGTAATGATAAAGTTATAGGCGAATGAATGGAAGGAGCGCTGAAGGAGAAAATTGCTCGGATGCTGAAGGGGTAAAACCGCTCAGTGGTGAAGTGGTTAAAATAATACCAGTTGACTCTCCTGCTGATCCTGTGTCTCTAAGGGTAGGGCCACACTAGGTCCGGGTGCGGGACGCATCCGCGGCCCGGGCTCCGATTTTCAAAAACCGGAACGCAAACGGATCCGTGCTGCCTTATTTGCGGCACACGTTCTGGATCCGTTTGCGTGTTTTTTGGGGGGTTTTTTTGCTAGAGGGGGTAGTAGCCACAATGGGGGGCTGCGGGCAAAGCGTCGGCCAGGGGGGTCGCCTCCCCCCTCTGGCTCACCTGGGTGCCCCCGGTCCCTGCTCCCCCTCCAGCTCGCACATAATGTAATAAATTGTACCTAAGTTCGGCGAGCTGGACTTTTACGCCCACACCACTCGCCATCACTTCCTGCAAAGTCGCCCTCTGTATTTCAGTGGGCGGCATCGCAGGAAGTGACTCGAGCAGTGTGGGCGGAAGTGCCCGGCTCGCCGAACTATCTTAGGTACAATTTATTACATTATGTGCGAGCTGGAGGGGGAGCGGGGACCGGGGGCACCCAGGTGAGCAAGGAGGGGAGTGTGACCCCCCTGGCCGCCGCTTTGCCCGCAGCCCCCCGTCCTGGCTGCTACCCCGTCCAGCATGGCGGCCCCATCCTTCACCAAGGGACACTGGAAACTGATCCATTTCCAGTGTCCCAAAATGTCAGTGAAGAGGAAGGTCCGTTTCCTCATTGATTTTCACTACCCGTACGTGTATACGGGTCCGTGAAAAATGCCGGACTCTGCGTTCCGGGTTTAAAAATATATTCCGTGGATCGCACGCGGATACGTTTTTAACTTTAGTGTGTACTGTTCCTATTTTTAACATTGGTATCCGTGGCTCAGTTTTTTGTCTGGGACAAAAAAACGTAGCTACGGATATGTTTTTAAAGCAAGTGTGAACCAGCCCTAATACTTTCAGCCACAGCCCTTCAAAAAGCATGCAGGTCAGGAGCTCTGACTGAAGTCAGACTGGATTAGCTGCATGCTTGTTTCAGGTGTGTGATTCAGCCACTCCTGCAGCCAAAGAGATCAGCAGGGCTGCCAGGCAACTGGTATTGTTTACAAGGGAAAATCCATATCCCTCTCAGTTTAGGTTCCCTTTAAGTATTTGGGAACCAAACCTGTATGCAATAATATATTTTATTCTCATTTAGTGCTCACGTCATTGAAAGTTCCTGGAGCACCTTCTCAGATAAAATCTTTATAGAAGGTTCTAAAATCTCTTTGTTGCGATAGAAATGGGAGGATATCTCTAACATGCTAAGCTGAAGCCTTTTGAGGGATTTGTGAAATGAGGAAGCCTCTTTTAATGGGGGGGCCACCTAGGTATGAGATTAATGATTGAGTAGAGGGGTACATTAGCGATTCCCACAAGTTTAATGTAAAAAACCATACAGTACCTTGAAAGAATCAACACAAATAACACTTCCTGGGAGAAAAAAACAAGGATTTATTGATGTCCACTGTCTCAATTCTAGTCTTTAGCTTTCCCAGTTGTTGTTAACCTCTGGTGTCTTTGTTAAATCTGGATTGAAGGGATTCCTTTGTGGTAGGATGTGTAACTGGGCTTGAATTTTAATATGAAAAATCATTCTTCTAATGTGATTATTTAGCTTTTCAGTGTAAAAACTGCCTTCTGTCCATGAACACACCTAAAATACTTGCATACAAAAATTGTCAATGTGGATCTTTGGAACCGTGTTTTTCTATGCATTGCATTGCATCTCTATTCATAAGGCATGTTTCCCTTTCCCCTGCATTTTTATCATTTTTACTGTTTCCTATTTATTTTTTATTTTTTCTGTGCTAATTACTGGAAAGGAACTAAAGTGGACCCTCAATTTACTCTCATCAGGGCTACAAAGCACCTGTGCCTCCTTGTAATGAAAAACAAATATTGCTAAGCCTTTTGTGTATGCCTGTGGTTACTGAGCTAAAATAATGTCCCAAGTAAGATGTGTATGAAACTTATAAACACGAAAGCATGTTAACATGGGGGTGGCTCCCCACAGCTCTATTGATACAAGCAAGGCCGGATTTATACTTTTTCTGCTCCTAGGCCAAGTATGTTAGGGCTCCCCTTTCACATGTGGCAGCTTTTTCATGTATAACATTCATGTACTACAGCCCCCTTTTTTCATGTACAGCTCCCTTGGGCATCAGCTTCCCGTTTTCATGTGTTTTTCTCCATTTGCAGCCTCCCCTTCCATATATAGCAACACCTACGTCAAGTCTAGGTCCCCCCTGCGGCTGGAGCCACCCAAGGCCCGGACCTTTGTAGCCTTTACAGAAATCTGACCCTGGATGCAAGAAATAAAACACTAGCCCTGTGAAATTCTGCAATACTGTCAGCAGTATGTAAATGGGGAAAATAAATTCATAAGTAAAAAATAATTTTAAAATAAATTGAGTACCCTTTCACACCAAGGCAGTGCATTATTTTTACCACACCCCACCGCCGTGGAAGTCTATGGAGACTTTCATACTGCTACGTTACAGCGCGATGAGACAGAAGTGACGTTTTTGCTGCATCCCCGATACCAGGCCAGAACTACATTACCACATGGATTCTGCTGCGAGGTGCGTCGGCCCGGAAGTCATGTTAGTCTATGGCGACGGGTAGATCGTAAAGGATACTCAAAGTGACATGTGACATGATGAGATAGACGTGTATGTACAGTGCCTAGCACACAAATAACTATGCTGCGTTCCTTTTTTTCTTTCTCTGCCTGAAAGAGTTAAATATCAGATATGTAAGTGGCTGACTCAGTCCTGACTCAGACAGACTACAGTGTGACCCTCACTGATGAGAAATTCCAACTATAAAACACTTTCCTAGCAGAAAATGGCTTCTGAGAGCAAGAAAGCGATAAAAAGGGGAATTTCTTATCAGTGAGGGTCACACTGTAGTCACTTCCTGTCTGAGTCAGGACTGAGTCAGCCAATTACATACCTGATATTTAACTCTTTCAGGCAGGGAAAGAAAAAAAGGAACACAGCATAGTTATTTGTGTGCTAGGCACTGTACATACCCATGTCTATCTCATCATGTCACATGTCACTTTGGGTAACCTTTAAACAAAATCACTGACGCGGCACGCATGTGCGGAAGCATATTTTAACAATATGCTTCCGTGCACTTCCGCATGCCTGAAGCAGAAAGTGATGTCAAGCGCACATCACTTCTTGCTTGGCCGGCGAGCAGACAGGGAACACCGCGCTGTTGCGGTGTTCCCTGAAGGCCTATTTTTGACAGTGCAATGCAGTGTGTCGGGCGCGATGCACCGCATTGCTGACGCTGCTTTCCAGTGTGAAATCAGCCTAAAACAGCTTCCCAGTTAAATCAGCTGGTGGAACGTCAAATAACTATACATTCTTTATTTGCCTTTTACATTTTCATGATGAAAAAAATATTTTTAGTAGTACCGGTAAATACTTATAAACTAAAAGGGAGATACAATTACTACATTTTCCCTTTAATTTTTTTCCAACATGATGCTTAAAATATATTGGTTGATTTTTCATTTTGTGAAAAACCACTGAAATGTGTACGTACCGGTGTATGTAATTTATGAATTGGCCTGTTATTTCCTGCTGCCTATTCATCTGATGGTGCAGGTAAAGGTTAATCCTGTTCTCCTACATCTTGAACAGAGAGAGCCCAGCTGTGTCCATCCTTGTTGAGCTATGGATTGTGTGAGCATGGGAGGAACATACAAAAGGACCTTTTGATGAAATAATAATGTTTTCCCATACACGGATAAACCTATTAATTCATACAAAGCTGATTTTGTTCCTGTGTGGATAATTGTGAAGTTACTGTATATCTTTGGTTAGTATTCATCCTAAGATTATTCTTCATTTTGATGTGCGTGCTGCTTGGATTAGTAAGGGTCCTTTTACACTTAATCAGCTGCTCTCAGTTATAACTGAACGAAATCTGATTTTCAAAGTAGTGTCCATGTTTTCCTATGGCTTAGTTCCCACTATACGCGTTTTAACTGAAAGCTTTTTCACAATGCACTGCTATGGAAAAAATGCATACTAACGCATACCAACGCATTAAGTGTAAAAGGGCCCAAAGGCCACATATTTCCCCACTTTTTTTATATATGTATAATAATAGCGTACATGAAGAAAGGGCACCCAGAAATAGCTAATAGTAGAGTAAAGGGTTAGTGAAGCAAACCTCCTTGCAGCACCTTTTTCTTGTATGTCCTTTAAAAGACCACTATCGCAAAAAATTGTAAAATGTAAAACACACGTACAATTTTCTTTTAGATTAAAATGCACTACAAATTACTTATTTCCTATGTTCCTGTCCCTTACAGGAACAGTAAAAGCAGTAAAATATGACAGGTTTTGGACTAATCCATCTCCTCATGAAGAATTGTCAGGGTTTTCTTTGTTTTCAAAATAACTTATTGAATGGTAGTTGCTCAATCCTACTGCCAAAACCAGTGTGCAAATTAATAGGTAGGCTGGTTGCCCTTTGTGTATATATACTTTCCCGGAATAGAATAAAAGAGATATTGAGAATTCCCCATGTGGAGATGGACTAGTCTAAAACCTGTCAAATCTTGCAGATTTTTACTGCCTAATGTAAGCAACAGCAACATTGGAGAAAAGTCATTTATAGTGCATTGTACTCTGGGAGAAATGTACTTCTTAAAAGTATGTGTAAGCATGTATTTTAAATGTAACAATTTTTACGCAATGGCAGTCCTTTAAAGCGGAATATAACCCTGCGTTTCAACTTTGCTCTAAAATATTATTTACAGCATATTATATGCAAAAAGCATTTTTTTTTTACTAGACCAGCATTGAAAGGGTTAAACACAGAGGCTTAAAGTTCCGTGGAGAGATATGCAGAAGTTCAGATTGCTACATTCTATTTAGTTGAATGTATCTATTGATAAATGTTACACACTCTTTGGCTGTCCTCCAAGCTCCTTCTCAGTCAGAGAGAGTGAGTCACATTCAACACTTAGATACATTTATGTAAACAAAATGTATCTATTTCAGCTTCGGATGGGTCTGCAGAAATCTCCAGGAACTTTAAAGCCCTGTGTAACCCTTCCAATGCTGGTCTAGTAAAAAAAAAATGCTGGTTGCATATAATATACTGTAAATAATGTTTTAGAGCAAAGTTGAAATGCAGGGTTATATTCCGCTTTAATGACTTGGCAAAACAGATCTGTCATTACTAAAAGCATGCGTTGCGCTCCATAATCTTTATGCCATAGATACAAATGAATTAATGAGTCAGTAGCTTATTCAGTGGTATCATGGCATAGTGGTAAATAAACTACCTTTCACATATTAGTTTGTGAGTTTGATTCTGGTGGCTTGCTAATTAAGCTTATAGAGTCTAAATACTGCGCCACAGTCCACAAAGCCTTATAGATATCAATGTATCACCAGTTGCTGGGATCGCTGCAGGGAATCCAAAGGTTAATACAGTAGTTTATTATTGATGCTCCGCTCTCTAGAACTTGGAATTGCTGCCGAGAGTTCAATAATCATCCACACTGCTGTGCTCACCACTCCGGATTTAAGCCACCTCAGATTTCAGGTGGGTCTCAGGCAGTGCTCAAATCCACATCATAGTAATTTTAATCCTACAAATGAAAAATATCTTGACATAAGGTAATACTGTTCATATAAATTCAAACTGTCCAAAATTATCCCTGTGTGCAAACAGTGCTGTTTCACTCCGTGTTGTGATGCTCCCACTCCCTGCATAACAATCTGCTCACCGGATAAAGCACACCTCTATAGACAGGTGGAAACTGCACTCAATATGCCTTCCGAACAAACTCTCCCACTCTTGTCCACAAAGCTTAACCTCTCCGCCCGGCGGAGCTTAGCGTCTGACGCAATATGCGCACCCGGAAGTGAGTGGACCGGCCGGTCACCGTTACTAGCGCGGACAACACTTTGGATTACCCGGCTGGAGGGAGGATTCGAGCGGGACGCCGCGGCACTGTACATCCTTCATTTTCCAGCGGATGGGCATTGGAGCAGAGTCTTGTGATATGCTGAAACTTGCCCTGGATGCGTAAGTGTATTTCTATGTGCGCCCAGAGGCAAGCTGTAACAGTTTTACACTATGTATGCTTTTTATGTGTTTTATTGAGATTTTACTGGATTAAAAGGACCTCCGGAGAGGTTAAGCTTTGTGGACAAGAGTGGGAGAGTTTGTTCGGAAGGCATATTGAGCGCAGTTTCCACCTGTCTATAGAGGTGGGCTTTATCCGGTGAGCAGATTGTTGTGCAGGGAGTGGGAGCATCGCAACACGGAGTGAAACAGCACTGTTTGCACAGAGGGATCATTTTGGACAGTTTGAATTTATATGAACAGTATTACCCTATGTCGAGATATTTTTCATTTGTAGGATTAAAATCACTATGATGTGGATTTGAGCACTGCCTGAGACCCACCTGAAATCTGAGGTGGCTTAAATCCGGAGTGGTGAGCACAGCAGTGTGGATGATTATTGAAATCTCGGCAGCAATTCCAAGTTCTGGAGAGCGCAGCAGCAATATTAATAAAGCGGAATATAACCCTGCATTTCAACTTTGCTCTAAAACATTATTTACAGCATATTATATGCAACCAGCATTTTTTTTTTTACTAGACCAGCATTGGAAGGGTTACACAGAGTTTTAAAGTTCCTGGAGATTTCTGCAGACGCATCCGAAGCTGAAATAGATACATTTTGTTTACATAAATGTATCTAAGTGTTGAATGTGACTCACTCTCTCTGACTGAGCTGGAGGACAGCCAAAGTGTGTAACATTCAACACTTAGAGGTTTTAGGGAGAGGAAAGATTTTACAATGAGCAAAACACTGACTAAATAATTTATAAATGAATATTGTAAAAAAATAAGCAATTTTATTTATTGCGTTATTTTCACTACAGTTCCTGCCGTGAATGCCGATATTCTATTGGTGGCTAGTGTCAGTATATTGCGCTCTGTTAGTAACAATGCAACAACTATATTAACTGATAAGAAAAATGTACATAGACAGGTTCTCTTTTTTTCTTTTGGTGACAATGCAACACCTATGTATGATAATATGAAGAATGTCCATAGACAGGATCTTTTCTCTGTTGGTGACAATGCAACACCTACGGTATGTATGATAATATGAAATATGTTCATAGGCAGGTTCTCTTTACTTTGTCAAGCAGTCCAGATTCACCACAAATGCAAATGGATCACAAAAAACTGGATAGATGGATATAGAGAGAGAGAGGCTCCACCCCCCCCTCCCCCCCCCAGACACAGAATGATACACCCCTAGGATGGACTCAGCGAGTCAGACAGCACTTGCAGGACACTTATGGCTGTCCTGTGCCAGTAACAATGAGGGTGATCTCCTTCAGTGTAGCTCTGCTTTCCCTAGTAGGATAGACACACTTTAGAAGAGAATGGTTTACAAATTATAAATCCAAAGTACATATCCAAAGTTTTAAAAACCATACAGGCAAAAAGCATTGGTCACCAACACACATATAATCAGCAACGAGCTGCATCCCGGGTACCGCACTCCCAATACTGCATACGAGGCCCACGCTGCATGTGCAAAGCAACTTCCTGCTAGCAACATGACTTGTAGCTTAAACCTTGTGCGTTTTGTTTCCATAGAAACTCATCAGGGGCATGATACTGCAGGATATTGCAGTCATTGATGCAGTGTATTGCAGTAAATGGCCAAGGCATGATGGATCCATGTTCTCATTCTGTTTAGGCCAAATTGTGACTCTATCTAGACTCATCAGACCAGGCAACATTTTTCCAGTCTTCAACTGTCCAATTTTGGTGAGCTTATGGAAATTGTAGCCTCCTTTTCCTATTTATAGTGGAGATGAGTGGTACCTGGTGGGGTCTTCTGCTGTTGTAGCCCATCCACCACAAGGTTGTGTGTGTTGTGGCTTCACAAATGCTTTGCTGCATACCTCGGTTGTAACGAGTGGTTATTTCAGTCAACGTTGCTCTTCTATCAGCTTGAATCAGTCGGCCCATTCTCCTCTGACCTCTAGCATCAACAAGGCATTTTCACCCACGGGGCTGCCGCATAGTGGATGTTTTTCCTTAGGTGAGTGTACAGCAATAGTTTTCAGAACCCCCTATGGTTGTTGCCTAACCTCGGGATATGAGTGAATATAAATCCACCAAAAGAGCATAGTGGTGGAAACTGTGTCTGATGGAGTTAGCCTTGTTTTAATAAGCCCTAGGAAAGTGTAATTGCTATATTTCTAACTAGAGATACTCTGGTGGATATCTCATTTGTAACTACTCTTCATCAGTTGCTCTGGAGTTAGTCTACACAATTTTTGAACATGCACTTATTAAGCATGGAATTATAAATGAAGAATATTTACTTAATTCTTTTTTTTCCCCACTCATCAACCATTTCCAAGCAAAGACCATCAATAATGCTTCAATAAACCTCTTGCCCTGCACATTACCATTTCTGTCTCGACTGAATAGTGTGATCTACTCATAAGTAGCGCTTTCCACTTTTAGCTTTGAAACATAGCTGGTATACAGTAGCTCAAGTATTCTCGAAAAATCTAAATGAAAGCACTTATTTTTAAGAATGATTTGTGATTTTGAACTACTTGGGCCAAATGTGTAATTATGCCTTCTGTATGTGTATGTCTTGTACAGTCTCCAGTGGCACTAGCCCTGTCTCAGGTTAACAACAGATGCTAAAATGATAGAAATGTCTTCCCTTGCACATCAAAGTCAAGGAACTCTGGATGTAAAAAGAAGGATCCACTCTGGTAAAAGTACCAGCGGAACCAAAGTCCAGCTGCGATTGACTAAGTTTCAGCAGAATCGGCTGTAGTGCCACAATAAGCAGCTGGCCACAGACAGACAAGCCTGGGCCAGTAACAGATGGGTTTGAGTAGCAGGATCCAAGTCAGACTGAGTCAGTTATTGAGAGGCAGCAGAATAAGTCTTCACTGGTGGATCCCTGATGATCTACTGATGAAAAAAGGTATACATTTCTCATGGGAAAGAGGGTATCAAGTACTGATTGGAATGATGTTCAATCCTTGGTTACAGTTCCTCTTTAATTCAGCAACTGCTGTGTAGTGAGTCCTCAGCTTTGAAGGATCCTAGCCATGTTCTCTGATATGCAGTCCTGGAGATCCTCAATAATTCAGACCTACTGTCTTGCAGACATTTTGGCAAGTGACCGTTTTTAGAAAAGTAATCCTATAGAATGGTAATGATATCTACCCAGCTATGATAATTCTCACCTCTATAGCTTTTACAGCATTGGTCACTTACAGTTTTGTTTTTAACATTATGTTTTTATTATCTTACTTAGATCTCCACATCGAGAAAGTAAATGACCATGGAAACGAGTCACGTATGAAGGAAAGAGATTCTCCTTCAGTTCTGGAAATGATGCTAACAAACGTAAAAGAAAAGTCATTGCAGCAGGAAAACAGACATCCCGACCTTTCAGGAAGTCTTGAAAGCAATGACTCTGCTGAGCTAGATGCCATGTTTGAGAAGGAGAGTGAACGTAACAAAGTAAGGATGCTGCCATATATAATGACTTACAGTTAAGGTGCCCATACATTACTCAATTTTCCTGGTAGATTGACCACTTGATTCTATAATTTTATTGGTTCTGGGAGAATTGATTATGTCCAATTATGCTATCAATGGAAATAGGCCAATATCTGATTAAAATGACCAGTTCACTGATGGGCAGGATGGAAAATATTGGTCGATATTAAAGCAATTAGCTACAGTTTACATGATTGTGATCGACACAGAATCGAATTTTGGCTTCAGAGCATAAAGTCGCAACATTAGTGAAGGAGAATTGCATAGGATCTCGCTTCCAGTGTGTGGGCCACCAGTTGATCCACTTTCGATCAGTGCTTATTGCCCAATAAGGTTGATCACTTAAATGCTCGATGGAAAATTGAATAATGTACAGGCACCTTTAGTAGTCGTACAATAATCTTATAGCATATATGCATATATATTCCTCCAATATATAGACCATCTCCAGCGTTTTCTACATATCGACACTCCAACCACCACCTTATGTTAAATAGCTCACTAGTATAATAATGTCCAAATACCGTACCTTTTTGTAGGCTACAAAATGCAGGTCTCGGGCCTTTTGAGCTATGTATCCAAAACTTTGGATCAATTGATTGGTAGTGTCCTTGGCCAGCCCCACCCGTCTTGAGTGTCATTCTTTTACTCCCACCTATTGGTGGACATTTCAGGACTGATGGGTGGAGATAAGTTAGTTCAGGGTCTCCCCACTACTCAAAATACATCTCCATATGGTAAGGGGACTGAGCTTCTATGACCTGCTGCATCCGAAGCTGTAGAAGTTGTTGGGTTTGAGCCTAACCATGAAGCTGTACAGTCTCATTTCTCAATAATGTTTGAAATACGTTTGAAATGCGTATGATGCACATTTGCAGAATTCATTTAAATTAATGTCAGCCGGTGGGGACTGTCTACAGGCTTCAGAGATGCATATCATGGGGGTAGGGTTACTGCTACCAATTCCACTCTTTCCTTGCCCTGGTGACCCGCAAGTGTTACTCAGAAGCTAGGATCACCAATAAAACCAGTCAGTTATCTTTTGTATCTGGTTTTGCAACTACTTTATTACTGCAAAATTACTAATTTCCTGTATCAAATAAGGAAAAGCCTCCCTTAGGGCCTGAGCCCACTAATGCAGTTGTGTCCGCTTTTCAGTTACACATCAACCTTACAGATGCTGAAAAGCGGACAACTTCATTAGTGGGCTCAGGCCCTCATGGCCTGTTTCCACTGTGTGCCAACATGCGCCTTGCAAAACGCAATACCTGTAAACTTGTCGTGTGAAACGCATCTAAATCCCTTTAGTTGTGCCGTGCTGCAAAAAATGCAGCGTGCCATCCATTTTGTTTTCCCACGCATGCAAATTGGACAGCAGCTTATTGACTTCAATAGGCTGTGTTTCCCTGTCTGAATTCTCATAAATGGAAACGCCGCAGATTAGCTCTAGTGGAAACCGACTCTAAGATCTCTTTCCCACTGGCACGTTTTCACGTTGTTTGCCATAAAAACCTTCTGCAGATTTCCCACTTGCGCGTTGTATCACTAACGCATTTGTATTTTGATGTGTTTTGTGCTTCTATTATAATCAATGGAAGCTAATAAAAAAAGCATTGGGGTTTTTTTGTACGACCTTCAGAAAAATGTGAAAGGAAATGTGCACACAATTACAAGCATGCATGATTGCATGCAAATTCAGCTGTGGCCAGAAAGGTGAAATAGCTGTGCTGGTGGAGCAGTGCAATTTAGGCAGGTAGAACATGGCAGAGATGTCATGCAAAGCTTTGCTCATTTTTGCACTGAATTTACAGTGATTGACAATAAGAATTGATAATAACAGCAGATAACACTTTCATTGCAGCATAATCATCAAAAGAAGAGAGATGAATCTCCAAAGCTAGAGAGATCTCAGTCAAACAGGTAATATATTGTGTGCTTAGAAAGTGGAACAAATGTGTTTAGGAAATAAACATGTTTGCTTAGCTCTGCTGTCCCAGTAGTTGTTTTGTTTCCTTCTCTGCTCTTGTGCTTTGTACATTTCTCTCTTTACAGCAGACTTGTACAGAAAGGAATGTTCAGGTTGCCACTGCTGACATCCTTCTGAAGATGATGGTTCCCTAGTTGTATTCAGTTTTCTAAGTCACTAATCTGGAACATGTAGTCAGTGCAGTCAGTGTTACTGATCTGCCCGTTTGTTGTGTGTTAGTGGCAGAAATCAGGGATAGACTAGCATTTTAAAGTGGAACTGAACTCAGAATGTCCTTTCTGCTCTAAAAGATTAGTTGCAGCATGATAACCTTTGTGGAAAAAATAAATCATTACAGTTTATTTAAGTCCCTTAAAAAACAGAAGTTTACTAGGTTTCACTTCTGCAGAAGGCGCTGAAAAGGCTAAGCCTCAGTGTTTAAAATATGAAGAGCTGCCTAGGCAGAGCTCTCCTGCAGTCTATTCACAGTTGCTGATGAGAAGAACTAATTAGGCAGGGTTATCTGCCTAAAAAAACACAAAACACAGATAAGTGATTTTTTTTTTCCAGCAACAATATGTGGAATAAAGACATTTCATTGTAGGAGCAAGAGTGCAAGAGTTCAGGTCTGCTTTAAAGGGAATATGAAGTAAAATTAAACTTATCATATAATTAATTGCATGTGTAATACAGCTAAGAAATAGAACATTAGTAGCAACGGTATGAGTCTCATAATGTTTCCAGTACAGGAAGAGTTAAGAAACGTCAGTTGTTATCTATGCAAAAGAGCTTCTCTGAGCTCTCCGACCCAACTTGGGTCGAAGACATCGCTGTTTTCAGAAGCACTTATACATCAAAGAAACAGTGAAAGACCTCCTCAGATAAGATTTTATTGCAGAGAAGTTCAAAGGGTCATTAGCTCTGCTCTGTTTCATAGATTAAAATGCAGAGTGTAGTGCATAAACTGCAAATATAAGAGAATGATGCAATGCGATAAAAAAAGCCACATAACTGAAAATAAAAATACGAGACTCTTTTCTTTGCTACTAATGTTCTTTTAATTATCCAGACTACACTTTTTTTTTTTTTTTTTTTTTTTTTTTTTGCTTCAGTGACTTTAAGATGGTGAAATCAGCCGTGGCTATCTCTCAACACGCACAGGAGCATAAAGGCCCGGTTCACATTAGCGTTGTTTTACAGAACCGGACATACAGATCATGCCAGCTGGATCCGGTGAAAACGGTCCGTTTTACAGCCAGTATGTTGTAAAACGTCCGTTTTCATTGGTTCCTATATGCTGCAAAACCTTCCGGTTCCGTTCCGCTGAGCGAAACAGTCCGGAAAATTGGGTCCTGCAGCATTTTATTTGTCCGTTCAGCGGAACGGGCCACGGATCCGTACGGCCGGTTCCGTTGGCAAATGCTAATGTGAACCGGGCCGAGGGAAAACACTGTCAGCAATGAACAATTGAACTGATGAGAGTATTGTATCTATAATGCCCTTGTGGGTACATAACATGATATAAGAAGGTAATTTGAAGCAATACTAAGACATTTTTGCCTTATTTTAGTGATTCATGAATTTATTAGAATGCCTTACATCCCAAATAACTTGCTCTCATGGTTCACAGGGAACAATATCTGACATAAAACCTTGTGCAGTGCAGCAGTTTTGCTGTTGTTGCTGTGAGCAGTGTAGCAAAAAAAAAAAATTACGCACACACACACATTTTTTTTAAAAATCAGACAAAAGAGAACAAGGTGTTGAGCCTGGCTTATAGTAGCATAACGGCAAGTTCTTTGCACGCTGTTTCCTTCATTTACTTTGTGGCAATAACCTCAGCATGTATGCACAGGGGGATTAGTAAAATGACCACTACCATTTCTTTATTTTATTTAAGTATTTATATAGCGCAGCGCTGTACAGAGTATATTGTCTTGTTACTAAGTCCCTCAGAGGGGCTCACAATCTAATCCCTACTAGACATAGTCATATGTCTATGTATGTATCGTGTAGTGCATGTATCATAGTCCAGGGCCAATTCAGGGGGAAGCAATTAACGTATCTGTATGTTTTTGGGATGTGGGAGGAAACTCGCACAGACACGGGGAGAGAATACAAACTCCTTGCAGGTGTTGAAGACGGCTGAGATTCGAACTGAGGACCCAGCGCTGAAAGACGAGAGCGCTAACTACTACACCACCGTGCTGCACACTGATTATTCACTTAACACTAAACCTCTACCCCTTTAAATCATATGCATTGTGTGCTGCATGCCTTAAATTAATGTTGTTGGTTCCCTACTAAGTAATGAAACAGTTACAATAACTTAAAAACTGGCAAATAGATGTACATGCCAACCTCAATTCCTATATGATGTGAGTTCAATGAAATATATATGAAATCATTCTCTGTGCACTCACAACATCAATTATTCATCTGCTACTGTTGTGCGTGCTGAAGGTTTTCATCAGCTGCATTTAACGGAACAGAGCAAGGAGGAAGAATAACTACGCAGTTTGTGGGGAGCCACCAAGTTTTTGGTGTGGAGGAGGACCTAAGGGAGCCAAACCGCTCTCCACAAAAAAAGTACTATGAAATTCATAATTTCCTAATAAAAACTAAAAAGGTATTCACATTTCATCATCTCCTAAAAGCAAAAGGGTTATTCCTCATTTAAGATCACTGGATTTAGCAAAAACAAAAGTACGGTAAGTCCCTGTTATGCGGAACTCTACCTCCAAAATTCTCAGCTATCCGGGGGTCAGCAGGAGGAGCTTTGAGGGCGTGTCTCCTATCATTTCACAGAGGAGCATGCAGCGGAAACCACTTACAAAAACTCTGGGTGTCGGTCCTATTCACTTCCATAGCTGCTCTGATGCATCCTAGTACACTCCTCGATTGGGTCACATGCACCATTGGTAGCTGTATAGAGTACGCAGCCAAGCAGCTGGGAGCTGTAGGAAGTGAAGAGGAACAGCACCCGGAGGTTTTGCCAGTGGTTTCCGCTGTGCATTGCTCTGCATTTTCTCTGTGGGGGGAGTTTAGTGAATTCTCAATCAACCAGAAACTACTCTTATCCAGCATCAAGCAATCCCCGCCTGTGCCAGATAAGCGGACTTTACTGTAAATAAATAATAAAAATCAGTGCATTATTCTGGAATTTCTTCTATAGGGCTGCCCATTGCTTTTACCCACCCTCCCCCTACCATCTTATTCTCCATAATATACAATAAGTTCCCATTTAACAAGCAAAAGTATGAATTTTAAAATAAGTGATGTGTAAGCTCTGTGTATACTTACCCATTATCTGCTCTTTGCTGCGCTTTCCACAATAACTAAACACCTACAATTATTGTTTTTGCGAATTGGTTTGATTTATAAGTGTAGATGATCAGCAAAATAAAATTGTATTTTTATTTTCCCAATAGATCTTTATCTGCTCCACAAAGCAAGAAGACATCTAAGCACAACAAACAGATTTCTGCTAAGTCGCGCTACCTGGGAACGTTGACTGTATTAGACAAATCGGTGTATGAAAATAATGGTAATTTGGAAGCTGCAGATACCCTGCGTGCTACTGTTTACCAGGTAATTATACTTCATTAATGGAAAAATGCAGAGCAAAGAGCTACATTAGACTGAAATTAGGTCACTGAGGATAGAAGAGTGCTGCAGACTCTGATGGTACCTTTTTAGTTTTTACTTTTTTACTCATTCTTTGATTTGAAATTAAACACTTAAAACGTTTACTTCAGGTATTAGTTACATCATTGCTTTTGTTATATAGGATAGGCTCAACAGAGACTTGCAAAATAGGTCAAATACATCAGTAGGATCAGTCAGATAGGAAATTCAGTGTTTGGACTTCAGATCCCAGCATCTCTGTCCTATCTCTATGCTCTTCCTGTACATTAATAGCAGATGGATAACATACAAAAATCCTTTTTCACAGTCCGTGCATAGCATTCTTTTGAGTGTATAGATTGCTTAAGGCTTATTGAGTGTGTGCACACAAGTGCCTAGTGGGCATGAGTAGTGCGCAATTGCCAAGATGACTTTAGTACAGGGCCGAGGCAGAGGCGAGAGAGGCTCCAGCCTCAGGGCGCAGTGTAGGAGGGGGCACACAACTCACTCACCTATCATTCCTCTATTGTGTTTGAAGCAGAGAGAAATAAGAAAAGGGGATTCATAGTAGTGACTGCAAGCCATATAACTTGAGATTAAGGTGTTGGGGTTGTTGGGGACTCTAGGGCGCCTCTTAATATAATAGCAATCAGTGTGTGATGGCTAGGGTGGGAGGGAGGGAGGAGACACTTTGATGTCTTAAGGCTTGAGTGCAGGAGGACCTTCTCCTGGCTCTGTAACTGATGAAGTAACTTCAACTTGGGGAAGGTTATTATCACCCTGAGTATCAGGTGGAGGGACAGTCAAAGGGCAAATAGCACCATCTACCATGGTGAGCTAGTCAATTAGAGGTCACTGGTTGTCAGACCGGGTAGCAATATCTGGATCACGGAGTCTATACAATTTATGCATTCAGCAGGCTGTTATGAATGTGCTGTGCCATGCAAAAAGGGGACAACCTGGCTGACGCTAGACATGCTACAACCAGTATATACAGGCATACAGACACACATTCATACACAGTTATGCAGTTTTTGCAATCTATGCCTATTCCTATCAATGCACCAGAATAGGTTAGATATTGACGGCTCTAGTTTACACTGTCATGGTGCAGCCCTTTGTCTGGTGGAAGCATCACTCATTTAGCAAGCGCCTGTTGATCCAATTTTGAAACTTTACTAACAGCTTTGTATGCTAACAAGTGATTGCTGCGAGCTAACATTTTTTTTTTATCTGCCATTGAACAAAGTAAAAACAAGAAATTGTTTTGTTTTCCCTGACTTTTTGTAAATCATACTTCATTTAAAAAAAACTAAACAAGATGCAAATACAGCCACATTTCCATACGCAACAAAACATACACCTAAGGATTATTAGGAACACCTGTTGAATTTCTCATTAATGCAGTTATCTAATCAACTAATCACATGCCAGTTGCTTCAATGCATTTAGGGGTGTGGTCCTGGTCAAGACAATCTCCTGAACTCCAAACTGAATGTCAGAATGGGAAAGAAAGGTGATTTAAGCAATTTTGAGCGTGGCATGGTTGTTGGTGCCAGATGGGCCGGTCTGAGTATTTCACAATCTGCTCAGTTACTGGGATTTTCACGCACAACCATTTCTATGGTTTACAAAGAATGGTGTGAAAAGGGAAAAACATCCAGTATGCGGCAGTCCTGTGGGCGAAAATGCCTTGTTGATGCTAGAAGTCAGAGAAGAATAGGCCGGCTGATTCAAGCTGATAGAAGAGCAACGTTGACTGAAATAATCATGTGGGGGGGGGGGGGGGGGGGGGTCAGTTGGTTTTTGGCAGTTGAAGACTAGTGAGGGGGAGGAGCCTAAAAATCCATGCTGCAGCAAAGAAAAAAAGTTTTGAGTCCTGATACAATGCTCTTCTTGCAGCAAGGAATACGCATGATTTTTTTTGTGAGAAAATAGAAGGCAGAGAGTAAAGAAGAGACCAGCCATTGGTGAGACTGATGAAGCAAATCAGAGGCACAGACGAGAGAGCACTACTGAAAAAAACTAAAGTAGGGCAGAGAAGGAGAAGCTGCATAACAAGAGAGGAGAGAGAGAAAGACACCACTCACATCTACAGGCGTGGTCGGTTGTACATCCACTGTATATGTATGTTACAGGCAAAGTACGAGAAATTCAGGCATTCTATAGAATGCCTAGGCAAAGTACGTAACAAAAACAGACATTTCGTACTTTGCCTAAAATAATCAGGCGTTTTGTGGAATGCCTGAATTTCGTACTTCGCCTGCAACATACTGTATCCTCTATAATAATCCCCTACTGTCGCTGCGTCCAGCAGCTGTCCCTGTTATTTTGTTACTGCACATGTGCGCAGTAACGAACAGCTGGACGAGACCAGGGAGCGAGGTGGGTGGGCGGGCTGTTGCGGGGGCCCTGCTGGCGCGCATGCGCAGTGACTGGCGGCGGTAAAAAAAGACCTAGAGACAGTTTTTAAACGGGCTTAGGTCCACTAGTATATAATAAAGTCCAGAAAATAAACTGAAATGTAACAGCTTCACTGATTCATTACCAGGATCATAATATAAAAGGAATTAGAGAGATTTGCAAATATCTGTCAGGCATTGCAGAATCAGTTGACGTTTTCACAAAGTTGAGTCAATAACTAAATAAAAGAGGAGAAAATTAAGAATTAATGAAATAAGGAAAAACAAAAGAGACAAAGAGAGATCTCAAAGTCACCCCCTCCTCCGAGGGCTCTTTACAGCCGACAAGGTAGAGCTTCAGAACTCAAACCAAATTGTCTATGTTTGGATGGATTTTTCATATCTGTTTTATTATTATTGTTTATATAGCACCGACATCTTCCACAGTGCTGTACAGAGTATATTGTCTTTGTCACTCAACTATCCCTCAGAGGGGCTTACAATCTAATCCCTACTATACAGGTAGATTCACTAAAGGTATCGTGCTCAAGCAGCGCGGGTCAGTAATAGCGAGCGCAAGCTACATCCAGTCTTGTCAGCATAACGTGCACTGTTCACTTATGCAGATCCTTGTATGTGCCGCGCGATGTGATGATAGCGGGACTGCGATACTTCTCTAACGTGGCCGCTACTAATTAATGTAGTAGCAGCCGCACTAGTGAAGTATCGTGATCGCGCTAGTACACAAGTACTCTGCAGTTAAACGCAGTTAAACGTGGCCTCTGATAGACTGCTATTAGCTGCTTTCGGGAAAACACTTTTAAGCAATCGCCGATGATTCCAAAAGTTCTTGGGCAATGTAAGTGGTGATGAGTTTACTGAAGCATTTGCAATTTACCAAAACTGTAGATGCGCAGCATGCAGCATTTTAGGTGCAGTTTCATTCAAGGAATGCAGGATTCAAAATCATATTCCTGAGAAATCGCTCTGTAAAGGGCTTAAAGGGGAACTGAAGAGAGAGGTATATGGAAACTGTCATGTTTATTTCCTTTTAGACAATACCAGTTGCCTGGCAGCCCTGCTGATCCTCTGCCTCTAATACTATTAGCCATAGCCCCTGAACAAGCATGCAGCAGATCAGGTGTTTCAGTGGTTCAGACTTATAAGTCTGATCTGACAAGACTAGCTGCATGCTTGTTTCTGGTTTTAATCAGATACTACTGCAGAGAAATAGACCAGCAGGGCTGCCAGGCAACTGGTATTGATTAAAAGGAAATAAACATGACAGCCTCCATATACCTCTCTCTTCAGTTCCCCTTTAATGTTTTCAGTTATTGCTATGTTTCGTTATGAACGCGGTTTGCGATTCCTAATGGGTCGCAGCCCACAGTGTTATAACTTAACATTCTTGCAGAAGCCCAAATGCTGCTGATTGGTTGAGCTTAGGTACAACAGGAAGCCACCTGAGGAGAAACAGTGCATGTATTTCATATCATCGTGGAGACACAATTTGTCTTAAAGAAAACCTGAGTATCATATGCCTTCACCTTAACAGTGCTGGCTGCTGACACTTATGGGGATGTGCTAAGTGCTGGTATTTTTCTGGACTGTTGGGCTTGGAAGTCCAGGCTTACTCCATTCTGCCAGTGTCATACCTCTTCCCACCCACGACAGCTCCGCACAAGCCCTGACATTTACTCTCCCTGCTACCAGGTGACATCATAGCCTGGCCACTGCACCAAGCTGAGACCAGGCAACTGTCAAGTAAGCAGGGGGAACAGTATAGTTGTAAAGCCCGTATTTTGCTTCTCCTACAAATATGGACTTGACTACCATCCTAATACTAGTCATCTGACCCGGGGTACTTACTAGGTCTCAGCAGTGCCCTTGTTAGTGGCATCAGCCCATGCTGCCGAGGTGGTGAGGTTGCACAATATGCAACCTTGCCACCAGATATGCAAGTGGGGACCTGCTCCAGGGTTGCTGTAAATAAGATCTGTGTGAGGCAAAAGAAGCTATACCTGAGATAAATGCCAGGTGCATATGTAACTGCAAATAAGGTTGTCAGCGTGCACGGTACAGACCTACTTCTACATTATTCACAGGAACAATAGCTTTAAACTATGTACAGTATATACATTGGTAAAAGAATTGACATTAAAGGAGAACAGTAGTGAGAGGTACTGTATATAGAGGCTGCCATATTGATTTCCTTTTAAGCAATACCAGTTGCCTGGCTATCCTGCTTACTCTCTGCCTCTAATACTTTTAGCCATAGAGCCTGAACAAGCATGCAGCAGATCAGGTGTTTCTGACATTTTTGTCAGATCTGACAAGATTAGCTGCATGCTTGTTTCTGGTGTGATTCTGCAGGCAGATAGCTCAGCAGGGCTGCCTGATAACTGGTATTGCTTAAAAGGAAATCAATATGGCAGCCTCTATATACCTCTCACTACTGTTCTCCTTTAAGCTGATCTCTTCCACATGTTAGGCTAAACACTTTAATATACTACGGTTCTGATTTAACAATGCCAAGAGCAATGTGCGCAGTGCAGTAGCCCATGGAAAGTTAGGATTCATATTTACTTGGTTTTAATTCCAAAGTTTGCTCTGAGCTACCATACACTATTGCATTTGCCATTGTTCAATTAATTTTATTTCACAGCGAAACCTTTTCTCTAAAAATAGGACATTTTCTTCTGTAACCTTGTCGCAATTTGTAATTGAGACTTAAAGCTTCATCGCCTTAGTTTTAAGCACATTTTTCAGATGAATATAAAACTTAACTGGCAATATTCATTAAGGTTCATGTAGCAATCATCTATATTAATCCAAACAATACAATCTGCACTTTTGTTTAAAGGATACATGAGCAAACATTTTTAAATGGTGATCTGTGTACCTGTGTGTAATAGATAGCGGAGATACCGCCGCAGAGACAAGCGGCATGGCGGCTATCTCCGCGTATCAGCCAGCGGCCTCTGCCGCGCGGTTACATGCTGAGACTTTGCCTGCTCCTTCTAATGCTCACAGGTTAAGGGCTACGGCGCACGCGAGCCGAGCGACAGGACCTTTATGCATCTGGGAGAGGAGTCAGCTGACACGCGATCAGCTGATTCCTGCCAGCGTCCGGATTGGCTGAGTGACTGGGGCGGCGCTGTGGAGCATGGCTGGGTATATATAGGACAGGCCTGTCAGTAGCTCCTCGTCTGCTGTTGCAAATGCTATCGTGTTAGCGCTCAGACCCTAGTCAAATCCCAAAGTGTGCTAGAACCGGCCGGAGCCGGGGATCCACACTTAGCCAGATTCTGTTGATAGCTTAAAGTACTGATTGTATTGTTTATTTGTTATGACTTTCTGCTTACTCTGACTATCCTCCTGTTGTCGATTCTGTACCTCAGCCATCTGATTCACGTTGCCGACCCTGCTTGTTATTGAGGCTGAATCAGTCTTCCGTTTCTGTACTGTACCTGTCCGCTCGTTGCCTACTCTGCCTGTCTGACCTCGCTACCCGCACCAGTGGGCCTAGCCACTGGTGAGGGAAATTACTGTCTGTATCATCTACTCCTAGGCTGCAGTACTGTCTGTATCATCCACACCTAGACTACAGTACCGTCTGTATTACCAACTCCTAGGCTGCAGTACTGTCTGTATCATCTACTCCTAGGCTGCAGTACTGTCTGTATTGCCTACACTTAGGCTGCAGTACCTTCTGTATCAACTACTCCTAGGCTGCAATACAGTTCGTATCACCTGTGCCACAGGGGATCGTTAGTGCAGTACTAATTGTATTACTCCTCCTTGTGCTGAGCACCAAACACTACTTGGCTGCAGTACTACCTGAATCACTTGCTCCACAGGTGATCAGTTGTTTAGCTCCGGTTGTATTATCTTCTAATTGCGTTTGTGCTTCCAACACTCTCGGCTGCAGCACGGTCTGACTCACCTGCCCAATAGTGAGCACCGGCTGCAGTACTGTCTGGGTCACCCGCTCCTTGGATGAACCCGCTCATCCTAATTACTGTTACACCAAACACTATCTCACATTGGTAGTCTTGTATCTGGCTATACTAGCAATATTGGTGATTCTGCAGATCACCACATAATCAGGTATAGCATCTGTATTATTGGTGATACTGCAGATCACCAATAATCAGAAAATCTGTTAGCTGACACCAATCGTTACACTGTGGCTTCCTCCAGCCCCTGAAGTCTCTGTGTCCCTCATCACAGCTCCACTGGCAGTCACTCTTTTGCAGTCCCCTCCGTAGTAGTAGTACTGCACCTGCGCAGGTGGCTCCCGGCCATGTGAGCACTGCCCTGCCCCCTTGTCAAAGGACTCAAGTCCCACATCATAGACAACAGCCTTACCAGAACGCTATTCAGCATACCCCTAAAACTGAGATTCTGAAAAAATAATAATAATTTTCAGGAGTAGGAAGATAGAGGCCATTCTTTATCTCATCAGTTAATTTTCACTTCTGGTTTCCATTCATAAATTTTATGTTACTATGTATTTTTTATTTGCAAAAAAAAATCGCAATACAGACTCCCTTCACTGGCCTTCTTAACCATGACTTAATATTTTGTCACCACTGTCCTAGCAGCCAGTAGCTAACAGTAGAGAGACCTCACCTTGTAGGTTCAAAGAAGGTGAACAACAAAGTCAACAAAATGGGAGCAAATTACCCAAATCTTTGTTGCCTTTTTGCAGCTGCTTTTTTATGTACAGCTAAGCCGTGATTAAATAAAGATGTTTTATTCAGAAAATAGATTAAACCTGTTTCTTCACATTTTTTGTTGTTTTTTTTTCATTTAAAAGCAGTTTTACAGTATAAGTTACAGTTTACACTGTAGCCTGTTGATGGTGTTGTTGCTCACACTTGCAGCCCATAATGTCTGTCAGTGAGAACACTGCAACTTAACCAGCCCCGATTTGTGTCCTGGCTGGGTGTCAATCGGGAAGGAAGTGGGGTCTACAGTCATTGACAACCCCCCACCCCCACAAACACACACCCATTGTGTAAAATAATTTATTGTTATAGCTGTCATGTCACTGTTGGAAGGCTCCAGCAATGATGCACCAAAGGGATTAAAAAGTATTTATGGCTTACCCACAGTATCCAAAGTTACAAAAAAAAAGTTTTGTCTGCAGTTGGGTTGTAAAAAACAAACTGGCAGCAAATCATACAGAACTTGTGTTGTATAGAAAGCTATCCACAGTTTATTCTTGAAACCAGAAGATCATATGAAAGTGACATTGTTCACTATACCCAATTAGTGGAATAGTTGTTTTCAATTCTAAACATGTCTGACGAGGAAAGGAAATATTGATTTATTATGTGCAAAGTACAAGTTGCGTATGTTCTGCCTTCAAGAACTAAGGACTTATGGAAGATCATTTCAAAGTAATCCCCTTGCATCAGAATAGTAAATCCTCTCCCAGGCTAAATAATGCAGCACACAATAGCATCTGCAGATTACTTTTTTTTTTTTTAATTTAAGAATACATTTCATACCTTCATGTTTACATGTCTCACCTAGACACATTTCTGTGATGTCCTAGCCACCATCCCTTCCTATTCCTATTACGACTCAATAGGTTCACTTTTATGAAACCCATCTCATGTGACTTACCCTCTATGTAAATATTTAAAGTGTATGTCTATTCACATAAACAGAATCGTGCAGACTGCAGTGTGAATAAGCAGAACAGAAGCTTAGTTGTAGTTAGAAAACCTCTGTATCCTGGAAGGATTAAGAACTGCCTGATTGATGAACCTTGTCAGTCACAGACTTTAGATACAGTCATCTGTATTGTATCTTTAGTGTCCAGTCGTACCTCCTGTGAATTCATTTGCATAATTCATGTTTGAATAGTATTGACTACTCTTGACTAAATGGCTCTCTGCAGAGGTTGCCATTTGTAACCACCTCTGTCAAGAATCTAGTGTGGGAAATCCCCAATCCCCCCCCCCCTCAAGGGGTTGGCAAAAGATCTGTAATGGTGGATTATATTGGCAGAGTTCTTTGTTCTCCCCATTACCCCTCCCGCTCTGTGCCGTTCCATTGTGCACCGCAGGTCATCTCTCTGCCACCTCTCCATAGCAACAGACCGTGTCACTAGCCTACAGACTAGAGACGCATCTCTAGAGAACTCTGCTCAGAACAGTTGCCTGAGGGATCAAGTCCCAATCCCTGCATGCGACAGTAATAGTGCGTGTGTACACATCTAAAGTTGATTGTCGATTTTGTAATAGGGAATATTTTGAAAAGAAAACTTGAAGTTGGAAAGTTTATAAAATAATGAACTAGAAAATGAAGGGAAATGAGAATCTAGATCACGGAAGAGATATTAGCATCCTTCCTAATTGAAGTGTTTTTAAGCTATATATATATGTTACGGCCAGAACCCGAAGTTTGGCCAGAACTAGAAGTGGCCGGCCACTTCGGGTTCTGGCCGGCCAATGTGCGAACTGGCCGCTGCGCTGCGGCCAATGTGAGAAATGCAACAATTCCTCTAAGGTTAATGCTATGTTGTGGCCGCAGCGCAGCGGGCAAATGTATCACATCTTACTTTATTCAATGAAATTAAGCCGCCCGGCTTTTTCTCTGCCTCTCTCTCCTCCCCCCCGCCTCTCTCTCCTCCTCCCCCCGCCTCTCTCGCTCTCCTATGGGCAGCCGGGCGGGGACACGCGTGTCCCCTCCAGAGTCGTTCGTCGCGGCAGGGGAATCCTGCCGTTCTTGCAGAGCGGGTGCTGGCAGAAGCAATGTTTGCAGCCTCCCCGCTCTGCTCTCCTGCCGCGAGGAACGACTCTCGGGGACACGCGTGTCCCCTCCGGCTGGCCATAAGAGAAGGAGAGAGAGGCGGGGGGGAGGAGAGAGGAGGGGGGGGGGGGGGAGAGGCGGGGAGGAGGAGAGAGAGGCGGGGGGGAGGAGAGAGAGGCAGAGAAAAAGCCGGGCGGCTTAATTTCATTGAATAAAGTAAGATATGATACATTTGCCCGCTGCGCTGCGGCCACAACATAGCATTAACCTTACAGGAATTGTTGCATTTCTCACATTGGCCGCAGCGCAGCGGCCAGTTCGCACATTGGCCGGCCAGAACCCGAAGTGGCCGGCCACTTCTAGTTCTGGCCAAACTTCGGGTTCTGGCCGTAACATATACACTGGGTATAAAAGTCACTCAAAACAATGTTTGGTGATCTCCGTGGGTGACAGTGTACCCCAATCACTATGCATATAAGTGCTTATACTGTTCTCTGGAGAGGAGAGAGGAGGATGAGCAGGAGGAGTGTTGCTGCAAGTTACGCCAGCAATTGCTTACAGGCAATTTATTTTCACCATGAAGGGTTAGGTTGAGGCCATTAAATCATTGAACACTGGCACAGCTGCTTGATAATTGGATCAGGTGCTAGAAGCTGTGATTTGCTCATCTCAGTTTCTTCCTCCTGCAAGCGGCCAATGAGCAAATGAGTCAACTTTTTTTTCTTTGAACCTCACAGATGTGATAACAAACGAAGGTATTTCATATATCTGTTTACCTCATTCAAGTGGCACGAGAGCAGAAGTAGAAAAACTCAAGACCAGGCAACATCTTAGAAACCCTGGACCAAGCCAATCTGGTCCATACTGTCTAAAACTCAATTTCTGTATCTTGCAAACAATTTTGTTGATTTTAGAGAGACCGTTCACTTATAGCAGATTTAATCTCTGTATTTTTCTTTAGAGTTTGGCTAAATAATGACTTTGTCATTTAAAAGTTATTATTAGATCATTATTTCCATCCTTTCTAGTTATTAACTGCATTCGATTAAACAAGCTGAATCTTATTAAGTATGAAATTCAGTATGCAGCTCCTGCAACCCCAGATGGCGATATAATAGAAAATAGAATAGAAATGCCATATGTAATAGAGTAGCGATCAGTGAAAATGAGCTAGTTTAGTTTCATTGTGTTTTGATTTCATGGCTATTTAATCATTTTAGAAAAGGAAATGCTTTGATGCTTACTGGACACCATTTAAAGCGGACCCGAACTCTTGCACAGCACACAATGAAAAGTATTTATTCCTTGTATAGTTGCTGAAGAAATCCACTGCTCTGTGTTGTTTGTTTGTTTTATCCAGATTATAGTGTCTATTTAGTCCTTATCAGTAGCTGTGAAAAGACTGCAGGAACTCTGCAGAGGCAGGTCTCCCCTTACAGCAAATACTTAGGCTTAACCCTTTTACTGCTCACTGCAAAGTGAAACCGAGTTAAAACTAGGTGTTTTTCTAGGATTTCCATAAATTAAAGTGGAGGAATGTTTTTGCCTATGGAAATATTGAAAGCCTGTGGGAACATGCAGTATCTATTCTCACCAGGCCTTTCCCCTATATTTTTGTCTTCTCATCTATCTTCTGTGTTTTTGTTTTTTTCACTGTCTGGTCTAGCACTCAGTAGACCAATGAGAAATCTCCCTGGGGAGGGAGAATTCCAGTTAGTCACTTTCAGTCTGATGGGTAGCTGCGATCAGTATTGTGGCACTTGTTCCCGGTGGTGAAGGACTGAATTAGCAGCAGATCAACCGAATGCACAACAGTGAGTAGAGTGACTGGCTGCGATGAACATTGAATGGGTACAGCGTATATGCACAGGATATGCTGTGAATGCGCCATTGTGCATTAAGTGCGAACCTAGCCTAAAAGATTTGAAAAAGTGCCCACACCCAAATGAGGTGCTAGTCAGAGTATGAAGTCTGCCCTACAGAAATGTTATCTTATTTTCTGCAGAAGGACTGAATGAGGTTGTGGATACTTGGCCTGTACTGTGAGCTCTTTACCACCTGTATTATTTTAGTAGCCTGCAGAGCTTGTTGGGTTGTAGTAAGAAGGATTCACAGTCAGGTAAATTCACGCGCATTTTACCGCATCAGGAAATTCAAATCGATGCACATTGACTCACACCCAGTGAAATAAATAGGTGTTTCAGGTCAGTTCACTTTATGAGCAATATCACCTTTGTGTTGCATGCACAATTTAAATTGTGACAGTCGGCAGCAGTTTTTCCAACACATCGCATACTTCCTTTCTCTTCTATCGTGCTGCTGAGGACAATCCCAGATGTATTTTCAGACATGAACAAGCATGGTATCTGAAAACCTATGTACAAAAATACATGGATGAGTTCAGAGCATGCGAGTGTCAACCTACCCTAAGGGCTGATTCACACTACAAGAGCGTTTTAGTGCTAGAGGTTTGAAAAGCTCTTGCTAAAGCAATGCTTGGGGGAATTTTACAAAACCACATCTCTCCAGTGTGAACACACACATAGGATAACATTAGCAAGAGCTTTTAAAATCACAAAGCGCTCTTGTAGTGTGAACTAGCCCTAAGGGTAGCCATGCACTGTACAAAAATGTCTAATCGATTGTAAAATTGAAGTGGATGTAATGCATTTACAATTGATATCATGATCAAAGCTCTGAAACAAAATGTTGTTTTTTTTTTGGTTAGTCAGTCGTAATTACAGTTGAAAGCAAAATTGTAAAGTGTATGGCTAGAATTATTAGCCATTGTTGTGATTTTGGTTGTGCTAATACGGTAGGACTGTTCATGATTGTAGTAAGAAGAGTACCTGGTGCTGTGCTTCTTTTGCCATTACAGCGGCCTGTATAATATGTCTGGCACCAGTGCTGGACTTAATTATACTTACCGTATGTCATAAAGAAATATTGGTCATTTATTGTGTGATCTTGGAGATTACATGTCTGGCAGACTTCTTGCTAATGCATCTATCTGTCCGTAACACATTCTAACCTCCTGCCTAAGTGCTCTGGATGTCCACTCTAACTTTTACTCTTTCAGTTACAACCTTTCTGGTTTAATCACTACCAGCCAATTTATTCTTCTAATAGCATAATGCACGTTTATCATAGATAGTAAGACCGACCTACAGAAGTATTGGACTTTTTAATGGGAAATGTATTTTGAAATCAGTAAACGTTGCAGGTGCTCATAAGGACAGCATTGCCATTTTGAGTAGTTAAGGACATTAAGTGTATTATTCATTTATTGTATTTTCCAAATTAAAACAATCTATATTTTACTTGTTTCAGAGCTTAGGTGGAAGAGACTCAGTTTCTTTCTTTTTTTCATCTTAACACTAAGGCAAAGTCCTTCTGAGCAGTACCCTGATATTACCAGGTTTTATTTTCATATGTAGTGTCTTTCTCAAAGCAGTTGAGAAACTGTTTCCATCGCAACATTTTCACTAGTTTAATATTACAAAACTTCTAGTCCACAGTCTTGCAATTTTTCTGAAACAGATCTTTTACAATTGAGATAACAAAATGCATACACACATGTTCAGATTGCCATTGGTGAAAATTCTATGCAGAAGTGAATATCTTAACAGGAGCAATAGCAACTTCCTTTTTCTCAAATGTTCTTCTCTGCCTTCCTGCTAAAGCAAGCGTGACTTGATGGATTGTCCAAGTTGTCGTAGACCCACGTACACACACACACAAAAAAAATGGCTGCAGAAAACATCTAAGGGACAATATGTAAGGGGATAAAAAAAGGTTTGAATGAGGATGATACCATTTAAGAAGAAATAGAATAGTGAAAACAGATTCTCTTTTTTATATGTGTTTGTTAAAGATCTTTCCTTAGAAGCCTTACTATGTCTCTACTTTAATTTGTAATAACATTACCAGTATTTTACAAATATGTATTGAATGAATCTGTAACTGCATTAGGTGCCCATTAACGGTTCAAAACCACAGCTGATCGATCGTTTGATCAGTCATGCTCATTAACAGCCAAATTCTCGTTAGCCAATTCGATCAGATTAATGGAATCAACCCATTTTCCAAACAATCAATCAGCCGGCATAATTGTACCTTTAATAGGGAAGACGTCAACTTTAAAGTGGACTTGAACTCTTGCACAGGACACAAGGAGAACGGAGAAATGCACCCTGTGTGTTTTTAGAGAGAAGATCCTGTGTAATTCCCCCTCAACTGTGATTAATCACAAGTGTAATTTGATTTCTTATCTGTTTTAGCACAGACATTCAGCAGTCCTCGGCAGACACAGCTAACATGTAAACACAGTATGTTAACCCTTTTTCTTCTTACATGAAAGCAGGAAGTAGACCGACTGCAGATTTATTGCAGGAGTTCTGTAAGCTGTAACAAAGAAATGTTTTTTTTTCTGTAAAGGTTATTATGCTGTTGCTTATCTTTTAGAGCAGGGAGTAGGTTCTGAGTTCAGGTCCACTTTAGAACACCCATCTCAAAGATGTTAAAACCTCCTGCCGAGGTTGTGCTTTTTCTTAACTGTGGCTTATTTCTGTAAAAATCCAGATCTAACTTGCAAAGTTCCAGAGTTCCTTGAAGGAGTGGTTAGCTTGAATTATTCAGTAAATCACATGCAAATCACAGACTTGGGCTCTTTGTTCATTCAATGGGTTCTGCTTGTCGGAAATATACTTACCTGATTTTTTTGTTTTTTTAATGGAGTAGTTAGTATAAACCGGGGCTGTGGAGTCAGAACAATTTTGGGTGCCTGGAGCCGGGAAAAAATGCTCCGACTCCTAATGAATTTAAACTGTAATTAAAATAGAAAATATAAAATGTTCTATTTCTCAGATAATAGTCATCATAAATAATTTATATATACAGTAATAGCTGTGCTTAGTCCACAAAAATGAAATAAACCAATCAAAAAATAGTTGCTTGTGCTGCTTCAATAAAGCAGTCCCTGTATTTTTAAAGTCAGATATACATATCTGATTGTGACTGTATATATGATGTGTACACAGGAATCTCTTATATATACTAAATAACATCCATGCTGTAAGAATAAAGCCTGATGGTAGCCGTGTCACTAATAGAGATGGTCAATGAGATGGAAATAATTCTGCGTTGATGCTGGTTTTTGCTCATGAAATCAAATAATTTGATATGTTGTTAAAATTTGGTTTGGTGACTACGAATTAAAAGGTATCTGAGACGGATGAAAAGAAAAGTTTTATACATACCTGGGGCTTCCTCCAGCCCCCTTCAGGCCAATCAGTCCCTTGCTGTCCTCCACCGTAATCTGGATCTTCTGCTATGGGTCCAAGTACTTGAGCCAGTCGGGCGTAGTGCGCATGCACACACTCCGCCGACGGGAGTACTTGGACCCATAGCAGAAGATCCAGGTGGCGGAGGAGGAGAGCAAGGAACTGATTAGCCTGAAGGGGGCTGGAGGAAGCCCCAGTTATGTATAAAACTTTAATTTCATCTGTCTCAGGTTTACTTTAAATTACACAGTAGTACTATACATATGCACTCCCCACAGAGCTGCAGGGAATCCACTGAGAATGTAGTGCACATTGAACACAGAGGTGTGGTCTATCACCCATAAACCTGATTCAGATTGTGCATGAAGAATGTGTAATAGAGGAAGAATCCCCTCATTCCCCTGCAGAGTAATTGCACATCACTCTTACATGTACCCAGAGTTACATTGCCTAGGGCCTGATCCATGTTCAGATCGTGCATGAAGAATGAGTAATAGAGGAAGAATCCCCTCATTCCCCTGCAGAGTACCTGCACATCACTCTTACATGTACCCACAGTTACATTGCCTAGGGCCTGATAGATGTTCTTTGTTCCTGACTAAAGGGAATAAATATGGCAGTCTACATATCCTTCTCACTTCAGTTGTCTTTTAAAATTCCTAAGCGTTGGCAGTTAAGAGATGAATTTCTTGTTACATACTTTCAATCAACAAGATTGTAATATGCAAATTAGAGGAGTCGGAGTCGGTGGAATCCTAAACTGAGGAGTCGGAGTCGGTGGATTTTTGTACCAACTCCACAGCCCTGGTATAAACACTATACTATATGTATATTCTGTCACTTTATTTTTATTTGATGCATGTTTATTAAAATGGCAAGCACACTTTAATTTGCTATTTAGCCTTATTTGTCCAGGTCTGTTATGAAGAGTGTTTATTTTATTCATGCATGTTAGTGGAGAAGATGCTGTTCAGTCAAATTTATTTCAAACAGAATGAATGAATAAATCCCTTTTATTTATGTGCTTGGGAATGTTTGTTGCAATACCTAGCGTCTATATTGCTAGCTCTGGGGCTTATGAATCATATCATAGGAATGGTGCACTGTAGAAGAATACATTTAGCCTGAGCTTCTGAAAAAAAAAAAAGTAACAGCATGAAAGCTATAATGGAAGATGAAGATAAAGCAAAATATTTTTTCTTGCTGTGGTTTACGCAGAAATGTGCGTAAATCTTTTGGTGGCTGAGATATCTGTGTGATGGATTAAGACAGTCACTGCCCATAGAAAATACACTTTGTAAGATGGACCAAGATCCACCGACATAACTCTAAGGGGAGAAATTATAAATGCTTAGATGTTTCACCAGGGATCTGAACTTCCTGCACCTTCTCCCACCAGTGCCAGTTGCCATATTTATAAAGTAGCTATACCTGTGTAGTTAATTATTGTTTTCTGTTTTTGCTGTTTTTATTCAGCTGCAGGGCTGGGTTTACCATAAGGCACTGTAGGCACGTGCCTACAGGGGCATGATGATGGAAAGGCGGCTCACTTCCTTCCCCAAGTGCCTCCCTCCTGCCTTGCCTATGCAGAGTCCCGAGCAGAGTGTAAATGGGAGGTTAATCACCTCGGTCTCAGCATTCCACTGACCAGATCTCCCTTCAGTCAGGGGCACCTCTAGCTACCTAATACTTGGGGGCACCTCTAGCTACTTAATATTGACAGTACTTCTGGCTACCTAATGCTAAGAAGCACCTATAGCTACTTATGAGGCAGGGAAACTATGGGAGAAGTACCAAAGGGGCCAGCCAGCACACTTGCGGTGCGGTTTGGTGGGTGTTTGTAGGTTCATGTAGGGTGAAGTTTAGGGTGCCAGGACATCTGGCTCCTGTGATTGTAAATCCAGGCCTGTTCAGCTGGTTTCATTTGTAAGGTAAAAAAATGGCCCCAGCCCCAGGGTACATAATCCTATCATGATGATCATGTTATTTATTTTACTGGTGACAGCTGTGACAGCCTTTTAGGGACGTTTTTATTTGGAGATATATTTTACCTGCAATTTTCATATTAAAGTATTGTTCTATCTTTGACCATACCAATGAGTGGTGCTATTTTCTGTGGGGCAAGCTCTTTCTTCCCTGCATTGGGAACACTTGAAAGACCAAGTGCAACGCACACCATTTGTGTGCCTATTCACCAAGCGGTACACTTCAGCAGTGCAAGATCCGGGCAATTAGAGACATAGTTATTGATAAACCAAATAGAGAGGTTATATCAATTAGCAACACACTTGTAAATGCATAAAACCACATTTTGTAATCCCTCCTTTGGAGGAAATATGAAAAGCAGGTAGGTAAAACACATACTTATTGGCACAAATCACTTTGAAGACAGAGGTATGCAGGAGGGTCAAAGATTGTTTTGCCCAGCAATCTGGGCTTTATCAAGACTGTTAACCCCCAGTTCACACCCATCGTTATTTACCGTAAACCTACAGACACACCTGTCAAAATGCACACTGAGCCAATCACTTACTCACCCATTGTGTGGTCTGGCGCATCACACTGTAATGCTGGGGATACACAATGAGATTTTTCCGCAGATTTACTGTCTGATCGATTTTCTGATCAATTTCCATTCGCTTCTATGAGAAATCAATCAGAAAAACGATAGAAAATTAGATCGGCCCTGTCGAAAATTATCTATTGAACCATCTATCTGCCAAAAAATTTTATGGTGTACTCTCAGCATTATACGTCCTCTGCGTTCAACACACCTGTTACATAGGTCCGGAAGGAAGTATCTCTTTCATCCGACCTCCATGCTGGAATACAGAATCAGGAAGACTTCCTCCTTTTTGATTTTGGTGGGTTTCTTTTGGCGCCATCATGTGTGCATATTTCATTACTACAGGCGATCTGGGTTCTCACCTCTGCCTTTGATTTTGTCTGTATATGTGTTTTACCTACCTGAGAGCATGGATTAAAAAAAAATATACATTTACAATCATGTTGCTCCTGGATTATCAGTGACAGTCTGTCCCATGTCTCAGAGAGCTGAAATATATGAACAATTGACCCTGCTCTCAAAAGCCCAGTTCTCTGCCAGGAAACTTTTATGGCTGTAGTTCCTTATCAGGGAGGGTTGCTATAGTCCATCTGAGTACCAACTGAAGAGAAACTGTCAGTTGCATTGTTGAATATAAGCTCATATAGGCAGAGGAAGAAGAAAAGGAACCAAGCAATAGGTATTTGTATGCTTGCCACTGTACATGCACATGTCTATCGTATCATGTCACATGTCGCTTATACCAGGAACCAATCCCCTTGGGCAGTATTGCTGGGTTGGCCTGCACGGACGTGTGTCAGCTGTGTAGCTGACAACCAGTTCTGTTGCTATGTAAGGGGGTGGAGTCATGATGGTGCGGCACGTACATGACCTCACGCAGTGAGCGGGGGAACAGCGTGCACAAAGGAGTTTGCTATCACTCAACCACGTTGGGCCGCTGGGCGGATCCCTTGCGGAGCAGTAATCACTGTACACACGCATGACTATCAGCTGAGGCGGTTGTTATCGGCCACCTCAGCCGACTATAGTCATGCGTGTGTAAGTCTTTTTTGTGAAATATTTAACATGCTTTCTCTGTAGTCAGTTGGAAAATTACTAAAAGCTTGATACAATGCACTGAAACTGCATACCAGTCTAATAAATGCTACACATTCACCCACTGTCCCATATCTACTGTATTCAGAATATTTTTTTTATCGTTTGTTAGCAATATCTGCTAAGGAAATTGTTTACCGCGTTACCCTTATGAGACTTTTATGGTGCTGATAAAGTGCAAACTCTTCTCTTTTTTTATTCTTTGCTGAATTTTACAAAAACCTGATTAACATTCACCTACAAATAGCGTAGTACTTGCTAAGCGTTCCTGTTACATTGAGCTGTATACTGTTTTTCACTTGCAGAATTGGCTGGAGAACAAGAAAACATTTATTAAAGAACTACAGAAAATGAGAAAGGCTGAAGAGGAAAAAAAGCAAGAAAAATTGAAACTGGTAAATTAGCTTAAGGCGTTCATGTTATTATGTGAGCTATCTTTTCAATATCATCTGGCAGAAAAGGTCTGCTGTTATACATCTACATAATTGATTTTTATGTTTTGGAAGGGGTTGTGCTTGTTTTCTCTTTGTTCCCACATATCTTATAATTGATTTTTATTTCAATTAGGGTACATTCGTTCAGCTAGTTTTAGTCACACCAGTCTCTACTACCCTGTGTATATTTATCTGTCCCAGAGCTGAATTCACTGCATATCATTTTATACATGTTATTTACATTTAAAAGCGTCTTTTGAAAAACTTAGAAGGCAAGTTGACTAATATCAGCTCAGATCAAAACTATACACATGCTAAAACTATATGTTTGGATTATAATAGGGGATGCGTTTCATTGCTTGCTCACTTGCTCAGGAAAAGACAGAGGGCTTGATTCACAAAGCGGTGCTAACTGTTAGCACGCCTGTGAAAACCCCCTTAGCACGTCTAAACAAGCTTTTCGCGCATAAAACTTTACGCGCGCAAAACTTTATGCGCGTAAAACTTTACGCGCGTACTGCACAGAGCGCAGGGCGCACCGCGCGAAGTGCCCATTAAAGCCTATGGGACTTAGCGCGCGTAAAACTTTGCGCGCGTAAAACTTTACGCGCGCAAAGTTAGCGCGCGATCTGATTGAGAAATCCGGTGCTAACCTACTTAGCACCCTGGTTAGCACGTCTAAAGACTTTAGACGTGCTAAGTAGGTTAGCACCGCTTTGTGAATCAAGCCCAGAACCTTTGTTGTAATTCAAGAAAGGAGCACAGCCTTCTGTTCCTGGCAATAGCACACTTCTTGGGGTGTGACAGTTTACAGGAAGTGGGTTGTGTCTTACCATCATCACTTTCTATGGTACTACCAGTGAGAGGAAATGGCAGAACCTCCCATGTGTAGTAATGCAAGGAAGTGCCAAAACCTCCTGTTCCTGGTAATAACACACTTCCTGGGGTGTGACAGTTTATAGGAAGTGGGTTGTGTCTTACTACTACCGTGTCACTTTCCATGGCGCTACCAGTAAAAGGACATAGCAGAACCTCCCATGTGTTGTAATGCAAGGAACTGCCACAACCTTCTGTTCCTGATAATAGCACACTTCCTGCAGTGTGGCAGTTTATAGGAAGTGGGTTGTTTTTTTATGACTGGTAACATAGACAACAGTAAGGGCCCATTTCCACTACTAAGTGATGCGAATGCGGCTACCTAGCCGCATCGCACCACTTCCACATCTCCCGATGCGGAAGTGAATTGAAGAGATGGGACACGGCTGCGGGCGGATGCGGCCGTGCGAGAATCTGCAGTATGCTGCAGATTCTCGGATCGCTCCGCACAACATACACACAGTGGAAACTGTTCCATTGCCGTGCATGTGTTTCAGGACACCCGTGGTGCGATGCGGCTATGTAGCCGCATCACACCGCTCCTAGTGGAAACGGGCCCTAACCTAGCAAAACTTGCAATCCCTGCCCCATTTTTTTTTTAAACTAGGAAACAAACATTTTAGCTGGTTTTCCACTTATCAGACTAAACAAATGTATCCACCAATTAAAGTAGTAATTTAAAATCAAGTTGTCAGTGATGAACACAGTCCTTTTATCAGTAATTTCAATATAATTGCAATCCTGACCCATTTTTTTCACAACTAGGAAACAAACATTATAGATGTATATAAACAAACACAGAAAGCGCTGCTAAAGGAGATTCAAGTGAAAAATACTGTATTTATTGAATAAAACACATAAAATTGGACAAATTTGTCCAGCTGTGTATAAAACGCTGTTAGCGTAAAAAACACCTGAGGTGCTGAGATGGGTGAACTCACCCGCCCCAGCAGTATATGTACATATACTAAAATTAAAATTAAAATGATTTTAAAACTTCATTGGTTGGTGAAGAACCTGGAAAAGTCTCACACAATGATATTGGGGTGGATCCTTCTGTCCTGTGACTGGACTGGAATAGATGTTAACAGTGACTTCTTCCGTAATGTGGATAAATTGAATGGTCAAGTTTGCATCATAGTACAATATCCTTGCTTCACTGTGGCAATAAAATTGATGAAACTAAAGTGCAACTGTACTGCAACAATCTCACCCGTCCTTTGTTGGTTCAGGTTAATCCATATGTTGCACAGGACTGAGTCTTCTTGGGAGCCGCTCGATCTTAGTGGCCCCGGCCGGCGGCACAGTAAGAGAGACTGGACGGAAGTGTCACGTCGGGCAGAGGTGCCCGGCTCCCCTGCAGATGGTAAGAGTGCTTGGGTGGCAGCGGTGCGTAGCTACGCGGACTTCCGTGCTTGGGCTTGATGTGAACAGCCGCTTGGCTCCAGCTGGCCCCGTTCCCCACTCGTCGTGACGTCACACTCACAGCCTACGCTGACGTTTCGGAGGGAACGCCCCCCTTTCTCAAAGCTTAGCTAAGCTTTGAGAAAGGGGGGCGTTCCCTCCGAAACGTCAGCGTAGGCTGTGAGTGTGACGTCACGACGAGTGGGGAACGGGGCCTGCTGGAGCCAAGCGGCTGTTCACATCAAGCCCAAGCACGGAAGTCCGCGTAGCTACGCACCGCTGCCACCCAAGCACTCTTACCATCTGCAGGGGAGCCGGGCACCTCTGCCCGACGTGACACTTCCGTCCAGTCTCTCTTACTGTGCCGCCGGCCGGGGCCACTAAGATCGAGCGGCTCCCAAGAAGACTCAGTCCTGCGCAACATATGGATTAACCTGAACCAACAAAGGACGGGTGAGATTGTTGCAGTACAGTTGCACTTTAGTTTCATCAATTTTATTGCCACAGTGAAGCAAGGATATTGTACTATGATGCAAACTTGACCATTCAATTTATCCACATTACGGAAGAAGTCACTGTTAACATCTATTCCAGTCCAGTCACAGGACAGAAGGATCCACCCCAATATCATTGTGTGAGACTTTTCCAGGTTCTTCACCAACCAATGAAGTTTTAAAATCATTTTAATTTTAATTTTAGTATATGTACATATACTGCTGGGGCGGGTGAGTTCACCCATCTCAGCACCTCAGGTGTTTTTTACGCTAACAGCGTTTTATACACAGCTGGACAAATTTGTCCAATTTTATGTGTTTTATTCAATAAATACAGTATTTTTCACTTGAATCTCCTTTAGCAGCGCTTTCTGTGTTTGTTTATATAAATTTATTCAGGTTTGGGACCCCTCTGCAGAGTCTGCAGCTGTGAGTGTGGGCGCTACGCTATTCTGTTCAAACATTATAGATGGTTTTCCACTATGTAGTAGTCCAACTAACAATTCTATCCACAAAATAAAGTGGTTCTTTAAAATCATGTTGTTACTGATGAACACATTAGTCTTTATCAGTAATTTTCATTTAAAGTGTATCTCCAGTCACAGAAATGAGACTGTACAGCTATCAGTGGGACCAGGTTAAAATCCAATAACCATTTATTACATGTAATGGTTTTACTTAGATCCTGCAATTGGTGTGCTAAAACTGCTACAAACATCTTCTTTGCCTCTAAAGCTGGATTACAGTTTGCATAGCTGTTAAAAAAAGGTTAAAACACACATCACACATTACACACACCCTGCACAAATACCACCCACACACCAGTGTTCTCCACAGAAATTATTTCCACATGGGTGACATGAAAAAGTAGTCGGGTGGGGCAAGATGAGAGAATGCAGGGCCAGTTCTTCTGTGCGCTACTCTGCTCGCAGCACAGGAGGAGGTGAGCTGATAACAGCCGGGTGCTCACCAAAACTAGAGCCTTGGGAGAACACTGCACACACACCACATACACACCACACATACACACATGCAGAAGCCATGACACTCCCACACCTCACGCACGACACACACACACTCTCCCTCTCTCTCTCTCTACATTTGCCGGTATAGCATATCCTTGTGTCTGCAAAGACTTCAACAGAGAGAGTTGTGCATGAACTTGCTTTACCTCCTCTCACCCAGCCAAAAGGGGTAGAGGTTCATACACACAATGACTGTCACCCGTAGGGATCGGGACAAATCCCTCCCTCAGGTGACAGTTTGAGGTAGAGTGCTGTACAGACACGTTGCAAGGCTACAACCCCAGCAGCTCTTATACTCATTTAAAAGTTACTAGCCCATATGCAATTAACATTTTTTCCTGAGTTTTCTACTAGGTGATATCTTTCGTCCTGGTAGTTTCTGGTAAATAATACTCAAAATAATTTTGATCATACTTTTCAACTATTTTTTGATACTTTTACAATTGCAGATTGCTGAAGTTATTTTAAATAAAGGATGAAAATGTATCTCCTAGGAGAGAACTTAGGATAAAAAGTAAATTGAATAAGGGCCTCTGTCCTTTGTACTTCTTGTCCGTTATTCAATTACCATTTTCTCCTAAGGCCTTATTATTCACATCGCGTTCCGATCGCACTAGCGTTCGCGTTGGGCATTTTTGACGCAATTTGTTAAAGGCGCTTTTCCAGAGCGGTTTTTTAATCCACTCCCTGACTAAAGTCAGGAAGTGAACTCTTTGACCCGGAAAAGAATACATACAATGGCCTCAATTCACTAAACTTGATCAAACACTTTATCAAGCGTTTGATAATTTACCTCATGGGTAAAATCTAATTTTGAATTCACTAAGGTGTTATACATTTAATATTTCATCGATACAACGTTCAACAAATCTATAACACCTTAGTGAATTCAAAATTAGATTTTACCCATAAGGTAAATTATCAAATGTTTGATAAAGTGTTTGATAAAGCTTAGCGAATTGAGGCCGTTGTATTTATTCTTTTCCGGGTCAAAGAGTTCACTTCCTGACTTTAGTCAGGGAGTGAATTAAAGAACCGCTCTGGAAAAATGTATGTATTCTTAAAAACATGAATGCAATCGCTGCACAAAGCGATTTTGTGAGCGTTTCGCGTTTTTTCCTATACCTTCCATTGAGGCGGAATCGCCTCAAAAAAGGTACAGGCGCCAATTTGCTGAGCGGATGGGAAACGAAACGCTAAGATGTGAACTCTCTTGTAGGGAATCCTTGCACAAGCGTTTTTAGGGCGATTTTGAAAATCGCCCGCTCTTGAAAAAAGGGCAAAAATGCCCTTAGTGTGAACGAGCTTTAAGAGAGAATTTTTCATCTTCATTTTAAAATAACTTTTCAGCACTTTGCAATTGAGAAAGTAGATGAAAAAGTGCTACCAATTTTTGTTTCAGTACTTTTGCATCTTAATAGGTGTGATAATATGACCTAGGAGACAACGTTAGGTGATAGAAAGGTTGCCATATTTATTTCCTTTTAAACAATACCAGGTGCCTGGCTATACTACTGATCCTCTGCTTCTAATGCTTTTGGCCATAGACCTTGAATAAGCATGCAACAGATCAGGTGTTTCTGACATTATTGTCAGATCTGACAAGGTTAGCTGCATGATTGTTTCTGGGTGATTCAGGCACTACTGCAGGCAGATGGACAAGCAGGGCTGGCAGGCATCTGGTATTGCTTTAAAAGGAAATAAATATGGCAGCCTCCATATCCCTCTGGTTACAGTTGTCCTTTAATTGCATATAGGCTCTTATGTCTTAGATTGCTTAATTAAAAAGTGATTTATCAAGACAGGGCTAGAGCAAAAGTGGAGTATTCGTAATTTCATTTTACACCTGAAACCTGATTGGTTACTCTGTACAAATGGCACCACTTTTTCTCTAGTGTTATGTGGACCTGGCTTGATAAATCAGCCCCAAAGAGCTTCTGACTGCCACACAGGCACTGTGTTTCCTATAAAACTGTAGCAGCGCTGTGATTGAGAAGTAGTTTAAGCCTGGAATCGCTCTTAAAGATAATAGTAATAGATGGCTGTTTGCAGAACTCCTGTTATTTTCTGATTGATGTGCCATCGCACTAGATTTTGCTTGCAGCATTGGTGCAGGAGAAAGCTGCCAGTCTATTTTTCACTGAAAGTTGGAAGTAGTTTAACTTGAAATGTCATATGCTACGTTGCATACATATTCCAAGAGCTTTTACCAAACCGTTATGCCAACAGGAGGTTGAAGGGGTATTAGTACTGCATACGATGACCTGTAGTGGCCGCAATTTCCAATGCAGCAAATTAAATTCAATACAGACCCTACTGACACACAACTCTAATTGCAATGTTTCAGAAATAAAAAGTTTTTCTATAACATATTTTTGTAGTTAAAGTAGACCTGAACGCAGAACCACTCTGCTCTAAAACATAGGAAACTGCATAATAACCTTTAAAGTAAAACATTTCTTTGTTACAGCTGATACAAATCCTGCAATAAATCTGAAGTTTGTCTACTTCCTGCTTTAATTGAAGCAAACATATTATCAACATCCTTTGTTTACCAATTAGCTTTCTGCCTTGGCAAGAGCTGACACAGCTGAAGAGATCAAATTAAAACTTATGATTAGACAAAAATGAGGGGGAGTTGGCTAAACTCTCTAAATACATACAGGGTGCATTTCTCTATGTTTTCCTTCTGTCCTGTGCAACAGTTCAGTCCACTTTAAATGTTACAGTGTTGTATAAACTGTTAGAAGTAGTTTAAGGCAGTAGTATCTTCAGCCACTGTAACAATGAATCCTGCTGTTCTACATGTTCTGGTCCCCCGTGGACTCTGTCCTTCCTGGTTGTTGTCCTCTCACTGCGTGACCTGACAGTGCACATGCACTGGGGTCAGGTATGACGTGGCACACACCTGGGAGGGCCCCTGTAATCAGCAAGGACGGTGCCCTCGGAGGGCCGGTGCGTGCAGCAGGATTCATAAGAGCAGCCTTGGAGGAAGACAGAGGAGAGAAGAGGAGTGTGATGGCTCTATCAGGATGAGGGCTTCTGCTGCAGTTGTGCAGTGTAACTTGTGGGGCAGCAGGGGTTGTAGTGTATTATAGCTGGTAGGACAGCAGGGGTTAGTGTAGAGTAGTGCAGTGTAACTTGTCGGGCAGCAGGGGTTAGTGCAGTATATTGTGCATTATAGCTGGTGGGGCAGCAGGGGTTAGTGTAGTGTAGTGCAGTGTAACTGGTGGGGCAGCAGGGGTTAGTGTAGTGTAGTGCAGTGTAACTGGTGGGGCAGCAGGGGTTAGTGTAGTGTAGTGCAGTGTAACTGGTGGGGCAGCAGGGGTTAGTGTAGTGCAGTGTAACTGGTGGGGCAGCAGGGGTTAGTGTAGTGTAGTGTAACTGGTGGGGCAGCAGGGGTTAGTGTAGTGTAGTGCAGTGAAACTTGTGGGGCAGCAGGGGGTAGTGTAGTGTAGTGCATTATAGCTGGTGGGGCAGCAGGGGGTAGTGTAGTGTAGTGCAGTGAAACTTGTGGGGCAGCAGGGGGTAGTGTAGTGTAGTGCATTATAGCTGGTAGGACAGCAGGGGTTAGTGTAGTGCAGTGTAACTTGTGGGGCAGCAGGGGTTAGTGTAGTGTAGTGCATTATAGCTGGTGGGGCAGCAGGGGTTAGTGTAGGGTAGTGCTGTTTAACTGGTGGGGCAGCAGGGGGTAGTGTAGTGCAGTGTAACTGGTGGGGAAGCAGGGGGTAGTGTAGTGTAGTGCAGTGTAACTTGTGGGGAAGCAGGGGTTAGTGTAGTGTAGTGCATTATAGCTGGTGGGGTAGCAGTGGTTAGTGTAGGGTAGTGCTGTGTAACTGGTGGGGCAGCAGGGGGTAGTGTAACTGGTGGGGCAGCAGGGGTTAGTGTAGTGTAGTGCAGTGTAACTGATGGGGCAGCAGGGGGTAGTGTAGTGTAGTGCATTATAGCTGGTGGGGCAGCAGGGGTTAGTGTAGGGTAGTGCTGTGTAACTGGTGGGGCAGCAGGGGGTCGTGTAGTGCAGTGTAACTGGTGGGGCAGCAGGGGGTAGAGTAGTGTAGTGCAGTGAAACTTGTGGGGCAGCAGGGGTTAGTGTAGTGTAGTGCATTATAGCTGGTGGGACAGCAGGGGTTAGTGTATAGTGCAGTGTAACTTGTGGGGCAGCAGGGGTTAGTGCAGTGTAGTGCATTATAGCTGGTGGGGCAGCAGGGGTTAGTGTAGGGTAGTGCTGTGTAACTGGTGGGGCAGCATGGGGTAGTGTAGTGTAGTGTAACTGGTGGGGGAGCAGGGGTTAGTGTAGTGTAGTGCAGTGTAACTTATGGGACAGCAGGGGTTAGTGCAGTGTAGTGCATTATAGCTGGTGGGGCAGCAGGGGTTAGTGTAGGGTAGTGCTGTGTAACTGGTGGGGCAGCATGGGGTAGTGTAGTGTAGTGTAACTGGTGGGGGAGCAGGGGTTAGTGTAGTGTAGTGCAGTGAAACTTGTGGGGCAGCAGGGGGTAGTGTAGTGTAGTGCATTATAGCTGGTAGGGCAACAGGGATTAGTGTAGTGCAGTGTAACTGGTGGGGCAGCAGGGGTTAGTGTAGTGTAGTGCATAATAGCTGGTGGAGCAGCAGGGGTTAGTGTAGCTTAGATAGGGACAGCTTAGGGTCCACAATATGCCTATGCACCATGGACGCACCATTTTTAGTATTTATTTTTTTCCCTGATTTTTGTCCTCTAAACCTAGGTGCGTCTTATGGTCAGGAGAGTCTTATGGTCCCAAAAATATGGCAATGAGCCAATACCTTTTGAGGCAGTGCCAGTTAAATTCCTTGGTACAGGATTGAAAAAAAAATTCTAGTCCAAGTAGCTGTGTTGAATACTAAAGAAGTCCAGTAGAATTAAATGTATTCCTTCTACATATTTTATAATATGGGTAAATATTTAACCCCTATAGATAGTATGTGACTGCAGAATAACTAGGCATATGCAGACCTGTTAGAATACCACATCCTTCTAAAGACAAAAGGATAAAGAACAGGCACAAGACAATCTTCAGCTCTCAACAGGAGACACATTTGCCATGTTTAATATAATAGTTATGACAGAAATAGAGGCTTCTGAGGATTCTGGGTGAAATAGAGGCTTATAATATGAAGAAATGATTGAAATAAGTGCAGATTTCACAAGGCTTACTGTGATGGTGAAATTATTTTTTTTTCCTCACAGAAAATGCCAGGCATGTGTTCTAATTTGCTTTATATTGGTGCTGTTGGATTTGTGACAGAAACACATTAGTTGTCCATTAAAATATGGGAATATTCCTAGCGCAGGCAGGATCTGCAAAACAGAAATACCCTGGGCATTATATGAATCCCCCTCAGCAATCTGTGCTAAAATATAAAAGAGAAAATTGTGCTGAAATTACTTGGAGCCATAGACATTAACCCAGCTGTGTCTGCAGGATCAGTCCATGAAGAAAGAGGAAGCCAATGCTGCTTTCATGGCCTGGAAGGCAGAGAAGATAAAGGAACTGAAAGAAAGTCAAATTAAGCAGAAACAGCAAGAAACCAAAAAGCTGGAGGAAATTCAAGACATCGCACGAAGGAAGGAGGATTGCAGAAAGGTACACCAATTATTTCGTAGAAACGAGTTAATTACATTCATTTCTGAGTATAATGAACCATTAATCAACATACACAGTTCTGGTACTTGCCACAGTAGGTCACATATTTTGTATGGGTTCTGTGGGCTATTAGGAAGCAGAGTAGGATTTGTTTACCCTCAGGTCTCCTTCACAGTAAGGCCATACATTCCAAATGCAACGCATGCATTCACAGCTCTATTTGCGGTTCCATCCATTGCCTTGTTGATCCGATTTACTATGGTGAATGGGTCAGTGCTGCGTTTTAACCAAAAATGCGTGCAATAGTGTGATATAGCAATGCACTGCTGCTCAGAAGTGAGAACATCAGACACTGCATCCAATGCCTATTATTGATGTTCGTGTGTATCGCACACTATACGTGTCGCTGAAATGGCGACTTGTATAGTGTGAATGAGGCCATAGTTGGTGCAGCCTTTTATCTGCTTGGTAAGGTTGATCATAGACACCATTTGTACAAGAATAAAATTCCATATGTGCCGTACCTCCAAACCTCTAGATGATCTTTCAGCCATGAAACTTCTAGAGGATCCTATAAGCTTCACCATAGCCTTTATTCAGTAAATCTTTCTCTTGAGTTTTCTCACAAGAGATCTTTTCTCATTTTGGGCTTGAATCAGTTCACTTTTTCTATTAAGTTTTCTCCTAGTAGATAATTTTTCATCTTCTGTTTAAAATATGTTTTGCACTCTGCATTTGAAAAAGTACTGTAGGTGAAAAAGTACTGCCCATATTAATATAAATATTTCCTTGCTTGCTGGTGGCTTAAAGAGAGTCTGAAGCGAGAATAAATCTCGCTTCAGACCTCATAAATAGCAGGGGCATGTGTGCCCCTGCTAAACCGCCGCTATCCCACGGCTTAACGGGGGTCCCTGATCCCCCAAATCCCCTCGGTGCAGCAGGGGGAGTGCTTCCTGGTTGGGGCAGGGCTAACCGCCGCAGCCCTGCCCCACGCGCATCTGTCAGCGCGTATCTCCGCCTCTCCCCCGCCCCTCTCAGTCTTCCTTCACTGAAAGGGGCGGGGGAGAGGCGGCGATGCGCCGCTGATAGACGCGACTGGAGGCAGGGCTGCAGCCATTAGCCCTGCCTCCAGGAGCGACCAAGTCTGCGACCAATTGTTGCAGTGAGGGGTTTGGGGGTGAAGGGACCCCCGTTTAGCGGCGCGATAGCGGCGGTTACTTTGAGCTCTGAAGCGAGATTTATTCTCGCTTCAGAGTCTCTTTAAAAGGCATTTTATTTATAATGTGAGAATATCACATAGGAAAAAAAGTGAATTGGATCGGGCCCTTTATCAGCAAAAATAGCAATTGCAAGTTGGTAAGTTGAGTAATGTCAAGCTAAAGTTTTTTGTGGGCATCTTAATTTGATTCCTTTACACTTACTGGTGGCTGAAAAGGTATTTTATTAATTAGATGAGAAAACCTCTCCTATGAGAAAAGTACAGTATATACTCGCATATAAGCCAACCCGCGTATAAGCTGAGGTACCCACTTTTCCCTCAGAAACCAGGAAAAAGTTATTGTACAAGAAGAAAAGAGGCGCCAAATGAGTAAAAATAGATTAAACTTTTAAAACACAAAAATGTATTAACGTTTGAAATGTTAAAAAATTTAATGATGCACTCCAAGGTTCTTTGCAACACGTTTCACAGGTATGATCCTGCTTGAAGTCCATAAATGCCAAGGAAATCCCGCTACACCAGATAGTAGGGTGAAAAATGGAAAATCTTTTATTCTTGATCCAACATCAGTGTTACAATGAAAAGCTCACGCGTATCGGAGCAAAGAATGGCTCCTTAATCATAGCTTACAAAAGCATGTGTTACACAGATTAAATAGTGTGAGGCCACACCCGAAGTGGTGTGTGCATTGGCCTTAAAGGTACATAAATAGTATTTTAAAAATGGTGTAAGCCACTATAGTACAAATACATAGAATCACTAAATAATTAGTTAGTTAAAAACACATAGACATAGCATCAGATTGCAAACTACCCATAGATCATTACACATGTGGAAACAGACGACATAAATCCTAAAGAGACGCACAAGTCAAATAACTAACAGATGCTTGTAGAGCCAAAGGGGAGAGAAAGGAGAGGGGGAAGGAACAAGAGAAGGAAAAAGACAAAATTGGATACAAATTATTTGTCATAAAAAGTGTTGAGGTCCAATCTGGAATTGAGCCCCAAAGGGGCACGGGTCCCTAATTTCCATATCCAAAAGGCTTCTCGTCTTAATAATCTGTTATATAGATCTCCTCCCCTAAGTGGGTATGATAGTCTTTCTATGCCCTGGAATTTAAATCCAGACATATTACCTGAATGAGCATAGAAAAAGTGCTTGGAAACGCTAGAAGCATGACTGTAATAAGCAGCATTCCTGAGACACCTTCCAGCGCCATTATAGTTTTCTGAAATCCTCTGACGGAGGGGACGAGAAGTACACCCCACGTACTGTATCCCACATTCCATGCAAGCAACCAAATAGACAACATTTTAAGTCTGGCAATTAATATACTGTTTAATGTCATAGTTGCTGTGTCTGGAAAGGGAGACAATTTCACGTGTTTGGTTGTGAACTCTACAATAGCGGCAGGTGTTATAGCCGCACCTATATGAGCCTTTATGTGCTAGCCAGGTCGGTTTAGGCTTGTCTTCGCTCTGAAACAAACTGGGGGACAAGCTGGTGCCCAAAGTGTGGGCCCGACGTGAGGAAAAACCACACCCTCCAGCTAGAACCGCATACAGCTTAGGGTCAGAGTGAAGAACAGGCAGGTATTTTTTAATAATACTAACAATTTGGTTATACTCCAGGCTATATGAGGTGACAAAATGAATGCCTCTATTGGCTTGACTGTCCCTACGTCCTGGCCTCGGAGTAAGTAAAGCTGTTCTGGTCTTTTGTAACACTCGGTTTTTTGCTTCTGTTATTTGGTTTTCCCGATACCCACGGCAGAGAAGTCTCAATTGTACCAAGTTAAGTTCTATCTGTAATTTGGCTGGATCAGAGCAGTTCCTAGCCGCTCTGATCATTTCTCCATATGGAATGGACTTCAATGTATGCTTAGGGTGGCAGCTCGTGGCTAAAAGCAACGAGTTGCCCGCACACTCTTTTTTCTATATGTTCTGGTCTGTATCCTCCGCGATGCTACATGGCCATTCAAGGAAAGATCCAAATAGTTAATTTTTGTGGCACTGTGCGACATCGTGAAGGACAAGTTCAAATTGTTATCATTACAGTATGTTAAAAACCTGGGGAGCTATGATCCTGCTTCATCAGGTAGGAAAAAGTTATTGACTCACGTATAAGCCCCATCCCCAGTATAGCCCCCTCCACAGTAGCCAGATGAGCCCCCAGTACAAGTCAGCCCCCTTCCTTGTAGCCAGATATGTCCCAAGATACCACTAGAAGGCATCATAGATATGAGACACAGTGATTGCCACATTGGAAGAATCCCAATCATTGCACCACTGACACGTTGCTTGCACACTCCGCTCCACAAGCCAGGGGACACAGGTAGTCTTGAGCTTTGCACACCATGTTGCAGGTGATGTGGAGCACAGACACAGCAGGGAGCCAGCTGGCAAGAGCAAAATCACTAGTGCACAATCCATACAATCCTCTGCCAGTAACAAAATGTGCTCCACCATCCGTTCTGCTCCACTGACTTGCATATGGGGGGGGGGGGTAACTTTTCGCCACATTTTTTGTGCTGAAAAATTAGGCTTACACACGAGTATATAAGGTATATGGAATCATGGTCCACGGAGTTACACTTTGGGCAAAACCAAATCCATTTGAAGGTTTAGTACTAGTCCACCAGTTTTCAGGATTGCTAATTCGTCATTATGACCAACTGCTCTTTATAGTCTACCGCTATTAACACAATTTTACCAACTCTGATGCTGACAAAGTGAAGGTAATCAAACTGTTTTGCTAGGCATTTGAAAAGTGGAAAGAGACCAAAGAAGATCATTTAAAAGAAAAAATTCTTAAGGAAAAGCACAGTGAAAGAGAAAAGAAGGAGAAGGAACAAGAAAAAATTGCAGAGAAATTGAGCAACAACAAGACTGCTTACAAAACATGGTGAGATTACTTACTCTACTATAGTTATATTGGTTAGGTTTAAAGGGACTCCGAGCAGTGCAGAAACTATGGAAAGATGCATATCATTTGAAAGCTCTCTTTCTCCTCTTTCCAATGATATATAAACCGCCGCCCTACGCCTTTTAGTTTTCGCAATTTTCGCGATTGAAATTGCCGCGGCCGCGATTTCAATCGCGAAAATAGAGAAAACTAAAAGGCGTAGGGCGACGATTTAGGTGTCGCCAGAAAGAGGAGAAAGAGAGCTTTAAAATGATATCCATCTTTCCATAGTTACTTGTATTACACAGGACGACACTTTCCCCAGTGTCAGCAGCTCCATTCAGCAGAATGAAGCTGCTGACTTTAGGAAAAAGTCGCCCTGTGTAATACAATGTAACTATGGAAAGATGCATATCATTTTAAAGCTCTCTTTCTCCTCTTTCTGGTGACACCTAAATCGTCGCCCTACGCCTTTTAGTTTTCTCTATTTTCGCGATTGAAATCGCAGCCGCGGCAATTTCAATCACGAAAATTGTGAAAACTAAAAGGCGTAGGGCGGCGGTTTATATATCATTGGAAAGAGGAGAAAGAGAGCTTTCAAATGATATGCATCTTTCCATAGTTTCTGTACTGCTCGGAGTCCCTTTAATAATTAGTGCTAGGTACTTTTTTTCTTAGAAAGGCTGAGGTTACAGAATAGGGTAGGGGGTAGTTAGATTTAACAATTATGGTTAAGTGTCCGGATGGATTGTTATGTTGGGAAAGGGGATGGGGTTTAGGCTTCTTGCACACGGGGACGTTACAGGCGCACATTAGTGCAGCCTGTAACGCTCCCCCAACGCACAGCAGTGTAACACAAGTGGGCTGTTCACACTGCCCACGTTGCGTTACATTGTAACGCAGCAAAGTGTTGCATGCTGTGCGTTCTATGCGGCTAAGCCGCGTTAGACTGTTTGCACATGCTCAGTAATGTTGGGGAGGAGCGGAGAGCGGCCAGGCACATGGCTAATTAATATTCACTGCACGTTGTGACGTGCAGTGTTTACTTCCTGGAGCGGCCGCTCTGTGCGGCGATTGGCCGGGCGGGACCACGTGATGCCGCATGCGTCCAAGAGTACGCATCACGGCATCACGGACGCCAGAGTGAGCTGCACAACGCGGCTCACTCCGACGTCCACACCAGAGAGCACCAGGTGTTGCGTTAGGGGCACGTTATGTGCCCTATAACGTCACCTAAACGCAACGTCCTGGTGTGTAACTAGCCTTAGCGTTATACATCAGCAGCGAGTTAAGGTTGAAGTGATGTAAGGAATTAGGAAGGTCTTAACATTGTGGTTGAACTTCAGTTTAGGTATTAGGAAGTGGATTACCTTGGGGAAAGGTTTAGGTTAGGTGTTAGGATGGAGATGGGAGGACTGTTTAGGGTTAGCCAATTGATAGTCGCAAAGCTGATTGTAAAATATCAGTAATCATACTTTGCCGTTATTCTATTAGTTGTAACCATCAGTGTCTGCGCTACAAACAAATGCACCCATGCAACCCTTTCAAATTCAGTCCACCAGTTTTACTAGGCTAATACCCGAGGGAGCCTCTCTGTGGGTGTATGTATGAAATTGCCGCTGGGAGACTTGGACGCAGGATATAGCCGATATATGGCTTACCCTGCTCCTGCACAAGTCCTGGAGGAATTAATTACTATTTCCCCTCCAGGTCCAAGTGGACGGTGGGGAATGATGTAATTCAGCTGCCAGCTATTGCTGGTGGCCAAATTAGAGTGTTTTAGAGTAACTTCAGCTCTGTCTTCTGCTTGCGCCAAAGTTACTCACTGTGCACACCAATAGCCATAATTCCTATTACGGTCTATGGTGGTGACGGCTGCGCCCAAATCTCCTGCACTGTTATTACAGCGCTCGCTCTGTGGTGCCTCGACTGTTTTTTGTTCGGATTCTATACAGTCACACAGCTTATGTCTGGCCAGTTTACGACTGGGCTTAATATTTAAGACTGGCGTAATGGAGAAAAAAATGCAGCTGCTGAAAGCCACCAATCAGTTTTGATTTATGAATCAATCAAGGGTCCCGATTAGATGCACTGGTCAACAAAACCACTTTCATTCTAATTTTCTTTGCACTCTCATGAATAAATTGGTACCACTGATCTTTATCATCTGATCTGCTCTTATACTATGCTATACAATCTTATAATTGTAAACCCCTCAGCTTTTAGTGTGATCATTAGCCTTTTATTTTACTGGAGTATTTTATATTAAAAGAGCGTGTATAGCTAATATGCTTGTAACATATGAATAATTACCTTGCTGAATGCTAAAATATAGGAATGAACGAAAGGAAACCGTGCTGCAGCAAAAGAAAAAGAAAGCAAAGAATGAGAAACTGGAAGAGAAGAAAATAAAATCTGAGAAACAAGAGAAAGAGAAAAGAGCAATGGAAATATATGAGCATTGGCTGGTAAGAAGTCATTTGGAGTTCTCAAAGAGACTCCGTAACAAAAATTGCATCCTGTTTTTTATCATCCTACAAGTTCCAAAAGCTATTCTAATGTGTTCTGGCTTACTGCAGCACTTTCTACTATAACAGTCTCTGTAATAAATCAATGTATCTTTCCCCTGTCAGACTTGTCGGCCTGTGTCTGGAAGGCTGCCAAGTTCTTCAGTATTGTGGTTCTGCTATGAACTCCCCCTTCCAGGCCCCTCTATGCACACTGCCTGTGTATTATTTAGATTAGGGCAGCTTCTCTCTTCTCTCTTATCTTTTACAAGCTGGATAAATCGTCCTCTGAGCTGGCTGGGCTTTCACATACTGAGGAGTTACAGACAAGGGCAAAGCTGTTTGCAGGAAGAAAAGAGCAGCCTGAAACTTCAGTGCATGAGAGATGCAGGGGGAAAGAAACACACAAATGATCTCTTGAGATTCAAAAGGAAGGCTGTATACAGCCTGCTTGTGTATGGATGTATTTTCTATGTGTGGACATACTGTACATCAACCTACTTCCTGTTTTGGTGGCTATTTTGTTTGTTTATAAACAAACTTTTTAAAACTGTTTTTAACCACTTTTAATGCGGCGGGGAGTGGCGAAATTGTGTCAGAGGGTAATAGGAGATGTCCCCTAACGCACTGGTATGTTTACTTTTGTGCGATTTTAACAATACAGATTCTCTTTAACATTGTGTTTTTGTTATATTCTTTACCCTAATTGTATTCTAGGGTTTCTAGTTATAAATCTGATTCTCAAACTTGTCAGTGATAACTATTTCTAAAAGTGCCAGAAGTGTTCACATGTCACAATTTTTCTCTATTTTCCACATTTTCTTTTTTTCTTTTCATTGTTCACCAATTTATAGACTATGTCCATATTTACAAAATGAGGAACAGACCCTTTTTATCAAAAAGGAAAAGAAAAAGGGGAGGGAGAGTATTCTCTATTACCACTTTGATATTTAAGTACTTGTCCTCCACTTTGGCATTTTACACTCTCTTTTCAGTAACCTTATTCCGAGTTAGTGGAACTTCGTTAAGCACTTTTTTTTTTAACTTGTTTACCTTTTTTTGCAATTAAGTAAAAGATAATTATTTTTTTTTACTTACATGGAGCTTTTACCTTTGAGGTCTTTGAAAGGAATCGGAAGTGAAATAAACTTATGATATATAATGAATTGTATGTGTAGTACAGCTAAGAAATAGAACATTAGTAGCACTGATATGAGTCTCATATTGTTTCCCGTACAGGAAGAGTTAAGAAACTTCAGTTGTTATCTATGCAAAAGAGCTTCTCTGAGCTCTCCGAATTAATTAAGTCAGAGAGCAATGCTATTTTCAGAAGCACATACAGTATACATTACAGAAACAATGAAAGACAACTTCAGATAAGGTTTTATTGCAGGGAAGTTCAAAGGTTCATCAGCTCTGCTCTATTTCATAGTTTAAAATGCAGAGCGTAGTTTGTGAACTATAAATATTAGAGAATGATGCAATGTTATAAATATGTTATAACTGAAAATAAAAATTATCTGTACTACACATGAAATTCATTATATCATAAGTTGTTTTTTTTTTTTTGCTTCATTGTCACCATAAAGTGAACCTTGAGACAAAATCTACTCCAAAAATCTACTCATCAGCACTGAAAAGGCTTGGTGTTTCTTTAACAGTTTCACAGCATCAGACCTTTGTTTTTCTTACCCAAGCCTCATTTTTAGCTGCACAGAAGAAAACTGCCCGGGCATTTTTCCCCTGATGCTGTGCAAAGCATGATGGGATTTCTGATGTTGTTCTCATTCTGCTGTTTTGGCGCAATTTTTTTTTTTTTTTGGATTAAAGATTTGAAGCCTAGTGCGTGCAGCTGGGAGGGGTGATCAGGACAAAGGACAGTTGGAAATGTGTATCATGCTCCCTGTCACCTCCTTTCAACCAAAAAGATGGCTGCCCCATGAAATCACTAACATTTGCCTGTTCTTTTAAAACAGGGTGGGTAAGAGATTATATTACCTATTTTAATTAACATAACTAATGTAACTTAATTGGGGGCTGATGTCACGCCCAAGTGAAAGGATATGTGGTTCATGCACCATCCCTCTCTCCCATATGGCATTATATTCCCTTTCACAAAATACTGTTCTAATCTTTTGGCTTCAACATAGATAATTACCACAGTAGCGCAAAGAGCTCTGGATGATCCTGAGGCTTTCCCGCTCCTCCAAGACCCCTCTGCTGCCAGCTGGGACCCTTCTTATCTTTGTGCTGGCGCAGTAGCATAGAGTCACTCCTGCACAGAGACAAAAGCTGTGCACAAGTGGCTCCATGGTACTGCACAGGCACGCGCCATTCTTCGTGCCTGCACAATGCAGCCACTCTCGGATATGGAAGGGAGTGCTGCTATGAGCAATTTTTAACATTGAAGTCAAAGATTGTTTAGATGGTCACAGTGCAGGAGGGGTGTATGAAGATCAGGGAAGCTTCTGGACCTCCTGCTGAGGTCAGTATCTAACTTTATTTTTTAAACCTGACTTCAGGTTTACTTTAAGGCCTCTTTCACACTCACCCCACTCGTTATTTATTTACTAGGGGACCTAAGCCCGTTAAAAAAAGGCTCTAGGTCTGTCCAGCATGTCAGTGCCCACACACCTGCTGCGTGCACCCGCACACCAGCTGTGCACGCGTGCCTGCATGCCCGTCGCACGCCCACCTCCCGCACCAACAGCTGCCCGCCCCCCTGTCCCTGTCCTCCTCCTGTCCCAACACATGCGCAGTAGCACAAAACCTCGGACACACAAACAGGAGGAGGATGACGCAGGGTCACTATGGGTTTTATTATATAGGATTTTGCATTGTGGTGCTCTGCCCCGCCTCTGCTTATCGCAAGGGCAATGTAAGTCTATGGGGACATACACACTATGGCAGTGCGGTGCGACGGAAGTAGCGAAATCGATGCAAGGCCACCACAAACTCTGCAGTGTGTTGGTGCATGGTCCATGCCTACAGCTTGGATTATGCCCCAGCGCAAGTCTATGGCAATTCAGTTAGTATGAATGCACGATCGCGGTTGCGGCATGCAGGCACAGAGCACCAAAACTTCAGTGAGGTACTTCCTGTCCAGCTGTGAGCATCCCGCTATTCAGGGGGGAAGAGCTATAAATATTAACCTGGCGGTGCACTCTGGTGCAGGGTAATATACTAGGGGAAATGGTGCGGTGCGATTGTCCTTTCCCAGGCTCTCATGCCGCAGGCCATTCGCACCACACCATGTGTAAAGCCTGGTACACACTTTCAATTATGATTGGCCAATGTAGTATGAGGGTCAATATACAGTGTTCTCCTCAGGCTCTTTTAGCCGGTTGCTCCACCCGGCTAATTTTGGTGAGCACCCAGCTGTCATCAGCTCACTTCCTCCTCTGCTGTAAGCAAAGTTGTGCAGCGAAGCACCAACCCTGCATTCTCTCATCTTGCCCCAACCGGCTGCTTTTTCATGCCACTCGGCTGGAGAAAATTCTAGGGTGTAGCTAAACCCTCAGACTACATGGAGGTGGTAAAATTGGTCAGTGATTGGCCAATCATAGTTTAAAGTGTGTACCAGGTTTTATAGTAGACTAAATCGCAGATCTGCAACAAGCTTGCAGCAAGTGGAGTAAGAACATTTGATCTGCATGCTTACTCAGCGTCAGTGTTTTCAAATGTACCAGAAGCAGGTAATCACCACGACAGTCAGAAAGGGAGTTGTTGTTTTTTGGGGGGGTTTTAAGAAAGAAAATAAAGTTTGCAGCTTCTACTTCCCTCCCAGTACAAGTTTCATCTTCTGTAAGTAACCTAAAACTGCACTGAAAAACACATTTCACTACCAACAAATAGATTATTAAAATAGATTAGAATGAAAATGAAAATCTTCTAATGACAGAATGCAGTGTCATTGGGGTAAAAAATGTAGCCGTTTAGTGCAGAAAAAACAGTATTTGTAATATTTTAACATGCTTTTTTTCAATTATGTGTAGCTCTCCCCTTTTTGCAGTCTATGCTTGTCAATCTATTCCTTATTTCCTTCCTAAATGTAACAGAAGGTAATTTTAATTTATGTAGCCAGGTCTGTTATTGGCTATTTCTGAGCCTTAGGCAAGACACGGCACGAATGTATCGGAATAGTCCAGCTCAACTACTGTTTTAAAGAATGTTTGGTTTTGCAACATATTCTTCATGTTTTCTATTTCTATGCCTTAAAAGGATATTCTAAATAAATACTGTACTGTAGTAAGCTCAGTTTTCAGAAATTATAATATTTTAAAGTTACCAAGGGGAATGCTACAGCAGTCCTTAATCCACAATGACTATCCTGTAGACTATTATTATTATTCTCATTATGATTAGTTAGAAATGGATTTGCAGTTTACGCACCATTATTTTTCTCTGATCCAAGTATATGCATGTCCTATCAGTGTTTGTCGTACTCCTCCCTAGATCCCATCTACTTTAGTAGCTAGTGTGCACACATGCAATTTTTTAAATACTGCACATGTCACACTGACACTCAAAAGCTTTATGCACATGCTAGAAGGTTGGGGCCGCATCCCCCGAGATGACACTTCAGCAGCCGCAACTTTCTTTCTACTTCCTTGTTCTGCATGTCACCTGTAGGTGACATGCAGGAGACCAAGGCATGCAGAGAGCGAGCTGTGGCCACAGGAAGATGTATCGGATTGGAGACCCGTTGCAGTGTCATCCGATGTTGTATCAGACAAGACTGTTCTTCAAGCATGTCTGCTACCAATATTCTGCTGTTAGGGGAGGTAGGGAGTGAGGTGGACAACTAGATCACCAGGGAAGCTATATAGGAGGAGGAAGGGAACCACTAGACTACCAGGGAAGCTGTATGGGGAGGGAGCAGGCACCACTAGAGCACCAGAGAAGCTATATACGGAGTGGGGGGGGGGGCAACTAGACCTAGACCACAAGGGAAGCTATATTGGGGAGAGTGGGGGCCCAGTAGACCACCATAGCAGTGATATGGGGATGTTTAAACTAGTCGTCTGTGTTTTTTCCTTAAGTTATACTCTAGTCAAACAATTTTTCTGGTTTCTCAAGAAAAAAATAAGTTCCTCTGGTTTATATTCAGCTGGTTTATATTATATATGTGTTACCTACCTTGACCAATACGGAGCCTCATAGATTAATCTCCCCTTATATTCAGTTTTATGTTGTTTTTTTACAGTCTTTGGAGGGGCTGAAAATGTAGACATACTGTTTTAATAGCAATCTCTGCTATGCAATGTTTTTCATTATGCCCTTTTTTCTGTTACATGGGTATTCTTTAGGTACTCTTTAGGTAGGGCTTTCTTTAACTGAAAAATACATTCTATAGCTCTGAAAAGCCTCTAGGATGTTCTTTGGCAATCTTTCAAACATGGAGTAATATAGGACACCTGAAATGAGAGGGATGTGGAGGCTCCCATATTTGTTTCCTTTTAAACAATACCAGTTGCCTGGTGTCCTAATGATCTTGCATCAGTACTGCCCGGCTGAATCACACATCTGAAACAAGCCTACAACAAATACAGTCAAACTCTATGGCTAAACGTATTAGAGACAGATTTTGATCAGGACAGCCAAACAATTTGCATTGTTAAAAAGGAAATAAATATGGCAGCCTCCATATCTCTCCCACTTCAAATGTCCTTTAAGGACACAAAATAGGAGAGGGTTAGGTTCCACCTTACTTTCTATCCCCATTTGTAAATGGAGTACCTGTCGGTGTACAAAGTTAAGATATTATTTTTATCTCAATTTTACTGAACATATTATCACGTCTTTTACAGTATTTTTTTCCTTACATTTTTGGACACGAGCTGCCTCAATTTCTGCACTTTGGCTGAATAACAAAATCTGAATTTCTATGAACTGGATTAGGTTCATGACCCTCGGCAAGTCATATATGTCTTTTTTTTTTTTTTTTTTTTCTTTGGGTTATAAATGGCCTCTTTTGGGATTTTTGTCCACGCAAGAGTAACACCAATGCTTTACACTGCTTGTTACCGTATTTGCTTGCATATAAGTCGACCCGCGTATGAGCTGAGGTACCCTCTTTTCACTCAGAAACCAGGAAAAAGTGATTGACCGGCGTATAAGCCCCTCCCAGTATAGCCCCCTCCACAGTAGCCAGATGTCCCCCAGTACATGTCAGCCCCCCCCCCACAGTAGCCAGATGTTCCCCAGTACATGTCAGCCCCCTTCCACATAGCCAGATGTGCCCCAAGGATGATACAGCTGTGTCTCAAGATGCCATTAGATGGCATCATAGATATGAGATATGAGACACAGCGATTGCTATACAGGAAGAATCCCCAATCATTGCACCGCTGACACGTTGCTTGCACGCTCTGCTCCACAAGCCAGGGGACTCAGGTAATCTTGAACAGTGCCCTCTGTACGCCATTTTGGAGGGGCTGGGGGACACGAACACAGCAGGGAGCCAGCTGGCAAGATCAGGATCACTAGTGCAAGATCCTTACGCTCCTCTGCCAGTAACAAAACCTGCTCCACCATCTGTTCTGATCCACCGACTCCAATATAAGCCGAGGGGGTAACTTTTCAGCACATTTTTTTTTGTGCTGAAAAATTAGGCTTAAACGCGAGTATACAAGGTAATTCTTTTTTCCACACTTACAATATTTGTGATGCTAAAAAGAAAAAGGTTCATGATACATTGCAGTTCAGTAACTGTTTGCTATTGTCACTTTTTTACAGGAGAAAAAGGAACATCAGGAGAAGTTTGAAAAGAGAAAGAAAAAGTATGACACGATGTCAGATGATTATGATTCCACTCCTCCGTGGAGCCCGCCAGGCAGAACTATACCAGCGGGGAGATGACTGCTGCCCCAGTTCTCTCACTCCTAAACATGAATCAATATTTCTCACCACCACAAAGTGATTATTTGTGATTCCTTATTTTGGTCCCACACATTTACACAGAAAGGTGCAATATTGAATTGGTGTTCTAGTGTGACACAGTGACCTGTAAAATGCTGAACAGGAAAATGTCAGCTGTTTTATGACATTATCTAGTAGCACAATAGAGTTAGTTTGGCCCACAGGTCCCAGTATTTTCATGTAGCTGGGCCAAAAACTGGCATCTTTTTGAACTGTTGCATTATCATCTTGCTAGCATTTTGCACAGGCTTGCTAATTTATTATATTAATAAATGTAAATATTTAAGATTTTAAAAGTGTGATCCACGTGGAAAAAAAAAAGAAAACCCCTTAGCACTGACCTGATGGCACGTGTCCCCTTTTTGTCCAGTCATGAGCTCTCATCTGTTATGGCTTTTTCATCTTAGGAGTTCAGCCTAGGGTGTAAAGCACATACGGATTTTGCACTGTTCTCCCTGGTTATGAAGGTTACAGGTCAAAACCTAATATATTAAAAATTGCTCTCCTCCTCCTCCTCAGCTATCTTTAACAATATCTCCTTTATGTATACTCGTATTAACCTCGTCTCTTGACTTTTCTCTAAGGTCGCATTCACAGTGCCACATTGTGGAGCTGCGTCATAAAGTCTTATAACACAGCTTACCACACTGCATTGATAATCCTATGGGCCGTTTACAGTGCGACGTTATAGTCCCGTTGAAAATGTTACGTTGTGTAGCTCACTGCTTGCAGTGCGTTACCTCTAAATGCAAGCACGTTGCGACTTTAACAGTACATTAAAACACAACGTCCCACTGTAAAAGTGCCCTAAATCTTATGTAACACTGACCATTTATACCTGTATTCTGTTTAACACTACTGACACTTTTTAGACTTTTCCCAACTAAAACAAATTGTCAAGATTTTTTGGCCAAAAAGCTAGAGCGTGTACAGGTGTACCCCAGCATAGTTGAACAATTAATTGGTGATCTATCTAGTTGCATCACTAACTACCTATGGCTTTTGGTGTTGTGGAACTGTCTTGAGCAAAATTTTCTTGAGCTTCTTTCTCCATAAAATAGTGCAGCCTGTTTAGGCAGGAGCTGAGCAGCATATCTAAAAAGTGATTGTTTAAAAACATTCACCCAAATCAATTTTCAAACTATAATTAGATGTCAGCAAAGTGTGTACTTTACCTTAGCCCCTTTCAAACTTTAAATCTACTTCCTCTAAACCATTTTATCCTTACACCTTACACCTTTATATCATTACAAACACTAACTTATGATATGCTGCTCAAAATATTACCTATCCTTAATATTTTTTCCTATTGTAGCCCTTATCTGCTCCACCACTAATTTTGAGCCTGAGGGGAACCATACTTAAAGTAGAATAACCTAGCTGGACAACCTCTTAAGCTACATACACACGCTCAACATGCAAACGACACAACATGCAAACGACCACCTGCACAACACAATGAACCGAACGACCTGGCGTATCGCACGATCTGTATATCCACATGTCCTTATGGATAAAGGACCAACTCATTTACACACTGCGCACGATAGCGGAATGACAGACTACACATTGAAAAGTACAAGTCATTTAACAGTCGTTCAAACGACTTGTACACACGGACCATCTGCACAATATCAGACAACCATAGGCCAACATAGATCGGACGGTTGGATCGGGTGCAATGCCTGTTATCAGTCGCGAGTCAAGTTATTTGCACGGGCCTTTAGATGAGCTGAATAGGCAGAAATTGAGTGACTAGCACCAGTACACTCCATTAACCACCACTGATTAAATCTAATCTTACTGGCATGACCAAACAGGAAAAAAAAGATTAGTCAGATGATTTACTACATTCATAAAATTGACTGTTGATTGAAATTAGATCTTGTTAGCAGAAGTTATGTATAGTAATCACGTTAGCATTTTGTTGATTCTGTAAACTCCTGAATTTATAGAAATCTGTCAGTTGTTCATCCGAGGTCTATATTTGAAAATTAATAAAATATGTTAAAAAACAAAACAAAACACAGAGGCACTGCAATTCCAATCAAAAACACCCTTACCCGGAATATTACTAAAACAGACTGTGATGAGCAAGGCAGATGCTCTGTTTTACAGGTGGAATTGTACTCGAAGACCTTATATCTAATTCACTAATATGCCCCTCCTGAAGCTGTATTTTCCTTATATCAGAATCTTTATTTTGCCAAGTGCGACTGAAGTCATACACGGAATTGGTTGTGGATCACATGGCATTGGCAATAGAGCAAAGGCAAATCCTGCTCCCATCTCAAAAAGGACAAGGAAAAACAAACAGGACAAGTCCCTTTATTCTCCCAACCACATCCCCATATTTAGTTCACATTTGCAATATGTAATAAGTGGAACAATAACTGAGCAGATAAAGTTTGCTCCCCATCTGTCATAAAAATCTTGGGGAATGTTGATTATCACAGTGTAAAAGCATATCTCCATCTCAAAAACAGTAAGCTCTCATGAAATAACTTCTATATAGTTCATGCATTTTACCAGACGATATTATACAGGCATACCTGTGGTTTCTCTATTTTCTAAGGTCACTGTGGTGTCTCTTCTGATTTTATTGTGAAAGCTGCCTTAGGCTGTATTCCCACCTGTGCCGGACCACATGCTGCTAGTGGGAGCTGATGATTCGCTATGGTCCAGCTGTAGCCCGGGGCGGATACGCTCCCCATATACTATATGGGGGGACCCATCCGCCTGCACAGGATTATCATGGACTGCACAGAGGTGCGGGCCGCTTATTGCATCAGATCCCGTGGATCCATTGCAGCGTGACAAGTGTGAAAGGCTCCTATTTATAAATTAGGAGCCATTTACTGTGGAGCAGAGAACATACAAAAATGTCATTATCCACTCAAGTGGGAAAAGAGCCTAACATGGCTGAGTTTAGTGCTAAGGAGATAGTAGTGATTACTCCTAACTATGCATACATGTACTGAGCATTAGTGTTTAATTTCGGCATAACAAATGCGGAACACACAAATACTATGGACCACCATCACACTTCAGTACCGAACCAGCTGAATGAAGTTCACTACTTATGCTTGCCAGCCCGTTTCACTTGACTCCAATACTTCCTCCTTCCGGCTTTTGAAGTGTGGTGGTTGACCGTAATTGTGTGCACCGAATATGGTATGCTGAATTCAAACACTAACACTACACAGCAACCTTCTTTGTGTTTAGAATCCCTTCTTTATGTAGATCGAATATGTGATTGCAGTAAACCCAGACCAGCAGAGAGGGGAGCATTCTGGGTATCTTTCACACCATCGTATACTGTCGTTACGGCTTCCAGCAAGTTTCCTAAAAAGGATGTAGCAGCTACATAATAACGTTATTGGCAATCATTTACAACACAGGTTGTAAAGTGATGCCATTTGTATTTCAGATTTTTGTACTAAAGTGCAGAAACACTTGAAATATCTTCAAACAACTTCACATTATGTATAACAATGCTTGAATAGTTTGCAAGTGAGTCATTTGTAGCCAGCCTTAATTACTTTGAATGAGCTATCCTTTCCACCGTACTAATATGTATTGATCATAGCTATTGTTTAGCTGCGCTGCAGTTAACAAGATGGGTATGTAGGATGAAACAAATTTTTGAACTGTTCAACACATATGCAAAACTCATTGCTAAGGAGACGAGAATAGTCTTTGCTTTCAACTAGTCTACTAGGCATGAAAGCTACAGAGAAATACTTTTTACTGTGTTTACTGGGCACTTGTAGTGGGTCTTTGGATATCCTAGTGCACCCACGGTTATAAAATAATAAAAACAAGATGTATGCTTTAAAATAAGTTATTGAAAAGAAATAAAAAAATATTTTTAAAGGGTCATTGTCACTTTTCATATGTGGTGTGCTAAGCATCTGTTTTATCATGAAAGAGATTTTAATATGCTTCTCCTTTAAATTCTTTGTGCCATTTTTGAGTTATTGCCATCTGCTGATAAGCTGTCACCAAATGTCAGTCTGATATGTATTTCATTTTCATGATCTGAGTGACATGTCAGCACTTAATATAGTAATTAAAAGTTAATCTATAATATATAGATGGGATTTACTATCTAGTAGATTCTAATTGTTTGTAAATACTCTTACTATAAATACTGTATTAAGTGCTGACCTGTCACTCAAAGCTGTACAATAAGTAGTAGATGCAGAGGACAAACCTGCCTACATAACAAGTACAGACTATGACACAGGAAGAGAAAGGACTCTGCCCAGTTGAAACTGCTGTCTAGGCAGTGAAGAACATAATATTCAATAGGTAGAAGAATACAATTGTGGCTAATTAATTTAGGTTAATAGAGAAAAGAAGATGGGTAGGTGAGTTTAACGAGAAAGAGATGTAAGTGAGACAGGAGCTGGGAAGTGATTTAACCTTTTAGCAGCCACATATAACAAAGCTATATGCGCGCTGCAGGGGCAATTTATTTATTTTTTGCCTTCCCCAGACTAGCAGGGTAATGCAGAGCTGCACAGGGAGCTGTCATATTTACCTGTTCCGGGTGGCTGAATTGGCTTCTCCTCTCCTCCACTGGCAGCATGCCGACATCCTCTTCGGAGTTCCGATCACATGATATGACGTGTGATCGTAACCCTGGGAATGGTGTCAGTGTTGCAGCTCCACCCCGTGGTAGAAGAGGGGTGATGGAAGTCTCTCTTTCATCATCCCCCTTCCACCATCGGCCAGCGCTGCAATGCTGACACCATCGCCTGGGTTACGATCACATGTCAAATCGTGATCGGGACTCCGAAAAGGATGCCAGGAGTGCAGTGCTGCCAGTGAAGGAGAGGAGAAAGAGGTGGTAAATATAAAGAAGCTCCCTGCGCCGCTCTGCATAGCTGCATTTGGCAGCAAAACAACGTATGCCGTTAGAAGATGCCCTGGCAAGCATTATCTGATTCGAGACAATTTGTGCAGGGCACTTAGCAGGTTAAGGTCAAAGCAATACAGCTTGAATTTGATCCTCAGGTAAAATGGAAGCCATTGCAGCCATTAGCAGAGATAAACTACAGTTGAGAAATAGTGATCCAGCTGCAACATTCATGATAAATCAGCATAGTGTACAAATGGCATCTCATGCAAAATGAGGATGGACATTGCCAAGAAAGGTGATGTAAAGAGATGCAGCAAAACGACTTAATAGGGCAGGATGGTGTCTAATGAGATAACAAACTGATCACCAGCAGGGCCGTGCAGAGGGTCCTTAAGTGGGGGGTGCTCAAATTTAAAAAAGGGGTCTGGCGACATCTTCCCCGCATGCCCCCTCCTCGTTTCTGGCTAGGGGGGTATTGGTTGTCATGTTAGTGCTGAATGCAGATGCAGGGTGCCATGTGGGTTCTGGGTGTGAGTACAAAGTGTCATGTGGGTTCTGGCTATGTTTGGGTATCGAGTGTCATGCGGGTGTTGATTGCAAGTACTTAGTGCCATGTAAGATCTGGGTGAATGTACTGGATGTCATGTGGGTGCTGGGTGCAGGTACTGGATGTGACATGGGTGCGAATACTTGGTGCCATGCCTGTACTGGGTGATGGTACTTTATGTGCGGGTACGGGTTAAGTGGGTGCTTGGTGCAGATAAAGGGGGCAATGTGGAGGCTGTGTGCAGGTGTGAGTACTGGGTGCAATTTCAGGTATGGGTGCAGATACTTGCAGATACTTATACCTTTATAGCAGTATCAAGCAGACTTTGTGTCTCCTTCCAACCAACTCTTTTGGCGCCACCACCCTCAAATCAGCAGTGATAGGTGCCCACTGTTAGTGGGTTAGAGTGGGCACAGTGGAGCCCACAGTGGAGGCACAGACTCACCTTTCATTACTGGGACCTCTGTCCCACTTGATCAGCACCCAAGCTTCTTTTCAGGCCAAGAAGAAGTGGTTACCAATATGCAGTGGTTGCTAAGCATTAGTAGATGCAAAACTGCAGTAAGTGCCAAGGTGCAACGGGAGCCCAGATACAGTGGGTGGTAAGATGCAAAGGTTCACTTTGTGCTAAGTTGCAGTGGGTGATGAGATGCCAAAGTGCAGTCTGTGTCAATCTGCTGTGGGTACCAAGGTCCAGTTTGTATTGGGTGTTTATTTGCAGTGGGTGCTATGCAGTATTGGGTGCTGAATGAGTAGCAGATGGTGATAAACAATAGTGGGTGCCATGTGAGTGCTAATTGGTACAGGGAGATATGTGAGTGTTGGACATGAGTGAGTAGGGAGTGTCATGTGTGGTCTGGATGTGTGCCATGGTAGAGTACTCTCCCATATGGGTTCAGACCAAGGATGGGTACTGGGTGCTATTTGGGTCCTGGCCATGGACGGGTACTGGGTGCTTATAATGGCTTTGGAACTTGGTGGCGTGCGAGTACTGTTCCATGTGGTTGTTGGTTATGAGGGTATGTGGGTCTTAGATACAAATACTGAGTGCCAAGTGGGTACTGGGAGTGAGTACATGGTGACATATGGGTGATGGGTGCTGGCTAGTGGGGTATTTGTTGTCATGTGGGTGCTAAAGGCAGATGCTGGGTGCCATGTGGGTTCTGGGTGCTGACACAGGGTGTCATGTGGATTCTGGCTGTATGGGTGTGTATCAACTATCATGAAGGTGTTGATTGCAGCTCAGTCCCTTGTGAGTTCTGGGTGTAAGTACTGGATGTCATATTGTGAGTGGTTGGTGTTTGTACTGGGCACTAAGTGGAGGCTTAGTGCAACTGGAACTACTGCAGATGAAGCATGTGGGTGTTGGGTGCAGGTACTGGGTATCACATAGGTGCGAATACTTGGTGCCATTCCTGCACTGGGTGCTAGCTATGGGTGGGCATTGTGTGTTATGTGGGTTCTGTGTGCAGGTACTTTGGGTGCTAGTACTAGTTATGTGAGTGCAGATAGTGGGTGCCATGTGAAGGCGGTGTGCAGGTGTGAGTAGTGAGTGCCATGTTGGGACTGGGTGCAAGTACTGTGCCATGTGGTGTGGGTGTGAGTACTGGGTGTCAGCTATAGGGTGAAGGGGTGCAGGTACTGGGTGTCATGTGGCTGTTTGATGCAAGTACTAAGTGCCATATTGAGGCCAGATGTGAGTATTGGGTGCAGGGTGCAAGTACTGGGTGCTTGCTATAGTGGGGGTTACTGGTTGAGTGTAATGTGGGTGCTGAATATTGGTGGGATTGTTTTTGGTGCAGGGGGTGGGAGATCACTGTGGGTACTGCTATAAATGGCATAGTTGCTGCTAGGGGAGGTAGAGGTTAGTGCGGTTGCTGGGGGAGGTAGAGCTCAGTGTGGGTGCTGGGGGAAGGGTAGGTCACTGTGGGTGCTGGGGGGGGGGAGTAACTGTGGGTGCTGTAGAAGGTAGAGGTCAATATGAGTGCTGGAGGAAAGGGAGGTCACTGTGGGTCCTTTGGGGGAGGTCACTGTGGGTCTTGGGGAAGGTCGAGGTCATTGTGGGTGCTGGAGGAAGGGGAGGTCACTATGGGTGCTGCTGTGAGTGGCATAGTTGCTGCTAAGGGAGGTAGAGGTCAGTATGGGTGCTGGGGGAAGGGTAATTCACTGTGGGTGCTGTGGAAGGAAGAGATCAGTATGGGTGCTGGAGGAAGGGTAGGTGACTGTGGGTGCTGGGATAGTCAGTGTAGTTACTGGAGGAGGGAGTGGATGCTGGGTGTTGGGAGAGGTCGCTGTGGGCGCTGGCAATGGGATAGAACACTGTAGGTGCTGTTTTTGGAAGGTCCCTGTGGGTGCTGCAGGGGACAGGAAGGTAGCCACTGGGGGAGGGAAAGATTACTGGGGGAGGGATAGGTCAGTGTGGGTGCTGGGGTAGGCAGGATCACTGCTGGAGCTGGGGAGGGAGAGGTCACTGTGGGTGCTAGGTGGAGGGAGAGGTCACTGTGGGTGCTAGGTGGAGGGAAAGGTCACTGTGGGTGCTGAGGGAGGGAGAGGTCACTGTGGATGCTAGGTGGAGGGAGAGGTCACTGTGGATGCTAGGTGGAGGGAGAGGTCACTGTGGGTGCTAGGTGGAGGGAGAGGTCACTGTGGGTGCTAGGTGGAGGGAAAGGTCACTGTTGGTGCTGGGGGAGGGAGAGTTCACTGTGGATGCTAGGTGGAGGGGAGAGGTCAATGTGGATGCTAGTTGGAGGGAGAGGTCACTGTGGGTGCTAGGTGATGGGAGATATCACTGTGGGTACTGAGGAGGGAGAGGTCAGTATGGGTCCTAGGTGGAGGGAGAGGTCACTGTGGGTGCTAGATGGATAGAGAGGTCACTGTGGGTGCTGGGGGAGGGAGAGGTTACTGTGGGTGCTAGGTGGAGGGAGAGGTCACTGTGAGTGTTAGATGGAGGGAAAGGTCACTGCGGGTGCTGAGTAAGGGAGAGGTCACTGTGGATGCTAGGTGATGGGAGATATCCCTGTGGGTACTGGGGAGGGAGAGGTCAGTATGGGTCATAGGTGGAGGGAGAGGTCAGTATGCCACACTAGGATTCCTGTTTGGACCTCTTCACTTCAGTGTCCCGGGCGGGGGCGGAGCTTCCCACGGGTGGGGCTTATCGTGGTCAGGGGTGGGGCTTATTTTGTGCACCGAGAGGGGCCTTTTTTGAGGCTTTTAAAAGGGGGTGGTGCCTGGGCACCCAGAGCACCCCCCCTCTGCACGTGCCTGATCACCAGTACCAATTATACATATAAAGGGTAATGTGTATAAACAACTTCACATGCACCATGTCAATTATATAACATAAATTTGCACCAGAAAAAGAGTTGACTCTTGGGTGCATGTGAATAGAAAAAATCCTTTAATATAAATCACTCATTATAGACAAAACATGATACATAAAATCTCTTTGAAAGACCATCAAGTATCTATTCATTAACCTATTTTGGTTCCTGGACGTAGTTTCTACGTCCAGGAACCATGCGCGCTACCGCGCGCTCCCGCGGCCGATCGCGCGCGTGCACGCACACTCCCGGCCGCGGATTCGGTAGCCAGGGAATCGATGTATCGGGCTACGGTGCCCGATCATTGATTCCTCTCCCCCGCTGAAAAAGCGACAGCTTCTCTCAGAAGCTGCGCCTTTTCTGGCCGTTCCCTTCCCGATGCGTCACTGTAAGCGTATGTTACGCTTAGAGTGACGTCATGTAAACAAACTCATGGCCGCCATCTTGTGGCCAAAAAGTAATAAAAAATAAATTGAAAATTAACACACATTTACATTATAAATCTATTGTTTACCTCCCACCCTCCCAAAACTACCCAAATAAAATGTTTACAATAAAAAAAAAAAAACCATTACAATAAAAAAAAAAAAAAAAACATGTAAATATTTACCTAAGGGTCTAAACTTTTTAAATATCAATGTAAAGATGAAATATTTCTATATTTTTTTTATTTTAAACTTGTAAATAGTGATAGATGCAAAACGGAAAAAATGCACCTTTATTTCCAAATAAAATATTGTCGCCATACATTGTGATAGGGACATAATTTTAACAGTGTTATAGCCGGGACATATGGGCAAATACAATACGTGAGTTTTAATTATGAAGGCATGTATTATTTTAAAACTATAATGGCTGAAAACTGAGAAATAATGAATTTTTTCCGTTTTTTCTTATTCTTCCTGTTAAAATGCATTTACAGTAAAGTGGCTCTTAGCAAAATGTACCCCCCAAAGAAAGCCCAATTGGTGGCGGAAAAAACAAGATATAGATCAGTGCATTGTGATAAGTAGTGATAAAGTTATAGGCTAATGAATGGGAGGTGAACATTTCTCGCGTGAAAACGACGGAACCTGAATGGGTTAAAATAGCCAGTCTAACTGTAAGCACAAGGGAATGGGGCTGCAGTCCCCAACCCTAAATAATACAGTTCATAACACTATATCCCATGTAAAATTGCAGATTGCTCTAGGACCCAATTGGATGAATATGATAGTTGGTAATGATGTGCAGAAATAATTCTCTTTATAGATGTATAAACTCATTAAAACCTGAACTGAAAATTAAAAGTCAAAATAAACATACACAGGTCATACTTACCTCCTGTGTAGTCTACTCATCAATCTCTTTCTCTTCTGTGTCCCGTTTGTCAACTGTGATCAATGGAATTCTCCATCCTCAGTTTTAAAAAAGGCCCTTACCCCATAACAGCTTTCTGGTCAGCACACATGGACATTACCTGGCACATCAGTTGTCCTCTCAGCTATAACTGATAGCAACTGATATATAACTGACAGCAACTGATATATTTCAGTTCTGACAACATTTGTCAGAACTGGGAGCAGTTCTGACAAAATGTTGTCAGAACTGGAAGAGATCGTTGTCAGAAAAAAATGGTGAGCTTCTGAGAGGAACTGATGGCAAGGTAACTACAGTATGTAATGTTCACTTGAAGTTACCTCATGTGTTTATTTTAAACTAGGGACCTTAGCCCGTTTAAAAATGGGCTCTAGTCATTGCACCCTCCCGCCACACGCGCATATGGTCGGTCCCCTGGAACATCCTGCTCCTGTCCCAGGCTTTATGTGCTGCACACATGCACAGTATAAAAAATACAGACATACAGACACGAATGACGTAGGGACACCTGCGGTTTTATTATATAGGATAATTTTACTCAGTTCAGGTTCCCTTTAAGGATTATATGTATTCCACAGCTCCAAATCTGTCCATGTATGTGTGTAAACGGTACTGCCCACAATTGCAGACCAACACATCAATTGCCAATCAAGAGCAGCACCATTTACCCACATACATGGACAGAGTTAGAGCCTTGGCACACCAAAATGGCTAACTCTTTGCCTATGAAGGCCCCTCCTATGGGAAGCCAGCTCTGTCATTTCTGGTTAGTTTCAGAGACTGCTTAGTGATGCTACCTAGTGTGTCTTCTGATTTCTGTTGCAACCTGGCTTGCCTTAACGCCATCTGTTCTATATGCCTATGAATGAACCAGCTAACCTAAAGCCTGGTACTCACCGCCCGACAGGTCCTGCAACGTCCCCTTAATGACAGCTGTCAATCAACGCTTCTTCCTCCCGGCGGGTATGCACGACGTTACACGAAGCCACACGTCGGGAGCAAACTATACTTCAAGCAATCACAGTACTTTGCATGGGAGTCATCGGAATGTTAGCAATCCGATCTGCCGTGACAGTCATTATTGCGACAGTAAGAGACTTTCGTGTGGCTGTGTGCCTGCACCTACGACACAATATTGCGGAAACGACCGCTCGGTGCTCAAAAAAATGGTCGGTGGGAAAATCGCAACGTGGATACCAAACTTAACTCTTCTTCATTATCCCCTGTCTCGGTCCTCGTCTAATTAAGCACAAAGTATTGATTGAATTCAACATTTACCTCCTGCCTCTATCTTTCTATTGCCTATTTGCGACCAGTCCTGAGCTATACCCCTTTTTTCTTATTAATTATTGTCTGCTGCCTGCCCTAATTTGTGGCAGATAATTGAATGTGTTTACTGAACTTCAGAATTGACCCCCAGCCTCATTCCCCCTCAGCCAATTAAGATCTGTTTTCTTTACCTCTTTTGAGGGCAGTCTTCAGGGTTGAAACCAAATCACTTGCAACAAGTCAGTTCATTAGGAGTGAGGGCCCACTTAGCCATGTGGATACCTTCTGGTGAAGACCAGTGAATACTCAGACTCTGCATCCTTGGAAAGCACGTATCAGGGCCAACATGTTTCTTGTTAAATGTACCATGGATTTAGTGGTCACATAAATATGAAGTGAACCTAAAGAGTAGAGATGGCCCAAACTGTTCGCGGGTGAACTTCCGGGGTTCGCGATCGCGGAGAACCGCAAACTTTTCCGAAAGTTCGATTCGCCCCAATAGTGCATCATTAGGGTCAACTTTGACCCTCTAAATCACAGTCAGCAGGCACATTGTAGCCAATCAGGCTACACTCCCTCTTGAAACTCAACCCCCCTTATAAAAGGAAGGCAGCGTCAGGCAGTGGACTCACTCGTGTGCCTGCAGTAATTAGAGAAGGGAGAGCTATAGGGAAAGCTTAGTTAGGCTCTTGTAGGCTTGTTTGCTTTCTCCTTGCTGATTCTTATTGCTAAAAAAAGCACCCCTCAACAGCTCTTTTGAGAGCTAATCTTGTTCTTGTGATCTATTTTTTTTTCTGTGTCCTACAGACACTTGTGTTGCATAGACAGCCATGGTCATTCCTACGGTGCCACTGCCAGGCCCAGCACATTCAGTTACTACCTGTGTGTGTGACAGGCAGCTGCACATTTGTAATCCCAATCACTGCACCTGTTCACTGTTCAGTGCACCTACCTACCTATACCTACGTGAGCGCACGCATTGTTAATACCACCAGTCATTGCACCTGTTCAGGGTACCTGTGTGTGTGTGTGACAGGCAGCTGCACATTTGTAATACCAGTCACTGCAACCTGTTCACTGCACCTGTGTAACCGCACATTGTTGTACCAGCAGTCACTGCATACCTGTTCACTGCACCTGTGTAACCGTACATTGTATTAGTCAAGTCAGTGCATACCTTTCACTTCATCCCCCCCAATATGGACAAAACAAAAGGCAGAGGCAGGCCACTTGGCAGGTCTGTTCGAGGTCACGCTGTCGTGATTTTGTGCAGCCCTCGACCAAAGTACAGTGTTCAGAAGAAGGCACGTGCCATCAACCCCCAATATTGTCAGGACGTAGTTGACTATTTAACACAGAACACCTCATCTTTCTCAGCTACCGCACGGAAGCGTGACATATCTTCCTCCTCCTGCTCTGATTCTGGCACCCCACTTAACACTCAGTTGGCCGCCACCACCAAAGTGCCATCACCCCAGGGCTCAGCGCTAGGGAAATTTTTTTTGTGCGTCTGCCTCAGATGAGAGCAATGCCATCTGTACTTTCTGTAACCGAAAATTGAGCCATGGAAAGACCAAGACACGCGTAGGGACAACTACCTTACGAAGGCACATGATGATAAAGTACAAACTGCAATGGGATGACCACCTGAGGAAAAGCAGCACACAAAAGCAAAGCCACACACCGCAGTGGAAGATACCAGGCCGCAATCTTTTCTCAAAAAAGGTGGTTCCTTAAACTGTTCCGTGATGTTGAAAGGCAAGTGGTGACATCTCTGGCACACAAGGGTCAAGGGTCCATCTGACCATGGATGCCTGGTCTGCAAAGCACGCTCAGGCCTGCCCGAAGACTAAGTCAGTCCCCACACACAGAATCTCAGCCTGCACGCCATGTGACTGCCTGCCTCAAGACTAAGTCGGTACCCACACAGCATCTCTGCCTGCAGGCCGCTTGACTGCCTTCTCCGCCACCACCAACAGGGTCCACCAGGACTCCAGGCGGACTCCTGAACTCTTAAAGCCGGGGGGGGGGGGGGGGACACAATCACGATAATAAAGTTGTTGCTTCATTGTGGACAGACCAAATTCGATCAGCTGGACAGTCACTGTTCTGTCATTGAGCTACCTCAGCCCGGCGATCATATGGGCTTGAAAACCTCCATGGCCTGCACTCTGGCCATGGTGCGCACCAGTCCAGCACGGCCGTCACTACACAAACAGCTGTTTGCGGTGTGTTACACAATGAGTTTGGTCTGTCAGTGTGAAGCAGTACACTAATTACACTACCTGATTGATGTATACACATGCAAGATGTTTTAAAGCACTTTAGGCCTCCAATTTAGCATGCAATGTGCTTTCTGCCCTTAAAACGCTGCTTTGCGTCAAATCCAAATTTTTCCCCGGGACTTTTGGCGTGTATCCCACTCTGCCATGCCCCCCTCCAGTTGTTAGACCCCTTGAAACATCTTTTCCATCACTTTTGTGGCCAGCATAAATGTTTCTAGTTTTCAAAGTTCGCCTCCCCATTGAAGTCTATTGTGGTTCGCAAAAGTTTGCATGTTCGCGAACGTTTGTGGAGGTTCGCGAACGCGGTTCACAAACTTAAAATCGGAGGTTCGGGCCATCACTACTAAAGAGGCCAGTGTCACTAATTCAATAATGCTGCAGGTTTTGAAGTAGGAGAGATAGGGTGATAAGCAATGTCATAAACAGGATAGATCCAGGAGAAGGAGGATGAAAAAAAAGGTTGCCTAGTGACTTGGCTATAAAGAGGTTATACCATGTTTGTGAGAGCCATTTTAGACTAAGTGTATGAATCAAAGCCTGATTGAAGAGAGTCAAGTAGCGGTTTGGAGTTGGAAAAACATTCTATTAGCCTTTTCTAAACAAGGCACTTAAGTTGTTTGCAGGCATATAGGAGATAAATGGGTCATTAGCACCAGTATAGGAATTGACTGGGAGAGAATTTCTTCGATATTGGAAGGACAATTGCATGCTTGAAAGCTAAGAGAAAATTGCCAGTGGAGAGGCAGAGGTTGAACACTGTTAAATGCGGGGAACACGGTGAGGGGTGAATGCAGAGGTGGCAGGGTCAATTTGACAGGTAGTGGGGTGAGATGATGAGAGAAGATTGGCAGCTTTATCCAAACTAAAAAGACTAAAGGAGTGAATGAGTTACAGATGCGTAGGGGTGGATGGTGTGGGACTAGTGCAGGAAGCTGAGACATCACGTTAACTACATTAATTTCTTACTAGATGGATATGTTTGGAGGGTGTAGAAAATGACAACAGGAGTAGGATATGTAGGAAAGGTTGGATCCTTATAATGGTATGAAATGTCTTTGTTTGGCAACAGAAGGCACAATATGAAGTACTGTAGCAACTTCTTCAGTTACAAGGCATAAGGTAAGATATCCTCCACTTGCATTCAGCTGAATGCGCAGCTTTATGAAGACACCTTTTCTGATTTATGTTTCATGACAAAGGTTTAGTGGGGAGTAGGATGCAGAAGATTGCAGGAGCAACTTTATTCACAGCCAGAAATGTAAAGACAGCTAAGCCAGGAGAGGTCATGTTAAAGAAAGTGGGAATGAGTAAAGGCAGGGAATGTGAGAATGGTCTAGGCTTCGGTGTTCTTCCTGTCATCTGCCTGGCTTAGAAGGGATGAAGAAAGGGCCTGAACAGCATTTTATTCTGCTAAATCAACTGATAAGTGTTTGTCCTGTAAATCCCTGTATCTGGCCCAAAAAATAATTGGTTTGAAAAAAGCAGGAAACCCAAAGAAATGTGTAACTGAATTTACTTTTATTTATTTATTTTGTAGCATTTCTCATGTATGGGCAGCAAAGTGGTGTAGTGGTTCACTCTCTTGCCTTGCAGCTCTGGGTCTCTGGTTCAAGTCCCAGTCTGGGCACTATCTGCACGGAGTTTATGTTCTCCCTGTCTGCATGGGTTTTCTACAGGCACTCCAGTTTCCTTCCACAGCCCAAAAACATACACATAAGTTAATTAGTTCCACCTAAAATTGGCCCTAGACTACGATACATACACAGGCGTATGACTATGGTAGGGATTACATTGTGAGCCCCTTTGAGGGACAATTAGCGGCAAGACAATAAAGTCTGTACAGCACTGTGTAAGATGTCGCTCTATAAGTACTAAAAATTAATATATAGGAAAAACGTTGAGATGGAATAAAGGAGGGGTATGACCTGATTGAGTACAAACCAATGATAAAAAGATACAACACTTTATTCAAAACTTGCAAATCACAAAATGACAATGAATAAAATCCCACCATGAAAGCTCAACCCCCTCATCACCCCAGACCATCCCCCTCCCCAAGCCCCAGGATACCTCTACCCCCCAATCACTTAGATGTTGTAGGCCAAATAAGTCATGTGCACATGAACATAGTCCAAAGACTGCGCAGTCTAAAATCATTATTAAATAATATAACTAGGGTTTGGTGTTTCCAGAGAAATGTGAAGTAGATTCAGTTTTCTTTTCTAGAAAATGTTTTCAAAGCATTTTAAGTCTGGGCAAACCACTTCTGCCAACAGTTTAGGTTATTAAAACTATTACACATATGTTTTTTTTTTTAAGTGCCTGACTGAAAATGTGCACTGTTTCCAAAACCTCTCACACAACCTGATAAAATAGCATCGCATGTTGGTGATACTGTGATAATTGTGCATTGGTAACATACAATGCTACTCTGCTACTCTATCATGTTTGCCCTTTAGATTTTGAGGACAGTAAATGCCTTCAGCCACACTTAAATAATTAACATCTGCATAACAGTGTCCAATAGAATGTTGGCTGAAGTAAGTTTATTATGTGTACCTTTTTTAATCAAAAAGATCTAAATCTGTAGGCGCAATGAAATGTCTTCAAGACAAAAAGGTGTGAAGTTTGAAGTTACCATGATTATTTATTTCTTGTATAAATTTACCACGTGTGTGAGAAAATACTAGAGTGACCTTCAAAAATGAACTTGTTTTATGGTATTGCCTGTAGTATAAACACACTTCTCTTGCACCATATAGTGCTAGAACAGACCTTGTGACTAACTGAGTAACCCATGAACAACACTTTTAGTTGAAATCTTTCTTAAAGGACCACTATAGCAAAAAAAAGTAAGCGGAACAAACAGGTTTTGAACTAGTCCATCTCCTCATGGGAGATTCTCATGGTTTTCTTTTGTTTTCAAAAGCATTTCCTGAATGGCAGTTGCTAAGTCTAGCTGCCAAAATAGTAAGATACCAGCCAGCCTTCCTACTCAATTGTACACTATTTTGACAGACTTAGGGCTCGATTCACAAAGCGGTGATAACCCAGTTATCACGCCTAAAAGACTTTAGGCGTGATAACCTTTGCACCACTGAGTTATCACCGATTTGTGCTGCTCTTCGCGCGAAGCTACCGCGCGTACGCGCGCGTGCAAAGTCCCATAGGGCTTAATGGGAGCTTCGCGCGAAGCGCCGGGTGCTGCGCGCGCGCCTGCGCGCTTGCGCGCGGAAAACTTTGCGCGTGGAAAATTCGCGCGAGTTTCTTCTTATCACGCCTAAACTGAGTTTAGGCGTGATAAAGGGCTTTTCACAGGCGTGCAAACACTTTGCACCGCTTTGTGAATCAAGCCCTTAGTAACTGCTGTTCAGGAAATGCTTTTGAAAACAAAGAAAACCCGGAGAATCTTCCATGAGGAGATGGACTAGTCCAAAACCTGTTGGTTCTGTAAGATTTTAACCGTTTAACCTTTTCATTGTATTAGTCCTTGAAATGCTTAGGCAAATACAGAATGGGTAGTTGCACTGGCACAACCATTCCTATCTGCGTTGATAGGTTGCACATCCATTGGGAGATGTAGGCCTTGTGTGTAAAGAGATGTATCCTGCAGAGTGGAGCAGAGTCACAAATGTACTGTATGACTTATTCAGCAGAAGCATTATTTTATAGCTATTTTTGCACATGGCAGGTTACTTTAAGGTGTTTTTATGACTTGGGTGTCACTAGCAGCTGTGTTTTCAGAAAAATGTTTTATGTGTCCTTTGTATGTGTGTAAGTGTATCATTTCTTTAAAAGTGTATTTTATATTATGTCCATTATATTTTCCTTTAGCCTGTCAGGTTTAGAACCTTACTATTATTCTCGTCATAAAAAGACATTTAATCCTCAGAATAAGGCTAAGTGCATTTGGCTGTCACTTTATGTAGAGAAATGTGATGTGATACTCACCCCCTCTGTCCTGTGACGCACTCTGAATCACTGGCTTTGGGAGCACCTGCAGATAGGAACAGATCTATACACTGTTGTTACTTGTCTAACACATAGAGAGCCAGTGCAGCAATGGCATCAGATTTAAAAGCAGAACTAAAATGTAGGTGGTGGTTGTTGTTGATAGAACAGGAAAGGTTCTAATCAATGGGAGACTTGCCAGCTTTGCGTCTTCTCAAAAATGATAGGAAGTAAAGTTATATTTCCTATCCTGATTACAAAATTGTATTGTTTCTTTTCTCTGTGTCCCACCTAGAGACTAGTCCTCACTATCCTATTATGTATTCACCCTATCAGAAACTAGAAAAACCTTGATAGTAACTCTTTTTGAAACTGAACTCATGACCGATTTAATATCGATATTTTACAACCTCTCCTGCCTACTCATAGCCTGTTTAATAAAAGCTTAGGAAAGTTTTGTAAACGTGTGCCTTCTGTGATGCCACACTTGTGCATGGTGGTAGTTTTACAGCCAGCCAGCGGAAAAGGAGAGGAGTTGTGGAAGCAACAATTGGTCAGATCCAGAAGCCTAGTGGGTCATGTCTTAAACCAAAAAGGAACAATAAAGAGCCCCTGACAGTGTAGTATATCAGCACAAATGAGGTTATGGATACATATAAAGGAAACAAGGGTACTTACAAAGGTGGTTTACCACTAAGGCAACCACTGCAGGTGGGGAGATTAGACCTGACCCCACTCGAGTTAAGAATTCACTCTCTGTAGAAGGAAAACAAGTAGTAATAGCACCCTGTAACGATTGGTGTCAGCACGCAGAGAGAATGTGATTATTGGTGATCTGCAGTATCACCAAGAATGCAGATATATACCTGATTATTGATGATCTGCAGAATCACCGATAATACAGATATATTGCTAACCTCTGGACACCTATAGGTATGTGAGTGTTTGGTGTAACAGTAGTACTTTGAGTAATGCACCTGCTGAGAAGGTGATCAAAGGCAGTAAAGGAATACTGCTTTTGAGGGCACAGGAACCTTCCAGCAGCCTGAGACTCTCCAAGGGGTGGAGTCAGGCTAAAGATAGGAAGGACCAGAGAGTGAGTGACACCTGAAGGTGGATGTCACTATCTGATCTGGAGACTATCTCTTAAGAGAAGAGATAGCTCTCGAGGTCGGGCACGCCTGGTCGGCAACACACGGACAGATAAAGCACAAAGACAAAGGCTGATTCGGTATCCAAGGCAAGCAGGGTCTGGCAACGGAATATCAGATATGCGAGGTACCGAATCAGAGATCAAAGGGATAGTCAGGAAAGCAGTAAGTCATAACATATATCAACAATGCCTAGTCTGGGTGTGAGGTCCTTGGTCTCTACACCCTGGAACTAATCTGATAAATAACAGATAGATAACGCAGGTTCCCTAGACTGGGTGTGAGGTCCGTGGTCTCTACACCCTGGAACTAGTCTGAAATATAACAGATGGATAACACAAGTTCCCTAGTCTGGGTGTGAGGTCCGTGGTCTCTACACCCTGGAACTAGTCTGAAGTATAACAGATGGATAACACAAGTTCCCTAGTCTGGGTGTGAGGTCCGTGGTCTCTACACCCTGGAACTAGTCTGAAGAATAACAGATAGATAACGCAAGTTCCCTAGTCTGGGTGTGAGGTCCGTGGTCTCTACACCCTGGAACTAGTCTAAGCATAATCAGAATAACAGTACAAGTAATCTGGCTCAGTGTGAATTCCCAGGTCCACCTGGTTCAAACACACTGTTGGATCTGACTAAGGTCTGAGTGCTTCCACGTAGTGTTCGCATCGGCAGACAACTTGAGACTGGCCAGCAGTAACTATATAAGGAGTAGTGCTCTCCGGCACCACCCCTAATTGATCAACCAATAGTAACCTGCTCTGGAGTCAGCTGATCGGCGTGATCAGCTGATCTCTCCTTGCCCAGTATAAGGGCCCGTTTCCACTAGAGCGAATCCGCATGCGTTGTCTGCATGCGGATTCGCATAACTAATACAAGTGGATGAGACTGTTTCCACTTGTCAGTTTTTTGGTGCGTTTTTCTGTGCAGGATTTTTCTGCACGGTAGGGCCTGCAGAATTCGCCTGCGTGTGGAATGCAGGCGATTCGCAGGCAATGTATTAAATAGGGGAAAACGCACATGCGTTTTTTGCCGCGATTTCGCGTGCGAAATCGCACTAAAACTAATGTACATTGAGCCAGGCAGTGACATGGTTAAAATCGCTGATAGCCTGCCTATGCGAAATCGCATGCGAAATCGCGGCAAAAATCGCATGCGGAATCGCATCCGCATGCGATTTTGTCAGCGGTGGAATCCCAGCGATTCGCACCGCACTAGTGGAAACGGGCCCTAGAGTTCTGCCTCTCAGCGCGCGCGCGTATTCCTAAGCCTTTGTGCACTAACAGACTCAGCCACACCAGACACATGCTGCCGCGTGCAACCCGCCGTGCTGGACACGGAACCAGCCGCCTTACTGTTGTTACATGCGGCGGCTTTTCCGCGTTCTGCCCTGTTACTAGACGCACGCTTCCGCGTGCAAACCGCCGCATTGGACGCGGAATCCGCCGCCTCCGCAGCAGCACATGCGGCGGCTTTTCCGCGTTCTCTCACACACCCCTTAGTAGTTTGAGCGTAGTAGTTTGTTAAACAGAGGTGCCAATTTAGAATAAAATAAGTTAAAACTAGTTTAAAAAGGGAGATAGTGGTGGAGTTACCTCCCCGACAAGACTAAACCAGTCGATAATCAGTTAGAAATTTTCTTTAATTGAAACACTCCAAAAAATGCAACACATTTCAGGGGCATTCACCCGCTTCATCAGGCAATAAAAAGTAGCTGCTGTTTAGAAGGCATGAACCAGCAAAAGCGCCAGAATATGCCCCCTGTCCCTCAGCGTTCTCATTGCAGGGAGGTTGAGTAACTGTCTAGGCCACACTCCATGGCATAATGTACTATGGTGTATTGTGTCCTGAACCTCAAATGCAGCACTCTGCCCCCCAAAGATGGGAATAGTGACACAGTCATGTGTTTTTAAAATATTTAGTGCAAGAATGTTTCAGAGAGCTGGGTCTCCCATCCCAATCCTCCATTTGATTAAAGATTCTTATTTTCTTCCTTGGAGTCTTACACTTCTTGCGTTAATTGCAGTCTTGTCTGACTGACTTAGTCTTCGGGCAGGCCTGAGCGTGCTTTGCAGACCAGGCATCCGTGGTCAGATGGACCCTTGACCCAACGCTGTGTGCCAGAGATGTCACCACTAAACGGTACAGTTTAGGTATCGTCTTTTTTGAGAAAAAATTGTGGCTTGGTATCTTCCACTGCGGTGTGTGGCTTTGCTTTTGTGTGCTGCTTTTCCTCAGGTGGTCATCCCATTGCAGTTTGTGCTTTGTAATCATGTGCCTTCGTAAGGTAGTTGTCCCTACGCGGGTCTTGGTCTTTCCACGGCTCAATTTTCGGTGGCAGAGAGTATAGATGGCATTGCTCTCATCTGAGGCAGACACACAAAAAAATCTCCATACCGCTGAACCCTGGGTGATGGCACTTTGGTGGTGGCGGCCGTCTGAGTGTTAAGTGGGGTACCAGAATCAGAGCAGGAGGAGGAAGATATGTCACGCTTCCGTGCAGAAGCTGAGAAAGATGAGGTGTTCTGTGTTAAATAGTCAACTACATCCTGACAGTATTGGGGGTTGACGTCACGTGCCTTCTTCTGAACACTGTACTTCGGTCGAGGGCCGCACAAAATCACGACAGCGTGACCTCGAACAGACCTGCCAGGTGGCCTGCCTCTGCCTTTTGTTTTGTCCATATTGGGAGGGGGGGATGAAGGGGAAGGTGTGCACTGACTTGACTAATGCAATGTGCAGTCACACAGGTGCAGTTAACAGGTATGCACGGAGTGGTATATCACACTGCGTGCACTCACGTAGGTAGGTGGGTGCACTGAACACAACAGGTAGGTATATGCAGTGATGGGTATTACAATGTGCACCTGTCACACACAGACAGGTAGCAGACCAGCACAGTGACACTGCGTGCGCTCAGCTCACGTAGGTAGGTGGGTGCACTGTGAACAGGTAAGTAGGTAGAGGCAGTAATGGGTATTGCAATGTGCACCTGTCACACACACAGGTAGTCACTGAATGTGCTGGGCCTGGCAGTGGCACACCCACAGTATGAATTATCAAGGCTGTCTATGCAACACAAGTGTCAGTGGGACACACAGAAAAAAGAATAGATCACAAGAACAAGATTAGCTCTCAAAAGAGCTGTTGTGGGGTGCTATTTTAGCAATAAGAATCAGCAAGGAGCAAGCTAAGAAGCCTACAAGAGCCTAACTAATCTTTCCCTATGAGAGTCTGCAGCAGCAGCTGTCCCTTCTCTATTTACTGCAGGCACACAAGTGAGTAAAATGGCTGGCGATGCCTGCCTTTTATAAGGGGAGGGAGTGTAGCCTGATTGGCTACAATGTGCCTGCTGACTGTGATGTAGAGGGTCAAAGTTGACCCTAATGGTGCATTATGGGGGCGAACCGAATTTCCGGAAAAGTTCGCGTTCACTGGCGAACCGAACCACCGAAGTTCGCTGACAACCGTTCACCGGCGAACCGTTCGGGTCATCTCTAGTCGTCATCACCATGTCTGCCTTCTTCAAGATCTTCTATACTGCTGCAAGTCCCACCTTTATTTATAGACTCAGCAGGGTGATGTGGCTGGGATATGTTATTTGCATCAGGAAATTCAAGTAGCCCCTTTTGTTTTGTTATCATAACAAAAAACAAAACCATTAAAAACTCTCAACTTTAGTTCTGACCTCTTTAATTACATTTGATTGTTTCTTCTACGTACTTGGTACTTCAGTTTTAAAAATGTTCTGTTGGTTAAAAAAAAAAGCCAAATAAACAGAAAACTTAATGAAGGCAAGAAAACTTAATTAAGGCAAATTCTTAAATAGACTCTGTAACAAAATGTTCAGCCTTAGTTCTTCTATAAGTTCCTTTGCCTGTTCTAATGTGCTCTGGCTTACTGCAGCCTTTCCTAATTGCACAGTGGCTGTGTTATCTCTGTTACATGATCTAATCTGTTTTCTTCTGTCAGCTTAAGGCAGGAATGTGTGGAATGTGCAGGGCTGCTTGTGATTGGATAGAAGCGATACACACCCTCTGCAGGCCCCCTGCAGGCTCTGTATGACTCACACACTCTGCTTATGTGAGCCTATCACGAGCTGGTTAGTTTGTTTGTAAACACTGCCTAAAACTGGCAATTACAAGCCAGGATTGCAGCAGAGAGTGGCAGAAACAGCACAGAGGGGCTCAGGAGAACATAATGAATAGAATGGTATGCTTTTTGCTGTAAAAATGTTAGAGTACAGATTCTCTTTAAGGCAGTCATATTTAAAGGGACCCTGAGCAGTGCCTTAAAAAAAATCTGGACTTACCTTGGGCTTCCTTCAGCCCCCCATAGCCCACGAGGTCCCCTGACTGAAGACTGAACCGCGCATGTGCAGGACTCTTATGGCGACTGGCGTGGAGGCGCGCACGCGCAGCTTCAGCCGAAATTGCATGATTAATGGAGCTGACAGTGAGACCTTGTAAGGGAAGAAGAGGACACTGTGGGACCTAGCGGGCTACGAGGGGCTGGAGGAAGCCCCTGTTGAAGTCCAGATTCTTCTTTAAGGCACTGCTCAGGGCCCCTTTAACAGAGTATTTAACAATATTTTTATTTGGTTTTACAATTTCTTGCAAAAGTTAAGCCAGACAAGAAAGTGTATACAATATAGCAAAAATAAAACAATTGAACAAACAATGGGGAACTACAACAGATACAACCAAATACAGATTGGCAGTAATGCAAAACCAGACGGTGAAAAAAAGGACACAGTGTTGGATAACCAAGATAGAGTATTATTTTTTGAATTGTACTTTCCAAAAATAAATTATATTAAACATTTAAAAAACACATTAGAGCAAAGAAATACCTATAGCAAATTATAAAATTAAATCTTCCATAGTTGTAAACTTGATATGAATGGGAGGAAGGGATTTTCTGGTGTTTCCTCCAGCCCCCTGTAGTCTGTCAGCTCCTTCATTACTCTTCCAGTCCGCTCCACTGTGCTGGCACAGCCAAAGTTAATCTTTATTAGTTCCATGTAACAAATATGGCCAACGTTTCGGAGCCACGTAGGACCCCTTTATCAAGGCAATATTTGCTTGGTGGCAAAGATCTGTTTGCTGCTGTGCAAATGTTCCTGCAAAGGAAGTGGGAGTCAAACTCCTCTAGACACTCGCAGAGAGCGATGTGTATTGTCTGGGATCAGCAGCAGCCACTTCCTTTGCAGGAACTTTAGCACAGCAGCAGACAGATCTTTGCCTCCGAGCAAATATTGCCTTGATAAAGAGGTCCTACATGGCTCCGAAACGTTGGCCATATTTGTTAAATGGACCTAATAAAGATTAACTTTGGATGTGCCAGCTCTTTTCCTTGTTGAATACTGCATAGAGGGCGTCATGGTCCGCAATCCTCCTGGGTTGTGGGCCATTTTGCATGCGCTGTTCCAGGCCGTATGCCTCCAGCATCACGCTTTTGTTGCCCGAAGCACTGCCGGCAACGACCGCGTGATCAGAGATACACACAGCCGGCATTGCACATGTGCAGTACTCCGCGACTGATCCATGTTGCGGACTTTACGGCGCGGACAGCGGTGTAGAGTATGGGACCGGGAGGGTTAACTGGTTAACAGCAGATTGATAGTGTACTGGTTAAAGACATACATTTTTACACAAGAGATCAGGGTTCGAATCCTGGCTGCAGCCAGTTTCCTATCCAGCAAGGAGTCTTAGGGCAAGACTCCCTAATGTTCCTGGGTGGCCTATCGAGCACACCCTTTGAGTCTGAGGAAAAAAGCTGATGTTAGCATTATTATGAAGAAGATTCTTTTCTCTCATGCATCTGAAGTACACTTTAGAGATTGTCACCAACTTAGATAATAAAATATTACAGTCCCCAGTGTTTGTATTGACAGGCACCACTTTCAAAGTTATGGCTAATATGTAAGGGGTCTTATGAAAACCTCTGCACTCATTAGTGATGTTACATATCTAAATACTCTGATAGTGGTGCAATCGGATCGCATGATATGCCTGTGCCTTTTATTACTGGGCACCTCAAAGGGTGTCCAAAGAGCTCTGTGATTACTGGCAGTGGGTGCAATGCCTTGCTAGAGTAAAGAATATGCTGTCTGCCTTGAAAAGCACCTTTCTCTCACTGCTGTTGCCCATAGGTGATGGTAAACAAAAATGTGGGGTACACTTGCTTTTCTCTTCTTGCTCCTATATCACAGGGGTACAGGGCTTATATAATGTTAGGGGAAGGGATGCCGTACACTACTCAGACAGCAGCACATGACAATCCAGTGCTGTCATGTTGCCCTGGGTCACATGTAAGTTAAAGCTCATGTCACTATAAGGAATCATGCATGAATCCACGCTTCAGTCAGGTGTGCCAACGTGTGTACTGATTATTGCAGCCTTACTGAACTTACTGTAGCATGCAAAAGCTGTTTTATTTTCTGCTTAACTGTACTGCTATTAGTCTTGCACTGTTCAGTTGGGGTTTAGTTGGCTTTACAGTCTTTGCACAATGCCCAAAGATGTATAACAACATTTTAAAATAACATTAAACTACATAAGACAAGCACAGTATATGTCAATCACCAAATACAGACTGTTTGAAATATCCAGGTAAGGAAAATAAATGAAAGTAGAACAGCCATAAAAAGGCATTATTACAGCTAATTTACCTCAAGGCTGCCTGGCATTTGCTAGGTGGTGATTAGAGACAAGCTGGTGATCCTGAATGCTGCCAATTATGCAAATATAATAATACAATGTTCTTACAGCAGATTCTGTATGTTTGAGAAAACGTGATTTAAAAAATTACTAACTTGCAGCGTGTTCATCATCATTATAAAACTGTATAAATAAATCCATTAATTGTAAATTGGTGGGTTTGCAAAAAAGGGGCTGGGTTCATTTGCTTACAGCCAGCCAAAGCCGCCTTTTTGAATGTAAAAAATGATTTGAATTAATGCAGAACTATTGCAGCATCGGAGAATCAAAATTGAGTGAAAATTTTAGACAATGCAAAACATTTTGCACTATACCTGGGACAACCAAGACACTCGCCCGTTTGCTGTAGCTTGTGGTCCTGAGTAGATAAAGTAAAAAGTGAGAAAAGCATAGAATGCATTGCTAACTTATTATTATTATTATTATTATTACTACTACTACAGTATTGTATGTTATTTATGAAGCATCAACTTGTTGTGCAGCACTGTACAATATGTAGATGGTGCACTGCAGATGAGAAATTACACAAGAGGATGGGTAGACCCTGCCCGATCGAGCTTAGAAGAGAGGGCTGGTGCACATCGGAGCGGTTCTGAAGCGTTTTTTAAAATGCTTGCAGGGGCAAAACCGCTTGGCTAATGAAAGTGAATGGGATGGTGCACACCAGAGCGGGTCGTTTTTTCCACAAACGCAAACTCGAGGGCTGCAGCATTTTTTAGATTTCTGAGGCATTTCCGCCTCAATGTTAAAGTATAGGAAAGTGGAAAACAGCTCTGTTACAGAAGCTGTTCATAAGGAAGCAGCCGCATAAGGAAGGTGCGGAGGAGGGTCGACAATCATTTTGCTCCTCTATGAGGGCTTTTTCCAGACAGTATGATACAATCTGGAAAAAGCCCTCATACAGTCTGGAAAAAACCTCTTATTGTGGGGAGTAATGATCGTTGACCCTCCTCTACACCTTCCTTATGCTGCTATATGTTCCAATAACTATATTTTAACTGCTGTTTTGCCTTTATGAAGATTTAGTTTATGAAAGTTCAGAAGTGTGCTTCTGATACCAAAGCAGATTGCTCCTGGATTTTTATTCTTCTTGAGTGTATGTATATATTTGTACTTGTATTGCTGGATGTCATGATCGTACAGTGTCTTGAACTTCTCCTGTATCCATGTTCCCCAATATTTGCTTTGTACTATGTACAAGCAAGATGATGGTGCTATGGGAGACCAGGGTTCGAATCCTGCCTAGGTCAAGTACCTATTCAGTAAGGAGTTCAAGGCAAGACTCCCTAACACTGAAGGGTGGCCTCTTGAGCGCGTCCCAGTGGCTGCAGCTCTTGAGCGCTTTACATCCGCCAGGAGAAAAGCGCTATACAAATGTTCGGATATAAATCATAAAAAATAATAATAATCCTTCCCATACTGACTGTGGGGATTGCCATCCTCTTCTTCCCATCAACAATGAAGTAATCCCTGGGTTTGTGACCTGGTGGCCAACAGAGGTGATGGCCCAGCATCCCTTGCAAAGTGCTCAGGTGAAGAACTGTGATCACTTAAACTTCACGCCATGTGAGCGCACACACCAACCACTATGAGATAACAGGGCCATGACAGCTGGCGTCTAAATGATCCCAAAACTATAAAAGCAAATTATATATCCCCCATGAAAAGATGGACTAACCCAAAATCTGTCGGTAATGTCAGATTTCTATTACCTACTGTAAGTGACAGCAACATAGGAGAAAAGTAATGTATGGCTCATTTTACTCTGAAAGAAATGTGCTTTTTTATTTTTATGTGTTTTAAATTTTAAGATTTTCTGGACAGTTCCTCTTTAAGCATATTTTCAATGGCTTCATGTTTCACTGCATGAGTTGCATTGCACTTCTAATGTGCAATGCTTGTTTTTATGACTGTTGTGTAGCATTGCATTGCGTGTGTAGTGTGAAAGGACCCTAGATCCAGATGACTGCAGCACACAAATGAAGTTCTCAAACAGCAGCTAGTTTAGTCTAGTTAGTTTCAAATGTATGAAAATAAAGAATATAATTTTTGGGAGAGGTTAGTGTGGTTCTTTCCATTGAAGGCATACATTTAAAATGGGCACCACAGGAATTTTTGCTCCCAAGATAGCCACAAGTAGTACACTAATAAACTAACGATATCCTACTTTTTCTGAGAAATTCCAATAGTAGTCTTTACCGATATTTTACTTACATAACTTAGCCTTCATTTCATACGAGCCTCCTAGCCCCCTAATGCCTAACCCTAACCGACCCCCTCCCCTGCTGATGTCTAACCATCCCCCCCCCTTTGATGCTAAACCCTAACAAACCCTCGCCACAATATCAGCCAATACCAATGCCTAATACTAACCTACCACCCCCTGCTGTAATCCGTCCTGATGTAACCGCCGCACTTGTGGCTGAATACTCCCTCCCTTTATACTTTGTGCCAATAGCCTAATAATGATATTTAACCACCACCCTAATTACCACCTGGTATGGCTATAACGTTGCGGTCTATGCGCCACGCATTTTAATTTGGCGCTGCCCGGGCCAAAATTAGCTGCTTTGAATTTACAGTAGGTGGTCCTGCAAATTAAGTATAAAATACCCACCTCATTAATGCCATGCCCCTTATAGAAAGTGCATAATAAACCATGCACATTCAATTTCACTGTAAGGTACCCAGCATGCAACAGTGCTAAGTACTGATGTTTTTAGGCTCTCCAAGCTCTGCACCTTGGTTACCCAGACACTGCTTTATTTGATCTGAGGAAGCGGACTGTGCTCCGCTAAATGCTTTATCGTTTTTGAGTCTGATTATTAAAATGTCTTTCCTATTTTGACATTGCCCCTTCTTCTTAGAGGTAAGCCATTTTATATGCATTACATCCATGGTTTGTTTTGGGGTGCCTTCTCCCTCCCAGTGAAGTACTGATGTTGCATTTGAAACCTATTATCAAATGCTTGAAAACCCTCCAGGGATTTTGGTGAGTGATTACCACATTGCAGTATAATCCCGTCAGTCCCAGAGCTAATACACTTGTAATGGCCAATTAGTGTCGGGATTTTCAGCTATTGGACAGCGATAACTCTCAGTTACAGATTGATGGATTAGCAAGGAGATTAACAAAATGAGACTGATTACTTTGCAAATTGAATGATTTCACATAATTAATTTACAATATTATGATTTTCATTATGACTATTATTAATGCGTTTATCAATGGCTTCCATGAATTTCAAATCTAGACAATATACCGTAATATTGAGAAATTGTAGCTGATAAGGACCATTTTTACATTTGTCTAATTTGTTATTTTCGGTCTATTCTAACAGTTGCTCTATATTAATATTAGTAAAATACTTTTGGCATTTCAGCTGCTACAGAAATTCATTTGCATACTTGCAAAACATTCCAGCAGCACGTTGCAGGGCTTTTTTGGCACAATTATTTATGTGAATTATTCTGTGAAAAGGATATTAATAGTTATGTTCAAGCCTATGTATCATTTTGCTTTTTTGCTTTTACTTAAAGCATAATTTGTTAATTGGTCAGACAAACTAATTAAAGCATACTGGAACGCAGAGAGATTTTGGGGATGCACACAGGCGCTTCGAATTTAAAGGGACCCTGAGTACTTGGTAATACCCTCTCATTTACTGCTCATATGCTAAAGCTTTCTGCCCCCCAGTCAGGCTGATGTAAATTGCGTTGGGCTGGCGACTCTCAGCAAAGTCTCGCTGTGACCCTGGAAGTGGAAGTCGGATCATGCGGTCTGTGCATGCTCCAACTTCCGTCACCCTCCTCTCAGCCTATTTCTGCACGAGCAGCACGTTATTGTGCTCAGTATAGAAGAGGAGTTCCAGGGTCACAGCACAACTTTGCCGAGAGTCTCCAGCCCCAATGCAATTTACAACAGCCGAACCGGAGGGGTGGGGAGGGAGTTTGGGGCAGAAAACTTTACAACATGATCGGTGAGCGAAAGGGTATTACCAATTACTCACCAAGGGAACACAGTTAAAGTGGTGTGAATGCTGGAGGGGGGGGGGGGGCATTAAAGGGACCTTGAGCAGATGGCGTGAGTATGCAATAACAAGGTCATATAACAAGTGTGGCCATCATGATCTCCCACTCATAACAACTGTGTCCAGAAGAACTCCTGATAAGAAGGATGTACCCCTGGATTGGGGGAAAGGAAGGTAGGTTGTTGGGGCCCCCACAGCTCTGGGCCTTCCAAGGTCACAGGGGCTGCTCCAACTATATTTAAGCCCCTGTGGGTGCATCTTTACTTTCTTTTAAAGCGGGATTTTCACCATAAAAATCAAATTTCAACAGCAACTGGTCTGAGTGTATTAAGTGATAAAAATGCTAATCCTGCATTCAAAACTTTCAAAACTTTTTCTGCTGTTATGGTTTGGAGTTATCACATACTTAAGGAGCACTGGCCCTTTAATAGTCAGTGCCAAACAGTTGCATGCTGGGGGTTCTTTTTATCTATAATATTTTCCTCCTCTTCCATTTATTTCCATGCCTAGCTGCCTATCTGAAACACGATCCCCTGCTCACTTGTGTTTACAAGCAAGGCTGAGGTGACTAAGCGATTGGAGGAGAAAAGAAAAAAAAAAGTAGAGGGCAGAAATGACATCAGGATTTGGCCTCAAACTGTAGGCAAAAGACATGGTTCCCACCAGGAACAGAATTCTCTTCATTTACTATGTAAAATTCACTGAAATCAAAACGAGGACAGTACAAAACATGTGTTATATATGTAGATCAAGTATTTATCTACTTATATATGCACAGTATGGCTAATCCTACTGCTCTAAAAACATGCCAATTACCTAGTTGCCATGCTCATCCTTTGTTATCTGGAATAAGCATGCAGTTAGTGAAGTTAGAACACCTCAATGACCTATGTTTTGGGTCATGGATTCAAAAATGCTGTGGAAAAAGAAGAGGATAAACACTATACCAGCATTTTCAGAAAGGTAGTAGGGAATTGTACTGAGTAGTGCCTCTTATTTTAGATTTCTTGTAAAGATATAACCAGGGCAAAAAGGACCATTTTATCATCATGAGATTAACTGCAGAGCTGCTTGCTTAGGGTGAGGGGAAGTCATCTGAGTTTGTAACCACTCCTAGAGACTGAGGGGTGTGTTAGCGTGTTATGTCCTGGCCCCAGGTTGCTTGAACTATCGGGCAACCAGGTTTTACATACATTTGGAATCAGGCAATCCCCGCCTCTGCCAGATAACCAAGACCCTACTGTATTTGGCTCTAGAACAAGAGTCTGTTTACGTATACTAGTCCATTTGCTCTGTATAACCAACCTAGGTAAAAGTACAAGATGCCAAGATGAATAGTTTGATGGTAGTATCAAAAGGTTAATAATGAGCGCATTGTATACATATATCAGTAAAATGAAGGCTTGTGTGTGACATCTTCTGGATCTGACTGAGCATCACTGTTAATGCATTTGGCAGGTGTCTCTTAAACAGCTGAAGGAATGCCAACCACTTTGTTTTAAATCGCAGTGTTTATTTATGAAAGGAAGAATTCTCAACTGTATACATTTTCAATGTGCCAAACTATGTATTCCGGAATTATGTTTGACTAATGGCAGCACTACCTAGAAAGACTGACATACCTTGATCTCCATTTCTGTTTGCCTTTTTTTTTTTGTACTTAAAAGATATTGAAGACCAAAGGTTGATTTACAGGCTAGACACTGGGAAATAAAAGCGTAGAAAAAACCATTTGCCTGCAGTATTCCCGCATATTTGCGATCCAGTTATACAAATCAGCATGTCTTTTAAACTTTTGACTCCTGGCTTACTTGCCCATCTAGCCAAAATGTCAGTCTGGATGTTTATGAACTGATGTTTTATTGATATTTATTTACTGTTTAAAAATGATTAGATTTAAAGAGAATCTGTAATGTTAAAGCGTCCCCTGGGGGGTACTCACCTCGGGTGGGGGAAGCCTCAGGATCCTAATGAGGCTTCCTACGCCGTCCTCCGTCCCTCAGGGGTCTCGCTGCAGCCCTCCGTACAGCGGTGACGTCAATATTTACCTTTCCGGCTCCTGCGCAGGCGCTCTGACGGCTGTCGGCTCTGAAGTAGGCGGAAATACCTGATCGCCGTCGGGTCTGCTCTACTGCGCAGGCGCAACTCTCCGGTGCCTGCGCAGTAGAGTGGGGAGGCCGCAATAGCAGCATAGGGGGCGATATACAGGCTGGGAACGCGAACAATCACTCGCGTTCCCATGCCTGTCGGCCAGTGACGGCCGAACCAGAAGTGCTCGCCGGCGGGTCCTGGAGCGTCAGAGCAGGGCTGCGAGGGCACCGATCGGCTGCAGGGGGCTGAGGGAAGCCCCAGGTGAGTTAATCTCATTTTTTTCCCCCGGCTTTAGGTTCACTTTAAAGTTGAAAAAGATTTAAAAGTACAGTCATCCATTAAGTCTCTTTCTCCAAAATGCTTTGGACCTCAAACTTTAACAGGGAACTAAGAGTGGCCAAAAAGCTCCTACTCTGATGAACTGTGGCTGTGGCAATTGACAAAAGGTCTAGAAAGGCCTTAAAGCAGCCACAAACTATGATTGCCCTCCTTAACGCACGTCCCCCAACACGAGATTGCTAAGGTACTAAACAGTTTCTACTGCAAGTTTGAAAAGAACCAACCAAACCCCAGCCTAGCCCTTCCCAGCACCAAAATACAGCATCCCCAGCCCCCCCCCCCCCCCCCCTCATCCAAACCATCCCAGGCCCCCCAGCCCAAGTGGCAGCAAATGAAGGTGAGATACTGAAACTTCTTCGCAAACTCGATCCCAGGAAAGCTTCTGGCCCGGATGGGATATCAACCCCCTGCCTAAGGACCTGTACTATCCAGCTGGCCCCTGTTCTCTCAACCCTGCTCACAAAATCTCTAAGGGATTGCAAGGTCCCATCCTGTCTGAAAAGGTTAACCATAATCCCGGGCCCAAAGAAATAAAGAAATCAGGTGCTGCAGATATCAATGACTTCAGGAAGGTCTTTAAAAAGCTGGTCATGTCCTCACACCCTCCTGACCCACTTCTAATCTGCCACCATCGAATCAATTCTATGCTCCTCCATCAGTGTTTGGCACAAGCTACAGAGGGTTATCAAATCCACAGAGAAGATCATTGGAACCTCTATCCCATCTTTTGACCTTGTCTACTCCTCCAGGTTGCGATCTAAGGCAGTCAGATCACTAACAATCCCTCCCTCCCCGTCAACTGATGCCTCAAACTACTCCAATGAGGTTGCCACTTTTAGGACATCACCACCAGGACTTTTAGGCATGGGAAATGTTTCTTCCCCCAAGCTGTCTTGGCCATCAACTCAAGACCCCCACCCTCAGGGCCAGATTTAGGCCAAGGCCCCCTAGGCCATGGCCTTGGGCACCACAGGAGGAAGGGCACAAAAGCAGCAGGCTAAACTGATGCAGCATTTGTAAGCTTGCAAATGCTGCAATGCAGAGATCAGGTTAGCGCCTGACCGCGGTGCTCTGCTGCTAGTCCCCTGTGCAGCAGCCACCTGGCGGCTATGGACTTGGGCAGCATTGGAGACGGAAAGGAAGAGGAAGCTGTTGCACTGGAGATGAGTGGAGAAATGAGTGACATTGATGGCTGCTGCAGTGTTAAAAGGGAATATAACACAGCATTTCATCTTTGCTCTAAAACATTATTTACAGCATATTATATGCAACCAGCATTTTTTTTTTACTAGACCAGCATTCGAAGGGCTACACACAGAGCTTAAAAGTTCAGTGCAGTGAAATGTGGTCGCATCCGAACTTCAGATAATGTTATCTTGTGTTTACTTAAATGTATCAAGTGAGGAATGTGACACATTCTCTGACTGTGGAGAAGCTGCTGGAGAGAGAGAGACACTGAAAGCATGTCTGCCTGCAATACAGCAATGAATAAAAACAGTTATTAATAAAATGCAAAGTCAGCTCACAAAGCAAAAAACTGTACTTTTGGGAACCTATAACTTCTAAATGAATAATAATACTTATGCACAAATGCAAATATGATAACCGTATGGCATATAAAAAGTAGGAAAACATGTTTTTATTGAATATTATGTCAGGGTTTTAAACCGCTTTAAGGTGAGCTGGCTACCTATACTAAAAGGGGGATGGGAAAAGGAGGGATTAAGGGAGTCATCTGGCTACCTATACTGGAGGGAAAGGGGGGAGGGGTCATCTGGTTACCTATACTGGGGGGTCATCAGGCTACCTATACTAGACGGAAGGGGGAGGGGTCATCTAGCTACCTATACTGGAGGGAAGGGGGAGGGGGTCATCTAGCTACCTATACTGGAGGGAAGGGGAGAGGGGTCATCTTGCCATCTATACTGAAGGGGGCGGCTGGTGACGGTGGCCTTGGGCAGTAAAGAGTACAAATCTGGCCCTGCTCACCCCCCACCCAAATAGCATCCCCAACGTGCAATACAGTATATGTTCTCCCAATATGTAACTGTGTGTTTTCATACTTTCATTATGTACTTACGTATGTTTATCTCTGAGCTATCTGTGCCAAAAACAATTCCTTGAACACCACCTCTTAACTTGGCGAATACACGTGATTCTGATTCAGCCTACAGGTCAGCCAAGCTCCATATTGGTTAAAACATTTTTTATTCATCATAAAACAAATTCTACAAAATTATAGTTGTCCTCTTTTGCTCTGTAAACTCAAGCATGGCTTTTTTTTCCTGCTCTGTGAAGTGAGGGATGTCTGCTTGTACTTTGCAGGTCATGCCCTGTCCTGCATAAAATGTCACCAGTAGTTTAAATTCAGTTCAAGTATATAATTTGCCAACAAAGCAGCATTAACATTTACTTATGTAAAATAAAGGAACAATCATTTCTATATAACATCAACATTTCCTTTTTTTATCCTGTACTGTAATTCCAAAATTGTTTTTGTTTCTCTTATCTTTAAAGACCACCTCCAGCCAAAAAAAGGTCTGAATGACAATACATATATGTAGTCTAGGCACTGTGTACAGTTAGATGAAGATATAAAGTTTACATCTGGTACATCATATTGCATAGAACAGACTCACATTGATATCTGTAAGTAGCACTTCCTTATTCCTCCTGAAGCTGAAGTCTTGCTAAAGCATTGTGCCCACGTCTTCAGCCTGGTTAACTCCCCTGCCCCTCCCTCCCCTGCTCTCGTCTCTCCGCATGTGTCCTCCCCTCCAGCCTGGTTCACTCCTCTGCCACTCCCTCCCTTGCTGCCTGCCTGCCTGGATCAAATTACTTATCTTTTAACAGTGAATAGGAGAGAGAAGACACAGGAAAACTGCAGCAGCCTATCTTATCATGTATGTTTGCTATCATTCTTATTTCAGATGTCTGCCTGCATTAGATCACATGGATATGGGGGTGGAGCTATTACATCAATCCCCCAGCATCCTTTGCACCTATGGTTTGTAAAGAAAAAAAGGCCCGGGCCAAATTTCACACTGAGGGTGGGGATTTCAAGACTATACAGTGTATGGAATATGGACCCTGGGGGTGAGAAAATCACACTTTATTATGTGTGATTTTATATATCTTGGCAACTTATTAGGTTTAAAGCAAACTTTATTTTATAATTTAGGTACTATTTAACTAGTGTTTGACTTCTAAGTTTGTCCCGGTGGCAATAATTTGCTAGCTATGCATTGTGTATGTGAACAGCTTGTTAGCACTTTCTACCACTGCCACATGTAATTCTGAATCGTGCAGGTACTACAAAAGTGTTATAAGTCATTATAACATTTTATAGTGGGTCATTTGCATTCACACACAAACACATAATGCAGGTGAGAATGGCACATACTGAATGGCACTTCTGAACAGTGTATGGGCTAAAGACTGCTCAATAATGTGTAGCCAAGATACTAGTGCTGGCTGCACAGTGAGTTGATGCTTAAAGGGAACCTAAACTGAGAGGGATATAGATTTTTCCTTTTAAAATAATACCAGTTGCCTGACTCTTCTGCTGACCCTGTGTCTCTAATGCTTTCAGCCACAGCCCCTGAACAAGCATGCAGATCAGGTGCTCTGCCTGAAGTCAGACTAGATTAGCTGCATGCTTGTTTCAGGTGTGTGGTTCAGCCACTACTGTAACTAAAGAGATCAGCAGGACAGCCAGGTAACTGGTATTGTTTAAAAGGAAACATCCATATCCCTCTCAGTGTAGGTTCCCTTTGACCATTTCCACTAAGACAGGTCTGTGTCAGTTTCTTTTATGCTGCTACAGAATGGCAGAGTGGCAATTAATAATAATATTTCTATGGCTGTGCACAAAAGCAGGTTAATATTGTACTACAGTTTTTGAGTGTTTATAATTCGGGATAAGTGCATGTTTTTTGTGAAAATGCAAATTTTGACTTTGCATCAGAATTTCAAATTTTTGGGTTGAATTCACAGAATTCTGATGTGTAAAATTCAAAAGTCATGTGAAATTATGTTTGTGCCGTCAGTTAACTTTTTATTGCATAAAAAGTAAAAAAAATGTTTTGCTGAGGGACATGAATGCAAAAATTCTAAGCTTAAAGGGAACCCTATTTTGAGTTTATGGGATTCTATAATAAACACTTTATTTTGGTCACACCATTAGTAATAATATTAGTATATGAGAAATTGTAATAATTCCCCTCCTCCCAATTTGTATAGACTTTGAATAAATTGATTGGGTCTCATGGAGTTTAATATGAATAGGTTGTATCAATTTAAATAAGTAGAAAATCACATGCCATTCTAAATTATAAAACCTTGATTTTTAATTTGAAACTCCCTGTGACGCAATCAATTTATTCAAAGTCTGTTTTGAAGTTATGACATATATTCATTTTCTTTCTGATTTACCTTATAGCTGAAGAGTTCATTGCGAGGTCACTTAAGATTCTGCAGGTGTGTCTGTCGGCTTTCAAAAGGGTAGTAGCCCTTTGGATTTTATTCATATCTATTATATACAGTGTCACGGCATTTGCCTGTTTCTGCTGGTTTGATAGATTTCTCTGCTTTCTGAGTTTCCAACTAAAGGCTTTGCGCTTATTAATGCTAGAAGTCCCAAATGCTCAAATCTAGTTCATTTCTAATATTCCACTGATACTGTATATATTGCCTATATCCATTCAAAAATCCGGTTATAGCCAGACAATCCCACAATAAATGTTTAAGACCTGCTTTAGTACAGTCACATCTAGTAATTGAACTTCTAGTTATTGTCTGTTATTGTCTTGAGACAGAATCATAGGTTCTAAGAATAGGTATGTTTTAAAAGTATATTTAAAGTTATTAAAGTTTAGAGCATGATGGATGTGATGTGGGAGAGAAATCCAAAACAGGAGTGAAGCACAAGAAAAGTGCTGGATGTGAGAGTGTGAGGAGGCGGCCTGAATGGAATAGCAGAATCTTGACATACATAAAGAAGACTGCAGCTGCAGTTGTAATGATACCTGGAAATAAGAAAACAAATCTAAGGCAACTTCTGGTATATCTGTACACAGGAGCCAACTACCACTGTACAGCTCCAGGTCCTCTGTTCCACGTGGCCTCTGTACTTCCGCAATGGTGCAGCTACTATAACACCAGCGGAATACATGCACCAGGGTCAGGCTTGCTGTAAAAATGAAGCACCACATAATATCACTTCACTGGAGTACCCTTTTAGACACAGAATCAAACAACCCCTACTAGCTCCCCCCTTCCCCCTCAGGAGACCTGTCTGTCTATATACTTTAGAAATATATAGATACAGTGGCTATAAAATGTATGTGAACCCTTTGGAATTATATGGCTTTCTGCACAAATTGGTCATAAAATGTGGTCACAACAATAGACAATCACAGTCTGCTTAAACTAATACCACACAAATAATTAAATGTGTCCATGTTTTTATTGAACACACCATTTAAACATATACAGTGCAGGTGGATAAAGTATGTGAACCCCTAGACCGGGGGTGCCCAATAGGTCGATCGCGATCTACCGGTAGATCGCGACCGCCTATTTGGTAGATCGCGGCCACTTGGCCGCGTCCCGTCACATTTTGCGGCTGGCAGCTGTCCCATCGATTTCTGCTGCCAGCCGCTGGCCAATAGGAAGCAGGGAAGGAGAGAGGAGGCGCGGCTGAAGAGGCCATGACGCGATGTCATGGCTGGGGGCGGCGCCGGGCACGCACGCCTGCCTGCCTTCCTTTCTGATTCAATCGTGCTGCCCGCCGGAGCGCTCCGAGTGCGAGAGGGGAGACCAGACATCGCCGCTGGAGGGAGGTAAGTGATTGAGCACCTATCCCTACCTATCCCCACCCACCTATGCTACAGGGACCCATCCCCACCCACCTATGCTACAGGGACCCATCCCCACCCACCTATGCTACAGGGACCCATCCCCACCCACCTATGCTACAGGGACCCATCCCCACCCACCTATGCTACAGGGACCCATCCCCACCCACCTATGCTACAGGGACCCATCCCCACCCACCTATGCTACAGGGACCCATCCCCACCCACCTATGCTACAGGGACCCATCCCCACCCACCTATGCTACAGGGACCCATCCCCACCCACCTATGCTACAGGGACCTATCCCCACCCACCTATGCTACAGGGACCCATCCCCACCCACCTATGCTAGAGGCACCCATCCCCACCCACCTATGCTAGAGGCACCCATCCCCACCCACCTATGCTAGAGGCACCCATCCCCACCTACCTATGCTAATGGCACCCATCCCCACCTACCTATGCTAGAGGCACCCATCCCCACCTACCTATGCTAGAGGCACCCATCCCCACCTACCTATGCTAGAGGCACCCATCCCCACCTACCTTTGCTAGAGGCACCCATCCCCACCTACCTATGCTAAAGGGACCCATCCCCACCCACCTATGCTACAGGGACCCATCCCCACCCACCTATGCTACAGGGACCCATCCCCACCCACCTATGCTACAGGGACCCATCCCCACCCACCTATGCTACAGGGACCCATCCCCACCCACCTATGCTACAGGGACCCATCCCCACCCACCTATCCTACAGGGACCCATCCCCACCCACCTATGCTACAGGGACCCATCCCCACCCACCTATGCTACAGGGACCCATCCCCACCCACCTATGCTACAGGGACCCATCCCCACCCACCTATGCTAGAGGCACCCATCCCCACCTACCTATGCTAATGGCACCCATCCCCACCTACCTATGCTAGAGGCACCCATCCCCACCTACCTATGCTAGAGGCACCCATCCCCACCTACCTATGCTAGAGGCACCCATCCCCACCTACCTTTGCTAGAGGCACCCATCCCCACCTACCTTTGCTAGAGGCACCCATCCCCACCTACCTATGCTAAAGGGACCCATCCCCACCTACCTATGCTAAAGGGACCCATCCCCACCTACCTATGCTAAAGGGACCCATCCCCACCTACCTATGCTAAAGGGACCCATCCCCACCTACCTATGCTAATGGGACCCATCCCCACCTACCTATGCTAGAGGCATAGCTACCTTTGCTGAAGGGACCTATACTTTGCTACCTATACTGGAGGCACTTGTATCTGGGGGCTGTTCAACCGGGGGGGTGGGGGGGGATCTGTAACACTTTAAATTTTGGTAGATCTCCTGGACTTGGCAAATTTTAAAGTAGCTCGCGAGCCAAAAAAGTGTGGGCACCCCTGCCCTAGACTAATGACATCTCCAAGAGCTAATTGGAGTGAGGTGTAACCCAATCTACACGATACGATTCTATTTACGATTCGATTAAATCCAACATTTCTGATTTTTTTTGCAATGCCAAATCGAATTGAATCGAATCGAATCAGGATCGGACATGTCGGATTTAATCGAATTGTAAATAGAATCGTAATTGAAACGTAAATAGAATCGTGTCATGCAGATTAGCCAGCTGGAGTCCAATCAATGAGATGAGATTAGATGAGAGGTGTTGGTTACAACTGCCCTGCCCTAGAAAAAACACACTCCAGTTTAGGGTTTGCTTTTTCCAAGAAGCATTGCCTGATGTGAAGGATGCCTCACACAAAAGAGCTCTCAGAAGACCTACAATTAAAGTGGCACTATGGCGAAAAATTGTAAAATTTAAAATATGTGCAAACATAAACAAATAAGAAGTACATTTTTTCCTGAGTAAAATAAACCATAAATTACCTTTCTCCTATGTTGCTATCACTTAAAGTAGGAAGTAGAAATCTGACGGTTTTGGACTAGTCCATCTCTTCATAGGGGATTCTCGGGGATTTAATTATTTTCAAAAGCACTTAGTGAATTGCAGTTGCTCTGTCCAACTGCCAAAATCTGTGTAGCGGAGCACGCTGAGCAGGGAAAGCTGGCCAACATCATTGTTTAAATCCTTTTTAGGGCCCGTTTCCACTAGGAGTGGTGCGATGCGGCTACATAGCCGCATCGCACCGCGTGTATGCTGAAACACATGCATGGCAATGGAAGAGTTACCACTGCGTGCATGTTGTGCGGAGCGGTACGGAGCAATCAGAGAATCTGCAGCATGCTGCAGATTCTCGCACGGCCGCATCCGCCCGCAGCCGCGTCCCATCTCCTCCAAAACACTTCCGCATCGGGAGATGCGGAAGTGATGCGGCCGGCGGCGGAAGTGATGCACTGTGGCTAGGTAGCCGCATTCGCATCACTAAGTAGTGAAAATGGGCCCTTAGGGAATATCTTTATAAATAATAAAAGCCTTGCTGAGAATCCCCTATGAAGAGATGGACTAGTCCAAAACCTGTCACTTCTGTCAGTTTTCTACTACCTACTGTAAGTGACAGCAACATAGGAGAAAAGTAATTTATGGCTCATTTTACTCTGGAAAAAACATACTTCTTATTTGTCTATGTTTGCACATATTTTAAATTTTACAATTTTTCTATGATATGATATTAATCTATGATACGTAAAACACTAAACAAGAATAGAGTTCATGGGAGGATACCGCAGAGGAAACCACTACTGTCCTAAAAAACATTGCTGCACATTTAAAGTTTGCAAAAGAACACCTGTATGTTCCACAGCAGTACTGGCAAAATATTCTGTGAAAAGTTGAATTGTTAGGAAGAAACACACAGCACTATGTGTGGAGAAAACGAGGCACAGCATACAAACTTTAAAACCTCACCCCAGCTGTGAAGTGTATCGATGGGGGCATCATGGTTTGGGGCTGCTTTGCGGCATCAGGGCCTGGGCAGATTGCTATCATCGAAGGAAAAATTAATTACCAAGTTTATCAAGACATTTTGCATGAGAACTTAAAGCCGTTTGTTAACCAGCTGAAGATCAGCAGAAGATGAATGTTGCAACAGGACAATGACCCAAAGCATAGAAGTAAATCAACAACAGAATGGCTTAAACAGAAGAAAATACGCCTTCTGGAGTGGCCGAGTCAGAGTCCTGACCTCAAACCGATTGAGATGTTGTGGCATGACCTCAACAAAGTGATTTACACCAGACATCCCAAGAATATTGCTGAACTGAAACAGTTCTGTAAAGAGGAATGGTCAAAAATTTCTCCAGACCTTAGTGCCCGATCGAGTCCATCCTACTGCACAGAGGTGTACCGTCTGCGCCTATGCAGTAGATCTGACCCAGTCGGGCTCAGCTATTTCCGTTGGAGCCCATTGGAAAGCCGCTACTGTGCCTGTGAGCACTCAGCAGATTTTCAGTGCTGCCAACACTGGATCACCTCTACATTGGTGGAAGGGGAAGCCTCTTTAGAATCCAGAAGCTTCCCCCTCCCAAGCTAAGTACCGCCTATGGGCACTTTTTTCCCTACAGGTACCCTTTAACAATATTTATATAACACACCTTGAAGCTTTAAAAGTGGTATGAAACTAAGAATTTCTTATGTGCTCTAAAATATTATTTACAGCATAACATCTACTAAAAGAAATACACATTGTTAGCAGAACTATATTTAAACAGTCAAACACAGCACTTTCTTGTCTAACGGTAAGCTTAGTTTCCATGCCGAGGAGGTGTTTACCTTGCCTTTTGTTTACATTTCCATATCAATCACAGTTAGTAATATTTCCTAGCAGTGCTGAAACTCAGCTGCACACATAGCAGAAGAATAGGAATGATCAATGATATGCACATTTGTCTGAGTTTATGCAAATATATGTAAATTGTTATGCAAATATATGCAGCTTGAAAATGGACCAATCCATTTAAACCTGGGTGGGACTTAATCGGTCCATTTTCAAGCTACATATATTTGCATAAAAATGCATACATTTGCATAAACGTGTAAGTATTTGCATATCATTGATCATCCCTACAGAAGAGGTGAGAAATGATTACAATATAGATTTCAATATATAAATATAGCAGCTATGCAATAAAATACAATGGCATCTTTCAGAGCAGATAAACTGTACTTTGAGAACTTATACTTTGTATACAGACAATATTACTTGTGCACAAAAGCAAATATTATAACTATGGGTAATAAAAAGTAGGAAAACACATTTTTATTGAATGTTATGTCAGAGTTTTATCCCATTTTAAGGCACATAAACAGGTAAATATTCCTTCCAGTATATGATGCATGTGTGGTTATATTCCAGCATCCTTGGGCCAATGTCTGGCCAAAATAACAAAGCTGCAAACAAACTAGACTGAGGACTGTAGGACATGTTAATGAGATCTGGCACTGATCCGACCAATAATCCAGCTGAGACGCTTTATTTCTTCATAAGGTCTTATTATTGTCTGTTCATGCCAACAGCTGTTGTCTCCTGTAACTGTTCTGTTTCTCTGTATCTTTCAGCTACAATTATCATAATAATTGAATGTACTAAACTCCTAAGTTATGTTCCTTCATTTGAAAAGGCTGCAGGTAGGTTCTTTCGATTCACTATTGAAAGGTTTATCACAGTTCATTTTAAAATTAACCATTTTGGTATACACTGGAAAATTCCAGTATTAACTTTAGGAGAGAAAAGATCAGACCTGTAATACAGTACGACAAATTATCCCTTTAAGCATCAACATTATTATTATTATTATTATTATTATTATTATTATTATTATTATTATTATTATTGGTAAAGTCCCACCACTTTCCGTGGCGCTGTTCAGAAAACACTACCAAAACGAAAAAAGGAAGGGGGAGTATATGTAGTCAGTGGCAGTGGCTGGAAAGTGTACTGGTTAAGGGCACCACCTCTGACATGGGAGACCAGGGTTTGAATCCTGGTTAGGGGCAGAACCTTTTCAGTAAGGAGTTCAAGGCAAGACTCCCTAACACTGCAGGGTGGCCTCTTGAGCGCGGCCTGAGTGGCTGCAGTTCTTGAACGCTTTGAGTTTGACAGGAGAAAAGCGCTATACAAAAGTTTGTATTATTAGCACAGTACTATCCTTATTAAATCCATGATTAATGAAAACAATTAAAACCAATGTGGCAGTATATAATATAGAGTAATAAAGTATGTATATAAATAAATAAATAATGATGAATTAATACATTGGCAATGGGGCAAACTGCTGCGTCATGCGAAGCTGTAATACACCGGGGTCAATCCAGAGCAGCAGCATACAAGAACTCGGGTATACCAGGGTTGGTTATGAAAAAACTTACAGTATATCTTCTTCTCCTCTAGTCAAATAACAAGGCAAGAAAAAATGCTAGCACTAGATTATTTAGTATTTATATGACCTCAACATCTTCTGCAGCATATTACAGAGTACATAGTCATGTCACTGACTGTCCCTCAGAGGGGCTTCCAATCTAATCCCTACCATAGTCATGTCCATCGTAGTCTAGGGCCAATTTAGATTGTAGGCAGGGTGCTTCCAAAGCTGAATTAAATATCTGTGCTCACAGTAAGAAACATCTATAGGCAGGGCTGGATTATCCATTAGGCACTGTCGGCATGTGCCTACAGGCGCTTTATCTGGCATAGGCAGCTCTTTTGCCCTAATGTTCCCTTCTCTGCTGTCAAGGGGAGTATTCAGTGGCTGTGAAAGCCAGTGACAGAGATGGAGAAGGTAATGTACTCTACCTGGCTTCTTCACTTTGCCTTTACTTATTCTCTCTTTCTTACTACACTCTGTTTCTCTGTTTATCTCTGTGCTCCCCCTCATGCCCACCCATTGTGCTTTCCCCTCATGAGCAACCTCTATGCATCTCCCACCTGTGCTTCCCCCATGCCCACCATCTTTTTGCCCACCCTCTGTGCTTCCCTCTCATGCCCACCCTTTGTTCTTCCCCCTCATGCCCACACTCTGTGTGTACCCCACCCTCTGTGCATTCCTCTTGTGCCCACCCTCTACGCTTCTCCCACCGTGCGCACCTGGGCTTCCCCGATGCCCACCCTCTGTGCTTGCCCCTCATGTCCATACTCTGTGCTTCCCTCTCATGTCCTTTCTTTGTGTGTCTCCTGCCCATGCCCACCCTCCACATTTCCCCCTCATGCCCACCCTCTGTGTGTACCCCACCCATGCCCACCCTCTGTGCTACCCTCTCATGCTCACCCTCTGTGTGTACCCCACTTGTGCATTCCCCTTGTGCCCACCCTCTGTGCTTCCCCCTCATGCCCACCCTCTGTGCGTGTCCCACCCTGTGCCCACCCTTTGTGTTTCCCCCTCATGCCCATTCACTGTTCTTCCCCCTTATGCCCATCTTCTGTGCTTCTCCCTCATGCCCATTCTCTGTGCATCTCCCACCCCTTGCCCACTCTCTGTGCATTCTACCAGTGCCAACTCTGTGCATTCTCTCCGTTCCCACCCTCTGTGCATTCCCCCGTGCCCATCCTCTTTGCATCCACCCCACACCTACCCTCTGTGCATCCACCTGTAATTCCTACCATAGCTAGTCTAATATACTAGCTTTATTAATATTAATTATTATGTATTTATATAGCATGTACATCTTCTAAATGGGGATTTGTATTCCGATTTAAATGTGCAGGCTGCAGCATGGAGGCAGTAAAACCTTGCCAGGGCAGTTTCTAGGCTAAAATGCACTCAGGGCGATGGTCTAAACAGGAAGTAGAGTGTGTATACCGCGGCTATGCAGAGGAGGAGACCAGTGAGAAGTGATCTGGGATTGGAACGCAGGAAAGTGAGTTGCTGACTGTTTACAGCGCTTCCTGCTGCACTAACTCTGCAGCGAAGGGGGGAGCACGGAGGGCTTCCCGGGAGAGGAAGAGAGGGAGAGGTCGGGCTACCCTCCTGGCAGCTGCGGCTCCCCCTCCATTACAGTGCCCCCCCCCCAGCGCTCAGGGTGGCATGGGCCTAGAAATGGGCCTGATCCTTGCCGCCACCTATAGCCAATGTGTTCCATGTTGCTTTCCATCACAATCCCCCTCTCCAATGCTTCCTCCTTTAAACCCAGAGGGTGGAGGAACTGGAGGGAAATGAAATGCGACATGGAGAGCATCGGCTATAGGTGGCAACAAGGGTAAGTTAACTGCCGCTCTGGTGTCCTGTGTCCTCCACTGTCCCCGTGTCATCCGATGTCCCCCATGTCTCTGCTGCACTGTTTCTGTGATCTTCTGATGTCCTTCTTTGCTGTCCCCATCGCAATCCATTTCTGACAGCTGCAGCACAAATGATGGCCAGTAGAAAGTGCTGCTTGCGCGAATGCAGCACGATTGCAGGCGGAAGCGCAAGCAGCAGTGGAAACGGGCCCTGACTATAGGACCTGACAGCATTCAGCAATTCTGGTTATGATCTGATTCAACTCAGGCAAGTGTTGCAGGTTTTTCCTTCGAAACAGAACCTTTTTTTTATTAAATAAATCCAGGCCAGGTTTGTTGGATTACTAATGGTCTGCAGTGATCTTCAGCCCTGGGAACTCTAGTAAATCAGGTCCAATATGGTCAGAGTAATGTATATTTTATAAGTTAGTGTTTGTCATATTTTAGAATTATTTTTTAGAGTTTGGATTATTTTTTATAGTGAGCACAAGGAATAATTCTGGAAAAATCCTCTGAAACCTTTGTTTGCATGCATTTAAGCATGAAAAGTAATAGGAAATGCTACAGAGAATTCTTAACTCTCAAAATCACATAGAGGGCCATATGCAATTCACTTTTTCACCTGACTTTTCTCCCAGGAGATAATTTTTCATCTTCGATTAAAATAACTTTTCAGTACTTTTCAACTAAAAAAGTACCAAAAAGTAGGTAAAAAGGTACTATCAAAATTATTTTGAGTATTTTCTTGTTCTCTGATGGCTTAAAAGGCATTTTATCGACAAGTTTAAAAATATCACCTAGGAGAAAACTCAGGTGAAAAAGTGAATTGCATATGGCCCAGAGAGAGAAGAGAAAAAAGGAAGAAAGTTACTCCTAGAGAACACCTGAGGGCACACATGCAAAAGCGCCTTCAGGTCTATCAGTATGAGCAATAAAGATCTGGCTGCAGACAAAATGTGCCTGCACTTTCCTTAGGAGAAAAAAATAACAAGGCTTTCATTAAGAACTGCCATTTCTGCTGAAGATGTTACGGATGGGATATTTATGGATTACATCCATTTCAGTTGCCATTTTGGTCATAGACAAGCTTGTGCTGGTGACTCTTTTTTTTTCTTTTTTGAACATTACATTTTAATTGCCAATAGTATAAGAAAAGTACAATTATCTGGTAGACGATGTTTACAATTTGGCTTATACAAAAATAACGAAACCAAAACAATTCTGCACATATGCAGTAAGAGCATGCAACAAAAAAAATCAAGTAGAAAAGTAGACATTAACTTAGAGAACTAAGTATTTGGGTATTTCACTAGTATTGAAATGAGAGAAGTCAAGAGAGATATGTGGAGCTTGCTATCTGTATGAGGAAAGTAGTTGTACCTATTTGGAGGCCTGTTTAGGAATATTACTCATTTCATATTCAAGGCCATAAGGAAGATTAACAACTTTTTATTAAGTATGGTCACCTGGGAGATTGCGAAGCTTTTTCTCCATGCTAATATTGGCGTTAGCTAAAGCAAGAGTATGAGAGAGCAAGGGAGGGTTAATGGTACTTCAGGTGGATACAATCTGATGGCGAGTGGCACATAGAATCTGGGAAATCTCTAGGCGATGTGGAGAGGGTATAGAGTCTAGGCCTACATGGAGTCTCGCAAGCTGTGGAGTTAACTTAAAGGGCGTCCAAATATGGGTTGCGAAGTGGTGACTAATTTCTTTCCAGAGCGTATTGATAGGTTTACAGAGCCAAGATATGTGAGATAGGAATCCCAGGGAGCCACAGTTCCTCCAACAATAAGAGGAAAGGTCTTTATTGAATTTTGACAGTTGTGAGGGAGTAGAGTACCAATGTAATAAGATGTTTTGGAATGTTTCCCAATGTGTGGAACTCTGTTGACTCATTTCTGAAAGCATTGCCCTCCACCACTTTTTGTAGGCTTACATGGTTGTATCACTTTAAAGCGGACCTGAACTCAGAACTTCCTCTCTGCTCTAAAAGCTAAGCAATAGTATAACCACCTTTAATAAAAAAACATTTCTTTGTTACAGCCGATACAAATCCTGCAATAAATCTACAGTGGGTCTACTTCTTGCTTTCATGGAAGCATACATAGGGTTAACATCCTGTGTTTACAAATTTACAAAGCTAAGAGATCAAATTACCTTTGTGATTAGTCTCAGTTAAGGAGGATTTAGACAGGCTAAACTCTCTAAATACATACAGGGTGCATTTCTCTGTATTCCCTCTGTTCTGTACAATAGTTCAGGTCCACTTTATTCACCTTACGACCGCCTAACGCTGATTGACGGTCACAACGCAGCAGCCCCAGGACCACCTAACGCCAAAAGGCATCAAGTCCTGGAGGCAGAGATTAGCAGGGAACGATCGTACGCATGCGTGCTCCGTGATAAGCCTGCTAGCCGCGATTACGGCTAGCAGGCTGTATGGAAACGAAAGGGGGAAAAAACCTTTGTTACATTTGTACAGTTCTGCGATTTAGCGCAGCGCTGTACAGGGGACACTCAGCTTTCTCTCAGAGCAGCACGGAGTAAAAGCTCTCTCCTAGGCTGAAGCCTATGAGAGGCGGGAAAGAGGACGGATTGCCGTCCTATTTATTTATTTATTAATTATTTATTTATTGTTTTTATAAAGCGCCAGCATATTATGCAGAGCAGTCCTATGTCAATTTAGGACAGGGAAGGGGGAGGGAGGGAAAATTCAGTTTGTTTGTTTTTTAAATTAAAAACAAAAAAAGGAGGTAAGACTGATTTGTGTGCTAAGTTATATGGCTGTGCAGCAAGCTGTCAAAGCTGCAGAGCACTGATCTGTGAAAAATGGCCTGGTCACTAGGGGGGTGTAAGCCTGTGGTCATGAAGTGGTTAAAAAGAAAAAAATGGAAAAAAGATGTTGGCGTGGGTATCACTGTATTTATGGTACCAACTACAGTGTAAGATGTGCTGATCAACTATTATTCATTTTGCACTTTTTTTTCCAGGCAGCTTTTTTCCCAAATATTTGTCTGTACAGCCACAACGAAAAATATTGGTACTAGTATACATTAATATTAACAATGAGCTATTTTTTGTCATTTTTGAGCCCATGCTGTCTCTTGATTTGTAAAGTAAGGATGTTTCTACTGGGACTCTGTATTATTTATTACAGATAGCTGATTGCCCGGCGTTGCCTGGGTATGTATTTGTCTGGTGTTGGCTCTGCATACTTTTTCTAGCCCTAACACACAATTACTCAATGACCAAGTTTGTGAGCTTTGTGGTCTTTGGTATCAATAATTTGCATTGAAATTTAAAAATGGGATTGGCTGTTTGTGGCACCACCCCCTTTTCTGAATTTGAACCCCAGTCACCCAATGACCAACTGTACCAGGTTTGAGGCCTATGCCATTAACAGTGCAAGAATGGCAGCAATTACATATTCCCCTTGAAAATCAATAGGTGAATTATGATTGGCTTTTGTAGGCTCCACCCACTTTTCTGAATATTAATCCTAGTTACCCAGTGACCAACTGTGCAAAGTTTGAGAACCTTACCATTAACAGTGTAAGAATGGCTGCAGTTTACATTTTCCAGTGAAATTTGTATTTGTCTCTACCCACTGATGACCCGGCGTTGCCCGCTTATGTATTTGGCTGGTGTTGGCTCCGCCCACTTTCTAACCCTAACGCACAAACACTCAATGACCAAGTTTGTGAGCTTTCGGGTCCTTGGTATCAATAATTTGTATATTTCCATAGAAATTAAACAAATCAGATAGGCCGTTTGTGGCTCCGCCCCTCTCCAGCATTTAAACCCCAGTCACCCAATGACCAACTGTAGCAGGTTTGAGGCATCTGCTATTAACAGTGTAAAAATGGCAGAAATTTAAATATTCCACTTGAAAATCAACAGGTGAATTTTGATTGGCTATTATAGGCTCCACCCACTTCTCTGAATATTAATCTCAGTCACTCAGTGACCATCTGGGCACAGTTTGGGAACTCTGCCATAAACAGTGTAAAAAGGGCTGCAGTTTACACTTTCCCAGTGACATTTGTTTTTGGCTCCGCCCACTGTTTGTAATATGGACACACAGTCAATCAGTGACCAAGTTTGTGAGCTTTTGGGTCCTTGGCATCAATAATTTGTATTTTCCCATCAAATGAAACAAATCTGATTCACTGTTTGTGGCTCTGTCCCCTTTTCTGAATTTGAACCCCAGTGATCCAATGACCAACTGTATCAGGTGTGAGGCTTGTGCCATTATCATTGTAAGAATGGCAGCAATTTTAATATTCTCCGTGAAAAGCGACATGTGATTTTTGATTGGCTTTTTTAGGCTTTTTTAGGCTCCACCCACTTTTCTGAATATTAATCCCAGTCACCCAGTAACCAGCTGTGCAAAGTTTGAGAACCCTGCCATTAACAGTGACGAAGGGCTGCAGTTTTTACAATTTTTTTACAATTTCCCAGAAAAATCTGTTTTTAACTCCACTCACTTTTTGTAACCTTGACACACAGTCACTCAATGACCAAGTTTGTGAGCTTTTGGGTTCCTGGCATCAAAATTGTGTGACTGGAAGCATTTTATCCAGCAAAGAAATCTGTCTGTTTTTGGCTCCGCCCCTTTACTGAATTTGAACCCCAGACACTTAACGACCGACTGTATTAGGTTTGAGTCCTCTGCTATTAACAGTGTAAGAATGGCTGCAGTTTCAATATTCCCCTTGAAAATCAATAGGGGAATTTTGATTGGCTCTTGTAGGCTCCACCTATTTTTCCGAATATTAGTCCCAGTCACCCAGTGGCCAACTGTGTGAAGTTTGAGAACTCTGCCATTAACAGTGTAAGAAAAGCTGCAGTTTATATTTTCCCATGTAAAAAGTTAGTTTTTTTGGCTTCGCCCACTATTTCTAATCTTGACATACAGTCACTCAATGACCAAGTTTATGAGCTTTGGGTCCTTGGCATCAATAAGCTGCATTTTACCATTGAAATTAAACAAATTGGCTGTTATTGGCCCGCTCCCTTCAGAATTTAAACTCCAGTCTCCCAGGGACTGACTGTAGCAGATTTTAGGCCTCTGCTATTAAGAGTGTATGAATGGCAGCACTGTAAATATTCCCCTTGAACATTAAAATGTGAATTTTGATTGGCTGCTGTAGGCTCCACCCACTTTCCTGAAGATTTGTCCCAGTCACCCAGTGGCCAACTGTGTCACGTTTGAGAACCCTGCCAATACCAGAATGTCTGAAATCAACCTAACAAATCTGATTGGCAGTTTGTGGCTCCGCCCCTTTAGTGAATTTAGACCCCAGTCACCCAATGACTGACTGTATCAGGTTTGAGGCCTCTGCCACTAACAGTGTGAGAATGGTAGCAATGTGAATATTCCCCTTGAAAATCAATAGGTAAATTTTGATTGGCTGTTGTAGGCTCCTCCCACATTTCTGAATATTAATCCCAGTCACCCAGTGGCCAATTGTGTAAAGTTTGGGAACCCTGCCATGTTAAAAATTTAGTTGTTGGCACCGCCCACTTTTTCTAACCTTGACATACAGTCACCCAGTTATCAAGTGTATTAGCTTCGGGGTCCTTGGTATCAATAGTTTGTATATTCCCATTGAAAAATAAACAAATCTGGCTGTTTGTGGCTCCGCCCCCTTTCTGAATTTGGACCCTAGTCACCCAGTGACCAATTGTACCAGGTTTGAGGCATTTGTTTTTACCAGTATAAGAGAATGGTAGCAGAATAAATATTCCCTTTGAAAATCAAAAGGTGAATTTTTATTGGCTGTTGTAGGCTCCACCCACCTTCCAAAATCTTAATCCCAGTCACCCAGTGACCAACTGTGCAAAGTTTGAGAACCCTACTATTAACGGTGTAAGAATGGCTGCAGTTTATATTTTCCCAGTAAAAGTTGTTTTGGCTCCGCCCACTTTTCGTAACCTTGACACACAGTCACTCAATGACCAAGTTTGTGATCTTTCAGGTTCCTGGCATCAAAAATGTGTGAATGGAAGCAGTTTACCACCAAGGAAATCTGATTGGCTGTAGGTGACCCCGCCCCTTTAGTGAATTTGGACCCCAGTCACCCAATGACGACTGTAGCAAGTTTGAAGCGTCTGCCATTAAAAGTGTAAGAATAGCAGCAGTTTAAACATTCCCTTTGAAAATCAATAGGTGAACTTTGATTGGCTGTTGTATGCTCCACCCACTTTCCAGAATAATAATCCCAGTCACCCAGTGACCAACTGTGCCAAGTTTGAGAACCCTGCGATTAACAGTCTAAGAATGGCTGCTGTTTACATTTTCCCATTGAAAATGAATGGCTGAAATTTGATTGGCTGTTTTATGCTCCGCCCACATTTCCTGAATGTGTAACCTCGGTCACCAAGTGACCTACTGTGCCAAGTGTGGGGACTCTGGCTTGATTACTGTGAGAATTGCAGCCTTTTCCATTTTTTCCATTGACTTGAATGGGTGAAATCTGATTTGCTGTTTGTAGCTCCGCCCAGGTGTGCAGGGAGGCCGCGAGACCCTCAGAACCTATCATCCCAGGTAGTAAGGGATCTGTATACCAAGTTTCGTTCAAATCAGTCAAGCCGTTTTCGCGTGATCGCGGCACATACACACATACATACATACATACATCCGATTTTATATATATAGATAGTGTCCAGGGACACCGGCAGCTCAGCTGCTTTCAGATTTGTGTCACTCAACTGCATTTGACCTCACACAGTGGTCCTGTGCTGAGGCTTGCCCTGACGATCACATGCTTGTAATTTTCTTTAGACACTTCTGTTCCTTATAAAACTTAACAAACTAACCTCCCTCTTTCCCAGTCTCTGACCACAGCCTTTTGAAACTCACTTTCCTTTTAACTTGTCTGATCACAACGCCAAAGGTAAATAAAGCTGGCCACTAACGATACAATCTTTTTCATCCAATCTAACCATTTCTATGTAATATAAGGTAACTGCCTAAATTATCCATTCAATTTATTCACTCAGTTTACCCTTTTTTACTACACAGATTTGGTAAAATTGGATGAAAAAGATTGTATTAGGGGCCACCTTTACACACTTGTGCAGAATTTCCACAAATATTGATTCCCCCAGCAGGGGTGTAACTAGAAATCACTGGGCCCCCCTTGCCAACCCCCCCCCCCCACACACACACACACACACACACAGCAGGCATTTTCTCTATCACTTGCATTAGCTTCTGTGATAAAATGTGCATGTTTTCACACATACAGACACACATGGTGTGCAGAAAATGAAAACAGAAAACTGACAGACGAGTGTGCTCCCAGCCTTTGTATGATTTATCAGCGGCTGAGCAGATGCAGTCATTAGAACAATTGTGCAGAGAGCAGAACATTTTTTCTCTCCTTGCCCTTAGTTGTTTGTGTCTTGGGATGGGTTCTCTGTCTCACTTCTGCCTTTACTTATTTTATTTGCTTTCTCTGACCTACAGTTAGCAACTACTCACAGTCATATCACATTCATTTCTGCTCTCAATCAGCCTGATTTCATTGCAGGATCAACAAAGCATTGTATACATGTTACTGCTTGATTTAATTGCTTAAATAACATTTAATGTAGTAATTATGTAAATGATTAATATATATATATTAAAGCGTACCAGAAGTGACGTGTGACATGATGAGATAAACATATAGTACTAGCTCGTCTAAGAAATAATCTGAAGTCCCTTTCTGTTCTCCAGTACAGCAAAACTTCAAGAAAACCTGAACTGACAATTAAAAGTCAAAATAAACATACACAGGTCATACTTACCTCCCGTGTAGTCTACTCCTCAATCTCTTTCTCCTCTCCTGCGTCCCATTTGTCGACTTTCTCTGTCCTCCATTTTGAAAATGGCCAGTATCTCATAACAGCTTCTGGGTGAGCACACTGTTAAACTGTAACATCGCCCACTTCAGCCATAGGGAAATATGGACATTACCTGGCACATCAGTTGTCTTCTCAGCTGTAACTGACATCAACTGATATATAATTGACAGCAACAGATATATTTCAGTTCTGACAAAATGTTGTCAGAACTGGAAAGGATCATTGTCAGAAGAAAATGGTGAGCTTCTGAGAGGAGCTGATGGCAAGGTAACTATGTAATGTTACTTTGAAGTTACCTCATGTATTTATTTTAAATAATTTTACTCACTTCAGGTTTCCTTTAAAATACTTGAGTTGTTATCTATACAAAAGAGCTTGTCAACAGCTTGTCAAATTTAATCTGGTCTCTTGAAAAGTAAATAGAGGGAGATAAGCTTGAAAGAAAGGGGGAGAACTGAGAGCCCAATATGGTGTACTATGTTAATGAGGTGATGTCTGATGCAAACACACACAATGGTTATACTCACAAGGACGGGTCGCCTCCAAGGCAACCACTGGATAAGCAGGCGGGGAGAATTGTAACCTGACCCCGCTCAGGGTTAAGAAGTCGCTCTCTGTAGATAGAAGGAAATGGGGATACACCCCTCCACCAAGGGTGGACTCAACAATTATGTGGTATAACAACAGAGGCGCCAAGTAGAGTAAAATTAGTTAAAATTGTTAAAAAGGGTTAAGTGGGTGGACTCACCTCCCTTCTGAAAAAATGGCCAGACAATGGGCAGGTTACTTCAAGTTTAAAGTAACATTTATTATGGGCTCCAGAAGTGCAACGCGTTTCACGGGTAACAGTCCCGCTTCTTCAGGCAAACAATTTTTGGAGGGAGCAAAGTCGGGTCAAGAGCCAGATACAGCGCCTCTGTACAGATTCCAGAGGCGCTATATCTGGCTCTTGACCCGACTTTGCTCCCTCCAAAAATTGTTTGCCTGTAGAAGCGGGACTGTTACCTGTGAAACGCGTTGCACTTTTGGAGCCCATAATAAATGTTACTTTAAACTTGAAGTAACCTGCCCGTTGTCTGGCCATTTTTTCAGAAGGGAGGTGAGTCCACCCACTTCCCCCTTTTTAACAATTTTAACTAATTTTACTCTACTTGGTGCCTCTGTTGTTATACCACATAAGAGGAAGATACGGTTTACCTGCAGGGTAGTTTCAAGAGTCATTACTTCTGTAAAGTGAACCAGAGACAAAGCACTCTCATGTATTTTACAATAAATATCAGTGGGAACATTAGAGAAAACACCTACCTTGCGCTCTGTTTCATTCTTCACTGCTCAGCTTGCATGTTACCAGCCCTGATAAAATCCCAGACTGAGCATTCAGTCTGGCTTTGCTCAGGAATCATTATGGCTGAGTCTTCTCTTATGTCTTTTCAAGCACAAGCCTGCCCCCTTCTGGCTCTGCTATAATGACTCAGCTATAAAGATTCCTGAGCAAAGCCAGACTGAATGCTCAGTCTGGGATTTTATCAGGGCTGATAACAAGCAGGCTAAGCAGTGAATAATGAAACAGAGAGCAGGGTAGGTGTTTTCTCTAAAGTTCCCACTGATATATATGGTATAATACATGAGGGTACTTTGTCCCTGGTTCACTTTAAAAGGCAGATGCCCATATAAAATTAACTTTTTCTACTGAGTTATCTACTAGGAGATCATTTTCATATTCTCTTAAAAATAACATTTCAGCATCTTACAATTAAAAGTGTACCCAATCTTGGATCTACCCCTGCAGTAGGTACCTATTTAAACGTAAACTACGTTTTCTCTAAATGGTAGGCCAACCTGGCCTCACTGGAGGATACAAGATACAAGATACAAGATGGATTTATTCGCCGAATACGGTGGTGCCGTACTCGGAATTGCTTGTGATACACATGGCTTGTCAAGTACGTAAAGACAGTTGTACATTTTACATATATATATATATACGGCTACAAGTTACACATACTGACAGCATTTACATACATTGGCGGCTACAGTACCGCATACCAGCAACATAACAGTACGATATATCTTTTATATTGTGTGTTAGATATGCAGAAAAGGAACAGAAGTTTGTGTGTTAGAGATGCACAGAGAGGCAGAAGAGCCACTGAGGCGAGTATGCTGATTGCAGTCTAGGACGGAAGGGTCAGGAGTCAGAGTTGTTGAGCAGCAGAACTGCCTGGGGGAAGAAAGAGTTCCTGTGCCTGGTGGTCTTGGTTGGGATAGTACGGAAGCGGCGGCCGGATGGGAGGGGCTCAAAAAAGCGGCTGCCAGGGTGGGCGGGGTCGCAGGAAATCCTGGTGGCCCTCTTTCTTATCCTAGCCACGTGAAGGAGATCGAGAGGTGGCAGGGGCAATCCGATGATCCTTTCCGCCTCACTAATGATTCTTTGCAGTTTATGTCTGTCGCTGGCCGATGCGCGGGCATGCCAGACGATAACTGAGGAGCAAAGTATGGACTCCGTGGTAGCGGTGTAGAAGCTGACAGCAGCTCCCAAAGCATACCAAATTTTTTAAGTTGGCGCAGGAAAAAAAGCCTCTGCTGTGCCTTCTTCTGAATTTTGATGGTATTCTGTTCTCACCTTAGGTCAGTGGATAAGGTTGTGCCAAGGAACTGGACCGATGACACTCTAGAGACTTCGGTCTCGCCTATGTAGACTGGTGGGTGGGTGGTAGGGTTCCTCCTGAAATCCACAATCAGCTCAACAGTCTTTGTTGCGTTGAGGACCAGGTTGCAGTTCTTGCACCACTCGCAGATTCTCCCTATCTTCTTGCGGTAGTCCCGCTCTCCGTTTCCACCGATGAGACCGATGATTGTTGTGTCGTCAGCAAATTTGATGACCTTGACGGAGTCTGAGGCGGAAGTGCAATTGTTGGTGTACAAAGAGAATAGGAGCGGGGACAGTACACACCCTTGGGGTGCCCCTGTATTGGTAGTTCTCATGCCGGAGGAGCAGTTCCCGAGCTTGACCTGTTCTGTCCTATCTGAAAGGAAGCTCTTGACCCATGCGCAAAGTGTGGGGTCAACACCGAGCTGCACCAGGTTGTCGACCAGGGTGTCTGGGCAGATCGTGTTGAAAGCTGAACTGAAGTCCAGGAACAGGATTCTGGCATAGGAGCCAGGCTGGTCGAGGTGCTCCATGATGTGTGCCAGGCTGATGTTTATGGCATCCTCTATGGACCTGTTGGCCCTGTATGCGAATTGGAGTGGGTCAAGCAGTGCGTCAGTGGTGCGTTTCAGGTGAGCAAGGACTAGCCGTTCTAGGACCTTCATAATGGTAGGCGTTAAAGCCACGGGTCTGAAGTTGTTGAGGTCTGTGTTGCCTGGCTTTTTTGGGATTGGTACAATTGTGGACCTCTTGAAACAGGAGGGGACTGTACTTTCTGCTAGTGATTTTCTGAATAGAGTGGTGAGCACCGGAGCCAACTGATCCGCACAGGTTCTTAGACAGTTCGATGACACTCCGTCCGGGCCTGACGCCTTCCTGGGGTTGAGCTTGCGAAGCAGCGTGAGGACTTCTGCTTCTTGGACTGCAATCGGTGCAGTGATGTCATGGTCCCTCAGTGAGGACAGGTCTCATATCCAAAGGTACTGAATTAACCAATGTAGGATGATCTTCATCCGGTCCTGTTAGGGTTAAGGACGGATGACAGACTTCCTTTATACTAGGTTTCCAATGAGTAGTTCTTGCTATGTCTTATTCCTATAATTTTGGGGTAATTTTCAAAGTAATAATAATGGAACCAATGCTCAGTCACTGAGATTTTCAATATCTCCCCACCCCAGAGGGTTCGAGAATATTGAATGGTAATGTACAGCTTTTCTTGTATTCGATTTGAAACAGGTTACTTCTCTTAGAAATATCGCTGTAACTGTATTCACTGTTGATGCACAGTTATGTTGTATTACTGTTTGTTCTTCTTTTAAAACGCTTTCAATAAAAAGATTAAAACAAAAAAAAGTGTACCCAAAAGTTGGAGAAAAAGTGCTATTAAAATTATTATTATTATTATTATTATTATTATTATGTGATAAAATTGGGAAAATATCACCTAGGAGAAAACTTAGGAGAACAAATTATTTGGATAAGGGCCATTATCTCATAGATTATTTTCACTCAATGTTCACTTTAAACACTTCAAGCCCTAGGCCTAGGCTGAAGAATTAAAATACACGCGGGTTGCAGAATGGAACTTTATATTAATGTCCTATTTGCACTTATGGCGCTAGGGCCGTGCAGAAACATGGTGTTTTATCAACAACCATGTTGTTTATTTTCTTTTCTGTATCATATCATTGCAGTGGCGAGCTAGTGGGGTGGCGGGAGGAATGGGCAGCTCCGGGCGTCACGATGGCTGGGGGTGACACTGGAGTCCTATGCAGCCGCCCTGGAGGGATGCAGAGTTGCCCGCGAGTGGAAGCCATGCTGTGATATTTCACCTACTGCTGCACACCGGAGTCCACTGATGTGTCCTCCTGTCACAGCTCAGCTCTCCCCACACTGCTGGCATCTCTTCCTGTACGGTGTAATTACCTGATGCAGGAAGACATGCCTGACACTAGGGGGAGAGCAGAGCGGTGACAGGAGGACGCATCTGTGGAATCTGGCTTTGAACTGTAGGTGAGATATCACAGCACGGCTTCCAATCACAAAACTCTGTATTGCCTAATGAGGTAACCCCTCCCAACCTATGCCTGAAATGCCCACCTTCACCTAACACTAACTGGGGCCCCCACATACTCCTAACACTAACCTAACCCCATACCTACACTTAACACTAACCTCTCCTCTACCTGCACCTAACACTCACGCCCACCACCTATGCCTAACAAACACACCACCCCACCACCACCACAAATATACCTCCCCTATACCTGCACCTTACACTATCTGGCCCTCTTAACTACAACTAACACTATCCTCCCCCCTTACCTACACCTTACACTACCCTCCTCTATACCTACACCTAACACTATCCGGCCCCCTTACATACACCTAACACTATCCTCCCCCCTTACCTACACCTAACACTATCCTCCCCCCTTACCTGCACCTAACACTATCCTCTCCCCTTAACTACACCTTACACTACCCTCCTCTATACCTACATCTGACACTATCCGGCCCCCTTACCTACACATAACACTATCCTCCGCCCTTACCTGCACTTGACACTATCTTTTCCCCTTAACTACACCTTACACTACCCTCCTCTATACCTACACCTAACACTATCCGGCCCCCTTACCTACACCTAACACTATCCTCCCCCCTTACCTACACCTAACACTATCCTCCCCCCTTACCTGCACCTAACACTATCCTCTCCCCTTAACTACACCTTACACTACCCTCCTCTATACCTACACCTAACACTATCCGGCCCCCTTACCTACACATAACACTATCCTCCGCCCTTATCTTCACCTAAAACTATCCTACTCCACCTATTCTTAACAATACCACCCTTCCCACATACACCGAACATTACCACCCCCACCACCACCACCACCTACCTACGCCTAACCAGAGCAGTTTCTAGGCTACATCCATACCCCGCCGTGGCACGCTTAGCACGCTGCACTCGCTGAATTTTTGTATGTGGATATGCATATACATACACGTAATGTCTCTTTCTATTACCTTCGCTGTGTGCCTGCTGTGTGTTTTGCTCTGTATACAGTAATACCTTCTGCCACACGTGCAGCGCTGGCTCCTCTGACACCACTGGTCCTGGCCCACTGCTGGCCCCCGCTGGATCAGCTGACCGGGAATCGGATGCGCCGGACAGTCAGCTGATCATCGCTGTGCCACGTGCTCCGAGCTGGGAAGGGAGCCTGCCAGACACAACACCACTGCCACAGCATGAAGGGGAGAAGCGGGCTCTTCTGCTCCTCAGTGCAGGTCTGCCGCTGCCGGATACACCAGCATGCCACTGCCGGATCCATCCATCTGCCCCCTGCAGCTGCACCGGCCCACCGCTACTTTTGCTGGATCCACCAGACCACCCACGGACACACCATCCTCTCTAAAGGTCTGTGCTGCTGACCTCCTGGCCACCTACATCCTACCTGCACTAGGCCACAAGCCGGGGGCTAAATTTACTGGCTGCCAGGTCCACTACCTTTGCCTACTGCTGGCTGCTGCATCTGATGTCCTGCCACCACCAAGGTAAACCCCCCTGGCCTGTCCACCACTGCTGCCCCCGGCCCCACGTCCACCACCACTGCGGCCCAGCAAAAGTGCCTCCTGGCCCTACAGGGCCCCCACTGAGTCTGCACCCTCATTACCAGCCGTGCAGACTTGAAATCAGGAGTGCTACCCCTCGGGCAACCTGGTCCGAGTGAACTCTGCTGTCCGCCTCCATCATGATGCCCCTCAGTTTTCTCAGCCTTCTCTCTCTACTTTCGTGGACAATCGGTAGCACCTGTCTTGTTGGGAGCGTGTCGCTGCGTAGCGTCCAGTGCCGAAAATGGCAGCGCTCATATCAGCTCTCAGGCTGCTCCTCCTGTCCCACTCTTTTCTGTTCCTGCTATCAATGTATGCTTTGCTATGTTTGTTTTATGTTAACTGTATGTGTATGCTGTAATGCTCTGTTTGTATTACGTTAACTGTACGTGTATGCTGTAATGCTCTCTGTTTTGCTTTTTGTTTTTGCTTTTTATTGTTTATATGTATGTACCATGCTTAACTGTATGCAATGCTGCACTCTGCTTAATTGTACGCACAAGCTGTAATGTTGTCCTATGTATGCTTGTCCCCTGTCTATGTATGTACCATGCTTATCCGTATGCTGTTTCTTGTCTTTTTCATCAACGACCCTGTATGCGCCAAAACCAATTCCGGGTACAACCCACCGTTGTACTTGGCGATAATAAACTCTGATTCTGATTCTGATTCTGCATAAAATACTAAAACTTAAAGCAGAGAGCTTCACGTAACAACAACTGAGGCCAGGTGATAAATTCTCAGTTTTCAGTGTTATTACCTCTTGCTTTACTTTCTGTAAATTGACTTTTTACTGTTGTTAACTTAGGGAATAACTCATTAACATTAGGATTAAATCCTTAACTTAACGATAGAATCCCTAATTCACAAATTGAATGAGGTAAATTGTTGAGTGAATACTACATTATTTATCACCATAGTCATAGCAGTAAAAATGGACCAGAAACATCATCAAACATAGGAGATAAGCTTAGTGAATTGTGGCCACTGAGGTGGCAAAGCAAACAGATGGCTGGAAACTGTTCCCTCCCATCTTTCTCCAAGGAGTGGAAACATTACAGGAGATGTTTACAAGAGGTTGTACAAGACTGGAGCTATATCAAAGAGGGCTGCCATAGGCTGGAGGCTTTCATAAATGTGGAAATACTGCAATAGGATGTTTTTTTTCCTGACATATTACATAAAACTGCAGCTATATTACAGTGCGCTTCTGGCCGAATCACCCATGCTGTCATCCACCACTGGTTTCAGGGCAAAGTAAACTTATTGCAAGTGGTGCACTGAAAAAATAACTCACATACAAAGGGCTTAACAGAGAGGACAATAACAGATAGAGTTCTCTTTGTATTGCCTTTTGTTTTTCATTTTTATAAAATGTGCATTACTGTAATTAATACACTTTTAGAGCTAACATTTGAAATATTCATGTGTTTTGTCTGAACACATGTTTTGAAGTTGCCATTAAATTCATGTGGCCAGAAGGCTGTTGTCATTCTAAACACTATATTCGCATGAATTGTTATATTATTGAAGCCACCACATTTAATACCAATCTAAACTATAAAGGAAAGCTTAAAGCCTGAAAATAACAATTACAGTGGGATGCGAAAGTTTGGGTAACCTTGTTAATCGTTGTGATTTTCCTGTATAAATCGTTGGTTGTTATGATAAAAAATCTCAGTTAAATATAGCATATAGGAGATACACACAGTGATATTTGAGAAGTGAGATGAAGTTTATTGGATTTACAGAAAGCGTGCAATAATTGTTTAAATAAAATTAGGCAGGTGCATAAATTTGGGCAGCACAAAAAATAAATTAAATCAATATTTAGTAGATCCTCCTTTTACAAAAATTACAGGCTCTAAACGCTTCCTGTAGAAAGAAATAATTATTGTTAAACCCTTTAAATACACATAATCAGTGCTGCTCGGATACCCCTTTTCAAAATCCGGATCCGATTCGGATCCGGATACCCAGAAATCTGATCCGGGTTGGATATTCGAGTTCAAAATTTTCTAAACCGAATCGAATATCCAACCTCAGTATCCAGGGTATCCGGGTGGATTCGGATATCTGGATAGAACAACCGGAAGTGGCCTTTAAATTGCTTTTAAAACTTTTTTTTAGGGTAAATGAGGCATGTAGCATCATTATTCTTTAAAGGGTGTAACGATTGGTGTCAGCACAGAGAGAATCTGATTATTGGTGATCTGCAGTATCACCAACAATGCAGATATATACCCGATTATTTATGATCTGCAGAATCACCAATAATAGAAGTATAACTAACCTCTGGACACCCGATAACGTGTAAGTGTTTGGTGCAACAGTAGATGAGCATGGACCACCTGAGTAACAGGTATGAGGAGTATCTCCTTGGTAAAGGGTTGGAGATAACCAGAGAGCCAGTGATCCCCTGAACTGCTGGGAATCAGACTCTACTGCAGTCAAAGGACTCCGGTGGAATAGAGTCCCTGACTGGACTGCAGAGAATCCCCTCTGAGAAGCAGGGAGTCTCTGCAGCTACCTGACACCTAACCGGGTGGTGTCACAGGTAACACAGACAGGCTGATCACCCACGGAGTGAGTGACAGCCAGAAGGGTCGGCCAGGTCGGGTCGGCAACACACGAGCAGATAACGTACGGAGACAGAGGACTGATTCGGTAAACAGGTACAAGCAGGGTCGGCAACAGGTAATCAGATGTGCATAGGTACCGAATCAGATAGCAACTACCACTATCCTCCCCCCTTACCTGCACCTTACACTACCCTACTCTATACCTACCTACACCTAACACTATCCTGCCCCCTTACCTACACCTAACACTATCCTCCCCCCTTACCTACACCTAGCACTATCCTCCCCCGTTACCTGCACCTAACACTAACCTCTCCCCTTAACTACACCTTACACTACCCTCCTCTATACCTACACCTAACACTATCCGGCCCCCTTACCTACACCTAACACTATCCTCGGCCCTTATCTTCACCTAAAACTATCCTACTCCACCTATTCTTAACAATACCACCCTTCCCACATACACGAACACTACCACCACCCCCCCCCCACCACCACCACCACCACCACCACCTACCTACGCCTAACCAGAGCAGTTTCTAGGCTACATCCATACCCCGCCGTGGCACGCTTAGCACGCTGCACTCGCTGAATTTTTGTATGTGGATATGCATATACATACACGTAATGTCTCTTTCTATTACCCTCTCTGTGTGCCTGCTGTGTGTTTTGCTCTGTATACAGTAATACCTTCTGCACAAATACTAAAACATAAAGCAGAGAGCTTCACGTAACAACAACTGAGGCCAGGTGATAAATTCTCAGTTTTCAGTGTTATTAACTCTTGCTTTACTTTCTGTAAATTGACATTTCACTGTTGTTAACTTAGGGAATAACTCATTAACATTAGGATTAAATCTTTAACTTAACGATAGAATCCCTAATTCACAAATTGAATGAGGTAAATTGTTGAGTGAATACTACATTATTTATCACCATAGTCATAGCAGTAAAAATGGACCAGAAACATCATTAAACATAGGAGATAAGCTTAGTGAATTGTGGCCACTGAGGTGGCAAAGCAAACAGATGGCTGGAAACTGTTCCCTCCCATCTATCTCCAAGGAGTGGAAACATTACAGGAGATGTTTACAAGAGTCTGTACAAGACAGGAGCTATATTAAAGAGGGCTGCCATAGGCTGGAGGCTTTCATAAATGTGGAAATACTGCAATAGGATGTTTTCTTTCCTGACATATTACATAAAACTGCAGGTATATTACAGTGCGCTTCTGGCCGAATCACCCATGCTGTCATCCACCACTGGTTTCAGGGCAAAGTAAACTTATTGCAAGTGGTGCACTGAAAAAATAACTTACATACAAAGGGCCTAACAGAGAGGACAATAACAGATAGTTCTCTTTGTATAGCCTTTTGTTTTTCATTTTTATAAAATGTGCATTACTGTAATTAATACACTTTTAGAGCTCACATTTGAAATATTCATGTGTTTTGTCTGAACACATGCTTTGAAGTTGCCATTAAATTCATGTGGCCAGAAGGCTGTTGTCATTCTAAACACTATATTTGCATGAATTGTTATATTATTGAAGCCACCACATTTAATACCAATCTAAACTATAAAGGAAAGCTTAAAGCCTGAAAATAACAATTACAGTGGGATGCGAAAGTTTGGGTAACCTTGTTAATCGTTGTGATTTTCCTGTATAAATCGTTGGTTGTTATGATAAAAAATCTCAGTTAAATATATCATATAGGAGATACACACAGTGATATTTGAGAAGTGAAATGAAGTTTATTGGATTTACAGAAAGTGTGCAATAATTGTTTAAATAAAATTAGGCAGGTGCATAAATTTGGGCAGCACAAAAAATAAATTAAATCAATATTTAGTAGATCCTCCTTTTACAAAAATTACAGACTCTAAACGCTTCCAGTAAGTTCCAAAGAGAGTCTGGATTCTGGTTGAAGGTATTTTGGACCATTCCTAGTTACAAAACATCTCTAGTTCTAGTCTTTTTATTTATTCCAAAACCCTTAGAACTAATTATTGAAACTCAAACCGGCTTGGTAAGCTCAGTGATCCCTGACCTACATACACAGGTGAATCCAATTATGAGAAAGAGTATTTAAAGGGACTCGAAGCTCTAAATAAAAATGAAATTGGTACTCACCTGGGGCTTGGACCTTTCTGCAGCCCAGTGTAGGTCAGGAGGTCCCACGGCGTCCGGCATGACAGTACGGCGCATGCGCGATTTAATTGCGCATGCACCGTACTGTCACGCTGGCCACCATGATGACGCGAGGTGGCTGGCGTGGTGACGACAGATGTGATGTTTCAGGAAGAAGGAGCCCGACACTCAGGCCCAGTGTCGCCGGGAGCCGCCGGGGAGCCATTTCTGGCCAGGCTCTGGGAGGAGAGCCAGATGGACACCGTGGGACCTCCTGACCTACACTGGGCTGCAGAAAGCTCCAGGTGAGTACCAATTTCGTTTTTATTTAAAGCTCAGAGTCCCTTTAAGGAGGTCAATTGTAAGTTTCCCTCCTCTTTTAATTTTCTCTGAAGAGTAGCAACATAGGGGGTCTCAAAACAACTTTTAAATGACCTGAAGACAAAGATTGTTTACCATCATGGTTTAGGGTAAGGATACAGAAAGCTGTCTCAAAAATTTCAGCTGTCTGTTTCCACAGTTAGGAACATATTGAGGAAATGGAAGACCACAGACTCAGTTCAAGCAAAGGCTCGAAGTGGCAGACCAAGAAAAATCTCAGATAGACAGAAGCCGAAGACTAATCCGAATCGAATATCCGACCTCAGTATCCGGGGTATCCGGGCGGATTCGGATATCTGGATAGAAAAAACGGAAGTGGCCTTTAAATTGCTTTTAAAACTTTTTTTTAGGGTAAATGAGGCATGTAGCAACATTATTTTTTAAAGGGTGTAACAATTAGTGTCAGCACAGAGAGAATCTGATTATTGGTGATCTGCAGTATCACGACAATGCAGATATATACCCGATTATTAATGATCTGCAGAATCACCAATAATAGAAGTATAACTAACCTCTGGACACCCGATAACGTGTAAGTGTTTGGTGCAACAGTAGATGAGCATGGACCACCTGAGTAGCAGGTGGCCCTTGACCGTATGAGGAGTATCTCCTTGGTAAAGGGTTGGAGATAACCAGAGAGCCAGTGATCCCCTGAACTGCTGGGAATCAGACTCTACTGCAGTCAAAGGACTCCGGTGGAATAGAGTCCCTGACTGGACTGCAGAGAATTCCCTCTGAGAAGCAGGGAGTCTCTGCAGCTACCTGACACCTAACCGGCTGGTGTCACAGGTAACACAGACAGGCTGATCACCCACGGAGTGAGTGACAGCCAGAAGGGTCGGCCAGGCCGGGTCGGCAACACACGAGCAGATAACGTACAGAGACAGAAGACTGATTCGGTAACCAGGTACAGGCAGGGTCAGATGTGCATTGGTACCGAATCAGATAGCAGGAGAGAGGTCAAGAGAGCAATAGGTCATAACAGATATCAAGCAGAGGCCTAGTCTAGAGTGTGAGGTCCGTGGTCTCAACACCCAGGAACTGGTCTAAAGAATAACACAGCAATGACACAGTATTCCTAAACTTGAGTGTGTGGTCCTTGGTCACAACCCCCTGGAACTGGTCTAAAGAATAACACAGAACTGACACAGTATCCCTAAGCTTGGGTGTGAGGTCCGTGGTCACAACACCCTGGAACTGGTCTAAAGTATAACACAGTAATAACACAGTAATCTGGCTAAGTGTGAATTCCCAGGTCTACCTGGTTCTAACACACTGTGGGATCTGACTATGGTCTGAGTGATAACACATAAGCATTCGCAACGGCAGACAACTTGAGACTGACCAGCGAGATCTATATATAGGGCAGCGCTCCTCGGCGCCACCCACGCTGCTCAGCCAATGACGATCTGCGCTGGGATCAGCTGATCAACCTGATCAGCTGATCCCTCTCCTCTTGGCATAAAGGTCCTGCCTCCCAGCGCGCGCACGTATCTCTCCATCTGTGTGCACTAGAAGGCTCAGATACACCAGACGCATGCTGCTGTGCGGAAACTGCCGGTCGGAACACGGAGACAGCCGCCTCACCGCCAGACCGCGCGGCGGCGTTTCCGCAATCCTTTACAGTGGGAAACACTAATTGATGATGTGGGGACTTAAACCCGCCCCCCCCCCCCCCCCCCAAAAAAAAAAAAATTGGCTGTCAATTAACATTAGGACTAGGTTCCAGACATCGGTCGTGCAGCCCACATTATGTCCAAAGTGAAACCGCACAACTGGGACATGGCAGTTTTCAGCCCAGACACCTCCAAAAAATTACGCAGCAATTTTGTTTTGGGTTAAATATAGGTAGTATCAGCACAGCAGCAGTGGCCTGTGGCGGGAGCAGCAAAGGCAGCAGGAGCAGGGCAATGCAGCAGCAGCAGGTGTAACGCCTGCCAGTAGCATGCTGGACTTGGCACGTGGCACTTTGTACATGGCACATGGCAAGTGGCACTTTGCACATGGCACTTTGCACTTGGCATATGGCACTTTGCACTTGGCACGTGGCACTTTGCACTTGGCACGTGGCACTTTGCACTTGGCATGTGGCACTTTGCACTTGGCATATGGCACTTTGCACTTGGCACGTGGCACTTTGCACTTGGCACGTGGCACTATGCACTTGGCACATGGCACTTTGCACGTGACACTTTGCACGTGCCACGTGCAAAGTGCCACTTGCAAAGTGCCATGTGCAAAGTGCCACGTGCCATGTTACATGTGCCAAGTGCCACGTGCCAAGTGCCACGTGCTGAGTGACAGTCAGACAGCAGAGGAGAAGACACTAACTGTCACACTGGCACTGCTCAGCAGCACAGCAGTTCTGTAGTAAGCTAACACAGTAGTACTACTACTCTAACAACTACTAGCACTGACTGCAGTACTACAGTACTAACTACACAATAACACAGCAATCCTATTCCCTAATCCCTAACCTAACCTATTCTGTAGCTAGCTAAGGCTAATAGTTGGCCAGCAGGCAGCAGCTGGCCTGGTCTGTGCACAGCACACACACAGACACACACCAGCTGCAGCAGCTCTGCAGCACACACTCCGACTGTCACACAATGAAATCAAGCTAATTAACAATAAAACAATAGTGTAGTGATAGTGAAGGGGTTTCATCACTGAACAGCTTTAGGTTTATCACTGTGTACAGCACTTGCTAGGCCAGCAGCACTGGAGCATGTCTCTCAGTGAGCAATCACAAGCAAGGACGAGATTTCTCATCATGGCAGCCCTCCTTATTATACAGGGGGGGCTGACCAGGGTTCTTTTCTGTGATTGGGTGCCAGGGCTTAGGCTGGGAGCCCTCTGATTGGCTCAATGAGGTCAGGTGGGGCTGGCCAGGGTTCCCCTCTGTGATTGGTTTCTAGGGCCTCTGCTGGAGCCTTCTGATTGGCTCAATGACGTCCTGGACGTCATCTACTTAGTTACAGTATCTCAACAGTCGGATTTCTGCGGATATCCGCGGATATCCTCGGATATCCGCATTGCCAGCCAACTTTCCGCAGATAGCTATCCGGATTTCCACAGAAATCTGGAATCTGAATCCGAATCAGATAGCTGAAAAAAGGTCAGATACCCGGGTTACCCGGATATCCAGAATCTGGATGAGCAGCACTGCACATAATATAATGTAATACTTTGATATACATTTAAATGCTGGATTCTGCAGTGAAAGTTTCAAAACACATTAGCTGTGTTCTACAAAGTTGTTTTGACTATGATTGTCCTTTGGCATGTCAATAGAACTTTACAAGGTTTTTTCTATTGTCCCGTATTTAGGACAATTATGCCACCTGGCGGTTTCATAGTCTTATAAGTTATAACTAATATTATTAATACGGCTTGTTATTTACATGGTGACATCTGCCAGTTGAAATTATTAAATATATTTGTTCATAATAGAACATTATTAAGTTTTAATATACAATTATATCTGATATGATTAATTGTTATAAAAAGAATTATATAATAGGCTTTATATTTAAATAAGTATATTAGAAGCCCTGTATGTTTCAATACACCTTAAATTGCTGTAGACTTTTTACTGGGTCAACCTGGCCAATTATTCATTTTGGAAAAGGACAGACATATTCCAAACTAGTTAGCAGAAGGACACATTATCAGAAATGCGTCATGAATGACATTGTTTAATGTTTGAAAGCTCAAATGTCTGGGGCAAATAAGTCAACTAGCAGACAAGACGGCTGGTGACCATTTTTAATTAACTGCGTCAGAAATGACCTAATCAGAATGTGTAAACATTGCAAAACTACGTAGATTCTCATAGTTAAAATAATTAAGGTATTCAAAACAAAAAAGTGTTATGGGTATTTTAAATGTCAAAGATAGCGAGCTATGCACGGAAGTTTTAGGCAATCAGAACCTGGGATTTAGGGAAATTCCAGATTAGGCAGCCATATTGTATCCAATCCCTATAAAAGTAGGAGCTGAACGCTCATAGTTTGCACTAGCCTTCCAATCTCCTGAGAAGACACACGAAGCAGAAGCTACCTTCCCACACGTGGTTCTAGATGCTGAAGAGATGACAGAGAAGGGGTAATATGCTTAATATTCTGGTGATTTACTTTATTAATTTTTCAGTATTAAGTTCTGTTATGATATTAGTAAGTTTTTTTAGAAGCTATTTTTTTAATGCCATTTCTTTAAGAAGATTACTACAAGTTTTACACAGCTACTATATATACAGATTGATACAGATGAGACTACTTTTGATCTTATTCTACATAACACAACTGTTATATTCTTTTTTGAATGTGCTTAGAAGATTTATGATGGCTTGGCTATAAAGCCTTGATGAGATGGAATAACTGTTAGAAGGAAACACTGCTTGGAACTGTTCATATTTTGTATATACTGTATGCTGTATGAAAAGCAAATACAATATTTTATATAAAATCATATACTGAGTGCTCTGATTCATATTAAGGTATACCGTCAATCTACAATTACTGTTATAGAGGGTTCTGACCCCGGATTTATATGATAGCAACACTTTAAAGGCTAGTCCTTTACTGAGTTAGCAATCATGAAAAAGTCAAGAACCGCTCAGGTTTTTGACAATGGTGAAAACAGTCAGAGTCAACCCATAGGCCAGCACCAAAGACCTACAACATCATCTTGCTGCAGGTGGAGTAACTGTGCATGGTTCAACCATTCGGTGCACTTTACACAAGGAGATGCTGTATGAGAGAGTGATGCAGAGGAAGCCCACAGCACAAACAGAGCCACTTGAGGTATGCTAAAGCACATTTGGACAAGTCAGCTTCATTTTGAAATAAGGTGCTGTGGGCTGATGAGTTATTTGGGCATAACAAGGGGCATTATGCATGGAGGAAAAGAAACACAGCATTAAAAAAAAAAAACACCTGCTACCTACAGTATAAGTTGGTGGCGGTTCCATCATGCTGTGGGACTGTGTGGCCAATGCAGGGACTGGGAATCTTGTCAAAGTTAAGGGACGCATAGATTCCACTCAGTATCAGCATATTCTGGATGTCCAGGAATCAGTGACAAAGCTGAAGCTGCACCAAGGCTGGATCTTTCAAGAAGACAACGACCCTAAACACTGCTCAAAATCCACTAAGGCATTCATGCAGAGGAACAAGTACAACGTTCTGGAATGGCCATCTCAGTCCCCAGACCTGAATATATCCATCCTGTCTAAAACCTACTATAACTCCCTCAAAGGAGCTATGCGAGAAATTTGCTTGCTACTTTGCTGACAAAGTATCTTCTATTCGGTCTCTCATTCAGTCCACAGCACCCAAGACTCATGCAACTAATGGAAATAGCTGCAAAAACAGCCTAACACCCTGGACTGACTTCAAAAGTATAAGTGAGGAAGAGATCTCAGACATCCTCTGTCGTCTCCGCCAGACAACCTGCGACCTGGACCCTGGACCAACTAAACATATGCTGAAATGTCCTGACCTGCTTGGTCCAGCATTTCACAAAATAGTAAATTGCTCTCTGCAAGCAGGGAGGTTTCCTACCTCTCTAAAAGAAGGAATCATCAAGCCCCTTCTTAAAAAACCTTCCACGGATCCAGATGCTATGAGCAGCTACAGACCTGTCTCCAACCTCCCCTTCTTAGGTAAAGTTATTGAAAAGGCTGTCTATCTGCAACTTGAAACCAGGCTGTCAGTAAACAACATCCTGGACCCTCTACAATCTGGCTTTAAGAAACACCACAGCTGTGAAACAGCCCTCATCCAAGTCTGCAACGATCTGCTCATGGCAAGGGACAGAGGGGAATGCTCCATCCTAATCCTGTTGGATCTCTCAGCTGCTTTTGATACAGTTGACCATGAAATCCTGCTTAACAGACTGCAGGAGTACTGTGGCACCAGTGGATCAGTCCTCCAGTGGTTCAGATCATTCCTGACTGACAGAACACAGAGAGTATGCCTAGGACCTATAATGTCCAAACCTGCACTTCTACAATTCGGAGTGCCACAAGGATCAATCCTATCCCCTCTGCTGTTTGCAATCTACATGTTGCCACTCGGTACACTTATCCAACGACATGGCCTGACGTACCACTGCTACGCCGATGACACACAGCTATACCTGTCCTTCAAACCTGGTGGAACAGACCCTACCCCAAAAATAAACTCTTGCTTAGCTGAGCTTCAGGCATGGATGAATGATAACTGGTTGAAACTGAATGCTGACAAAACTGAGGTCCTGTTTGTCCAAAGCCAGTGCCCGCCATCAAAACAGCTCTATCCTAAAGCAACACCAATCAGGATTGGGAATTCAGACATAAACAGCTCCAACCTTGTGCGCAGCCTTGGCGTACTAATCGATGGGGAATTGAGTTTCAGAAACCAAATTTCATCTGTAGTTAAATCTTCCTTCTTTCATCTGAAGAACATTGCAAAGATTAAACATCTGATTCCCCCAGAGGATCTTCAAACCCTAGTCCACGCCTTCATCACATCACGGCTGGACTACTGCAATGCCCTTTATGCTGGCCTCCCCAAAAAGGACCTGCGTCGCCTGCAATTAGTGCAGAATGCTGCTGCCAGATTGCTAACAAACCAGCCTCGCCACTGTCACATTACACCGATCCTTCGCTCACTGCACTGGCTACCAGTAGAATGGAGAATACTCTTCAAGATTGGACTGCTGACATTCAAATCCCTGCACAATCTGGGCCCTGGATACATGAAGGACTTGCTGAAGCTGCACCACACCTCTCACAACCTCAGATCAGCAAGTTCTATAAACTTGGTCACTCCCAGAGTGCACCTCAAAAAATCTGGAGACAGAGCCTTCTGTCATGCTGCCCCTACTCTTTGGAACTCCCTACCACACCCAGTAAAGACAGCACCATCCCTGGAGCTATTCAAATCCAGACTGAAAAGCCACCTGTTTAGCCTGGCATTTCCAGATTTATAAAATTCTTCCTCTGTACCACGATGGTCGGAGCCATGCTTATGCGCTTTGAGTCCCACGGGAGAAAAGCGCTTTACAAATGTTATTTGTTGTTGTTGTTTGTTGTAATATCTGTGGTGTGAGTTAAAGAGAATTGGCCATGCTCGGAAGCCATGAAACCTGAATGAACTAGAGATGTTTTGTAAAGAGGAATGGTCCAAAATACCTTCAACCAAAATCCAGACTCTCTTTGGAACCTACAGGAAGCGTTTAGAGTCTGTAATTTTTGTAAAAGGAGGATCTACTAAATATTGATTTAATTTCTTTTTTGCGGTGCCCAAATGTATGCATCTGCCTAATTTTATTTAAACAATTATTGCACACTTTCTGTAAATCCAATAAACCTAATTTCACTTCTCAAATATCACTGTGTGTGTCTCCTATATGATATATTTAACTGACATTTTTTATCGTAACAACCAATGATTTATACAGGAAAATCATGATGATTTATACGGGAAAATCATGACGATTAACAAGTTTGCCCAAATTTTCGCATCCCACTATATTGTCTAGTTTTTTGGTCACTGGAGTCCAGTGTTATGTTAGCTATACTGTATCTTATGTTTGTTGATGATCTGGCCTGTTCCCATGACAACATCTGCTCTACTGCTGCCCTGACCTCAGATTCCTACTGAACCATATTCAGTCTGCTGCCTGCCCTGACCTCAGCTTGCTTCCTAACAACAGTCAGTCTCTTGCCTAGCTGGACCTCAACTTGCTACCTAACAACAGTCAGTCTGCTGCCTACCTGGACCTCAGCTGGCTACCTCACTACAGCCAGTCTGCTGCCTGCACAGACCTCAGCTTACTACCTAACCGCATTCAGTCTGCTGCCTGCCCTGACCTCAGCTTTCTACCTAACAACAGTCAGTCTGCTGTCTGTTCTGAACTCAGCTTGCTACCTAACAACAGTCAGTCTGCTGCCTGCCCTGACCTCAACTTCCCACCTAACCACATTCAGTCTGCTGCCTGCCCTGACCTCAGCTTGCTACCTAACAACAGTCTGTCTCTTGCCTAGCTGGATCTAAGCTTGCTACCTAACAACAGTCAGTCAGTTGCCTGCCTCAACCTCAGCTTCCTACCTAACCACAGTCAGTCTGCTGCCTGCCCTGAACTTGGCCTGCTACCTAAAAACAGTCAGTCAGTTGCCTGTCTTGACCATAGCTTGATACCTAACCACATTCAATCTGCTGCCTGCCCTGACCTCAGCTTGCTACCTAACAACAGTCTGTCTCTTGCCTAGCTGGATCTAAGCTTGCTACCTAACAACAGTCAGTCAGTTGCCTGCCTCAACCTCAGCTTCCTACCTAACCACAGTCAGTCTGCTGCCTGCCCTGAACTTGGCCTGCTACCTAAAAACAGTCAGTCAGTTGCCTGTCTTGACCATAGCTTGATACCTAACCACATTCAATCTGCTGCCTGCCCTGACCTCAGCTTGCTACCTAACAACAGTCAGTCTGCTGCCTGCCCAGACCTCAACTTGCTACCTAACCCCATTAAGTCTGCTGCCTGCCCTGACCTTAGCTTCCTACCTAACCACATTCAGTCTGCTGCCTGCCCTGAACTCGGCTTGCTACCTAACAACAGTCAGTCAATTGCCTATCCTGACCACAACTTCCTACCTAACCACATTCAGCCTGCTGCCTGCCCTCCTCAGCTTTCTACCTAACCCCATTCAGTCTGCTGCCTGCCCTGAACTCGGCTTGCTACCTAACAACAGTCAGTCAGTTGACTGTCCTGACCACAGCTTAATACCTAACAACAGTCAGTCTGCTGCCTCTCCTGGTGGAACTAGCTACCTGTGTCTTTTTTTGCTTTATTCTGTAACCCATCACCTTTTCCCAACTATTGTCAGAGAGAAATATTACATATTATGTATTTACCCCAAAAATGTTATATTAATTTATATAAATTTTTGCTCCAAAAGATGTGCTAGCATTTATGTTTAGGGGATGTCCTTTTCTTCATGAACAAAAATACATTTTCCAAACCCTGAATTCCATCATGAATTTCTTGTGACTCTCTTTCCTTTTTCCATGGATAACAATCTACATTCACCTAGAGTCTGGCACTTGCCAACCCTTATTGTTTTGGGTCTAGTTGCAGAGTCTTTTAATTTTGTGAATTCTTTTGTAAGTGTGATTCCTATGGGGAAATTTGCTTTGATGCAAGAGTGCTTTGGTTTGGATCAATACTTACTATAATACTAACTAATTTCTTATGGGTGGGGGGTACACCCCGAATAGCTCTCAAAACTCTACAACTTCCTACCTCTCTCGGAGGTATGGCTCTTCCTAACTTTAAATTATACTTCTGGGCGGCAGCAATGGTAACGACCAGGTGGTGGTTTGCCCAAGACAGTAGGAATACAGCCTCAGTGCTGGAGGCAGCAATAGTAGGTTCCTTAAAGGGACTCTCTCTTCTGCCATTCAGAGGACCTAAAGCATATACTGAGCTACCTACGCCCATGGTTCTCACTTTTAAAGTCTGGGAGGCTGCGAAGAAAAAATGTAAACAACCAGATGTATACTCACCATTTACTCCCCTTTGGTGTAATCCTCAGTTACAACACTTTCAGTATATCCCTGACCCCATTTTATGGGCAAGATTTGGAATCAAATGGCTCACACATATAATCACAGATGGCAGACTATCCACTTTTATTGACCTCAACCTCCCTGGCGGTAAGCCCGAACTGAGTTCGGGCTATGCCGTCACGGAGGATTTCTCAGGCCCTGGTGGGCCGATTTGCAGAATTTTTTTTGGTACACGCAGCTAGCACTTTGTTAGCTGCGTGTACAAACCGATCGTCGCTGCTCCGCGCCGATTCGCCGGTACCCGCCACGTTGATGACGTTGATGACGTTGATTCTGAATGGAATTTCCTGTTTGCTCTGATCGCTGGAGGCGATCGAAAGGGGAGGGGGGATGCCGCATCATGTAGCTAGTGCTAGGTTAGCTACATGATTTTAAAGAAAATGTTTTAACGTGCTGCGCAGCGCACGTTTTAATAGACCGCCAGGGAGGTTAAACAAGACTTCTCATTAAATAATAAAATGTTCTTTAGGTACCTTCAAATAAGAAGGTACCTAAGACCCCAGACCTATCACATTAAAATCAGACCCATTAAAGACATTATTACTGCAAAAACACTTGGACTCTCAGCCATATACTCAACCCTTATAGATATTGTATCTCGCAGAGTAGATAAGGCCTTCCAGGAATGGTGTACAGATGTACCCAGCCTTGAAGAGTCTGAATGGAGGGATCTGCTCAGTAAACCAAGGTATCCGACCATTTTTCCGCTATCCGGGTTGGATCCGGATACCTGGGCCACTATCCGGATAGCACTATCCGGATTCTATCCGGATAGCTAGCTGCATAATCCGGATACCCGCGGGTATTCGTCCAGATATCCGGATCCGGATCGTGTAACTAGTAAGGAGATGATGTCATTCAGCCAATCAGAGGGCTCCTAGCAGAAGCCCTAGCAGCCAATCACAGAGGGGAACCCTGGCCAGCCCTACCTGACCTCATTGAGCCAATCTGGGTACCCGGATCCGGATCCGGGTGGGTAATAAAAAGCACTACCCGAGCATCCCTGTGCTGGAGGACACTGGATCATATCTATTCTCATCTCTATCAAAGATAGGTTCATTCAACTGAAATTTACCTATAGAATCTACTATATCTCCATAAGATTGGCACGTATGTACCCAGATAGATTTGATTGCTGCCCTAGATGTGGACAAGCTTCCGCAAACTTCATTCATATGGTTTGGGTGTGCCCTCATTTACAAAATTACAGGAACCAAATCAATACCTTCCTTCAAAAAAATGTTGAGAGACCCATAGTCATTAACCCTAAGACTCACCTACTGGGAATAGCGGGAGATATCGCCCCTAACAGAAGGCTGATGATATTATGGGATTTGCTGTGCTACTTTGCCAGGAAAACTATTATACTGCACTGGCTAAGGCAGACTGCTCCAACAATAGCAGATTGGGTAAGAGTGGTAAATACAGCCCTTCCATTCTACAAATTAACGTATATCCAAAGAAAGTGTCCTCGTAAATTCGATAGTATCTGGATTCCGTGGCTCGAACATGTTAAAGAGCAAGGTATTGATTACGACGTAAGAAATTAACTAATCACATCGGAATACACTGTTGATATCGGACCGGTGGGGGGGAGCCGTGAAAGATGAGGGTGGCTGGGGTGGGATGGGATATCAAATGTTTACATTTGTATTCGTATGCTTTATTTTTTTCACTCTTGAGTAAAGTTACATTATCAGACAGGAAGAGGTAGGCTTTCCGCAATGTCCTCTCCTATCACCCTCCCATTCATTCCTTTTAAACTGAACTTTAAGTGAAAAAAAAAATACCCATTTACTTACCCGGGGCTTCTTCCAGTTCCCTGAAGTCCTCCTGCTCCCTCGCCATGATTCCGCGTTCAGCCAATTGTCCACTATCCCCCTCCATAATCCAGCTGACTGATGAGTTGCCCTGCCACTGTGCATGTGTGGTGCTGGCTGCGTGCATCCTCTATTGTGTTTCTATGGCTGTGAGTGTTCTACGCATATGCTTGAAGTGCAAGCACAGAGTACTCCCAGACATGGGAGCGCATTGGTGGAGGCGCGTGGCACAGAAGCGTGCATCCAAAGTTGGAGTGGGACAACGTAGGAACGGCGGAGTGCGGGATGGCAGCAAGGGACCAGGAAGACTTCAGGGGCTGGAAGAAGCCCCAGGTACGTAAATGGGCATTTTTTTAAATCTAGGCTTCTTTTTAGGTTAGTGAATGTGGCAGGGAAGAGGAGGGAATGGAAGGGTAATAGGAGGGAACATTACCATAAGTCAGCTTCTTCCTGTCTGAAAATCTGACTTTAGCTATAAGGCCAACTAAGGCTAAAGTAAAATTTTCAAGAGTAATTATGGGGACCAGCCAGAACAAGGAAAGCAATGAATAACTCACACATGTAGGTGATTTTAGCAATGAGCATGCCTCTGTGTTTACCTTGGGTCAGGTGTACTTTAGATTTGATGCATTAAGAAATCTTTCTTCCCATGTTTTAAAAAGGTTGCTCTTACATTAACCACTTCCGTACCAGCAGTCTCTGGCCCCTTAAGGACCAGAGACTGCTGGTACCAAAACCTGCAGCATGCCGATGAATCACCACACATACCCGCCGCTCTTGCCGGTCACGACGCTCTCCCATCACCGCAAGCCCCTCTCTATGATGGCAGAGCCCTGTCAGCTGGTCAGGAGCCACTTTCATTGGCTCCTGACACTGTCTATCAATGTGAGCCAATGTGATTGGCTCTCCATGATCCCGCGGTCAGGAGACAATGAAAGTGGCTCCTGACCTGCTCACAGAGTTCTGCCATCTTATAGATAGCAGAGCGAGCGGATTGCGGCATGGAAAGAGCGGCAATATCGGCCTAACGGCGGGGATGTGGAATACCGAAGCAGTAGAACTAACATCCAGTCAGAGCCGCAGCACCACCTGCTGAACGTAGATTCGCACTGCTTCGGTCCGGAAGCAGTTAAGCACACTGCACAGCAGCAAACATGGGTCCATTGTTTTAAATAGGGCATTGTCATTTCCTCTGCTGCTGCATACAACCTGCTGCTACATGGAATTTTTGCAGAGAGCAGATGCATCATCGTCAAATCCAGATGTGTAAAATAATCTTTCATGCTTCTACATTTGCACATATAAATATAAACTTTTATATTTTTTACTATATTTTTATCATTCAGTAACTGAAGGCACATTGCAATGTCTTCATTGACAATGACAATCCTGTCTTTTTGCCTCTTTAATTATTTCAGAATAGCATCTAACATGCAAGTCAGACAAGAACAGAACATTTCAGAGCTCTACATAAATTATTAAAAGTACCAATTCTGTATAGTAAATAAAGCGTACACTAGACAGAACAGCAAATGACCCAGGGCTGTGTGAGTTTAAGTATAAATAAAGCATCATGAACTTGCACGAAAAAATTTGCACTCAAAAGGCAGACATAATTGAATAGTTAAATAAGATCCTCTCATCCCATCTAGACTGTATAACAAACAGTGTGGTGTCTCCTGGCAAATATTTAAATGCAACTTATTTATTTATTTTTTAAGTAAACAGCCAAAGGTGAATCTCAACCTCCAGAACACAAGAAGGTTGAGGGTGAGTATATGCACCCTATGGAAAGAAACACAGAGACAATGGGAGCCCAGATGGTGCAGTACGTCACAGAGATTGATGAATAAATGAAATGGTGTTGAAATAATAATTACAAAGGTGGGTTGCAGAAGGGCAACCGACCACTGCAGGCAGGTGGAGATGCACAAACCCGACTCCACTCGGGGTACCAGGAGACCTGGCAAAGGTCGCTCTCTTGAAAAACCTCTTACACACTGGCAAACTAGGTAGTGTCAGAGACCACCAGTGGTCAGGTGTAGGAACACCCCACCATTGCACAGGCAACGTGTTTCATGGGAACTCGCCCACTTCCTCAGGCCAAATAAAATGCCACTAAATGCCGGTAGCCGGATTCAAGGCGCCTTGAATCCGGCTACCGGCATTTAGTGGCATTTTATTTGGCCTGAGGAAGTAGGCGAGTTCCCACTAAACGCGTTGCCTGTGATTTTTTTTTACTAATAAATATCCATTCCTATATGGGTGTGTCATCATTGAGGTAAGCCACCTCATTTATTTATATTTTAGTTGCTTCTAATGTATTTTATTCACCTTGGGTGCCTCTTTACCCCTTTCAATCTCCAGAAGGGTGGGTTCAGACGGGAGGCCTATTTAGAGGCAATAAAACACACTTCTGCCAAAAAAAGTGTTTGATGTTGTTTCTTGTCATTAGTCGTCACATCATGTTAAAGAGTAACTTTTACCCCCAAAATGGAAATTTAAATCTCTATAGTAATGTTTTATTTACTATCTAAGTGAGCCAAAAAGGCAATGCAGCAGTTAAAAATCAATCTAATTTTTTTAATATGTAGCCTTTTCCACAAGCTCGGGACGCAAAGCCGCATATCAGATACTGCTTAGCATGCAGAGCATGCCTATGTCTGCTCGACCCCCCTCTCCCCCCCAGGACCAGGTGCCAATATATTCTCACCACCAAACAGCTGACCGCTCTGACACGGAGACAGAGCGGCAGCACTTCCAGCACCGTCACCGCAGAGCAGCCGCCGCCGAGTCACATGTGAGAGCTTGTGGAAAAGGCTACATATTAAAAAAATTAGATTGATTTTTAACTGCTGCATTGCCTTTTTGGCTCACTTAGATAGTAAATAAAACATTACTATAGAGATTTAAATTTCCATTTTGGGGGTAACAGTTACTCTTTAAGAGCCATAGGCCCTTATTCAACTCATTTTTTTTCTCCTCAGTTTTTTTGTAGGAGATTTTTTTTCATCTTCTGTTTAAAACACCTTTTTCAGCACTATGCAATTAAAAAAGTACCAAAAAGTAGGTGATAATGTTCTACCACAATTATTCAGAGTATTTTCTTGCTTGCTGGTGGCTTACAATGCATTTTATTGATAAGGTGTGAACATATCATCTAGGAGAAGAGACAATGGGCTCAGTTCTGGTAGCTATGTGAGGTAAATATTTTTTTTGTAGGTAAAATACCTCATGAGGTATTTTCCTCTTCTTTTATCAATTCTGAAAGATTTTTCTCCATTTCCGAACATGAGGTAAAGCATGAGGTAAATGCATAGAGTGAGGTAAAACATGAGGGGGCCGATGCAATTGTTCATTTCGCATGCGCAAAGGGCGGGTTCGCGTGATGCGCAGGTGATGTCGCCTTTGCCCAATGCAATTAGGTGTACGCATCAAAACTCGTCTGGGCGAGCGGAAACACTGCGCATGCGAATGTAATAACGCTTTCTAGATCATTTCACCATATGCAATTGTAGTTTACACCTGTGATTGTGTGAATCTTTTCTCTAAATGTTGGTGTAAACTTTTCACCTGCAGGGACTAGGTGAAAAGACCTATGTGTTGGCGCTATAGTCAAATAAAATACCAGTTTTGACTTCATATTAATGAAATGGTTGTCATTCATGTTTTTTTACTTGTAAATAGTGTATAAGATGCTTTTATTTTATTTTTTTTGGTATGTAATTACATAGTTAGAAAGTAAGCCATGCTTGTGACGTGTATATGTAGTAAATGTGTTCTAACTTTCACTTGATTGTGGTGTTACTAATCACATTATGTAAAAGGAATCAATTATTGCAATGGTTTGGTTCAAAGTCTATTTAAGGGAATTAACATTGACTAATTAGCGTCTATTGAACAAACAAAAGTACATGACGATGGAGCCATTTGCAGCAGTTTATGCCGAGTTTTGTCGCTTGCAGCGGCGGACACGGAGGGTATATTTGAGACAACAGCCTCGCAAATATCGTTCTCGTCTGCAGGCTGCTAGTCTGTGTCCCCGTGAGCTATATGAGCTTACTAGACTCAATACTTTAGCATTGCAGAAATTATACAATGATCTGGAGCCTTATTTGGAACCTAAAGCCTATACAAACAGGGCAGTGTCAAGTATGACCCGTCTTTTGGCTTGTTTACAATTTCTTGCAAACGGCTCTTTCCAGAAGCTAGGTGCTCTTACTTGCGGAATGTCACAATCCACTCTGAGCCGCACATTGAATAAATTTTTCCAGGGGATGCTTGCCATCGCACACAAGTATGTGTCACTGCCCACAACACCTGCAGCTTGGAATGATATAAAGTCTGAATTTTTTCAAGTGGCTGGTGTCCCAAATGTTTTGGGTGCAGTAGACTGTACCCATATCGCTTTGACTCCCCCAAGCCATCAGGAACATTTGTTTAGGAATCGTAAAGGGGGATACTCCTTGAATGTGCAAGTAATTTGTGATGCCAATCTTAAAATAATACATATCTTTGCAAAATTTCCTGGCTCGTGTCATGACGCATACATTTTAAGGAACTGCAACCTGTATCAGCATTTCCAGAGTGCTCTATTTCCTGGTTGGTTGTTGGGTAATTATTATGTGTTTCTTCATAATCTTTTGTTTTTGCAATGTTCAGTGTAACTGTGTTTTGAAATTGCATTATTATAGTAAATAATCCATATAGATCACATAATGTTCTTAGTAATAGGGTGCCTGTGCTTATGCATATAGTTACACCTTGCAGACGTGTTGTTATTATGCAAATGAGTAGTAATGTTGTAGCGTTACATGCTGCATACAGGTTTTTTTTGTTACTTTTCTTCCTTTCCCCATGTGTTCAATGCAACAGTTGTGCAATCTGGTCAAGCAGAAGCATAATTTTACATGTAATTAGGCACTCGCACTACTCAATGCAGAATTATAGCGGATAATTAACTACCTTTTTATGCATGCATGAAAAGCTCTGCGTGCTGACGCACGCAAAACAGTCGCTAAGTGATGACGCAGGCAACGCTGCATTAGCGTCAGATATTACTTGCCCCACATGTGGAAAGATGCCTGTTTCCAAGTTTTCGCCTCGAGAAAGGTTTCACCTCAGTAAAGTAAGTATGTGTGTATGATTTATGAAGTGTTCTTGTTGGCAATGTTGCTGTATTTAAAATGTACATGTCGTATGATGAAACATGTGTGATGGTATGTGTTTTTATTTAGTACACAGGTCGTGATGTCCTCATACATGTCTTAGCACTTGTACATACAATGACATTTGCTTCATGAGCTCATATTATATTTTGTGTTGTCTCAAACTATGTTATTGATGTAATAAATATACATTAATCATATTCTTGACATACATCCCATTGTATTTGGATCATACAGAATAATTAGGCAGTTATGATGTGGATATTGTTTTTAAATTATATATTGTACATGTGTGAATGATGTCAACGTTAATAGGATCTTTTTTCAGTTATGGATGTAACATGTGTTTTTTTTTTTAAACCCCAGACTATGCTTCTTTCAAAATATGATGAGCAACGATCAGTGTTTATAAAGAGGCCCATTGTACTTGCCCTACAGGCTCGTCTAGAGCGAATATATGGAAAGCGACACTCTATAAACCAGATCCAACATCAGTGGAGTGATCTTAAAAGGCGAAAAAAAGCTTACCTGCGCTGGGTGAAACGTCGATTGAGAAGAGGTAACTACACAAACACATCTTTATTCCATATAGTCATATACATTGAGTTATTACATTGCTCACAGTGTCAGATTATATACATGACCCAAATGTATTTTTGTTATTTTTTTAGATTCACATGAACGACATGCTGCCCATTTGGTATCTTCTTATTCTTCTTCCTCCACTCACTCTTCTCCACTCCAATCAGCAACCCAAACAACAATTGTGGATGAAGAAAGCTCATCCTCCTCCACTTCCAATACTGGCTAAGCAAGTCAACCCACACCCCCTCCACAAGATGACGAATCAGATAGCTCATCCTCCTCCACTTCCAATACTGGCCAAGCAAGTCAACCCACACCCCCTCCACAAGATGACAAATCAGATAGCTCATCCTCCTCCACTTCCAATACTGGCCAAGCAAGTCAACCCACACCCCCTCCACAAGATGACGAATCAGATAGCTCATCCTCCTCCACTTCCAATACTGTCCAAGCAAGTCAACCCACACCCCCTCCACAAGATGTTGTTTTGTGTACTGCATACTCAAGCACTTCAAATACAGTCCCACAAGTAATACCTCTACAGGACAATAATTTGCAACATATCATTCCTTCCACAAGCAACAGTGTAAGAAACCTACATGCCTCATTACAGATGGAAGGCTATTATGATTATAATAATAGTCCGTACAATCACCCGGTGAAGAACAGTTATGATTGCAGCCAGCAAAAGTGTGGCTCTGCATACTCTCCCAATCCAAATCAAAAAATATTATCTCATATTGTACATGAAAGTCTGTCTGGTGCAAACACAAATCCTCTTTCCCATCACCCGCCCCCCACTCCTCCATATCCATTTACTCTCAGTCCATGGCCATGTATTCCGAAAACTCCTTCAGGTCAAAATGGCCATTCTAACAACAATAATGTGAACACTTATGACTCCTCTCTCCAGATAACTCATGAACAACATATTTCACAGCATCACTCTTCCTCTTCGATATCCACTCCTCCTTCCTCTCCCTTCATCACAAATATTAGAAATAGCAGTAGCCTTGGAGTGGCATCCTCCCCTTCCCAGCTGAACATAATACAGCAGAGTGATTCTGAAGGTAAGAATGATAAAGCATAATATATTTGCCATACACATGTTATATTTTTTCAAATAATAAAATACCATCAACAGTAACAATGTTAAATTAGTTTTTGGACTATGTTTACAATTTCTATATATAGACGTTTAATTAGGAACTGTGGCCAAATAAAGTATTTACAACACATACAAATAACAAGTACCTATCTTACACTGCTAAATTAGGCATACATTTTGTGGTCCCTATGTTGCTGTCACGTACAGTAGATAGTTTAAATCTGAAATAAGCAACAGGTTTTGGCATTGTCCATCTCTTCATGGTTGATTCTCAGCAGGGCTTTTATTATTTACACCGAATGGATATGCATCCAAAAAATAAAAACATGATGGGCAGCCTCCGTGGTCACTGCACACTATTTTGCCAGTTGGACGGAACAACTGCCATTCACTAAGTGCTTTTTCAAAATAACCAAAACCACATAGCCCCCATATGAGAAGCTTGCATACTCCACATTATTTTGGTCTTTGCACATTTCTCCTACTTACTGTCAGTGGCAACAAAAGCAGAGCAAATAGATTTATGGGTCATTAATTTCATTAATTACTCTAGGAGCAATGTACTTCTTATTTGTATGTGTTTAAGTTGTAATTTGTTGACAGTTTCCGATTGACCACACAGTTCCTCTTCAATTATGGGGTGAGTGTGATGTATGTGTGAAAATGTGTGCTAATTCTTCACAATTTCATCACTATAATGTATTTCAGATCATAATCTTGAAGATAAACATTATGCACAGCGTGTCAATTTGCAAAGTACTCAGCCTGATGCTGTTTTGTGTAAGTATATCATTGTGCTATTAAAGTCTATTTTGCCTAAAGGAAACATATATACCTTTACTACAGCATATATAAACAAGTATAAAGACTACTGGGTCCAAAAAATATAGATAGGACTTGAAATGTGACTATTGTGTCAATACTAATTTGTTATAGCATAATTGGGTTAAGTTGGTGAAATATGTATCAATCATGATGGGCAGTTAGAGAGCATTATAGAGGATGAGTGCAGGTATACTGTTTGCCTGTAGTCGTGCATGGGAGTGCTATAATTTTTTATTCCCAAAGCGGGTATTGGAGCAGTAGAGTGGTAAGGCAGGTGAGTATCTGATGTACAAGTCATATGAGGATGAATGGAAAGATGCATCTTGTATGTGAATGAATGGATGTGTATGGGTGACTTTTGTAGACAGACCGGTTGGCGTAGACATAATTCATCGTGCTGGAGTAATTGATGGTCATTCTTCTGAGAAGGTTGTTGCAGTAGTCCATGTGGGACATGCTAATGGCATAGATAAGTTATTTCACAGTGACTATGGAAATGAATGTTTTATATAGGACATGTTTACATAATTTTTACTTATTGAAGAACAGAATTAGAAGTGTGTATTGAAGCAGAGGGCCAACAACAGATTTGTATGTCGACATTATTGTGGTTGTGTTGTGCTTCTGTTGTGTTTCCCAATATACTATTCTTCAAAGTGACAAGGATGTAGTTGTACTGTGAGAGTATGTATCTTGCATAGTTACATAGTTATGTGGGTTGCAAAAATATATACGTCCATCGAGTTCAACCAGATAACAAGGTGCAACACCAGCCTGCTCCCTCACATATGCCTGTTGATCCAGAGGAAGGCGAAAAACCCTTACAAGCCATGCTCCAATTAGCCCCAAAAGGAAAACAAAACATTTACCAATCCAGATGGCAATCAGATAAAATCCCTGGATCAACATCACTGGGCATTACCTAGTAATTGTAGCCATGGATGTGTTTCAACGCAAGGAAAGCATCTAAGCCCCCTTTAAATGCAGGTATAGAGTTTCCCATAACTACTTACTTTGGCTATGCATTCCACATCTTAATCACTCTTACTGTAAAGAACACTTTCCTAAATAAATGGCTAAAACATTTTTCATCCATGTGCAGATCATGTCCTCTAGTCCTTTGAGAAGGCCTAGGGACAAAAAGCTCCTCCGCCAAGCTAATATATTGCCCTCTGATGTATTTATACATGTTAATTAGTTCTCCTCTAAGGCGTCTTTTCTCTAGACTATATAAACCCAGGTTATCTAACCTTTCTTGGTAAGTGAGACCTTCCATTCCACGTATCAGTTTGTTTTTTCGTCTCTGCACCTGCTGTAAAACTGCAATATCTTTCCTGTACTGTGGTGCCAAGAACTGAATTCCATATTCCAGATGTGGCCTTACTAGCGAGTTAAACAGGGGCAATATTATGCTCGCATCTCGAGTTTTTATTTCCCTTTTCATGCATCCCAAAATTTTATGATCTTTAGCACGTAATTTTTTGATCTGCCTATACCTCCTCAACATGTTTTATATGCACATATTTAAATGTCAATATCATTCATGTACTTTTACTATGTTGTATGTCAGATAAATTGGGACATTAGGAACTTACATGTTTGTCTGCATCTCTATTTGATAGGTTCCTTGGATTTGTTGCTCCTCCAGATACAGTTGTGGTGTATAATTAGCTTACTTCTGGATGTGTGTAAGAAACTTGATACTGTTATGAAAAGACTGCAAATAAGCCCACAGTACAAAGAGCCTGACCTCGACTGAAATTGTGCTACATTTACTATGTGTATAGTCATGTGCATAATCCAACCATGTTGGTTGATGTCGGTATGTTTACAATGGAATTGTATACTACTAATATGTTTTATCTAGGTCCTGTATACACATTTGTACACAGAAGTTACCATGTTGTGTGTTTATGTCACTTTACTTATGATGTTATTAGCTCACATTTGGGAGTTAAAGTTAGCAAAGGTTCTACCATGTTGGTTAATAATAAAGGCATTTTATTCAGACTATATTGTGTTGTGAGGTATTTACACATGCAAGGTACAGAATGTAAATGGTGACCCTGTCATAATGACTGCATATGTGGATTTTTCCATTGTGAAGAATACATATTACTTTGTAAATATACATTTTTAGGTAGCATCTAAAGATAGTAAATTAAAACATACAGTAAATGGCCTATTTAGCAACACAGTACACACAAACCTTGGTGATGACAAATGATGTACATGGGATGGCTGGAACCCTGTTACAGATTACACAATCTTCTCAGCCATACTACCAGGAAGGCCTTTACTTTACATGACCCTTTATGCCTTACATGTCATAGCAGGTTGTTGTTTTTAATACACTAAACCAAAAAAACAAAAGTGATCCTAAGGTCACACCTGACACTTATCCCTGAGTTCCCTTGAACATCATACTATTACTATGCCTAGTAGGTTTTTACAACTACCATCAACAACCCTTAGGTAGAGGTGATTCAAAATGTGACGTCTGTAGATAATTTTCACTATGAAGTTTTTTAAGGTGGCCATGAGTGAATGGAGATGTTAACACAATAGCTGTTTATACTGTTATTTTGACAGCAAGGTCATTGAAGGGAACCTAAACTGAGAGGTTTTTTTTTATGTTTCTCTACAATACCGGTTGCCTGCCAGTCCTGCTGAGTGCTGATCTATGTGGCTACAGTAGTGGCTGAACCACACACCTGAAACAAGCATGGCGCAAATCCAGTATTACTTCAGTAAGAGCAGCAGATCTGCATGCTTGTTCAGGGGCTGTGGCTAAAAGTATTAGAGACACAGGATCAGCAGGAGAGTCACGCAACTGGGATATTTTGTAAAGGAAACATCCATACCCTTCTCAGTGTAGGTTCCCTTTAAGGCCACACTTACACGATCATCCGAAATCACCATAGTGAAGAAGTGATGGAGGCAAACCGAGATGTTATTGATCCGCCTTAAAGCTGTAACAGGTGGTATAATGTATAAAAGTATTCTAAAGTAAACAACCACTTAGATTTTGTTTCACTTAATATGAGAAATATGAAACTAATGATTCTAAGAACAATTTAATTGGTTAGTCCTGTCCCCTGCATAGTATAATATAACTCAAAATTGAATTTTTTTCTGTATACTTTATATAGGTGATTCTGGATATCCATGCCTTCCTTGGCTGATGACTCCAGTTAATCAGCCCAGTGATGAGGCACAGGAGGCCTACAACAAAGCACATACCAAAACTAGGGTTGTCATTGAGCGTTGCTTTGGACTACTAAAAAGCAGATTCCGCTGCCTGGATATTAACGGTAGCTCCCTGATGTACAGTCCAGAGAAGGTGGTGAATATTGTTGTTGCTTGTGCTGTATTGCACAACCTTGCTCTGGACTACAACAGGGATGCATATCTTTCTGCTCCAGAGTTACAGGGGCCTGACCCTATGGAATCTGATGTTGATGATGTACACGAGGAGCTACGTGACCAAACATCACAGCAAGGAAGGGTTGTGCGAAACCAATTGATATATGATTTTTTCCAATAACTGTCTATAATGTGCCAGAATACAAGTATATGTTTATTTAAACATACACATGTGAGACGACATCACATCATGTTATGTTTTCTGTTTACAAAACAAATCCACATGAACAATCAGACAACGTTATGCCGTTTCGAAAGCCATTTTTTTAGGTTGTCAATAAAAGGTTTAATGTGGCAATAATTTACATAGCTTTGTATTGATTGTGTCTAATTGTTCTGTTGTACACACTTGATCAGATCTCAGAGAGACAGTGTTCCACAACCCTGTCCTCAAGTTACAACTACAGTGCATGTACAATAACCACAGAGGTTGTTAATCATCTCTGCTTAAACAAGAAGTAAGTAATATGTAATGTATAACACTTGTGTGATTGCACTGTTGTTGTACCTTGATCATAGGGTTGTATAACTGTGGTATAAAGCAATAGCATATTAGCCTACTTTATGATAAAATTTATACCCAGAGGACTAACATCAGAATAAACATTGTGATTAGGACACTATCCTTATTGTTTGGCAACATGTTTGTTGTACTAAACAAGAACATAGACTTACACTGAGCAAACTTTACTTCAACACAAATTTATTGCATGTCATGTAAGCAGTCACAAAGTAACATTAGTTATGTGATTTAGCACTTAGCTGAAAAAAAAAAATTCAACGCTGGCAGCATGCCATGTTGAAAAAACAAACACAAATTGAGGATCACATAACTGAAAGTACATATTTATTCTTCTTCTGGTTGACCAGACGTTGTTGGTGAAGCAACCAAACAAGTCAGAACACCGAGAATTTGAGCAAGCGTGTTCTGAGAGGTTTGATGAACTACAGTTTGTAATTCATGTGTCATTACCAGCCTTTCCATGTAAGTATTATGAATCATGAAATCTTGATGAATCATTGTTATTTGTCGACTTAACATACGTCGATGTGCTTCCTGGCTGTGGAAAAATCTTCTGGATTGTATCTCCTCTGCAAAATCCGCTTGGTGTGCTCTCCTCCTAGACTGTGCTATAGGGCGAGGCAGAGGTTGCTGTCGTGGAGCTTCTGAGGGTACAGGTGTTTGAGTATCCTCAACTGAAACAGGTTGTTGCTGCTCTGATTCTTCCTCCACAGGCTCCAGCAACAACACATATCCATCATCCTCTGGGTTATCTTGACCAGTTTCTGGATCCAAACCTGTGTGTTCTTCGTGGCCCCCTGTTGGGTTTGTTGAATCTGTGTATTGAAACAAAAAAAATGAAATAAATACAACCTTACAACACAAATGTGCCAGCATAGCCAACAGTGAAGGTATGTGTGGTATTAACAACATTATGGTTACATTGTCATCCAATGTATGGGTAGGTGAAGTTAATGAGTTTCTAGATTTAACATGGAAACACATTTGAAAAGGTTTTTTTTTGGAAAAAAATGAACATTTCTGATTATAATGAAGCACATGTACTATATAGGAAATGGTAGCTAAAATCACGAACAAAAAAGTACTTAAGAATGATCAAACAAATAGATATTTTCTTCATTACTTTAACAAACAAGTATAATTACTACACACACACCATGAAAGTAAGTAATTCTCAAAATATTTCGATAAAGTGTTGTAATAGAATTTACCCATCAATGTAGATTTAAAACCATTACAACAGATTAGTGGCTAAATTTTTTTTTATTACAACCAGGAATTAGGCCGTCAGGATGTTGATACATTTTGCAAATAGTGCATAAAAACATCTTATATAATTATGTATTGTTAGACAAATGGTGGCTGACACGTGCATGATGAACAGATGATGCTACAAAGGACTGAGACAAAGTGGTGCCAAATTTCATTTTAAGTTATAATTTGCTAATAAATTTATTAATGTTATAGTTGGGGATGTGTACTGGCAACAACAATGATTAATTTTGTCTAAATAGCATTCATAATAAAGTAGTGCCGCAGAAAAAGTAGTATATAAATGTGATCACCATTATTTAAAAAAACATTACCTGTCCTGTTGCAGCATCCTTGTGGTGTGAATCACTGAGAACATTGCTCAGTTGTTCTGTCACATATATACACGCCACTGGCGCATAGCGTATGATGTAACACACTAACTATGCGCCACCACCACCGTTTTACAAAAGGATACAAGAGATACACAGAAACAGATGGACAACACGCGGAGGATGACATCGGATAGGTAATGTGTGAAGGCACTCATGGTGGAAACATTTATACATTCGTGGACAAATGACTGGACGGATGTTGCAGATTCAGTCAATGACAACCTATTAATTTAGCAGGATGCATTATAAACACATACAGTATATGGGTAGATTGCACTAACGTACACACCTGACTCAAAGCAGATTTATTTATAGGACAATTTTAAAACAATAACTACTCAATTTCAAGGTAATGAACGAAGTCCAAAAACTTTACCATATCAATATACATAACAACACATTTGTGTGTGATATTAAATATACCAATAGTCAGATGGTAATTATAATTTCTTACCGCCATCATCCAATCTTGTTTCAAAACTGTGTTGAAGCCCTTTAACAAGCTCCATTGGTAGATATGGTAGCAGACGCTCCTCAAACTCTTTTAAATACAGAGGTTTACTAGTATTGACTCCTGTTCGTCTCCTATACTTGCAAATGAAAAATGACACTTAGATTTGTACGCATCAAACATATTTTTAACTCTACATTACAGTCATCAACAAAACTCACATAGCTCTCCTGTGCTCAGACAACTTGTGCTTCAGTTGCCTTTTGATGTCCTGGTAACGCTTTTTACACTGTGCTATCTCTCTACATTTACCACTGCTTGCAGATACTCTATTACTAATATTAGTCCACAGTCGAGTCTTGGTGGCACCATCAGTACGGCCAACTAGCTTGCCATAGAGACGATCATAATGTGGGATGATATTTTCGATTAGCACTATATTTTCACCTTCACTGAACCGGGCTCGACGGCTCTTTGCATGTGTAGGCTGTGAACAATAAGAACTATGTTCAGAAATGGACCTCTCGGCGGCATCTGAAGGTAAGCTGGGTGAAGAAAGTGGTGAGCCTTCTGATACATGCAAAGCAGATGTCCCTACACTAGGCCTAGAGAATTCCAAAATGGGTTCCCTGGGTGTTGTTCGTACTGCAGATGTCGACTGGCGTGCCTCACCAGAGGTAGATTGCCGTGACTGTTGAGAGGTCGACTGGCGTGGTTGTTCAGATGTTGAGTGCCGTGACTGTTGAGAGGTCGACTGGCGTGGTTGTTCAGATGTTGAGTGCCGTGACTGTTGAGAGGTCGACTGGCGTGGTTGTTCAGATGTTGAGTGCTGGGACTGTTGAGAGGTCGACTGGCGTGGTTGTTCAGATGTTGAGTGCCGTGACTGTTGAGAGGTCGACTGGCGTGGTTGTTCAGATGTTGAGTGCCGTGACTGTTGAGAGGTCGACTGGCGTGGTGGATCAGATGTTGAGTGCCGTGACTGTTGAGAGGTCGACTGGCGTGGTTGATCAGATGTGGAGTTTTGTGTATAATGTGATACTGAGCTGCGTTGCTCCGAAGAGCCAGAGTGACCTTGTGTAGCAGTTGGAACATTATTCTGCTGATGAGAGGAAGTGTGCTTTTGCGACGATGAAGAGGGCACATGATAGCTACTTCTTTGATGTGGAGAATGTGATCGACTCACGTCCCTCCTAGATCGTCGCTCTCCGTGGTCATGATGTCTAGTAGACAAATTCTTTCGTTGTGACATATGTACGTCTGAACAAGTACACACAACCAACAACAGATTGGTCTAAGCAAAGGGAACTTTTTTATACCTTACCTAACATCATGACCACGCCTTATTAAATCAATAACCTATTAACAATCATACACACTTTATCATGTGTTGCACATAATTAACCAATTACAAACAAATCAATGCAGACACAAGTAATTAATAATTAGTTTAACACACTCCTTGGACTACCACGTCAGACTTAGTAATCTATGTACATGGGTTGCGTTAGCAGATATGTTTACATAAACATCCATCATAAGGCAGAATACTTACAACATCATTTTTTACCTCATTTCACCATGGATTTATGGGTAACAAACCCTTTTTGTACTATACATGCGAAAGCTACTTCGCAAGCGCAATATACATTTATGCGTGCGCAACTTATTTTTTCGCACACGCAACATGCGTTTGCGCAAGCGATTTTGTACTTTGCGCATGTGTTGCGCATACCTCTAAAAATTATTTGCATTTGGCGCAAATTCAGGAGCGATGCGTGGCGAATTTCTTATCGCCTTATAATTTCACTTTTACTCTTCGAATTGCATCGGCCCCGAGGTATTTCAGTGGTAAGCCTGCAGCAAATAAGTAATAGTCTTTGATTGTCTTCTATAAGTTAGGATAGTCTTTTAAAGATTTTTTTTTTTTTTGAGGAGGGAAGGTGTATTTGATTATGTAGCAACCTATGAAAAGTAAATTTATAGGCATTCATTATAAAAAAGAAATCCAGCTCATTTACCTTTAGAGGCTGGGGGGAGGGGTTGGAGCACTTTTAGAGGCTGGGGGGAGGGGGTCGGAGCATTTTTAGAGGCTGGGGAAGGGTCAGCACTTTGAGACTGGGGGTGTGAGTACTTTTACTTTTAGAGGCTGGGGGTCAGGAAGGGGGGTTACAGCACTTTTACTTTTAGAGGCTGCTGGGGGGGGAGGCCTCGGAGCACTTTTAACCAGAAGAGGAAGGGGGGGAATCGGTGTTTGCCGCAGTTTTACTTAATTTTTAAAAAAATAGATGCTGTGGGTTGGAGCATTTTTACTTTTTTTTCCAACCAGAGGTTGGGGAATGGCAATGTTGAAGGGGGGCACGGCAGATGAAGGATTGTACATGGTTTGGAGCACTTTTTCTTTTTTTAAAAACAAAATGGAACTTGGGGGGGTTGGTGGTCAGGGGGGGGGGGGTTGGTGGCCATTGACCTCAATTCACTAAGCTTATCTCCTGTCTTTAATAACGTTTCTAGAGTGGTCACCATGGTGATGAGGCATGTCGTATTCTGGAAACATTTTACCTCAGGCAAACCTAAAGTTAACTCTTGTGTCTTTAAGTTAACTCTTTAATCCTTAAAATAAGTCCAGAGTTAAAGACAGGCTGTTAATTAACTGCGTGTAAAAATAACTACAGAGGAGGTAACTTAACTACAGAGGAGGTAACTTAACTACAGAGGAGGTAACTTAAGGAATGAAGAGATAAGATAACTCTCTCACTGTGGCCCATATGCAATTCAATTTTTAACCTGAGTTTTCTCCTAGGTGATAATTTTAAACTTGTCGATAAAATGCTTTTTAAGCCACCAAAAAGCAAGAAAATACTCAAAATAATTTTGATAGTACTTTTTCACCTACTTTTTGGTACTTTTTTATTTGAAAAATGCTGAAAAGTTATTTTAAATCGACGATGAAAAATTATCTCATAGGAGAAAACTCAGGTGAAAAGGTGAATTGCATATGGCCCTGTGTGGTGGTTAGTTTTCTCTTGCCTTATTATCTCCAGCATGATGTTAGTGAATTGAGGCCAATGGGCCATATGCAATTCACTTTTTCTCCTCACTTTTCACCTAGGTGATATTTTTACAGTTTGTCATAAAATACTTTTTAACCTCCTTGGCGGTAACCCCGAACGTAGTTCGGGGTAAGCCGCGCAGGAGGTTTTCTCAGGCCCTGCTGGGCCGATTTCCGTAATTTTTTTTTTTGCTGGACGCAGCTAGCACTTTGCTAGCTGCACCAGCACACCGATCGCCGCCGCCTCGCGCTCGATCGCCGCTATCCGCGCCGCCATAGAGCCCCCCCCTAGACCCCTGCGCTGCCTGGCCTATCAGCGCCAGGCAGCGCTAAGGGGTGGATCGGGACTCCCTGGTCGGCGACGTCATCCCGCCCCGTCGCCATGGTGACGGGGAAGCCCTCCAGGAAATCTCTTTCTTTGAACGGGATTTCCTGATCGCCTATCGCCGGAGGCGATCGGCGGGGCTGGGGGGATGCCGCTGAGCAGCGGCTATCATGTAGCGAGCCCTAGGCTCGCTACATGATTTTAAAAAAAAAACACAAAAAAACGGCAGCGCTGCCCCCTGGCGGTTTTTAATATACCGCCAGGGAGGTTAAGTCACGAGCAAGCAAAAAAAATACTAAAAATAAAATTGATAGTACTTTTTCACTAACTTTTGGGTACTTTTTAAAATGTAAAACGCTGAAAATTTAGTTTACAGAGAAGAGGAAAATTATCTCCTAGGAGATAACTCAGATGAATATGCAATTAACTTTTTCACCTGACTTTTCTCCTAGGAGATATTTTTTCATCTTTGATTTAAAATAACTTTTTAGCATTTTACAATGGGAAAAGTACCAAAACATATGTGAAAAAACTACTGTCAACATTATTTAGAGTATTTGTTTGTTTGCAGATAGTTTAAAAGTCATTTTATGGCAAGTTTTGAAAATATCACTTAAGAGAAAACCCAGGTGAAAAGTGATTTGCATATGGCCCAATGGCCCAATGGCCCATATGCAATTCACTTTTTCTCCTGAGTTTTCTCCAAGGTGATATTTTCACAACTTGTCATAAAATTCCTTTTAAGCCACCAACGAGAAAGAAAATACTAAAAATAAATGTAATGGTCCTTTTTCACAAACTTTTTGGTACTTTTTCAATTATAAAATGCTGAAAAGTTATTTTAAAAAGAAGATGAAAATGATCTACTAGCAGATAACTCAGGAGTAAAAGTTAATTGCATAGGGGCCAATGGCCCATTTGCAATTAACGTTTTCTTGTGAGTTATCTACTAAGTGAAATTTTCACAAAACATTTATTTTAAGCCACCAGCAAGCAAACAAATACTCAAAATAAATTTGATACCGCTTTTTCACCAACTTTTGGGTACTTTTTCAATTATAAAATGCTGCAAATTTAGTTAAAGAGAATCTGTATTGTTAAAATCGCACAAAAGTAAACATACCAGTGCGTTAGGGGACATCTCCTATTACCCTCTGACACAATTTCGCCGCTCCTCGCCGCATTAAAAGTGGTTAAAAACAGTTTTAAAAAGTTTGTTTATAAACAAACAAAATGGCCACCAAAACAGGAAGTAGGTTGATGTACAGTATGTCCACACATAGAAAATACATCCATACACAAGCAGGCTGTATACAGCCTTCCTTTTGAATCTCAAGAGATCATTTGTGTGTTTCTTTCCCCCTGTTCTCATGCACTGAAGTTTCAGGCTGCTTGTTTCTTCCTGCAAACAGCTTTGCCCTTGTCTGTAATTCTTCAGTATGTGAAAGCCCAGCCAGCTCAGAGGACGATGTATCCAGCTTGTAAAAGATAAGAGAGAAGCTGCTCTAATCCTAAATAACACACAGGCAGTGTGCATAGAGGGGCCTGGAAGGGGGAGTTCATAGCAGAACCACAACACTGAAGAACTTGGCAGCCTTCCAGACACAGGCCGACAAGTCTGACAGGGGAAAGATACATTGATTTATTACAGAGACAGTGATAGTATAAAGTGCTGCAGTAAGCCAGAACACATTAGAATAGCTTTTTGAACTTGTAGGATGATAAAAAACAGGATGCAATTTTTGTTACGGAGTCTCTTTAAAAGAGAAGATGAACATTATCTCCTAGGAGATAACTCGGGAGAAAAAGTTAACTGCATATGAGCCAAAGTGAATTGAATAAGGACCCAAGAGAGTTCAATGTAACCACAATCAACTCTAACATGCTGCATGCACTGTCTCTGAAAACTTGATCAACTGCGCGACTTGACCAAAAAAACGAGGACCCTGAGAGCAAAACAAATGTATGCCTTGAGCGACAAACGCTGCAACTACCTCATTAAGGGGCCAATACACTGGTCGATTTCAGCCATAGATTGATGGTGAAATCGATGCAGCAGGAAGCATGATCGATTGGCCGATCAATCGATTTCCAGGCGATTTCGATTGATTTTTCTATAGATTTAATTCTGAAATCTATTGGAAATCTGTTCCTAGTGTGTGGCACACATCAGTTAGTTTCCTGTCAGATTCGAACTGACAGGCATCTGACAGGAATCTATCTAATGGTCAAATCTGCTACAAATCTATAAGTGTATGGCCACCTTAACTCACGATTTATATCTCCTTATCTGGTAGGAACTACAGTCAAAATAATGTAATTAATAAAATTGCTTATTTTTATTACAATATTAATTTATAATTGTTTAGTCAGTGTTTCCTTATAGTAAAATATTTCCTCTCTCTTATTTACATTCTGAAATTCATCACTAGTGGTGACATCTTTAGTCTTGCCAGGTGATGTCTGTGCATAGAACTCTCAGTAAACAAACTTTCTACAAATCGAGATACTGTATGTTTAACAGTTGGAAACAGACAATATTTCCCACAATGCAACGAGGTTCACAAACAGGAACTGTCAGGACCACGGTCATGACATTACACTGTGGGAGGGGTTTCACCACATGCAGATACCCCTGATGATCTATTTGAAAAAAGGTAAAGAATTCTCATGGGAAAGGGGCTAACAGCTACTGATTGAGATGAAGTTCAATCTGAAGTTAACTTTCCTATTTACCTCATTATCTATCTTTCCTATTTTCACATTTCACACTTTATTGAAGCATATAGTGAGAAACCAATCAGTTAGCAAGGATTTATCTTTGCCAAAGGATGTATGGTACAAATTGTAGAACTTTCAGAAAAAAAAAACCTACACTAAAATGGAAGCAACTGCTTTGTCCAGATAACTACTGTAATTATTATAATTCTAACAATCACTGTACAGTATAAACCACTCCTCATATAGCTAGTAAGCCTTACGTGAAGCTATTAGTAAAAATAGTAAAAAATAAAATGTATGTAAGGCTTAATGCATGGTCTGAGAGGAATAACTGGGAATTTGAAAAAGTGGTGTGAGCCTGTGCCAGACCTGTCTGTTGTAATCTTTAAATATGAATTGATAAAAACATCAGAAACTTGGTTGAAAGAAAGTATTTTGGAGGAGATCTAATTTCTTGTTACCACTGCAAATTTGAAGAGATCTTACCTCAGGATTTTATTTGAGGAAGCATTTTTTATTTGCCTCATCCCAATCCCTCGCTGATCAAAAAGGCTGTTCCATCTTTGAACTTGTTTGGATGCTGGGGGAACTAAAGTGAACACAGAGCAGTCCTATTTCTAAATGTTTCCTACTCGGACAAGAATGACAGAGACACATAATCAATCAGCGTGTAGAGGGTGGAGCTGAGGGAAGCCCATTAAGGCTCAGCCCCCATGAAAGGAAGCCACGGCTTGATGAAGACTGGAAGTACCGGTCGAAACTAGTCGGCCTCGCTGCACCGTTGCGCCGACCCGACCTGCCGTTCGGCCTAGCTCTCTCTGCTGGCAGCCTAAGAGATATCCTTCGAGGGTCTCGGTAGCTCACGGCCGGACATCCACCACGCGGTAGCGGTAACCGCAGTCTGGAGAGGCTAATGCGGAGATGAGAATCTCACCACAGTGCACCAGACAGTCCAAGGGACACGAGTGCAGATAACCCGCGGGTTGTGAAGACCAAATTGTATGCTGCGGAAACAGCGTTAGGACAGAAAGCTGCCGGCGGAAGAGAGACTTTGCATGCACAATAAGGTGAAAGGGGCCCCTGCATACGAGGTAAAGGTTCATCTAATTCCTCAATGAAGTGAAGCAGCCAAGGAATGTGAGTATAAGCAAACCCAAAATACGTGTACTAGACTGCCTTTTTTCTTTGCTGCTTTTTTGCTTTGCAATGATACGCAGACAAGCTATTCATATCTGTGCTGTAAAACAACTGTGGCGGTTGGGTTAATAAATTAGGTGGAATATAAGGTAAATTGGTGGGTGTCAAAATATTTCCCTGCCCCTTTATCCCTTATTGTAGTGAAGCTATTAGTACACTACTTTCTTATTTAGGGCAATCCAATCAGAGAGAACCTGAATAATAAGAAACCAACAATACAAGCAGGGCCGGGTTAAGGGGTCCCAGGCCCTGGGGAAAGCTTAAGCAGCCCCCCACCCCACCCATAAACACTACCCCACTGCTCCCTGAGACCCCTGCACTTTAGCTGCATATCACTCACTTGTCCTGGGGAGCAGCGGCTGCACTGTCTGTACACTCTCTAGCCACACTGTCTGCCTCTCTATCTCTATGTGCACCTCCAAAATATCCAATATCCAGGCCAATATCATATATTTGTTGGGGAGGGGGAAAGGTAATAGGATAGATGGGGGTGAGGTATGAAAAAGTATCAGCCATCCACTTAGAGAGATATTAAATCTTTATATAACCACTTAATTTTTAACTAAAACTTTGTATAACCCTATAACCTGTCGCTAATTCTGTTTATAACCCAGTTATCAGAGGGAGTACACTTATATATCATTACTTATTACAGGAAAATAAATATTAGAGTCCCCTGCTTATTTTTGTTGGCGTTTGAATTAGAAAGCCTGCCAAATACTCTGATACTAAAAATAAATGATATAGTGGCCTCCTTGTTTCAGGATCGGAAATATTGCTTAAATTCTGAGTAACTAGAATAAAACAGTTGGAAGAAACTGAAAGCTCATTGTTGTATGATGTTTTATGATGTTCAGAGTATACCATAATAATCACTGGAAGAAAAAAACTGTAGTGTTATTTCTTTATCATTAAAATGGTTCTTGATGTGGTCGTACATACTGATATTAGTGGTGTTGGTGAAAGATTTACTGTACTTTTAAAGTCTATTTAAAAAGAGAGTTGGCCAATGACTAAGATAGTGATAATTTTAAGTTAATGCACATTGTATGTTAATTTTATGCAATTATATGCAGCTTGGAATTGAGCCAATGAGGCACAGTAGGTGATTATTTTTATCCAGTACCAAGCTACATAAAGTTGCATTAAATTAGCATAATATTTGCATCAACTCACAATTATTGGCATCCTATTGACCATTTCTGGTGGCAAAATACTTTTTAGCCCTACTCAGGGAGTGCTGTGATTGGCCCCAATGACGAGCTGTGGTCCCACCGGAAGACCGTCAGCTCCAATGAGAGTACGGAGAAGCGGGCTTCCTATTTAGCCTGCATGAGCGGGAACAGCTCAGGCAGTGTTCTTCTTCATGTCGGCAGTATGTGCGGACATCTGGAGGACAAAGAGGACAGGCTGGGACAGAGAGCAGGAATGCGGAACATGAGTGTGGGCATTAGGGGGACAATGGAGGACAGGCTGGGAAAAATATGGTAGCTGGGTCTTATTTTGGGGGAAGGCTTATATTTCAGGCCTGCTTGAATTATAAGCTAGGGTTTTCTTTTCGAAAAACAGGAAATATGTTCTTGATTCTCATCCTATTTTATAAACTCCTCTTTCACTCTCTGACCACAACTCAAATTCACTATTCTTTAATCCTATCTGACCACAGTTTCAATGCAAAATCATAAACACGCACATAAATACCCACAGCCTTTAACCTTAGGCTCTCTCTGTCATCTTGCACCCTTTGTTCATTTTAGCCTCTTTTGTAACCTAAGCTAGCACATAATCATAACATGTTTACTTGGATTTTTAGCTTACTGCCTCATTGTACTCCAACATCATACCAACCATCAATACTAGCTTACTGAGCAGATTAAACTATTGAAAATCTGCCCCTGCTCTGGAGTTGGTGAATGGTGCAGTAACTTTTGGATGTGCATTTTTAAATAAATGCTTTCAACTTCTTACTCTATCCTACCTGCCGTTCAGCTTAAGACTTTGCTTTATTTTTCAAAGATAAGGTCAACAGCAAACAGCTTCACCCAGTAAACTAATCTTTGCACACAGACATTGATTCTTACTTCCTCCTTAACCATTACTGCCACACGGACATGAGTCTCACGTCTGCGGCTGCTGCGGCTACAGCCGCAGGGACGCGAGACTCATGTCCGCGCAGTTTGGGGGAGGGGGGTTGTGCGCACGATTGTGCGGGCACAAACCTGCAATCGCAGTGGTCCCGGTGACAGGGGGGATTGGTGGCAGGGGACAGAGGTCCCCTGAGCCAATCCGTGCTTGTCTGGCGAGAATGATCACTGTTTTTGTTCAAAAACAGTGATCATTTTCAGATGGTGCCGCCGCGCTTCCTCCCGCTTGCTCTCTCCTGCTGTTCCCGCTGCCGATCGTTACATTGATGAATAGGAACTTTGTTCTCGTTCATTCATCTACCCTCAGGTTCCTGTGATCACCAGCATCAATGAGATGCCTGTGTCACTTCAGAAGTAACCCATTGCTTCCTATTTGCATACTTACAGTACACTAATATAAAATAATGCGCAAGGACATCTTGTGGCCAAATAGTAAAATTACACCAACATACATTAGGGAGTGATTTTTTTAAAATGTATTTCAAGAGAGTATATTACTATTAAATTATGTGCTTGTAAATAGGGATAGATGTAAAACAGAAAAAAATGCACCTTTATTTCCAAATAAAATATTGTCACCATACATTGTAATAGGGATATAATTTAAACCTTGCAATAACCAAACAAATGGGCTAATAAAATGTGTGGCTTTTAACCATAGTAGAACGTTTTATTTTAAAACTATAATGGCCGAAAGCTGAGAAATAATGATTTTTTTGCAATTTTTTTCTTATTATTGCCATTAAAATGCATTTAGAATAAAATAATTTTTAGTAGAATGTACCACCCAAAGAAAGCCTAATTGGTGGTGTAAAATACAAGGTATAAATCATTTTGTTGTGATACGTAGTGATAAAGTTATTGTGGAATGAAAGGGGGGAGCACTGAAATGTGAAAATTCCTAGTGTCCATAAGATGAAAACAACCCGCGGGCTGAAATGGTTAATTGCCTTCTCTCAGGTAACTGAACAAGACATCTAATTGGTGATCTCTAAGTCCCACCCCATGACCTACTACCTTATTACTTTTCACCTTATTTCTCATTCTGGGTTGAATTCACCAAAGGATGCAAAATTTTACATTGCACTAATAGTGCATGCAAAATTTAAGACATATTACATAGATAATAAATAAAAATAATAAGTAATTACATCAGCTAACTACAAAAGCATGGGTGGAGCTTAACATGCTAAACAGTAGTCATTGTATTTGGTTGTGTCAATGGAAGTTCACCCTCTGGCTTACCTCCTTGCCTTCCTACGTACGTGTGTGTTGTGGGTAAATCGGTTCCTGTAGGTGTGTGTGTGTGTGTGGTGGGGTAAGTGGGTACTTGTAGTTGTGTGTGTTGTGGTGAAAGTGGGTTCCCAGGGGCAAACGCAGGATTTTTAAGGGGGATATTCCTGAAAGGTCCAGAAGTACTTATGTCCCCAAGTGCTTCCGAATACAGGTGGCTCCATACTGCCCATGCACAAAAGTGCGCTGGCGTATTACGGAGCTGCCTATCTTTGGAAGTACTCAAGGACACTAGTGTTTCTGAGGGCTTCTGGTAGCAGCAAATTTGAACAGGGGGACAGCGCTGGAACAACTCCCCGAGAGAGGAACGGGAGATAGACTTAGTTTGGACAATTCAGTGATATATGCTACATAGTGTCACATAGCGCAAGCGGTGGCCATATGATGCAGGGATAAATGCATCTGCGGAAGATGGCGGCGCTATATAAATAATAATAATAATTTGCCTCACCAGGATTGCACTTTTATTTAGCTTTCCTGTATGACAAGAAGACACAGACACCCGTGACCCAGCACTAGGGGAAGAGGGAAACAAAGGTGAATGAAGGAGGCTGGTGCACACCAAGAGGACTTCTGAGCGTTTTTCAAATCGACAGTGATTTCAAAAAAGCGCTTGGCTAATGTTACCCTATGAGGGTGTTCCCACAGCAGCATTGTGATTTTTTCAAAATCCCACCGTATACTGTATGTAGCATTTTTTTGAGCGATTCATTCAGAAATCGCTCTGAAAATCGCTTCACAAAATCGCACTCACTAATTGCTAGCAATTACTATTGTGATTTTGGTGTGCACTAGCCCAGGGAGAGGAGGAGTGGAGAGGGACTGAGAATAGCCTGAGATGGAGCAGAGAGCGTATCTGTATTGCAGTCCCACATCACACAGAGGCTACTTGCCTGTAATAGGTCTCATCTCCCTGCTGGTCTCCCACACAAGTCAGAAAGCAGCCCTCCTGGAGTCTAGGCACTGTAAAAAACGTTTCACTTGTTTAACACCTTATCCACACATGCAGTCATTATAACAATGAGAAGAGACCAGACAGATTTTTGCCAATGGACCCTCCAGGCAAGCTCTGCATCATGCTGTGGATATTTACCAGCGTGTCTGCCCTCTAATTGCACTTTTATCAGCTAGCCCAGTATTTTACATTGCCTTACAACAACAAACCTGAAAACATCAGACACCAGACCAGCCCTAAATCACTAAATGAAAGGGGACCTGGGAGGAGATTGCCAATGGTGAATGCGGAGAGAGTATCTGTATTGCAGTCCCACATCACACAGGCTACTTGCCTGTAATGTGTCTCCTGTCCTGCCAGCCAAATCCAAAAAAGCTTTATTGGCAGGACCAAATACATTTAGCATTGCCAAAGCAAAAACAAAACATTAACAACATAGTGGGGGGAGGATTGTGGGAATAAGGGAATGATAGTCAGCCTCTCATACACGCTGCAGGCAGCCCTCCTGGAGTTTAGAGACTGTCAAAAACGTTTCAACCTGTGAAATACCTTATGTAGCTGTCTACATGCAGTCTTTACAATAGTGAGAGAGCTGAGTTTTTCCCACAGACCCTGCAGGAGGCAAGCTTTTGTATATTTACCAGCTTGCCCGCTTCAGCGATTTCAGGGAATTTTTTTTAAAGGTACAGGAGTCTCAGGGGGGATTCTATACATCCGGAACCCCCTGTCTGAATACGCCAGTGGTTCCTGTAGGTGTGTGTGTGTTTGCAGTGGGTTAAGTGGGAGCCTATAGTTGTGTGTGTGTTGTGGGGAAAGTTGGCTCCTGTAGGTGTGTGTGTTTGGGGGGGGGGGGGATTTGGTCCCTGTAGGGGTGTGTGTGTGTGTATGTGTGTGTGCGTGCGCGCGCGCGCGCGTGTGTGTGTGTGTGTGTGGTAAGTGCGTGCCTCTGTGTGTGTTGGGGTATGTGGGTGCGTGTAGGTGTGTGTGTTGGAGTAAGTGGGTGCCTGTGTGTGTGTTGGGTAAGTTGGTACCTCTGTGTGTTTTGCCATATATGGGTGCATGTAGATAGGTGTGTGTGGTGTGTGTGTGTGTGTGTGTGTGTGTGTGTGTGTGTGTGTGTGTGTGTGTGTGTGTGTGTGTGTGTGTGTGTGTGTGTGTGTGTGTGTGTGTGTGAGGGTGGGGGGTTGGTGTAAATACCTGTAGTTCCCATTTACTTTTATTCTGCTCTGTTGGGGTAAATGTATTACAGTAACTATTTGTACAAGTGCAGTTATGCTTTAAGACTATAGTTATGCCAGAGAACTATAGGTGAAATCATTAGCTGACATTTTTGTGTCATCTGGTATAAATCAATATAGCTGTGAATTCTTGTTATCCCTGAAGTATAGAGGTGAAAGACGGGTCTAATACAAAGTCCTTTCCTGGATTCTAATAGGAACTTTTCTATTACATTGATGTAAAATGATCTATCCCTTGCATCTATATTCTCATACCATAAAATGAGACATGTTTGGCCTCAGCTGTGCCATCATAAAAACCTGCCCTGCTTAAGTTTAGTCAGATGAACAATTTAAACCATTTTGTGTAAAATCGTTATGCTTCTCTGTTTTATGTCTCTATATTTTCTGTATGCAATAAGAACATTTTATCAGCCACATGCTAATCGATTTATATTATCCTTTAGTTCTACACGGGAATTGTTGCATGACTCTATCTGCCGTTTTTAACCCAGTAACTCAAAGTAAACTCCATTAATAATGTATTTTTTTAAATAAATAAATAACACCATTTTAATGATGCTGTGCCTATAGCATTAGCTGTGAGTGTTTATATTTTAACAAGGCAGAATGCCTGAAATAAGGTTGTTTTTTTCAAGAGGCTCCAATCGAATGACAAGCGGTAATCCTGTAGCTTCAAATCCCTTTCCTGCTGCTCTGCCTGTATTTATTTGTCACGCACACTTTATGATACAACTGAACAGCTTGTGGGGATATGCAGCAGCAAATCATTGTTGTATCTGTGCCCTGAAATGAGTCGTAACATTTCTTTACTGCTCTTAAGGTTATGGTAAAGGTGATCTACCCATATACAGTAAAAGGAATAACTACCATAATCATCAGATCCCCTTTCCTGTAGCATGGTAAGGCCCATGGCCAAGTGTCCCATCTGCCAGGAATCTTATAACTATAAACCGTAACCAAGAATTGAACTTCATCCCAATCAGTAGCTGATACCCCCTTTCCCATGAGAAATCTATTCCTTTTCTCAAACGGATCATCAGGGGGCTTTGTATGGCTAATTTTGTGGTGAAACCGCTCACACAGTGTGATGTCAGGACCATGATTCTGACAACACACTGTGGAAGCCTTGTTGCATTGTGGGAAATAACAGCTGTTTCCAGCTGCCAAAAGTGCAAGCAGCATCTCCTTCCAGTGACATCACCTGCCAGCAGTAAGAATGTCACCATGTGATAAATGTCAGTAAACCCAGGTTTTTCAAGAGGGGGATTCCTGAAAGGTCTTCCTCAGCCCCGCACAATACAGTATACTAATATGGTAGGACATCATGGTGGGTACACATAATGCAATATCCCATCCGACCAACCGACAACGGGATCAATCAGGAGCAGTTTGGATACAGATAATGAGGACAGCCAACATTAGTATCGAAGGGAAAAGTGAAGCATTCACCCAGCAGGGCACAGGGCTGTGCTCATACCTGGCTCTGTTAAGCTCCCCAGAGCTGCTCCATGCTCTGTACACACGCTGCTGCTCCATGCTCTGTACACATGCTGCTGCTCCGTGCTCTGTACACACGCTGCTGCTCCATGCTCTGTACACACGCTGCTGCTGCTACATCCAGAGTCAACTGTAGCAGGGAAAGAAAGGGGGCAGTGCTGTGAGCTGCAGAATGCCAGCAGATATTCTGGTGTCTCAACTTGTGCCTGTCCCCAGACACTGCACCGGCCCTGGTCTGAGGGGGGGTTTGCCTATGAGGGAGAAGAAAGATTTTACAATGAGCAAACACTGACTAAATCATTTATAAATAATTATTAAAAATAAGCACTTTTTTAATACATTATTTTCACTGGAGTTCCTCTTTAAATTCTTCACCCTACAATACAAAGCTCTGCATTTGTCACCTCCTTACATTTACGCATAAATCAGATGCCATCCTACCCAGAACTTTCACTCCTCCCAGAAGACCCTCTTGTCCTCTAGCTTGTTCACCTCCTCTCACTCCCGCATCCAGAACTTCTCACGAGGATCACCTCTCCTCTTGGAGTGTTTTTCATTAGCCTGTTCATTACCCTCTGAGCCTTGAAACCATCAAAGGTACTCTCAAAACACATCTGTTCAGACAAGCCTATAATTTGCTATAGGGAGCATTGGAAGTTCACTGTCTATCTCACTAACCCCTGTGTCTCCTACCCTATTTTCTGCAACCCAATACCCTCTATATTTTAAGCTCGCAAGGGCGGGGACCTCCTTTTAGTGTTTCTTATTTTGCTGTAATATATCATATGCACATGTACGAGTGTTGGAGATGTCTCAACCCACACATCTATGCTCCTCACTATTTGTTTTGTACTACATACAGCGCTACAGTGGATGTTGGTGCTATAGAAATAAAAAATAATAATAATAAATGAATAGTTATACCTCTGACAGTGATGGTGTTTATAATGGGAGAATGATGAGACTTTATGATCCTTTACCTTCACTAAAGGTGCATATATATATACACACACACACACACACACACACACACACACACACACACACACACACACATACACATACACACACACACACACATACACACACACACACCACACACACACCACACACACACACACACACACACACACACATACACACACACACACACACACACACACACACACACACACACACATACACACACACACACATATATACACACACACACACACACACACACATACACACACACACACACACACACACACACACACACACACACACACACATACACACATACACACACACACACACACACACACACACACACATACACACACACACACACACAAACACACACACACACACACACACACACACACACACACACACACACACACACACACACACACACACACACAATTGATCCCTCAGGTAACAGTTTGGGGACCAAGTCCTACATAGACACCTCACTGTACTATAGCAGAGCGATACAAGTGTTTCTAGGGGAAAGGGTGGAGAGACAACACATGGTGCACGATGGATTGGCTTCCAGGGGGAGGGGTAAGGAGAAGTACATTGTATGGGGGGAAGGGGGGGTTTGGGGGTCACTGTCATTTAAATATCCAGCATTCCTAACACCTGTACATATACTCGAATTTCAACCAAGGTGGCCACAACCAGCTGAGTTAGGTATAGCGTAAATACACACTTTTGTTCATACCACTGCTTCCTTATTTATGTGCTAGAGATTACAGTAGATTACAATGTCCATGCAAGTTCCAATTTATTCAGACAAAGGTATATCATCTGAAATAAATGAATATTCAGCGTGACTTCTTCAGTACTTTGAAAGACATTTCACAGCTGATCTGAGTGGCTTCCTCCATTGAAATGCATAGTTTAAAGTTTAAACATCCACCAATATTTTTGATTGTAATCACTCTTGTTCAGTTACCACCATTTCTACACCTGGTGGAATATAAATTCTGATATGTTTCTGTCCTCTCACATTAATCAAAGAACAACAATTGAATTAGTAGTGAAACATCTAGATTACTTGAGATGTTCTCCTAAAGAGGAACTGTAATCACGTATAGCAGAATGTAATGCATTATTCAGGATACCCATTTTTATGTTATACAGGTTTCAGCATCAGAAACACTTTCTATAGCTATATATTGCAGCTGTATATTGGTATGTAACCCCACCCTCCCAGTAATGCTCAGCTTAGGCTATGATGTCAACAGCCTTCTGCCCTAGAGCATTCTGGGAGACCAGGTTTTTGTTCCAGATAACTGCACAACAAACATGCACCCCGCAGTGATGCACTTTGCCAGCAGTGAAGATGTCGCCATCTTTTAAGTTCAAGAATGTAAATCAGGGTGAGCAGAGATTTTACAGTAAGTAATATTGCGAGTAACATAAAAAAATAAAATTAAGCAACTGTATTCATTAAGTTATATTCAGTCTGCGTCCTCTTTAAATACAGTTTATTTTCAGTAGATAAAAGTGAAGAACCACTTTACCATATTTGCATGAAATGTGGATAAGTAGGCTATCGTCTTATTTTCAAGCAGTTATGAAGAACTGTCCATGTACGGAGAGGGAAAGATTACAGAAAATGATCATAATGGCTGTGGTGGAGACTCTGGGTAATTTCTTTAAGATTTTATTTCATGGAGAAATTATGTATATTTTTCTAGGGGACTGTACTCAGCCTCTACTAAGTATGTACAGCAAGTGAAAAATCCTTTCTATGAGAGTCTGATTATTCTTGATATAGAGACAGAAGTTCAGTATGTATGAGGAATGTTCACTTATTGGACAGTAAAGGACTTTTCTAAATATATATTTTTTACGTTGACACATGCTTCATTATAGTGCTCTGTGCTAGGCTCAGTTAACTCATTGCAGTGTGGGAGTGAGATAATCATGCACAGACATGGATTTGGAGAACTACTCACTGTACATGCCGGAGTTCTGACAAATGCAGAAAGAAGCTGACAGCTGCATTTTCTGTTTTCTACTCTGTTAAGCAATGTGTACAGTACTTGTGTACTTAGCATCAGTGTTGTCTGTCAAAGGCACAGGACTAATTTATGAAAAATGTGGAACAGTTACCAACACAGCAGCTATTCAAGCTTCATCTGTCAAAAAGACAGAAGAAGCTGATTGGTTCCTGAAGATAACAATTCCAGTCATAAATCTACCTCATAGTGTCAATGATTAAATTGTTATCTCAAGAGATGCCTTATGCACATGAGGCCACTATTTAAATAATTAGCATAGTTTACAAAAATATACTTGATAGAGTTTTGCGGAAGCAGACAATTAGGGTGCCAGTCGTGGACAAAATGGGCACCACCTTTGATACTCATACAAGTGGAAATTTGGGTGCTCAATAATGGATAATGTTTTTTTCTGCAAAGGAAGGATAAAAATATTACTTTTGCAATATCTGATTTCCTTCATTTTAGCTGTGTAAACGTACACGATGTTTATATTCTGTAATGTACGATTTTTTATATTTTTCAAATAACGTATCGATTTTGCCTTATCCCGAAAAATAATCTTGTTCTTTAAAGAATTACTTTCTTCATTCTATTTTTATCAACTCATATACCATAAACTTTGTGTTTATAGCTCCGCCGGAGCTATATGTCTGACGTCGTATGGAACTAGGAAGCGCACAGACCGGCAGGTCAATCCAGGAGCGCACGAGACGGAACCCTGCGACTGAACAAGGAGGGGGAACGGGGGAGCGCGGATGTGGCAACACGCACCCGGGAGCCAGACGGATGGGCATTGGACATCCACATGTATGAGATACGCGTGAACTACCTCTGAAGGCGTAAGTGAAATTGTCTATTGCGCACAGAGGCATTGTTAACAGTATTACGCTATATGCGTCTTTTCTCTTTTTTATGTTTTTATGGAGCAAATTTTAACAGTGAGAATAAAGGAAAGACCTTATGAGAGGCCTTTTGCTAACTACTGAGGATCGTACTTTTGATTGGTTACAACACAAAGCACAGTTTCCACCTGTGATAAGAGAGGTGGGCTACATCTGGTGAGCAGTGTGGCTTAGAATACGTTGGAGTGGCACATTTGATGGGTGTTAACACAGAGGCACGGTGCTTGCCGTGTCTTGATTGCTCTATTGTTTGAACTGTATTACCCTATGTGGAGTTCCTTTCTTTTTCTTCAGAAATAACTGGATTTGGCTATAACGCTGTGCCTAAGACCCACCTGAGAATAGAGGTGGTCATAATCTGGTGAGCATCTAGTGAGAGGGGCAAGGGAGACAGATTGATTAAATCACCTGGGGAGCATAAGTCACTGGTGACCTTTGGGAGCTGGAGTAGCTCAATATACAGACTGGACTGAACAATATTGCCCTATGTGGAGTTTGTTTTCCATTACAGGACTGGAGAGCGCAGCAATACAACTGAAATATACTATTCCATCACTGGACTTTTTTTGCAGCGATCCCATTGACTGTATATACAAAGTGGTAATCATTGCATAACCTGTGGCGCAGTGTTTTAAGATTTAATAAAAAATTGATGTTAAAATCGGCAGAAATGACCGCGAAAATCCACATTAGAACTGCTATGCGGTATGATGCCGACTTTAGAGGTGAATAGCAAAGCCCCTATAGGTGCTAGAAACACCAAATTTTCAGGGAATGTTAAGCAGAAAAGTAGGAACAATAGGAAAAAAAACTTTCAAAAAAACGTTGTAGTTTTTGAGAAAATTGATGTTAAAGTCAGCGGAAATTTCCACGATTTCCGTGAAAATTTCAGCGAAAATCCGCCTACCGCACTTGCATTACCGATTTCCGAATTTCGGTGCGGAAATGCAATTTCCGATCGGAAATTCGGAAATTGCATTTCCGCGGAATCCGAACGAGCATCCCTAGTGTGTGTGAGTGTGTGTATGGGTTAAGGTATGCATCGGGGGGTTGTGTGAGGGGGGGCGATTAGGGTCTTTCCACGGCTTAGTTTCATGTGCACATATTGATGTGAACCCTAAAAGAAAATGCTTGATGCTTTTGTATCCATACTCAAAACACCATCCACACTTTTGCACCTATAGTACATGAAAATTTTGCAAATATTACTGTAATTTTATTTTTTACTTGTACCTAGTGATAATTACCATTAGGTTAATTTTTCAAGACTGGTGCAAAGAAAATCAGAGCACAAGTAAAGCAATCGCCTGATCAGCTTACATCTGGTAAATGAAACAAGGAACCCGATTTCTTTGCATTGTCTTAAATGAGAATTTTACTGAATGTAACTAAATGGTTAAAATTGCTTATATTTTACACTATTCATTTATACATTATTTAGTCAGTGTTTGTCCACTGTAAAATCTTTCCTCAACCTGATTTACATTCTGAAATTTATCTCAGGTGGTGACATCTTTAGTTTTCCCAGAATGCTCTGGTGCAGAACTCTAAATAGCCTAGGCTAAACATTACTGGGAGGAGTATACGCAAATTATGCGAGGCATATGGATGTTTCTTTTTAAACATTACCAGTTGCTTGTCAGTCCTGCTGATATCTTTGGTTCAGTAGTGGCTAAATTACACACCTGAAACAAGCATGCAGCTAATCCAGTCTGACCTCAGTCAGAGCACCTGATCTGCATGCTTGTTGAGGGGCTGTGGCTAAAAGTACTGGAGACACAGGAACAGCAGGAGAGTCAGGCAACTGGTATTATTTTAAAAGGAAAAATCCATATCCTTTTCAGTTTAGGTTCCTTTTAACATAAAATCCTAAATAATGTAGTGCATGTTTACTATATGTTAATGTTCCCCAACCCTGTCCTCAAGGCCCACAAACAGTGCATGTTTTGTGGAAATCCACACAGGTAGCTAATTAACCCCCCTGTGAATGTTTGTGGTTTCCTGCAAAACATGTACTGTTGGTGGACCTTCAGGACAGGGTTATATATGCTATATGTCATTACAGTGCCTCTTTAAATGTAATGATTTCATCATTTGTTCAAGGTACTTTCCTTGTGATCTCCCTGTGAACCCCCTATTTGTCTATGTATGAGAGGAGGCACAACCACTATAGAGAAATACATGCTTATAGGAATTGTACAATACAGGACTTCTCTAAAAGAATAAAATCATTCAGATTGTATGCGATATTATAGGATTCTGAATATGAATTAGAACACAATATAGTAATTTTGTAGCCTCTGGTTATACAAAAATACTTTTTTTTCACTTATTTACTCCGAAGAGATTCTTCACTACTCAGTTTCTGAGGAACAGGTGAAATGTGTCAGCGGGGAAATCTCAGACAGAAGTCATTAAGGGGTTTCTTCCAGGTACTCTGACAGCCTGAACATCCTCAGTTCAAATCTACCATTAAGCTGTGCAGTTGAATCAGTGTAGCAGTGTCGCTGGCTATGTCTTAAAAGTTAAATTAAATATTAAAGTGTGCTTTTTGACATAGAAATTACATACATTTCATATAGGAAATATATACAAACTTTTCACGAACATGTAGTTCACGGTCAACAGTGCCTCAACATAAGTGCAAATTTCTAAGTCTACGTTTTTAAAACTGTGGTCACACGTATCGTCTCTAAATATACATCTAGATGTGGATCTTGAAATAACTTTTAAGTTAGAAATGTTCATACTATTTACTCTACTATTTACTTTATTACTGAAAATTACGTGAATACAGAAGTTTAGGTTTGTCGCTTCCGATCTTTGGTAAGATTAATGAGCAGTGTAGGAATGTAAGTAGCACAGATAAAATACTGTTTTGACCATTAAATACGGCATTTTTGCAACTTGCAGGACTCTTGTAGCCTCCAAGGCAGTGTTTAGCCATAGTGTGCCCAATTGATTAATTTCCGGGACATGCCCTGAAGTGTTGTCAGGATGTACAAGAAATACTAGGAGCCTTACAGCTTCGTAAAACCACCAGAGCAAATGCTGATATTTCATCACCAAACCACTGACTTCATTCTTCTGTTGTTTCTGGAAACATCTGCAAATGTTATGAAAGTGTAGCTGAAACTTATTCCACCATTTTGATCCCCACAAAATGGATTCAAATGACACACTGTTCATTGGATGTACAGGATTATTAATGTTATATGTCTGTTGCATATTTTAGCTGTGTAGCAGCAAATTGTTATACACAATTAAAATGGAATCATCAGGAGAATCCTCATGCTATTATTTATCTTTCATTATAAGAACTGCAAACAGGCGTCGCTATTCACTAAACAAAATACAGTTTTGAAATTAGTCTCTCTTATGGTGCCCTTACACGGTACAGTAAAAGGTTAAATTTTCCCATTTATTCGACCAAAACGATCAAATCGAATGAAAGTCAAAACAATCTTTTTTTTTCGATCAAGAAAAGTGAACGATAAGTTTTTTCAATAAAAATCTGATCGGCTATGTTGAAAAAATCTTTATTTTCAATCTAACGGAATAATCAAAAAAATTAACTTATGGAAAAATAAATAAAAAATTGTACCAAGTATTGGTGCACGTACTCAGTACAATAAAAACATACGATTTTCCCATTTATTTGACCAAAACGATCAAATCGAATGAAAGTCAATATTTTTTGTTTTCGATTATGAAAAACGAATGATTACCCTGTATTTTTTTATAAAAATCTGATCGGACATTTTGGAAAAATCTTTATATTCAATCTAATGGAATAATTGAACGAAATTATCGAATACAAAAAAAAATTGTACCATGTATAGGCACTATTACTAGTGACAATTCCACAGCAAGCTGTACCAAACACAAACAAATAAAGAATGGCACTCCAATGGCATGGAAAGTTTAACCTTTGGTACATGCACTAAAATATACTTGCAGGTTGTAGATAGTATCCAGCATACTTGAGTTAAATGTTGTGGGATGCCACACAGTATGAGTAGGTACCTGATTCTTTGGTTACATGCCCAATGAGGAAGGAGCCCCCAAACCAGTAGTTGTTAGAGCAAGGTGAAGGGCAGCATTGTCCTAGAATGAATCACATGATTTATGCAAGAATGCCTTCTTTCTGCCATGTTCCACCTCGCTCCGTCCCAGAACTTTCAGTTTAGTGCCTAGTGTTTATTCATACTATTGAGCAGTCTCTCACTAAGTGGGCACCATCTGCGCATGCTAATTGTATTTTAGAAGCTGTATGTCATAAAGGTTGCCTTTGAATTCCTGCTGGTGGCAGCATTTGCAGACTTCATATGGACTTCCACTGTTTACCAGAAGGCGCCTATCTCTTTACTGGGTCAGGGAAGTTCCTTAGCTGACTTGCAGAGGGAACTCTGTGAACTTTTGGAGCTGTCACCTGATCATGTGCAGCTTTTGCCAGCAGAACTTTGCTAGATTATTGGCCTAAGTATGCATTGTGAATCTAGCCATTGGTTCTAGTATATTGTACCCTACTCCTTGCTCCCTTCTCCTGTTTCCTTGACTTCCCAGTCTGACTTCCTGCTTGCCCGATTATTCTCTTGTGTATGCATTTGACTATCTGGTTACGACACTACACCTGTTTGATTATTCTCTCTCCTGCTGATTGTGTGCATTTGCCATATTGTATGTGTATTGTTATTGTACTTGCTTAGCTAGTTAGATAGTCAGAGTAATATTCTGGAATTCGTGGTGCACTGCTTAATCTTATTGGATGATTATATGTATTTTGTTGTGTGTGTACTTGTCTAGCATTAATTTAAATAAACACAACTATTCATCAATAAATCCTTTGTGCGGACGGCAGTGTTTCCTTGCAAGTGATCTTTAGCTCCTGCATTGTCACAATAACATGAGCAGATCATTACACTGTACTTAAACATTTACATTTTTATGACCAGTTGAGCGCTTTTGTTTGTAATACATGCAGATGAAATATTCTAAGGTGGCATCATTGAGCACTAAAAATCTAAAAAAACGTATTTATAAAACATGAGGGTTATTTTAGTGAAACAGTACCTGCCTGATGCTGTCATGTTGTTGAGCCACAACCACAAACAAAAATGAGAAAATCATATTTTATAAACAATAAAATTACAGCTTTTGTTGCATATGTGCCATGTAAGAATGGACACCATCCAAAAGTGCCAAATAAGTCCATAATGGGGAAGAGGACTGCTATGCCCAAAAAAGGTGTTGAAGTTAGGGTAGGTGGGTGGCAGGGTTGGGGAAGGGTCAGGACAGGGGTGCCTCTAGTCATTTTGTCACTCCAGGCGAGAAAACCTGTGGCGCCCCCCCAAGCCCCTCCCCCCAAGGAAAATAATTATAATGCAGCATCGTTTCACCAGAAAATAATCATAATGCGGCAGTGTTTCTTCAGAAAATAATAGTAATTATCGTAATTCAGAATCGTAATTCACCAGAAAATAATCGTAATGTGGCAGTGTTTCACCAGAAAATACACTTATTGCAGCAGCAGTTCACCGGGGACTGAGTCGGGAGGTAATATAATATATAAAAAAAAAAAAACATGGTCACAGTAGCAGCGGTGGGGGAATGCGCCTCACCACCTCATGGCGCCTCACCACCTCATGGCGCCCCAGGCAACCGCCTATACTTGCCTGGTGGGTGAGACGCCCCTGGGTCAGGAGTAGTGGTAGCCAAGTGTCAGATGAAATGACGCAGCATCCAGTTTGTTACCTTTCACATTGGGCAGTAGCACTGAGTTAAAGAAATGACTAAATAGAAAGCAGTGGTGCCTGAGCAGTTGAAGAATCCTATGCATACCAGCAATGCCTATTGATTTAGATTTTCCATTCTGTCTGATCTATACTTTAGATAGATTTTTGGTCACAATCCAGCAAAATTCGATCTCCATCCGAATGGGAAAAAAAGATTTATGCATTGATTTGTGTATAGAGGAGAAATCTGGTCTATACGATTATAAAGCCTGTGCCTTATGATCTTAAGGGCCCTTTTACACTTGCAGGGAATTCCTACAATGGGTTACCGTATTTTACCCCAAGGGGCCACAAAAGCAATGAAAGTCTATGGAGACTTTCACACTTATTGTGGTCCATTGCAGTGCTCTGGAAGTATCCGACCTGACGCAAGGGCAGCAGCACGTTACCACAAGCACCAAGCTTGTGATAATGGCAATCTAGGGGTGCCATACTATGTGTAAATGACAGAGTGCGGTGTATCGCGGCAGACCGATGTAAATCCCAGTGACGTACTTCCTGCCCAGCAGGGAGGGAGTACGTCACTGAGTGGGGTACGTCGCTATGCATATGACCCTGTTGGCGCACTTTGCCACAGGATTGTCATTTTTTGCGTTGCATTGGGATGTGGCAGAAACATCACATCCGCACCGCAATGCAAAAAACGTGTAAAACTGGCCTGAAAGACCTAAGACCCACATAGTTATCTTTATACATTAAAATGTTTTACAGACCAGGCAACAAGGTCCAGGCTGTCAAAAAGAAATAGGAGTCTCCACCACTGGGATCTTAGTGAAAATCTGGTATTTGCTGGTAAATGCTTGTTATTTAAGTGTCTTGTTAATGCAATTTCTAGACAACTTGTTGCTTTCCAGTGACGTCAGTGAATGTCATCATCAGTGTTTGTGTTGCTGGCCCAGAAACTGAACATTTTTATTACCCTTGTTGTTGTGACTTGCTCCTGGCAGCCTAGAAGCAAAACAGCTCCAAGCATGCTCACAGATTCCCTTCACAACTTCTGCATAGATATGTTACAGGTACAAAGTCTTGCATATTTTATAGCTCTAGCTATACCAGAATCAATAAAGCCATGACCCATTTATCTTGTAGTAGAGGTTTCAAGTGTTCCATCAAAATCAATGGAGCTCCTGAATCTCAATACTGAAATGAATGGTGAGATAAATGGAGATAGAGAATACTCAGAAATCTTCACACCAAGATTATAATGACTGCAGCGTAACCTCTGGTTAAGTTTTTTTGAACACCAGATGATTTCATTACTAGTGCTGCTCAGATACCCCTTTTTCAAAATCCGGATTCGATTCGGATCCGGATACCCAGATATCCGATCCGGGTCGGATATCCGAGTTAAAAATTTTGCGATCCGAATCGGATATCCGACCTCAGTATCCCGGGTATCCGGGCGGATTCGGATATCCGGATAGCAAAACCGGAAATGGCCTTTAAATTGCTTCTAAAACGATTTTAGGGTAAATGAGCAGGGATGAGCAGAAACTACACCAGTGCGAATTTACGCATCGTAGTTCGCATCTACGCATCATAGTTCGTAGGTGAAGTTTCAAAACGACGCTTACGAATTTATGCGTAGCAAAGTACCGCTACGCGCAGCTTATGTCTACTATGCGTAGTTAACATGTGTATCGCGTAGTGAACTACAAATGCAATACTCACGCCTAATTTTCCACGTACGGGCATAAGCATCCACATACACTATGCTTCGCACTATGCGTAATTGCGTATTGTAACACGCAGTCTACGAAATGCATACAAAGCGAATATTTGATTTTGAAGCCGTAGTTTGGCGAAGCGTAACTGCGTAAAACTACGCGTAGTTCCAGTGTAGCGAAGTTGGCTGTGTTGATTGTGTGGGGACTTAAAATCCCCCTCCCCCCAAAAAAGCTGTCATTTAACATCAGGACTAGGTTCCAGACAGCGGTCGTGCAGCCCACATTGGGTCCAAAGTCCAACCGCACAACTGGGACATGACAGTTTTCAGGCCGGACACATCCAAAAAATTACACAGCAATTGTGTTCAGATAATCACTATGGCACCTAGTGTTGCTACCATGGCACAGGTAAAACATTAAAAAGGAGAGGTTCCAGGAAGCGGTCGTACTGCCGCAGTTGGGGCCTCCCCACAACTTGGACAGCACAGACACCTCCAAAAAAATGACACAGCAATTGTGTTCAGATAATCACTATGGCACTTAGTGTTGGTACCACGGCACAGGTAATACATTAAAAAGGAGAGGTTCCAGGAAGCGGTCGTACTGCCGCAGTTAAGGCATCCCCACAACTGGGACAGCACAGACACCTCCCAAAAAATTACACAGCAATTGTGTTCAGATAATCACTATGGCACCTAGTGTTGGTACCACGGCACAGGTAAAACATTAAAAAGGAGCAGTTCCAGGAAGCGGTTATACTGCCGCAGTTGGGGCATCCCCACAACTTGGACAGCACAGACACCTCCCAAAAAAATTCACAGCAATTGTGTTCAGATAATCACTATGGCACCTAGTGTTGGTTCCACTGCACAGGTAAAACATTAAAAAGGAGAGGTTCCAGGAAGCGATCGTACTGCCGCAGTTGGGGCATCCCCACAACTTGGACAGCACGGAAACCTCCAAAAAAATTACACAGCAATTGTGTTCAGATAATCACTATGGCACCTAGTGTTGGTACCACGGCACAGGTAAAACATTAAAAAGGAGAGGTTCCAGGAAGCGGTCGTACTGCCGCAGTCGGGGCCTCCCCACAACTGGGACAGCACAGTTATCATCCCAGACACCTCCAAAAAAATTACACAGCAATTGTGTTCAGATAATAACCATTGGCACCTAGTGTTGGTAGTACCACGGCTGTAACAAAAAATGTTTAACCTGGCCTATGAATGAAGATGGAGCCAGGAGGTTGTGATGATAAAGGGTGGTGGTAAAGCAGGCATAGTGAAAACCCACTCAGCCACTTCATTTCCCCCTCTTGCCAACAACAGGGGCCAGGAACTCACCTTCCACCCAAGCCTGGTTCATCTTGAGAAACGTCAGTCTGTGCACAGACTGGGTGGACAGACAAGAGCGCTTTTCGGTGACCACGTCACCAGCCGCACTGAAGCACCTTTCTGACAGCACGCTGGAAGGCGGGCAGGACAGCACTTCCAGGGCATACTGCGCCAGCTCGCTCCAGATATCCAGGTGCTTGACCCAGTAATCCAAAGGGTCCACAGGGGTGTCGCTCTCAAGCCCGCTGTAGGACCCCATGTAGTCGGCCACCATCCAGATCAGGTGCTGGTTCTGGCTTTGAGAGCCAGATGTTGCTGCAGGCACCTCCTCTGTGGGCAGCGGTACTGGCGTGGCGTAGAGCGCCTTTGTCAGAGACAGCAGGTTTGTTGGATGCCTGCTGCTGCTGGATGCAGGCACCTGCTGCTGTGCTGGCTGGACTGTGACAGCAGGGGGGGTGGGAGTCTGGGGGAAGGCTTCCTCCAAGTGCCAAACCAGAATCCGCTGCAAGTCCCTCATTCGGCACACAGGGTCTCCTCCTACAGGCAGGAACTGATGCAGCTTCCCCTTCAGCCGTGGGTCTAGCATCAGGGTGATCCAGATGTCCTCCCGAGCATGCATCTGCTTCACCCTTGGGTCTTTGCGCAGGCACTGCAGCATGTGCGCTGCCATGGGGAAGAGGGCTGCCATCTCTGCTGACACATCATCTTCTGCACCGCTGACAGTGCTGTCCTCCTCCTCTAAATCCTGATCCTCCTCCTGCTCTCTCCACCCCTGCACCACTGCAGCTGCACTCTGCTGTGCCCCCTCCTCTTCATGGTCAGGGACCTCCAACTCCTCAAACAGCAAGTCCTCCTCAACCTCCTCCTCCTGCCGCACAGAGGTAGACTGTGCAGGTGGCTGCTGCTCTTGCTGGATCAATGCTGCCTCTCCCACTTCCAGCAGAGCATCAAGGGCCTTGTCCAGCATGCACACCATGGTCACCCACTCACACAGTGACGCATGGTCCCGGCTGACCATGTTGGTGGCCTCCAGGAAGGGTGCCAGCACCAAGCACACCAGCTGCATTTTTCCCCACTCAGCAGGGCGGATGATGTCCGGGAGGTGGGTGGTGCCGGTCCCGGACAAGTTGGCCTTCATGGTGGCTTTGGCCAGGTAGTGGTTGACAACCCGCTTTTGTACAACCAGACGTTCCAACATTGCCAGGGTGGAATTCCAGCGTGTTGGAATGTCTATGATGAGCTGGTGCCGTGGGAGGTTCAGCTCCAGCTGCACGGCTTCCAGGGACGCTGTGACACCACCCAAGCGGTGAAAATGATCCACGGTTCGCCTTGCCGCTCCCAAAAGAGTGTCCATCCCCTGGTTGGTGCGCAGGAATTTCTGCACCGCCAGGTTCTGGACGTGGGCCAGACAGGGGATGTGGGTGAGGTTTCCCCGGTGGATGGCGGCAACCAGGTTGGTCCCATTGTTGGCCACCACCTCTCTTTCAGGCCTCTGCGGGTCAGCCAACTGCTCTCCTGCTCTCGGAGTTTGGCCAGGATATCGTCTGCCGTAAGTTTGTTCTTCCCCAGGCTGACCATCTCCAGCAGCACTTGGAACCAGGATGGAACCGGATCAGAGCTGGAACCTGCTGCACTTCCCCTGACCCTGGTGCGGGGTGGCACCATCCACTGGGATGATGATGCTGCTGTCCCCTCTTCACCCCTTTCCACCAAACTGACCCAGTGCATGGTGAAAGAGAGGTACCGGGCTGTCCTGAACCGGCTTGACCATGAGTCCATGGTCACATGGACGCGCGCACCCACCGCATGGTCAAGCCCACGTTCCACGTTGGCCTTCACAAACTGGTGCAGTGCTGGGATGGCCGTGTGTGCGAAGTAGTGCCGGCTGGGGATTGGCCAATCCGGCGCTGCGCACTGCAGGAGCACACGCATCTGGCTCCCCTCCTGCACAAACGAGTACGGGAGGAGCTGGGAGGACATGGCCCGTGTAAGCAAGCCATTCAGCTGGCGTATGCGACGGCTGCCAGGAGGTTGAGCCCTGACCACGAAGGACTCGCTCAGCAGGGTCTGGTGGCGTTTTTTGGCTTGCTGAGGAGGGAGCAGAGGAGACCACTGAGGAGGACTGGCTGCCTGAACAGGCCTCAGTGTTGGCAGGAGTGGCAAAGGGGGTTATGGTGCTCTGACCACTGCAAGGGCCAGCGCCAGCTTCCCTCAGCCTCTTGAATTCCTCATGCTCAGGTTTGTGCTTATTGGCCAGATGATTTATGAAGCTGGAGGTGCCATAGTTGGAGGGGTTAGACCCATCTTCACATGGCACACATAACAAGTCACAAACTTGCTTTCCAGTGAGGACAGATTAAAAAACTGCCATATTGGGGATTGCAATTTGCCCTTACTTCCCAGAATGGGATTCTGCTGCTGATTTTTTCCCAGCGGTAGTTGGGGCCTGGGGTTGAGTGGTGCGGCTGGTGGTAGTAGTGACAGATGGAGCAGAAGGCTGTGGGTAACGCATTCCATGCCCACTGTTTCTCCTGCCAAAATGCTGATCCTCCGTGCTAGACCCATTGACGCATCCTCCCCCTCAGAGTCAGAGCTGACATGATCTCCCTCCTGTGAATGTTAGTCCTGGTCCTTCATCTCGTCATCAACATCAAACTCCCCCTCCTCGAACAACTGCTGGGATGATGAGCCTGCCCCAAACTCCTCTTCTGCTGAAACATCATGGACAGACTCCCCCCCCCCCAACAATTACCATCACCATCTCAGACTCTTCCACAAAGCCCATTGCACCCAGAATGTGTTTTGTAGGGCTGGTGGTGACCTGCTCGTCATCCACCATCAGCTGCATCACAGGTGCGGCATCTTTCTCCTCCAATTTGCGCCGCTGACCCTGCTTGAAAATGGCCGCTACATGCTGCTGCGTCTCTGCAGCGTTACTCCCCCTAACAGCTGGATGGCTAGTGGGTAGCGGCGAAATGGAGACTGAGGTGGCAGAACTGCTGACGGAGACCGCAATGTTGTTCCCTCTCATCTTGGCCTTGCTGACCCTCCCCCGGCTGCCAGTGCCAGACATAGTACAAGATATGTGATGTCCCAGATGATGTGTGGGGTACTTGAACTTTATTAATAGCGGGCTTGGACTTTGAATCAGCACGGAGTGACAGACAGCAGAGTAGAACAAGACAAGCTGACACTGCTCAATGCTCAGTTAGCAGCACTGCTGCACTGCAATCATCTGTAGTAGCTACTAGCTAACACAGTACTACTCTCTAACAACTAATAGCACTGCAGTAACTACACAATAACACAGTAATCCTACCTATACTGTAACCACTAGCTAGCTAAGGCTAATAGCAGGCCAGCCAGCAGCAGCAGGCCTGGACGGTGCACAGCACAGCACAGCACACACAGACACAGACACAGGACCTACCTAACTAGCAGCTGCTGCAGCTGAAAGTCTGACTGACTGACACTAACAAATTACACAGGCTAGCTAACTACAACACAATATAACAGTAGTGTAGTGAAGGTGTTTCCACTCAAAAATGCTGGGTTTCACAGTGTGATGATGCACTTGCTTAGCCAAACAGCACTGGAGTGTCTCTCAGTGTGCAGTCACAAGCAAGGATGATTTTTCATCATGGCCCCCCTCCTTATATACAGGAGGGACTGGCCAAGGTTCCCCTCTGTGATTGGTTGCTTGGGGTTAGGCTTGGAGCCCTCTGATTGGCTCAATGATGTCATGGACGTCATCTCCATAGTTACAGTATCTCAAGATTCGGATATCCGTGGATATCCGCAGATATACGCATTGCCTGCCAACGATCTGCGGTTTGCTGTCCGGATTTGGGCCCAGGTATCTGGAATCCGAATCTGGTCGGATAGCTGATAGGAGCAGCCCTGTTCATTACCACCTTTTCCTTCTGTGCTTGCAGTGATCTTCAGGATTAGAGAAGTATTCAAGTTTTTACATTCTAGATTAGAAGATTTGCATTGGAAAAGCAGTTAGGATTAGGCATTAGCAGATAATAAGGGTTAGGCACAGAGAGTTGTTAGGGGTTGGCAACAGGAGGATAGGATAGGGGTGGTTAAGAAATACAGTGGTGTGAAAAACTATTTGCCCCCTTCCTGATTTCTTATTCTTTTGCATGTTTGTCACACTTAAATGTTTCTGCTCATCAAAAACCGTTAACTATTAGTCAAAGATAACATAATTTAACACAAAATGCAGTTTTAAATGATGGTTTTTATTATTTAGTGAGAAAAAAAACTCAAAACCTACATGGCCCTGTGTGAAAAAGAAATTGCCCCCTGAACCATAATAACTGGTTGGGCCACCCTTAGCAGCAATAACTGCAATCAAGCGTTTGTGATAACTTGCAACGAGTCTTTTACAGCGCTCTGGAGGAATTTTGGCCCACTCATCTTTGCAGAATTGTTGTAATTCAGCTTTATTTGAGGGTTTTCTAGCATGATCCGCCTTTTTAAGGTCATGCCACAACATCTCAATAGGATTCAGGTCAGGACTTTGACTAGACCATTCCAAAGTCTTCATTTTGTTTTTCTTCAGCCATTCAGAGGTGGATTTGCTGGTGTGTTTTGGGTCATTGTCCTGCTGCAGCACCCAAGATCGCTTCAGCATGAGTTGATGAACAGATGGCCGGACATTCTCCTTCAGGATTTTTTGGTAGACAGTAGAATTCATGGTTCCATCTATCACAGCAAGCCTTCCAGGTCCTAAAGCAGCAAAACAACCCCAGACCATCACACTACCACCACCATAATTTACTGTTGGTATGATGTTCTTTTGCTGAAATGCTGTGTTACTTCTACGCCAGATGTAACGGGACACGCACCTTCCAAAAAGTTCAACTTTTGTCTCGTCGGTCCACAAGGTATTTTCCCAAAAGTCTTGGCAATCATTGAGATGTTTTTAATCAAAATTGAGACAAGCCTTAATGTTCTTTTTGCTTAAAAGTGGTTTGCGCCTTGGATATCTGCCATGCAGGCCATTTTTGCCCAGTCTCTTTCTTATGGTGGAGTCGTGAATACTGACCCTAATTGAGGCAAGTGAGGCCTGCAGTTCTTTAGGTGTTGTCCTGGGGTCTTTTGTAGCCTCTCGGATGAGTTTTCTCTGCACTCTTGGGGTAATTTTGGTCTGCCGGCCACTCCTGGGAAGGTTCATCACTGTTGCCATTTGTGGATAATGGCTCTCACTGTGGTTCGCTGGAGTCCCAAAGCTTTAGAAATGGCTTTATAACCTTTACCAGACTGATAGATCTCAATTACAGTACTTTTTGTTCTCATTTGTTCCTGAATTTCTTTGGATCTTGGCATGTCTAGCTTTAGAGGTGCTTTTGGTCTACTTCTCTGTGTCAGATAGCTCCTATTTAAGTGACTTCTTGATTGAAACAGATGTGGCAGTGTGAGGAAACGCGGAAAAGCTGCCGCGTGTGCCAAGAGCTAGGCGGCTGACTCTGCGTCCTACGCGGCGGTTTGCACGCGTCTGGTTGTGTGGTGGAACGCGGAAAAGCCGCCGCATGTCCTGACAGCAAAGCGGCTGTTTGCATGCAGCAGCATGTGCTTGGTGTGGCTGGGTCTGTTAGTGCACCTAGGCAGATGGAGAGCTATGCTCACGCGGGCCTGAATTCAGGACCTTTATACCTGCAGAGGAAGTGTCAGCTGATCAGGAAGGTCAGCTGATTCCTGCAGGACTCATGATTGGCTGAATGGTTCGGGCGGGGCAGCAGAGTCCAGCAACTATATATTCTGCTGCTTATTCAGTTGCTGGTTGTCTGGCGTTGCGATCACATATGTGGGAGCACCCAGATCCATAGTCAGATCCGCAAGTGTGCCGGGACCAGCTGGAGCTGTAATCCTACACTTAGCTAGATTCTGTTGATAGCTAAAGTACTAGTTTGATTGTGATTATTTGTTATGACTTTTTGCCTGCCTGACTATCCTCCTGAACTTTGACCTTGTACCTCGATATTTCTGATACTCTGTTGCCGAACCCCGGCTCGTCCTTAGACTCTGTTTCTGCCTCCTGATCTTGTACCTCGATATTCTGATACCCTGTTGCCGAACTCTGCCTGTACCTAGACTCCGCCTCTGCTTTATGATCTTGTACTTTGTCTGTCCGTGTGTGTACGACCTGGCTTGTCCGACCTCGAGAACCGACCTTACCCTTGGAGGCGGTTCCCCGTCCTGTCAGTGACATCTCCTCCTGAGTGTCACTTTCAGACAATCCTTCCTACTGTCAGTCTGACTCCTCCCGTCTCGGAGAGCTCAGGTCTGCGGAAGGAATCTGTGCAGTACTCCTTGCTGCACTGAGGCCTAGTCCTCTAAGTGTTACTGTTACACCAAACACTACACTCTACTCAGGTGAACAGAGGTTAGCTAGTATATCGGATTATCGGTGATACTGCAGATCACTTATAATCTGGTATACATCTGTATTCCCAGTGATACTGCAGATCACCGGTAATCAGATCCTCTCTGTGCTTCACCGATCGTTACAGAACGCCAGACCAATTAACAGATGGACGCACGCGCTGACCCTCTGACTGTGCTTGCCACTTCGGTGGATACCATCCATCAAGCACTGGGCCAGCACAAAGCTTTAATTGATGTCCTAACAGGCTCTGTGCAAACCCTTCAGACGTCAGTTGATTCGGTGCGATCCCCTTCTAGTGATGACATATGTATGCCCGTACCAGACAAATTTTCCGGCCACAAGTCTGACTTCCGGAATTTTAAGAGTAGAGTGTTGTCATATTTCGAGTTGAGACCCCGATCCTCGGGGACTGAGACCCAACGGGTCATTTTTATTAAAACCTTGTTAACTGGTGATTCCCAGTCCTGGGCATACAACCTGCCTCCCACAGATACAGCTCTGACCTCGGTAGAGGAATTTTTTAAGGCCATGGCAGTGATATACGACGACCCTGACCTTGCGGCAACCTCTGAGCGGAAGCTCAAACTTTTGCGGCACGGCAGAGGCTCGGTCGAGGATTACGCGGCAGAATTTCGTAGGTGGTCAGTTACCGCCAGATTTGACACCTATGCCCTGATGGATTACTTCCTGTCTGGGTTGTCGGAGGAGGTCTCCGACCTAATGCTAACTTTACCCGAGCACCAGACAGTCGATGAGGCCATCTCATCGGCCATTCGAGTTGACCGTCGGCTACGCCATCAGAGCCAGACTCGGGGCAGTCACCGTGTCAGGGTGACATCTTATGCGGCACCATCCGCTGCACCCTCAGTAACGACATCTCCGCCTGTCTTTTCCTTTCCGGCCTTACCTCCACCCGAGCCAATGCAGATTGGTCGATCAAAACTGACCCAGGTGGAGCGAAGGCGGAGAATAGCTGAACAATTGTGCCTGTACTGTGCAGAAGCGGGGCATAGAGTGTGAAACTGCCCTAACAAGCCGGGAAACGAGTCTGCCTAGGAGTAGTGGGGGGTGACACCCTAGGCACACCTTTCTCACCCCAAAAAGAGAAAAAAATGCTTCTCCCCTGTACGATTACATGGGAGAATAAGTCTGTAGCCACTGAGGCTTTTATTGATTCTGGCTCAGCGGCTAATTTTATGAACCTTGAATTTGCTCAGGAATTGGGTATTCCCCTCACCCCAGTAAGTCCCCCCATTCAGGTCACGGCCGTAGACGATTCCCCTCTGCAAAGGGATCGTCCCCTGTCACAGACTCCGCAGGTGAAAGTCACGTTAGGGGTACTGCATGGGGAACAACTACAGTTTTTTGTATTGTGTATATCAACCTCCACTATCATCCTAGGCATGCCGTGGTTACAAGTCCATTCTCCACACATAGACTGGGCTACGGGTCAGGTAACCAAATGGTCCGATCATTGTCACCAACAGTGTTTAGGGAAGGTGACATTGGGTCGGACCAAGATTTGTGTGGAGGGGGTTCCCGAAGAGTATTCTGAGTTCTCCGATGTATTTTGTCCTAAATCTGCTGATCAATTACCTCCTCATCGCCCGTTCGATTGCCCCATTGATCTCCGTGCTGGTTGTATGCCTCCTAGGGGTCACCTGTATAACTTGTCCGGTCCAGAGAAGATGGCTATGCAGGAATACATTCGTGATAACTTGGCCAAGGGGTTCATCCGGCCCTCCCGGTCGCCTGCTGGGGCCGGTTTCTTTTTCGTTAAGAAGAAAGACGGGGGTCTCCGACCTTGTATTGATTATCGGGGCCTCAATAAAATCACGGTAAAAAATCGCTGTCCGTTACCCTTGATAGACGATTTATTTACGCAGGTCACAGCCGCAAAAATCTTCTCTAAGTTGGATCTGAGGGGGGTATACAATCTAATCCGCATTAGAGAGGGCGATGAGTGGAAGACGGCCTTCAACACACCCGATGGGCATTACGAGTACCTAGTGATGCCCTTCGGGTTGTGCAATGCGCCAGCCGTCTTCCAAGAATTAATCAATGAGGTATTCCGGGAGGTATTGGGTAGATTCGTGCTGGTATACCTTGATGATATACTAATCTATTCCAATAACCTCTCCGAGCACAGGGTCCACGTGAAGTTTGTTTTAAACAAATTAAGACAAAATAGGCTCTATGCTAAGGTGGAAAAGTGTATTTTCGAGGTGACCACTGTCACGTTCCTAGGGTACGTAATTTCCACCTCGGGCCTTTCAATGGATCCTGCCAAGGTCACAGCTGTGTTGGAGTGGCCACAGCCGGTGGGGTTAAAAGCCCTACAAAGATTTTTAGGTTTTGCGAACTATTACAGGAGGTTCATTAAGGGGTACTCCACGTTAGTTGCCCCCCTTACCAGTCTGACGAAAAAAGGGGCGGATACCAACCACTGGTCCCCTGAAGCCATGGCAGCATTTTGTCTTCTTAAGAAATTATTTTGCTCAGCACCAATTTTGAGGCATGTGGACACGTCTTTTCCCTTTATTGTGGAGGTTGATGCCTCAGAAGTTGGGGTAGGGGCGGTGTTGTCTCAACGATCAGGCTTGCAGGGCAGATTACACCCGTGCGCTTACTTTTCCCGTAGGTTCTCACCTGCAGAAAGAAATTACGATATAGGCAACCGGGAACTTCTGGCCATTAAATTGGCGTTTGAGGAATGGCGCCACTGGTTAGAGGGGGCAGAACACACGATCACAGTTTACACCGACCACAAGAACTTGGAATACATCGAGGGGGCGAAGAGGCTGAGTCCCCATCAGGCCCGATGGGCTTTATTTTTTACAAGGTTTAGGTTTATAATCACGTACACCCCAGGCAGCAAAAACGTCAAGGCAGATGCCCTCTCCAGGTGTTTTGAACCAGAAACGGCACAGCCACCCGCTCCTGAGTCCATCATCCCGCGGGAACTAGTGTTAGCCGCAACGGAGACTTGGGAGGATTGGACAGAGGTTTTGGGCCCCTTTCAGCAGGATGTTCCTGAGGGAAAACCCGAAGGGGTTATGTTTATCCCTCTGCCTTTTCGTTTACAAGTCCTGCATCTCTTTCACGCCCATAAGAATGCTGGTCATCCTGGAGCTGCCAGAACGCAGGATCTGATTGCCAGGTGTGCTTGGTGGCCTTCTTTGGCAACAGATTGCAAGGAGTATGTCAGGGAGTGTGCGGTCTGTGCCAAGAGTAAACCCTCCCGGCTGGCATCTGTAGGTAAGCTGCAGCCTTTGCCCACCACGAGTGAGCCATGGACCCACTTGTCCATGGATTTTGTGGGAGAATTGCCCAGGTCTGAAGGAATGTCGGTCATTTGGGTGGTAGTCGACCGTTTTAGCAAAATGGCCCACTTTGTGCCCCTGAAAGGACTCCCCTCGGCTCAGGAACTGGCCGAGTTGTTCATCATTCACGTCTTCTGGCTGCATGGCATTTTGGAAGACATTGTGTCGGATAGGGGAGTCCAATTTGTGTCTGGATTCTGGAGGGCATTTTGACACCAAATGGGCATGAAATTGTCTTTTTCGTCAGGCTACCACCCACAGACTAATGGGCAGACGGAACGTATCAACCAGTCTTTGAAGCAATTCCTAAGATGTTACGTTGCGGAGGCACAGAGTAACTGGGTAAAATTTTTGCCCTTCGCGGAATTCGCACAAAATAATTTGAAGAATTCCTCATCTGGGTTCTCTCCATTCCAGATTGTGACAGGGAGGTCACCCAAATTCTCCCCTTTTCCAGTTGTCTCGTCTCCATTTCCAGCACTGGAGGATTGGCAGAGGTCACTCAGGGACAATTGGGGAATTGTTAAGGGGAATTTGCAGAAGGCGTTCCAGAGTCAGAAGGGTCAAGCAGACAAGAGACGATCCGTGGAATGGAAGTTTCAGCCAGGGGATTTAGTCTGGGTGTCCACACGTCACTTGACCCTGAAGCAGCCTTCTGCCAAACTGGGTCCCAGGTTTGTGGGTCCATTCCCAGTGACCAAAAGAATCAATAACGTGACTTACGCCATTGATCTTCCTGCCAGCATGCGGGGTGTATGGTCCTTCCACGTATCCCTGCTTAAGCCAGCAGTCCATGTGGGTCCCACTCCTCCTCCTCCTGTGTTGGTAGATGACCAGCCTGAGTACGAGGTAGAAAAGATTTTAGATTCACGCTTTGTACAAAACTCGGTACAATATCTCGTACATTGGAAAGGGTACGGCATTGAGGAGAGACAATGGGTACCGGGGAGTCGCATGCATGCGGACGAATTAAGGAGGGAGTTTCACGCTTTACATCCCGAGAAACCTGGTAGGAGTTGTCCGGAGTCCGCTCCTCGGGGGGGGGGGGGTACTGTGAGGAAACGCGGAAAAGCCGCCGCGTGTGCCAAGAGCTAGGCGGCTGACTCCGCGTCCTACGCGGCGGTTTGCACGCGTCTGGTTGTGTGGTGGAACGCGGAAAAGCCGCCGCATGTCCTGACAGCAAAGCGGCTGTTTGCATGCAGCAGCATGTGCTTGGTGTGGCTGGGTCTGTTAGTGCACCTAGGCAGATGGAGAGCTATGCTCGCGCGGGCCTGAATTCAGGACCTTTATACCTGCAGAGGAAGTGTCAGCTGATCAGGAAGGTCAGCTGATTCCTGCAGGACTCATGATTAGCTGAATGGTTCGGGCGGGGCAGCAGAGTCCAGCAACTATATATTCTGCTGCTTATTCAGTTGCTGGTTGTCTGGCGTTGCGATCACATATGTGGGAGCACCCAGATCCGTAGTCAGATCCGCAAGTGTGCCGGGACCAGCTGGAGCTGTAATCCTACACTTAGCTAGATTCTGTTGATAGCTAAAGTACTAGTTTGATTGTGATTATCTGTTATGACTTTTTGCCTGCCTGCCTATCCTCCTGAACTCTGACCTTGTACCTCGATATTTCTGATACTCTGTTGCCGAACCCCGGCTCGTCCTTAGACTCTGTTTCTGCCTCCTGATCTTGTACCTCGATATTCTGATACCCTGTTGCCGAACTCTGCCTGTACCTAGACTCCGCCTCTGCTTTATGATCTTGTACTTTGTCTGTCCGTGTGTGTACGACCTGGCTTGTCCGACCTCGAGAACCGACCTTACCCTTGGAGGCGGTTCCCCGTCCTGTCAGTGACATCTCCTCCTGAGTGTCACTTTCAGACAATCCTTCCTACTGTCAGTCTGACTCCTCCCGTCTCGGAGAGCTCAGGTCTGCGGAAGGAATCTGTGCAGTACTCCTTGCTGCACTGAGGCCTAGTCCTCTAAGTGTTACTGTTACACCAAACACTACACTCTACTCAGGTGAACAGAGGTTAGCTAGTATATCGGATTATCGGTGATACTGCAGATCACTTATAATCTGGTATACATCTGTATTCCCAGTGATACTGCAGATCACCGGTAATCAGATCCTCTCTGTGCATCACCGATCGTTACAGGCAGTAATCAGGCCTGGGGGTGACAACAGAAATTGAACTCAGGTGTGATAAACCACAGTTAAGTTATTTTTTAACAAGGGGGGCAATCACTTTTTCACACAGGGCCATGTAGATTTGGATTTTTTTTTCTCACTAAATTTTAAAAACCATCATTTAAAACTGCATTTTGTGTTTAATTATGTTATCTTTGACTAATAGTTAACGGTTTTTGATGAGCAGAAACATTTAAGTGTGACAAACATGCAAAAGAATAAGAAATCAGGAAGGGGGCAAATAGTTTTTCACACCACTGTAGAAAGGCATGAGGTAGTCAGAGTAAAGGTGGCCACACACTATGCAATCTGACTGTACAATTTTTAAACAATCTTTCCAACCTCTATGTAGTATAACGGCAATAGATTCACTGTGACTTGGATATATTTTTCAGTTAGTCTCTTATACTACATGAAAGTGGTAAAATTGATGATTGATTGTACAGTCAGATTAGGCTGCTCAAAATTTAGACCAAAAAATATGAAAATAAATATAACTACTCAAAAGTTTGTGTGCACAATGCCAACAGAAAAAAAGCTACTGTATATCAAATAAGAAGAAAAGAGAGAAAATAATATATACAGTATAATGCTGATTTGGTGTCAGAATTAAGGTTACAGATAAATAATCAACAGACCTATGACTGCATGTATACACAGCGAAAGTGTATGCCTTATACTCACTCAATACTCACAGATGGTAAACTTAGAGCACTATAAAAACAGCGCTGGAGAAATTGTTCGCAGCCGGCTCCGCCATAGGCCGTAATAGGAATTACGGCTATAGCGGTGCTCAGTGAGTTATTTGGGCGCCGTTAAAAGGCGGAGAACAAATTACTATAAAAACATTGTAGTTCAGCCGCCAGCAATAGCTGGAAGCTGAATTACATCTTTCTCCACTATCCACCATGACCTGGAGAGGAAATTGTAATTACCGCTGCTTTTGCAGGAGCAGGGTGAGATGTTTTTTGGCTGTACCCTGGCCTGCACCCAAATCTCCCGGCGGCTTAATAATGCAGTATATACGCAGTGAAATGGGCTATCATGAAAGACAAGGATGTAAAAAGGAAAAGAACATTTCAATAAAGATACGCATATGGCTATATAAATGAGTATCTAAACAGACTAGAGCTGCAGCAGCACAAAGGTCCCATCACAGTGGCCTCAATTCACGGAGCATTATCAAACGTTTATCAAACACTTTATCAAACGTTTGATAATTTACCTCATGGGTAAAATCTCATTTTAAATTCACTAAGGTGTTATATATTTATCGAATGTTTTACCGATAAAACGCTAATAATGCTCACGATAATGCTCCGTGAATTGAGGCCACTGACTATTATTTTTTACTTATGAAAAGTACCGTATTTTTCGGACTATAAGACACACTTTTTCTCCCTCAAAAGTGGGGGGGAAAAGTCAGTGCGTCTTATAGTCCGAATACTACATATTTGGACCTGAGCCTCCTTCCCGTCTGCATGCCCCGTCCATGTGTCCCTCTATTTCAGTGTCTGCCTGCTCCCGGCGTATGCATGTCCCTGTGTCTGCATGTCGTAGTGTAATAATCACATAGATGAAACTGCCCGGTGTCTGCTTGTCCCGGGGGCCGCCTGTCTCCAGTCACTCTGTGACCCGGTGTCTGCGTGTCTAAGTGTAATCACATACATGCAGCTGCCCGGTGTCTGCTTGTCCTGGGGCCGCCTGTCTCCAGTGTTGGTGTTCCAGCCAGGGTAATAATCATATACATGTAGCTGCCATTTATTAACCACGCTGTCCCCCGTGTCTCAAATACATACCTCTCATATCTTTTATCATCGCGCTGTCCCCCGCTACCACCGCAACTTGCACCATCGGGAAGTCCTGGACGTTTGCAGAGAATTAACCAATCAGGCAGGGGGCGCTGGCTTTAACGGCCAATCAGAATGCTCTCTGCTCCCTGCTCCTATGTTGATAGGATGCGATGGTCTCGCGGGCGGGACCACCTCTCCGTCAATTGGGCCAATCACAGTGCGCAGAGATTGGCCACCAGCCTGATTGGTTATTCCTCTGCAAAGACGTCCAGGACTTCACGATGATGCAAGCTGCGGCGGTAGCGGGGGACAGCGCGATGATAAAAGATACGAGGTATGTATTTGAGACACGGGGGACAACATGGTTAATAAGTGGCAGCTACATGTATATGATTATTACCCTGGCTGGAACACCAACACTGGAGACAGGCGGCTGCAGGACAAGCAGACACCGGGCAGCTGCATGTAATTACACTTAGACACGCAGACACCGGGTCACAGAGTGACTAGAGACAGGCGGCCCCCGGGACAAGCAGACACCGGGTAGTTGCATTTATGTGATTATTACACTGTCACAAGCAGACACTGGGTCACAGAGTGACTGGAGACAGGCAGACACGGGGACATAGGGGGTTGGCAGACATGCAGACCCTGGGACACAGCACACACTGGGACAATGGGGATAAAGATCCTGGACGTGGAGGAAACAGGGGACTAAGGAAGAGGGTCAGAGCACAGGGCATTGGACGCCAGGACAGAGGACACAGGTGGACAGAGCACATAGAGACAGAGGAAGGGGGAAAGAAGACACAGGGGGCCAGAGGACACGGAGACAGAGGAAAGGGGAAAGAAGACACAGGGGGCCAGAGGACATGGAGACAGAGGAAAGGGGAAAGAAGACACAGGGGGCCAGAGGACATGGAGACAGAGGAAGGGGGGAAAGAAGACACAGGGGGCCAGAGAACATGGAGACAGAGGAAGGGTGAAAGAGAACACGGGGCAGAGGACACAAGGTGGACAAAGTACAGAGGGACATAGGAGGACCACAGGGGGCAAAATAAATACAAGGAATGCATAAGGGGAGCAAAATAATTGGAGGGAAAGATCCATAAGATGCCCCTGCACCATAGACACACCTAGGTTTAGTTTTTGTTTTTTTTCCTGATTTTTGTCCTCTAAAACTAGGTGTGTCTTATAGTCCGGAGCGTCTTATAGTCCGAAAAATACGGTACCTAAAAAATAAATATACCATTTTCTAACAAGATTAAGGTGATTTTTTTAAGTTGAGCTTTGCTCATATCGAGGTCTCTCTCTTGATTCTCCCTGTGCTGTAGTACCAGAGCTTGATTTAGCTGCATGGATGCATATAGCTTTGCATTACTGGGCCTATCTAACCAGCCCCAAATCGCATGATCATGTATTTTGTACCCGCTTTGCCTTGTACAGCTTTGTCCTATGTTACTGTCTGTCATCCTTTGTATCATTGTACATATTTACTGTCCAGGGCTGCGTAATATGTTAGCCCTTTATAAATAAAATAAATAATAGTAATAATAATGTCTGTCAGGCAGTCCCTGCCACTACAATATGCCAGAAGATGTAGTCTATTAATGTTATTACATCTCCTCATTAACGAACTACATATCCCAGCACGCTTTTCAACAGTCACACCACAGCTGTTTGACATCACCATGGCTAATTGGAGCTGCAATGTTGCAGAATAGGTAGAACCAAGATGGATACCTCCATATAGGTGGTGGACTAGGGAGGAGCTCTTTGAAGGTAAGTAAATGCTTGCTGCTCCCTCTAAAGCCCACACCATTTATAAATCTCTACTAGCTAGAGGTTTCAAGATACCACTTTGAGAAAGATATTGCCAGAGAAACTGAGGGTCATATACAGGAAGGCCCCCAATCTGAAGAACATATTGACATCTAGCAGTGTAGAGCACCCAGCAAGGATTGAGGTGCCCCTTCTGGCAGCATGCAATGCATTGCAAACCAGTTTACTTTAAACCAGTCTTTCTCAACCATGGTTCTCTGGCACCCTAGGGTTTCTTCAGGACTTTGCAGGGGATCCCTAGCATTTTGCCCCTTCAAGGCGAGCTACCTTAGCTGGCAGGTTGAGAATGTTTCAAAATTACGTCTCTAACTTCTCAATGTCCACTTTACTCATTTCTACCCATGCTGAATTCTAGCTTCCCTACTTGTTCTTCATTGGTACAATAGCCACAGAACTCTTATAACACATTACATGGGTGATGAATAAAATGGCATGTGGGATGCCAGAACTAAGAATGCGTGTACAGCAGATGAAGAGGAAAGAGGGAAAACCCAGACACTGAAAACCAAAACACTGTTTTTTGTATGTACACACTTAAAGTGGATAATATAGCATGCAGGTACATTATTGTACTCTAACCTGATACAAGATAGTGTACTTTTTTGTTTTGTTAGGTTTAGGTGCAAAAGGATGTTATATATTTTTATTAACTTTAGAAGGATATTAATACAATGTTATGGATGTTGTTTATTTCTAAATGGATATTGCCACACTAGCACTCTGGCTCCAGTGGGAAAAAATCACATAACATGAGGACTGAGAGTATCTGGTTGCTGCTCTGCCTTTTAGGGGAAAGGTTACGGTATTTATTAATTCACCACCATGTAGGCTCCCATCCCCTGATGAGTCACATGCTTGTGTGACAAGATCAGTAGGAAGGAGCTCAACACGGAAGGAGGCACTAGCTGAGTGTGGCATGGAAGTGCACATTTAGGTGTGTGGGAAATGGAGTACCCTAATAGCGATGGTCAGCCTGGGAGACCACGCTCTAAGGCAGGGGTCTCAAACTCAATTTACCTGGGGGCCGCAGGAGGCAAAGTCAGGATGAGGCTGGGCCGCATAAGGGATTTCACAAAAAAAGTCAATCCGCAGCTCCCGCTCCCGCTCCCCCGTCCCTTGCATTGATTTTTATTTCAAAATCAAATTCACACTGAAGCAAACTATTTTGCCTATTTTACCTTATACAGTAGTTCACTTCAGTGCTCCCATTACAAGTAATCCTCCATGTCCCCGCCACAAAACGAGGGCTGCAGAGCCCCCAAATTGCCTGGGGGGCAATCCGCCGGCATTTCCTGGAAGGGGCAGAGCTTTCAGCTTCAGCTCTGCCCCTCCTGATGTCAATCGCGGCACATCACCGCCTCTCCCCGCCCCTCTCTGTGAAGGAAGAGTGAGAGGGGCGGGCAGAGGCGCCGATGCGCCGCAATTGACGTCAGGAGGGGCAGAGTTGAAGCTGAAAGCTCTGCCCCTTCCAGGAAATGCCGGCGGATTGCCCCCGGGCAATTTGGGGCTCTGCAGCCCTCGTTTAGCGGCGGGGATGCGGCGGATTACTTGGGAGCACTGAAGCAAACTATAAGGAAGCTTTTGCCGGCACGGGCCACAAAATATTGTATCGAGGGCCGCAAATGGCCCGCGGGCCGCGAGTTTGAGACCCCTGCTCTAAGCAGTCCAAAAGCTTTGTTTTTGAAGCAGGATATTGTAAGTGCATTTTATAAATGGAGTACACTTTTTTACTCAATATATTGTGCAATGAGAGTGATAAGCTGAAGATAATGTGAACGTTTATGACACTGCCATCTGGTATAATCTTAACTTCCATCTGCAAATAAGGATACTGCGTGCAGATCATCTATTAACCCAATTGAGGCTCGGAGAGGCATAACGAGCCTATGTAATGCCCCAAGTGCTCTGCTTGACTACATTAATCATAGTCTAGCGAACTTAGTCTCATGGGTGATATTGGTGAAGGTGTGTCAAAGCAGGTTGAGCGACTGCAGAAATCAAATTGTATAGGAAAAGGAGAAACTTAGTTTAGGTGCAGAAGCTCACCCTATGCATAGTGTTCATTTGGACTTTTTTGTGTATTCGTATGATTGTATCAATCAGGTCTTTTTTTGCATAATAAGGTTGCGCGTGTAGGGCGGAGTTGTGCTATAGAAGGTTGTCCTATATCTAATGTACACTGAGTGATAACATTCCTTTATGTACTCTAAAAGCAAGAGGTTTTGTATCAGGATGATGCCATTTATTGGCTAACTAAAAAGAATAAGAGTAAGTAAGTTTTCGGCTTTGCAGCCTACTGCTTATGTACTCTAGTAATAGGTTTTTGGTGGCGCTGTAAGATTTTTTTTTTCTGTTTATAAAGGATGCTATTTTGAACTTCTGATTCTCAAATGTCGAGTTGTCTTAGATTGTGACCCAAATCGGCAAAACAAAAACATGGCAGGCTATTTATGTGCACAGTAAATTAATGGAACAACTTTATTGATCTAACTACAGTTTGTGTTCCATAAACAACTGAAGTCTGATTACAAGTTTGAATGTTTCTGCTCTACGTTTTAGCATTATTTATGGCTTGGCATGAAGTGTACAACGTTTCTGTACATGCAGCAACATAGCTTTATAAATAGAGTACTATTTTAATTCAAGATAACATGAGCTATTTTAAGATATAACTAATTCACGGACATTTTGAAACTATCCCAGCCTAAGAAAAAACTGTCAGATTTACTAAACAGTTAAATTGTGGGAGCGTCGTATTCAAATCCAAAGCATTTCGCATTTGTAATGTTGCTTGGTGCAAATTACCACCTTTTTACTTATCATAAATTACAATGTACTTAGCAGATATTTCACATTTGGAGTGAAAAATGGAAACTGTTTAACACAACTTGTTATGAAGATTCATAGTAAAAAAAATAACTGAGAAGGTTAATCTAAAACCACATGGTCTGGATTTGAGCCACCAAAATTACATTATCGACTTACGGTGTGCTTTCTAATCAGGGGTGCAGCTATTATCGATATAAACCCATGCTGCTCTACAATTGTATGATTTGGGCAAGCTCACATAATTGACTTCTAACACATATAGAAGCAGATACGTCGTTTACATAGTAAACTAACTAAAAGTTGCACGCTCAGTTCACACCTAAACAGATTATTATTATTATAATTTAGTACTTATATAGCGCCAATGTCTTCCGCACAGGGGCGAATATCTGCAAAGAACATTAAGGCCCGGGCCTGGGGCGGCTGCAGCCCAAGGGGGCAACTGGACATGAAAGAGGGGCTGCTTACATATAAAAAGGAGGGAAAATGGGGAGCAACACATGAAAATAGGAAACTAATTCTCAAGAGATCTATTCAAGAAAGAGAGGGTTGCAGTAAATGGATGATACACAAGGAAGAGGGGGTTGCACATGGAATGGGAGGGGTGCTGCTGCATAAGAAAGGGCAGCCAAATCATATTTGGCCTAGGGGCAAAAAAGTATAAATTCTGCGTTGCTTCCGCAGCGCAATACAGAGTATATTGTCTTGTCACTTAATTGTCCCTCAGAGGGGCTCACAATCTAATCCCTACCATAGTCATATATCTATGTATGTATCATAGTCTAGGGCCAATTTAGGAGGAAGCCAATTAACTAATCTGTATGTTTTTAGGATGTGACAGGAAACCAGAGTACCTGGAGGAAACCCACACAGACACGGGGAGAACATACAAACTCTGTGCAGATAATGCCCTTGCTGGGATTTGAACTGGGAACCCAGCGCTGCAAGGCATGAGTGCTAACCACTACGCCACTGTGCTGCCCAAGATTATCGTATAAGTTTAAAGCTGAACTTACACTGGTCAATATGGTCAACAGATGTATCCCTCTCTGATCATTATCTGATCAGAGAGGGATCTATCTTCTTGAATCCCTCTTTAAATCTTTAAAAGTCTGTGTGCGCCTGCTGGGTCTCCTAGTAACCCTCCCGCCAGACTGTGCGGCATAGCTCAAGCTCAACTGTCCACCAGCCACCGAATGGTCCTGATCTCTGCTCTGTCCGCTGGCTGCTGTTTCTTCACACCTGATTCTCGGGCGTGTGTGTAACATGAGGGCAGATACTAGCGGTGGGGTGGCACAGGCCTTACATGGCCACTAGAGGCCCTTACTGTTAGTTACATCACACAGGCGCAGGCACCCTGGGACTTAGAAGTGAAGAGAGAGAAAGCTGCCAGCGGGAGAGAAGACAATGGAACCACACCGTGGAAAGGTGAGAGTAGCTCCTGTGTGGCTCGTCCCAAAACTGAACGCCACTAGCAACACGCTTCCGATCCGCTGCTGATTGACCACAATATTCCGTCCTGCCCGATCAACTGGATCAATCAATTTTAGACATTAATCAGTCAATCAGGAATCGTTTGCGGCAATGATTTCTAGTCAATTCAATCAAATTGTCAAATTGATGAAAAAAATTTACCAGTTTATGGCCAACTTAACACACCCTCTAGTTATATGTGTGCGTTACAGGGAAAAGTATGAAAGCAAGGCATTCTACAGCATAGCATTAAAACTCTTAACTGCTCTTAGTAGATGAGACTGTATTTTGAATAATAAAGCTTGATGTATTCTTACAGGAGAAAAAAAAAAGAAAAAAGAGCTGAGCCTGAGCTGTTGTCATGTGGGGGGAACGGCTAGAATTCCATTTCAAATCACAGTTCGTTTTTCTCTGTTATTAACCTATTTTGGTTCCTGGACATACCGCGCGCTCCCGCGGCCGATCATGCGTGTGCACGCGCGCTCCCGGCCCGCGGTTCGTTAGCCAGGCAATCAGTGAATCGGGCTATGGTGCCCGATTACTGATTGCTCTCCCCAGGTGAAAAAGCGACAGCTTCTCTCGGAAGCAGTGCTTTTTCTGGCTGTCTCCTCCCCCATGCGTCGCTCTAAGCGTGTGTTAAGCTTATAGTGATGTCATGTAAACAAACACAATCTTATAGTGATGTCATGTAAATCAAACTCATCTTGTGGCCAAAAAGTAATACTACAACTGAAAGTTAAAAAAAATAAAAATTAACACACATTTACATTATAAATCTATTGATTACCTCCCACCCTCCCAAAACTACCCAAATAAAATGTTTACTATAAAAAAAAAACATGTAAATATGTTTTAGACCCTAAGGGTCTAAACTTTTTAAATATCAATGTAAAGATGAAATATTTCTATATTTTTTTTATTTTAAACTTGTAAATAGTGATAGATGCAAAATGGAAAAAATGCACCTTTATTTCCAAATAAAATATTGTCGCCATACATTGTGATAGGGACATAATTTTAACGGTGTAATAACCGGGACATATGGGCAAATACAATACGTGAGTTTTAATTATGGAGGCATGTATTATTTTAAAACTATAATGGCTGAAACCTGAGAAATAATGAATTTTTCCATTTTTTTCTTATTCTTCCTGTTAAAATGCATTTACATTAAAGTGGCTCTTAGCAAAATGTACCCCTCAAAGAAAGCCTAATTGGTGGCGCAAAAAACAAGATATAGATCAGTTCATTGTGATAAGTAGTGATAAAGTTATAGGCTAATGAATGGGAGGTGAACATTTCTCACGTGAAAACGACGGAACGCGAATGGGTTAAATAATTATCAGCAATGCTGTTCTTCTCATCCAAGTCGAAGTGTTGAAATCAATGCAAAATCACATCCGTTTCTGCTTTTAATAGTGCTGGTTTCTGACTAAGATTATTGTCTGAGGAGCTATATTTTTTACTCCATAATTAATTTCTGCTCAGCCACTTCTGTTAGTCTATCAGTTATAATTCTGTAATTGTTTTTTTTTTCTTCTTTTCAATTGATTGGGCTTACTGTGGCTCAGACTGAGCATTTACTATTTGATCAATGCATAGATTTGATTTATAGGCACAGTAATGTCCCAAAGTAATGGACATTACTGAGATCACCAGGAATTCTATACCATCAATGTTACCTTACCATGATAATTAGTAAATAATGCTAACAAATAGTTTGCCTGTTTGTATTTTGCCAGGTTTTCATTTGATCAATCCATAGAAAGCCTAGGCAAAATACAAGATAGACGGTAAAGCATTTCAGACTTTGCTAAATGATAAGTGTGGGAAAGTGATTCTTTGTGGATATATACAGTATCTGGTTGCCTTGATATTAGGAGCACATATAGATCCCATATTACCTTTCCTCCTCTTGGGGCATAGTAGATGGAATGGAATAGTTTGCAAAGAGTCAAAAGGAGAATTTTGCACCGTCTTTGCATGGCACCCCCAATTTTAATATCCAATAAGTATACTAGAGTATAGGAAGAGAGGTAAAATGCTCATTAACCCCTTCTGCAGAATGCCAGCCCACATGGCAGCATTCCGTGGCATATCTGGATAAAATAGCACCTATGGCAAACACTGAAATTGCGCCCCTGCCCCCAAGAGCCCCCCAAATGCCTTATTCTCCCGTAATAACAGCATCATTTTATAACCCTTACAGACAAAGCAACCCCCCCACACAATAAAAAAAAACACACACACTCCTATAGAGTCTCCACAGCCTTCTGGAATATTTTATTAGGGCAGCCTCCCACAGGATGGCACCCCCCCCCCCAAGTATAGGTAGACAAATTAGCACTAAGATAGGTATCCCCCTCCCCTCAGTATAGGTAAACAAGGTAGCCCCCCTCCATACAGGTAGCCCCTCCTTTTCCCCTGTGCTGCACACCCTTAAAATGCCCCCTCCATACAGGTAGTCTCCCCCTCCTTCTCCCCTGTGCTGTGCGCCGCTAAAAGGCCTCCGAATATCGAACCACGTAGATCAGCACACTCCATTAAATGCACATCTCTATGCTCTTTTACTGCAATAGATTTCCAAACAGTGTAAAAAGTGATGACAAGTACCAGTCACTGGCAATAGATAGGCGTTTAAAACAAAGACAATCAACAAGCCTGCTGGTAACATTGTCCATTAAGCTGTAGGAAGGTCAGAGTCCACTGTCCACAGCAGTGTCAATTAAATCATGGTGACAGACACTGGCCTAGAGCTGTTTCAGGCTTCCTGCCTGTTCTCAAGCCAATAAATGTGCAAGAAGGTTTGCATTTAATGGAGTGTGCTGATCTATGTGGTTCAATGTACTAGTGTCCTACCTGGTGCTCTGGAGGACTGATTGTTGTTTGCACCTCATTGTGAAAAAGGGGTATGCAGGCCGGGAATCCTTAGCTGTTTGCTAAAACGCCTCAGATCAGCAGCAACCAGGAGACAGGAAAGCGGTGCACAACCACCATGCAGTAAACTTCAAATGCAGAAAGTTACCTATGATGTCACTTTCATATCTGAAGTCCTTCATGACCGCTGTGCGCTGCTCTCCTATGTCCTGGTCATCACTGATCTGAGGTCTGTGTGCGTTTTAGCGGCGTGCAGCACGGGGGGAGATGAAGGGGGAGTGCTACTTGTATGGAGGGGGGCGTTTGGACTTGTGGTCTCCAAAATTGACTATAGATTTCTGTAACCGTCTAGTCATCCCATGGCCCGGTGGCCCTCTTTCCCCGACGTAAATTCATTGCATATTTGCAGCGTTATCATAAAAATAAGTTTACATAAAATTTAACTTAGCTTTCCAAAGTCTGTTGACATGTCATCTAATTTCCTGCCTGCACAGTGACAAATTCTGAATATAGAATTAATGACATAATATATTGTGCTATAGTTTGAAATTTATTTAAAAAAGATCATATTTTCCCATATCAAGTTATTAAGCTGGATTAGCAATGGAAATACAAATCTGAAGATAATAAAAATACATTTGTGATAAATGTCAAAAACGTTCCAGCAACTAGCAGAGTTTTTACATTTACAACACAAAGTATAATTATTGATTTAATATTATTTAGTCTGCATGTCTGTTTGTAAATCATATCTTACTGAGAATGGTTGTATGTAATTAATGGGTCGCTTTTTAAATTGTCATAGTGATTAGATATTACTATGTATGATTTACAGCTTACGCTCCTAACAGCCGTTTTAAAGACTCTTGTTGGTTATTGAACTGACCTGAGGAAGGGGGTGAGTACCTGAGAAACGTGTTGTCTTGCTATTTGTCCTTATATAAAAAAGTATTTCCAGTAAATCTGATTTAATTCTTCTGTGGAGGTAAGAACGTACCTCTCCTTTCATGTATAAGGTATATAAGCTACTTTTTCACATACCGAGCGCCTCCATCCCTATTGATCTATGTATAATTTGGCATTCATAAATCCTCGGTTAAATTGCATTCTTCTTCACAAGATAACCTAGTAACTAATATATTCGTAGCATGTCTTTCAGCTTCCACAATTCAAAGACAATCATGCAGTGTTTTATGGAAATAAGGCCTTGCCTTTATTGAAGCAACTAAGCAAACTAGTGGCAAACAATTCCTAGAAGAGTGGCATACGTCAATTTGTATTGATCCTAGAAGCAGAGCTTGTTGACATGTTTTCTGATATATCTATGTCAGATGAAAGACATGCCGTTCCCAGATACGAACGGAGGAAAAGGTGTACATTAAATCTGCTGTAATACTGATTAATCAAACATTGCCGCTCTAACACTACATCCTAAAAATGGAATGCAAAGTTGTGGTTGTCACTGAAGGTCACCTTTTTTGAATAGTAAGAGAACTTATAATCAGCCTGTTGTGTATGCATAATAACATTCTGTAAAGTCACATATTTTACATATTTGTGTATGCCTCACAATCTTTGCTATTTATTTACAAAGTCAGCATTGCACTCTCCTCTGTGGCAATTACAGCACCCGTAGGTCCTCCCATATCTTGATACAATGGGCCTGATTCACAAAGCGGTGCAAACTTTTTCGCGGACTTTTGCGCGCGCAAAGTGCCGCGATTCGCGCGATCGCGGACTTTTGCGAGCGCAATTTGCCGTGATTCGCGCAAATTGCGCGTGCAAAAGTCCGCGATCGCGGCACTTTGCGCACGCAAAACTCCGCGAAAAAGTTTGCACCGCTTTGTGAATCAGGCCCAATGACCTTAACTTCCCTGTAAAAACCACAGGCTCAAGAATATCGACCCTTCAAGGATGGCCACCAGTGTGCTGAATAAGAAGGCTAGTGGCACAGAGTAGAGATACTGTTGACAATAGAACCTCAGAATTTGAAGAGACTGAGAGAGGAGCACAATAAAATTTACCCGAGGCGATATGACATGATGAGATAAACATGTGTACGTACAGTACAAAACATGTTAATAACCAGTCTGTTTTACTTGATTTATTTTACTGCCTGAAAGAGTTAATTTTTAGACATGGAAGTGACAGCTTCTGTCTTGTCGGTACCTTGTCGGGAATGTATTAAACATCACTGATAAGCTAATTACAGCCATAAAAGTTTTCTTGGCTGAATACAACATCTGAGGACATGGTAGAGGTAGGACAAGGTCAATAGTTCATGTATTTTCACTCTGGGACACTTAATAGACTGCTACTGATTAGAAACAGTAAAACATTCAACCTTCTTTCTGTATCTTTAAAGAACTACTGTACGGGGGGTAGGGGGAAAAACAGTTGAACTTACCTGGGGCTTCTAACGGTCCCCCGCAGACATCCTGTGCCCGCGTAGCCACTCACAGATGCTCTCGTCCTCGCCTCCGGTTCACGTCTACAATTTCCAACTTTAAAGTCGGAAAACCACTGCACCTGCGCAGCCGCGCCTTCACTCCTGCTGACGTCACCAGGAGTATATTGCGCAGGCACTGTGCGGTCTGCGCACTGGTGGCATCAGCGGGAGAGAGGACACGGCTGTGCACACGCAGTGATTTTCAAACTTTAAACTTGAAAATTCCAGAAGTAAACCAGAGGCGGGGACAGGAGCATCGGTGAGTGGCTGCGGGGGCACAGGACGTCTGCGAGGGACCATTAAAAACCCCAGGTAAGTTCAGCTCATTTTCCCCCTGACCCCCCTACAGTAGTCATTTAACCACTTGAGGACCACAGTGGTAAACCTCCCTAAAGGCCAAGCTATTTTTATCAAAATTGGCCACTGCAGCTTAAAGGGCAAGCTGCCCAACACAGCACACAAGTGATCCCCCCTCCTTTTCTCCCCACCAACAGAGCTCTCTGTTGGTGGGGTCTGATCACCTCCCCCTGTGTTTATTATTTTTTTTAATAAATATTTATGTCTTTATTTTTTCAGTATTTTTTACTATTTCTTTTTTTTTTTTTTAATCCCCTCCCTCCCCCCAGTCGGCCAATCCTGGCGATCGGCTGTCATAGGCTTCTGCCTATGAGAGCTGATTGCTCTCTTCTGCCCCAGTGCTGCTGCTGATCGCAGAGCTGTACTGTGTGTAAAGATGGTGGTTTCACTGTCTAACAGTCTGGGAGACTGAAGGCGGAGTGGAACTCCGCCCCCCGAGCAGGAGATGCGTGAGCAGCCTGCGTGCGATCTCCTGCAAACTGCAGCCCCAGGACTTGACACCAATTGGTTTTAGGTGGTCCTGGGGCTGCCGCCACGGACACGCCCCTGGGCGTGAACCGGTCGTTATGTAGTTAAATATAAAAGTAAGCCACGGGCTACTTAATAAAGTCATTTTTTGGAGTAGAAGGGTAAATATAATTGTTTATCTCATCCGTTTATTTTCACCTCGGGTTCACTTTAAGACAGCTAGAGACCTGCTAGCTCTCTGACTGCAATGGGGGTAAGTATAGCTCTTTTTTGGTGCAGATTTGTTTATTTTTAATTCGCTGAGGTTCCCCTTTAAAGGCTATATTATGCTATGAGAGTCTTGATTTAATTTACCTAAAGGTCCCCCTTTTGAAGGAGGAAATGATGCATATTCAGTTCAAGGCAATTATTGCTGTTCTGTGGTGGAATCAGCAGCTTGATGTGGTAAGCGCATCTTGAGTGCATGCAGGTAGTGGTACAGAGCACTTGATAACACTGTAGTAAAGTTGGTGGAGAGTTTGCCCTATACAATTTCATCTTTGCAGTACTACACTCGCAGTACTATTGTTGGTTTTTATCGTGTTTATGAGTCTATGAAGTGCTGAGCTCTGGAGGAAGAATGAAAGGTGTCCCAGTTACAGGCAGGGCTATAGGGAGAAGGAGTACATCTCAATAAGTGCTTTTGCTGTTCCGTCATGTGGTGCAGCCACAAAATTTGGTAAGCACATTTATGCGCATGTTAAAGTGCGGGTAGTCGTGCATACAAGTCCCCATCACTACAAGAGTTGCTGTGTGGTGAAGGGTGTACATATATAGAAATTATGTGATACAGTATTACACTATTTTCAGCCCTGCATGCTCATTCGGATTCTGCTGAAATGAAATTTCCGCATTTTTGCAGAAATACCACCTTACCATAATTTTAGACCAATCACAGAACTCGGAAGCATTAGACCACTCGAAGAATGCAGAGTCAACTCAGAAGTATTTGGCCAATCAGAGATTGCAAAAAATGACCAAAAATACTACTCGGAAATCGTAATCGAAATTTGGAAACCAGAAGTCGGAAATCTGCAGCATTGGCAAAATCGGAATTTGGCATTTCTGACCATCCCTGCTTTGTATTCCGAGGTGCTGCGGATCAGTTGCCGTTGATCAATTGAGGATAGCTGGCAGCTGACAAGGAAGAGGATTTGCTGAGAATACAGAGACTCTGTTGTATATGGATTGGAACTGTGGTTCGGGACATCTGTTTATTTTTCTTTTTTTAATTTATAGTTGAGCGCTGTGTGTCACCATATACATATACAGTGGGATGCGAAAGTTTGGGCAACGTTGTTAGTCATCATGATTTTCTTTATTGATTTCATTTCTTTTTTGTGGTTCCCAAATGTATGCACCTGCCTAATTTTGTGTAAACAATTATTGCACACTTTCTATAATTTCAATAAACTTCATTTCACTTCTCAAATATCACTGTGTGTGTCTCCTATATGATATATTTAACTGACATTTTTTATCGTAACAACCAACAATTTATACAGGAAAATCATGACGATTAACAACGTAGCCAAACTTTCACATCCCACTGTACAGTATATTTTCTATCTAGATGCAGCAAACCAATGTGATAATAGTTGATGCAATAAAACTATTCTGTATGCCCAGTAATGCTTGGAATATTAGAGGAGCGCAAAAACTAAAAATATGTAATACACTGTGGACCCATAAGTCATTAATGCTTTCTCCTGCATTTTCTCCTTGGAGATAATTTTTCATCTTCTATTTAAAATAACTCTTCCTCACTCTGCAATTGAAAAAGTACCAAAAAGTATGTGAAAGAATAGTATCAAAACTATTTTGAGTATTTATGTGCTTGCTGGTGGTTTAAAATACATTTTAATGACAATATACTGTATGCGAAAATATCATGTGGGAGAAAACTCAGGAGAAAAAGTGAAATACATATGGGCCCTTATCATAAAATACATTTTAGACCACCAACAAGCAAGAAAATCCTCAAAATAATTTTGGTAGCTTTTTTTTTTTCACCAGCTTTTAGGTACTTTTTCAATACTATATATAAATAAATATATATAATACTTGACGCCTTGTTCACATTACAAATTGCCAGTGCTATCAAAAGCGCTGCCAGTTTGGTGAGTGATTTTCAAAGCGTTTTCCCTGCGCGTTTCTAATCACTTTTGCTTAGCGATGTGTTTTTTCACTTCCTGACGTTAGTCAGGAAGTGAACTCTGACCTGGAAATATGGGTCTATGTCTGTATCACCACAATGTATCGCACATACCTGGAACTGTAAAAAAAATCTGAAGAAACTTGCACAGCTGCGAAAAAACATTGTTTTCTCAACTATTTGTAAAAAGGAGAAACTCTTACCTGAAGGACTCGGTATACAGAATCCCACTTTACACACATACAATAGTAGGTTTGAAGAATGACTCTGCAGGAGGAACTCAGAGAGATTACAAAATAACCTAATAAAAATTTGCCATAACCTAAAGTGGATTGTAAATGATACTATACAAAAAGTCTGAAATTGTCCCTGTATAATGATACCACAGGAGCAACTTTTACTTTTTTTATTTTTCAAAAAGTTTTATTTAATTTGAGTACAGAAAAACATCAGACAAAAATATCCGGACCTCAAGATCATATCAGGAACACATACAATTAGTGAGAAGGCACTATATAAAAATTGCAAAAGAACAGAAACATAATCATAAACAAATTTAACATGAAGATACATGATCAAATATGCATACAAGTATATAAAAATACTCAACAAATATGGAAGCAAAATATAACAATGAAACATCTGGGAGACCTGATTTAGTAACCCATCAAAGGTCACCCTTGCAGGAATGTGAGGCAGTTCTTTAATATTGGCATATGAACCAAAATGAAATGCTATTATATTTCTTGGACAATCTCACTCTTAACTCTAAGTTTATCTCATAATATGCGACTGTTTATTAAGATAGGAGGCCCTTAACCAGTTCACCCCCAAGGGTTTTTATCCTAACGGACCAGAGCAATTTTCAGTTGTCAGCGCTCCTCACTTTTATTCCCTAATAACTTTATTACTACTTATCACAAGAAAATGATCTATACCTCGTTTTTTTCGCCACCAATTAGGCTTTCTGTGGATAGTACATTTTGCTAAGAATTTTTTTATTCTAAATGCATTTTAATGAGAAAAACAGAAAATAAAAAAAAAATCATTATTTCTCAGTGTTCAGCCATTATAGTTTTAAAATTAAACATTCTCCTGTGGATAAAACAAACATGTTTTATTTGCCCAGTGGTCCCGATAATTAAACCGTTTAAATTATGTCCCTATCACAATGTATGGCGACAGTATATTATTTTGAAATATAAGTGGTTATTTTTCTGTTTGTTCTGGCCATAATTACAAGCTCCTATGTAATAAATTAAAATTAATTTTCCCCCATAAAATATAGAATACAAAAAGCTGAGTCCCTAAGGCAACTATTTATTTATTTTTTTTAAGCTGATTTTTTTTTTACAAGTGTTTTTTTTTTGGGGGGGGGGAGGGTTGGAAGTGTAATTTTATTTATGATGTGTATATACTTGAAAATGTATGTATTTTGTAGGTGTAATATACTTTTGAACACTCATAGGACACTCATACTAGTGAACACTCATAGGACGCGTTCACTTTTTTTTTTTTTTTTTTTTTTACACTTTATTAAACTGTTACATTTCCTGTTTGTGTGAATGGACGTAGCCGCTGTTCGCGGTCACGTCCATTCACTCCAGGCACTGCGATTGGGTAGAGGACCGTTCGGTCTTCTTCCCCAATCACCCAGCACGGGATTCCAACGGTAATGGCGGTGGTAGTGGCGCACACACGGCGGTAGCAGCGGCGGGAATGCGCGACGTATTAAAACGTCATGTTGCCGTTAATAGCGGTAAGCATGACGTTTTAATACGATAGGATGTCGGTAAATGGTTAACGTGCAGATAATACTGAGTTGGGCATTAGGGAGGGATGGGAGCATAAGTATTATTATTATTATTATTATTATTATTATTATTATTTATTGTATTTATATAGCGCCAACATATTACGCAGCGCTGCACAATAGATAAAAGGGTTAACATACAAGGTAGGACATACAGGAAACTCACAACAAAACAAGATCATGCAAATGATTTGATAACAATACAGTGTCATAGGTCAAAATAGAGACTGTTCTAGTCCACAAGAGGGGTGATTGTCAGTAAGATTGCATAATCAAGCTGGAAACACTAAGGGAGATGGCCCTGCCAGAGGCTTACAATCTAAAGGGTGAGGGTGGAGACAATAGGTGTGTCTGCGAGAGGGTGTCTAACAGAACATATTATGGTGCTGGTGTAGGGGGGTATGCGAGCATGAAAGGGTAAGTCTTGAGAGCATGTGTGAAGGTATTAAAAGTGGGGGCGAGTCTGATGGCTGGAGGGAGCGAATTCCAGAGAGCAGCGTATTGAGGGTGGACCTGGCATTCCAGAGGCCACAGGAAACACGGAGCGAATGCCTAGGGGTAGGATGGATAGGAATAAGGTTATGCCGAGGGGGTGTGTGGGTAGAGTTTGGGGGGGAGGGAAGGGAGGTGCATGGGGGTTGAGGACCAAAAGGGAGTCTAAGGACAAAAGGGGAGAGGGTGCGGGGAAACAGAAGGGGGACAAGGTGTAGAAGGAGGTGGAGGTACAGCATGGGGTGATGGGGGAGAGCGAGATGGGGAGGGAGATAGCTTAGAAATGGTGGAGGGGTAAGGGAGTGAATAGGAGGGAACATTTTGTTCCTAGTAGGGAAAGGTATGCAAGAAATAGTGTAGGAGGAATTCAAATGAATAATAGCTTACATAAGGCAGTCACTTTTATTCTTTTACGTTAGCCAGTAAACGGTATCATCCTGATTCAAAACTTCCATGTTTATAATATGATGATGAACCTAACTGTCACTCTTTAAAACACCAAATAGTTTTCGTTTCTATGTTTGTTTCAAACACCCTAAATGCATTTTATCGCAGATCGTGCATGGAGAATTTTTTTACCCATCACTACCAATGACTTTAATTCTTAGTGTGAAATCTTTAGTTCATTTGCACAAAATTTGATTTGCACCTGCCTCTCTTGGAAAACCCGAGTGTTGATGAAGTATCCCCTACACTCTTGCGATTGCAGTGGTGATCAATCTCTATTAGTTTGACCTTTCATTTGTTTTATATAACGGAGAATGCAATGGGTATGTGACACGCCACTTGCTATATGTGCTGTGAGCAGTGACAAGAAGGTCTCATTACTAAAACTAATGGGCACATCAACTTTCTAAGGTCCACCAAAAGCTTGAAGATCTGCTTTGCCCTTGCTAATTCATGCTGGTTTGCGCTCTTTCATCCACCTTCAGCATTTTTCCCGTTGACGTCTATAATTAGATATAGCGGAATGATCACAGCTAACTCCACATTCGTTTAGGTTTCCTACAAAGGAAAAGAAATCATGCCAGCAATCAGCAAAAGATGTAAAATGTAAATACCAGTCTCATAGTGTGGTTTCTTTGTATTCAGGATTTAACAAAACTTTTTTATTCATCTTAAGAAAGATTGTCATTCATTTTGATATATGTCAAGTTCCATCTCAATGTCTGTGAAATGACATTAGAAGATGAAGAATAATTGGAAATTCTAAGCAAAGCCAACACAAAAAAACAAGAGCAATTTTTATACAGGAAGTTCTCCATTGATGTGTCATACTTGTTACATATTTTGAAATATGTGTCTCTGAAAAAAAAAATAATTACGAAATAGCTGCTCTGCAAATATGCACATCATCAACTCCCTGAAAGAAGCCACACAGCATCCTCCTCACATTAACAGCTACACTTTCCCTTATATAGACTTTAAGTAGAAGAAACGAGATGGTATTTTGCTATACACATGCACGCAAGATGGCTTGGATGCTCAGGAATAATGCAAATGGAAAGTAATGTTTTGTACTTATAAGGGAGGCTTTCAAAAAAATAAACACAGGTAAGAAACTCTAGCTATGGCTTAGAAAAAAATCTGATTTTTATTGGTGTCTGTTAACCACCGCCTAATGCAGGATGGCGGCCGCAGAGTGTCTCTCTCGTTCCTCCATCATGCCATATGGCGTGATCTCACAAGGAGCAAGATTAGACAGGAGCTTGTGCTCACATGAGCGTGAGCTCCCGTCAGTAAACAAAGCCGGCCGCAATGATCAGCCTACCAGCCTGCTATTGGAGCTGGCAGGTAGATTTTTTTGATTTATAGGTCAAAATATGTTTATATTGCGCGGTGATCTCCCGCAACGCTGTACAGAGGACAGCCTTGTCATTTAACTGTCCCATGAAAGGGCTCACAATCTAATCCCTGCTATAGACATATGTCTATAAATGTACGTTACTATCTAGTGTATGTAATGTAGTCTAGGGCCAATTTAGAGGGGAGGGAGGGAAATAATTTTTTTTTTGTTGTAAAACTTTAGGTCTTTTTTTTTATTAATAATTAATGAAATAGAAATCGCAGCAGAAATCAAATACCACCAAAAGAAAGCTATATTTATGGGAAGAAAATTAGGTAAAATTAATTTGGGTGCTAAGTTGTATGGCCAAGCAATAAACTGTTAAATTTGTGAAGTGCAGAATTGTAGAAAATCGCCTGGTCACTAGGGGGTGTAAACCTCTAGTCCTCAAGTGGTTAATATTTTCATGAAGATGAGAACTTTGCCAAAACAATATATGGCATCTTTAGGAAGTGCATTGAAATCAATTGGACCTAAGACATTTAAAACACATTGGATCTTAAAATTGAAACCACATACAAATAAGAAGTAAATTTCTTCCAGAGTAAAATGAGCCATACATTACTTTTCTCCTATGCTGCTGTCACATACAGTAGGTAGTAGAAGTCTGACATTACTGACAGGTCTTGGACTAACCAATCTTCTAATGGGGGTGCTATTTGGGTAGCAGTTGCTCAGAACTGAGCCATTTAAGTTGCTGTGTAGTGTTTATATACATAGATGAGTCATCTTTAAATATAAATAATTTTCTGTGCTCTTATGTGTTGGATTGCATGAACCAAAACATTTGCTTCAAGTAATTTTTTATGAAGTTGGACGCTTCAGAAAGTGATGTGCAGCTATAGAAGGTATAAGGTAGAGAAACTATTCTACTGACATGATTCCTCTTTATTGAGTGTATGTAGGCATTTTCTTTGAGATTAAAGACATTTATTAAAGGGGAACTGAAGTAAGAGGTATAAGGAGGCTTCCATATTTATTTCCGTTTAATCAATACCAGTTGCCTGGCAGCGCTACTGGTCTATTTCTCTGCAGTAGTATCTGAATAACATCAGAAACAAGCGTGCAGCTAGTCTTGTCAGATCTGACTTTAAAGTCTGAAACACCTGATCTGCTCCATGCTTGTTCAGGGGCTATGCACCTGGCACTGTGTTGTCTGTACAGTCCCTGGCACAGCAGCTGCAACAGCTTTAGCAGCCCGCCTTTGTGCCAATATTTCCTTGTGCTGCATAAATCGGCAACGGAGTTCCTTAGCTAGAAGACTCAGAAACAATCTTCTTTTGCCTGTCCACCCTGTACATGCCTTGTACAAAATGTAGGCATTCACCGCCGCCAGGTCCAGCATATTGTAAAAAACTGCTACTGGCCACCTGCGTGTTGCTGCTCTTACGGAATACATCCGTGCCATTTGGTCCAACACGTCTACACCACACTGTAAAAGCAGAGAGAGAGACATGAGTATTTGTGCTTTTTTTCTATAGGCCTGTATAGTACACATCAGAAAACATTGTAGCACTGGCAGGGGCGTTCCTTGGGTCCTTGGAGATCGGGGGCACCTGTGCGGTCGTCCCCCCCCCCCCCCGGCCACCGCAGCTGTCCCCGCTGCCAGACTGCCTGACCAGCAATCCACAATGGCATATGTCTCTAGGCCCCGCATATGACACTCGCCCCAGGCCCCGCGTACTCTAAGGCCACCTCTGGGCATACAGTAGATCAAAGATGTATACGCACATACAATTTTGATTGGTCAATCACTGACCAATTTTACCACCCCCATGCAGTAAGTGGGCAAACAGACAATGAATTTGATGAACAGAGCTAAAATTGGCTAATCAAAATTGTATGTGTGTACAAGTTAGGTAGTGACAGCAGGGTCCCCCAGTTAGGTAGTGAGTGACAGCAGGGACCCCTGTTAGGTAGTGAGTGACAGCAGGGACCCCCGTTAGATAGTGAGTGACAGCAGGGACCCCAGGTTAGATAGTGAGTGACAGGCGCCCCCTCACCTCGCAGCCAGCAGCGACCTGACCAGTTAGAGTGGGCGCCGGGCGCAAATATGCAGAAGTGATGTCACTTCCGCATATCAGCGGTGTCCGCTAGGTGCTAGCGCCCGCTCTAACTGGTCGGGGCACCCCTGGAAATAGATTGGGGGCACTCCAGAAAATTTTGGGGCATGGGCCCCCCAAAATAGCGCTAGCGATGCCACTGAGCACTGTAAAATTCAGTGCAGTTTCTAGGCTAAAATGCACCCAGGGTGAGGCTGTAAGAATTGTGCCCCCCCCCCCCCCCCCAAAGCAAGGTATGGGTGCCCGCAGTAAAGGTTAGCCAGGTCTAGTTGCACTCAGTATAGATTCCCCCAGTATAGGTAGCCCAGAATAGTTACTCCAGTATAGGTAGCCAGCTATAGCCCCCCCCCCCCAGTATAGGTAGCCAGGCATAGGTGAGCCAGTATAGTTGCCTCCGGTATAGGTTAGCCAGGAAGGTGCCTCCAGTATAGGTAGCCAGTATAGTTGCCCCCAGTATAGGTTAGATAGGCAGGCGCCCCCGGTATGAGTTAGATAGGTAGGTGCCCCCAGTACAGGTTAGCTAGGTGGGTGCCTCTAATATAGGTAGCCAGAATAGTTGCCCCCAGCATAGGTTAGATAGGTAGATGCTCCCAGTATAGGTTAGTTAGGTAGGTGCCTCCAATATAGGTAGCCAGTATAGTTGTCACCTGTATAGGCTAGCTAGGTAGGTAGGTAGGTGCCCCCAATACAGGTTAGATAAGTTAATGTTCCCACTATAGGTTAGATAGGTAGCTGCCCCCCAGTATAGGTTAGATAGGTAGGTGCCCCCCAGTATAGGTTAGATAGGTAGGTGCCCCCCAGTATAGGTTAGATTAGGTAGCTGCCCCCTCAGTATAGGTTAGATTAGGTAGCTGCCCCCCAGGTTAGATAGGTAGGTGCCCCCCAGGATAGGTTAGATATGTAGGTGCCCCCCAGGATAGGTTAGATAGGTAGGTGCCCCCCAGTATAGGTTAGATTAGGTAGCTGCCTCCTCAGTATAGGTTAGATTAGGTAGCTGCCCCCCAGGTTAGATAGGTAGGTGCCCCCCAGGATAGGTTAGATATGTAGGTGCCCCCCAGGATAGGTTAGATAGGTAGCTGCCCCAGTATAGGTTAGGTAGGTGCCCCAAATGATGGAGGGGGGAGCCGCAGCCGCGGGGAGGGCAGCCCAACCTTTCCCTCCCTTCCTCTCCCCAGCCGCCCTTCCGTGCTCCCCCCTCAGACTGCAAAGCAATGGGCAGGGAAGCGCTATACAAAACTACTCACCTCCCTGGTTCCAATCGCTACTCACTCACCGGCAGTCTCTTCTCTGCACAGACGCTGATACACACGCTGCTTCCTGTGTGTGTATCAGCGTCTACTCTGTGCAGAGAGGAGAGTGGCGGTGAGAGAGCAGCGATTGGAACCAGTGAGGTGAGTCGTTTTGTATAGCGCTTCCCTGCCCATTGCTTTGCAGTCCGAGGGGGGAGCACGGAGGGCGGCCTGGGAGAGGAAGGGAGGGAGAGATCGGGCTGCCCTCCCCGCGGCTGCGGCTCCCCCCTCCATCACAGCGCCCCCCCTCCCAACAGCGCTCAGGGCGCCTGCACGGCCCTAGAAACGGCCATGGTAAAATTATACACACATTCACATACCTTCATGTGGTTATAGTCTGTTATCGTGTTGGGTTTCCTCTTTCTGCCGTCACCGATCGTCACGTCTTGGTGCATGGAACTTAGAACACACACAGTCTTTTTTTTAGGTGCATAAATTGTCAAGGAGACACTGCCACTTCTAAGCACTGAAGTGGAGAATACCTCTCGCTGTGCAGTGTCTTTTGCAAGCTGAGGAAGTTCACGCCGGACTTTATTCACCGTGCCCAATAGCGTTGTTTTGCGCTGCAGCAGTCTGTGCGACAGTGACAGTGAAGTAAAGAAATTGTCCGTCGTGACATTTCTCCCATCATCCAAAAATGGCTCCATCAGATTCATGACCACGTTCTCTGCCAGCCTCTCTCTCTTCTGACGACTGGGGTCCTTTCCCAAGTAAGGAGATGCATTGCAGACATATTTGGTCTCCAAATCCGTGGCCATCCAGAACTTGATCCCAAATTTGTCTGGTCTGCTTTTATGCACAGCACTGTGTCATGCCACTCCCTTGCATACACTGCTACAATGGATGGACAGCATAACACCTTTTGGCCACCTCTACAGCATTCATATGTTGTGAAAAGCCAGCCTTATTGCATTACAGTATCTGCCATACTGCCATGGCAATGGAATGTCTCAGTCTGTCATCATTTGCCATGTCAATGGAACACTGCCAAAAGTGCCAATTGCCCTCTGATTGCATTTTGCTGCATGAATCGGCAACAGAGTTTTGTGTCTGCGTGGGTTTCCTCCGGGCACTCCGGTTTCCTCCCACATCCCAAAAACATACAGCTAAGTTAATTGGCTTCCCCATAAAATTGGCCCTAGATGACGATACATACACTACATGATACATACATTGACATACTGTATGATTATGACAGGGACTAGATTGTGAGCCTCTCTGAGGGACAGTTAGTGACGAGACAATATACTCTGTACAGTGCTGCGTAATATGTTGGCGCTATATAAATGCTTAAATAAAATCTGCAAGTTTTCATTGTATTCATGTCATTGTATCAGCAACTTTTCATTCTGTTTTCACACAATTTTTGATAAAAGACTTGTTTTTCCATATATTGTGAATTTGCAGATCAGTGAATGTGGGGGATATTTTGTATAGATAGATAGGACAGGCATTTCTGAAGGTTTCCAAGTCTCACACAGCTACTCTGTGTACACAAATTTAAATGTACAGGTAATGGGTGGTTTGCACAACAATAGATTGAAGATAATCAACCCTGGAGACCTGTGAACATCTCAGCAGGGGTGAATAACACCTCTAGCCTTGCAACAGAAAATAGAAAACTCGGTAATTCTAGTGTTAGGAAGTGCATTGAAATCAATTGGACCTAAGACATTTAAAACACATTGGATCTTAAAATTGAAACCACATACAAATAAGAAGTTAATTTCTTCCAGAGTAAAATGAGCCATACATTACTTTTCTCCTATGTTGCTTTCACTTACAGTAGGTAGTAGAAGTCTGACATTACTGACAGGTCTTGGACTAACCAATCTTCTAATGGGGGTGCTATTTGGGTAGCAGTTGCTCAGAACTGAGCCATTTAAGTTGCTGTGTAGTGTTTATATACATAGATGAGTCATGTTTAAATATAAATATTTTTCTGTGCTCTTATGTGTTGGATTGCATGAACCAAAACATTTGCTTCAAGTAATTTTTTATGAAGTTGGACGCTTCAGAAAGTGATGTACAGCTATAGAAGGTATAAGGTAGAGAAACTATTCTACTGACATGATTCCTCTTTATTGAGTGTATGTAGGCATTTTCTGTGAGATTAAAGACATTTATTAAAGGGGAACTGAAGTAAGAGGTATAAGGAGGCTTCCATATTTATTTCCGTTTAATCAATACCAGTTGCCTGGCAGCGCTGCTGGTCTATTTCTCTGCAGTAGTATCTGAATAACATCAGAAACAAGCATGCAGCTAGTCTTGTCAGATCTGACTTTAAAGTCTGAAACACCTGATCTGCTCCATGCTTGTTCAGGGGCTATGGCTAATAGTATCAGAGGCAGAGGATCAGCAGGGCTGCCAGGCAACTGGTATTGCTTAAAAAGAAATAAACATGGCAGCCTCCATATACCTCTCTCTTCAGTTCCCCTTTAAGAGTGGAACTTTATATACAATTCTATTTAATTGATAATATTACTATATTACTTTATACTAATTCCGTTTAGAACTGGTACTGAATAATTTAATATCAACTCTTACATATGAAGAAAATATATGAACTGTTGTGCCTGAAAAAAAAATGAAAATTCATACTAATTGTGGCTAATACCCTTTTAATATGAAATTGGTGGCACTAATTAGTGTGCACTGACTGAGAAAACCAGTCACACTGCATACTTATACGGCAAACCACTTTATTTTGCATTTTTAACACCCTACTTTAAAAATATAAAGAATCTAAATGAATCCACTCAAAGCAGCTTTACACAATCTGTAATGCATTTGTATTGAATAATATAAGAACAAAAGAGAAAATTCGCTCTTGGGTGCATACAAAAACTATTTTTATTATATCCAACCTATAAATCCAAGCAACATCACATCAAAACATTTCACAAAAAACTCCATTCTAATACTATTAAAAGTAAAACACCCTATTTATCAAAAAAGACCCTAAGGAGGCTGCAGTCCCCCATTCTGGCAAAAGTCCTGGTAATAAAGTGTACTGATAAAAGAGTAAGAAACAAACACAGAGCATTTATATTGCGCTTTTCTCCTGGCAGACTCAAAGCGACAGAGCTGCAGCCACTAGGACGCGCTCTATAGGCAGTAGCAGTGTTAGGGAGTCTTGCCCAAGGTCTCCTATTGAATAGGTGCTGGCTTACTAAACAGGCAGAGCTGAGATTTGAACCCAGGTCCCCTGTGTCAGAGGCAGAGCCCTTAACCATTACACTATCCAGCCTGTGCTTGATAAAAGAGTAAGGCAAAAAAAAAACAAAAAAAAACAGGCAGGCAAACACTGATGTAAGCAAAGTATGGTTAGTTTTCAGATGAAGCATATAGCACCAAAGGAAGCATGCATAAATGGAGCAAACTGGTTAATGCTGAGTGGCAAGCTTCCAAGTTAGTAGGTAAGTTGAAAGTCCCCAAATAGTATACTCCACAATCTCAGTTGCAGATTGAACAAGGATGTGCATGCAGATAGACAGAACTTCTATGCAACATAGGGCATGCATGCAGTTTGCCAAGTTGTCAAAGCAAAGCTGTATGGCAGTGTAGCTTGTCCAACGGACCCATTCGCAGTCCATAACCATGCTCTATATGCAAAAGTCCTCCAATGGACACAATCTCATGCTTGAGTCATCCTTATATGTTTTGTAACAGTTCATAGCTTCATATTATAACTTTGCAATATGTGTCTGAGCTATACATAGTTACCAGTCTCATGTGTTAAAGGGATAGTCCAGATAGGGGGTTATTGATTGAGGAGGGTGATTCACTAGCACTCGTTACCATGACATTGTTAAAATTAATTAGCACTGTGCACTCCTCGAGCGTATTTATCCCCAAGTATTATTTATATAAAATCTGGATCGCTCCTGTTAAAATAGTGTGTGTAACACCTTCAGCAAAATAAAAATAAATAAATAAACAGGGCGCTCAACACTGTCAAAGTTATACACAAATACTTATAACTGCACAAGGGTCACATATAGTTCACAGACCAACATAAATATTCCACACAATGTCCCAATGTCTGATTTGGATTGAAAGGACATTGTGTGGAATATTAATGTTGGTCTGTGAACTATATGTGACCCTTGTGCAGTTATAAGTATTTGTGTATAACTTTGACAGTGTTGAGCGCCCTGTTTATTTATTTATTTTTATGTTACCATGACATGTTTCGCTGAAACTCCATATCAGCCTCTTCAGATGGAAAGCGCAGTGTGGAGATTCCCCATGTAGAAAGCACATAGGCTGCCATTATAAACACACAGTGTAAACTTGCTCCTCATCTTCCCCATCCGGCGCCAGCTCAATCAATCACAACCAATCACAAGGCCCGACGTCCTCATAGCCCGCCCACCGCCAGACGATGGGCGGGGAAGGGAAGCGTCATGCGTATCACCGTGAAGCGCAGGGAAGTGCGCTCCATGAGGTGATTTGACTGGGAGATCTGGCCGTCTCTGCGCATCACGCGCGTAAGACACGCCCACAGGGCAGAGTCACAGGCGCGTGAGCTAGACACCCGTGGTTGCCAGGAGACATGGCACACCTCCGGGTATCCATATAGCAGAGAAAGGATGGGAAAAGGGGAGGAGACATGGAAAGATTCCAAATAACAATAATAACAATAACTAAAAAAAGATCAAATCAAAGAGCAATATGCAATCAAAAAAGAAAACAAAATATGATATATAAACATAACTGCGGGCGTACCCGTCACACCTACCCGTGCGCAAATATGCGTACACACATGGATGCAGGCACACATACGCACAAGCAGCGGGCGAATTGCTTGCATCAAACAATGATAAAAAATTAAAACCACTGCACATCTAGTAAAAAAAGAAAAAGGGAAAAAAACATAGCTTCCCAATGACATGCTTTAAGTAAGTGGGAGACAAAAAACTCCAAAACAGGTGGAGCGGAGGGCGAAATAGCAAAGACTCATCAAGGGGGAGTGAAGTATATACCAGGCTTTTTTAGACTTCAATGAAAAACATTTCTATTCAATATGGGGGTAAGAAGGCTCCATAATGCACAGCATCCTTGAGACCTCTCCCCTGAGTAGCATATAATTCAAAGATAAATCTTAGCTCCATTTGTCTATCAATGTCACCTCCTCTCACATGGGCGTGGACTCTGTCCAGGCCCACGAAACAAATGTAATCCTCATTACCTTTATGTTTTAAATTTACTGTACATGTCGGGATATGGGGGATTAAAAGTTGCACCCCCTGATGTCAGCAGTTTGTTCTTTTATCCGTTCCTTAAATTCCCGGTATGTTTTACCATTATAGAAGCAACCACATCTACACATTAGCAAGTATATTACTGCCTTAGTATTACACTTGACAAAATGCCGTAGCTTCCAAAGACGTCCATCAGGAAGTGCAACCTCAGAGCCCACCATTAGAAAGAATTTTGATTCTGGTTATTTTCAGTGCATGTTTTTCCTCTTTTTAGTGGCAATACGATCTTTGTATTGACCTTGTGCACAAGAATATCTAGGTAAACAGAGAGACCAGGCGCCCAGTGGTGTAGTGTTGTTAATAAATGGGAAGTTGTAAGTATATGTAGCTATACTCACAAGAGTGTGTTGCAGACCCCTGTAAGCACCATATAAGCCAGCGAGAAACTAACCACCCCCCCCCCCCCCCACCCCCTGCTGAGTTTTCGGGTTCCTGCCAGAAGCTGGATGGTTGCTCTCCTGGATTTTATGTTGTTAGGGAAAAAACTATTACCTCCAAAGGTTTATCTGGATACTTGTAAGGATAGAGGTGCACAGGTGTAAAAAATATATAAACTTCTAATAGTTAAAATAAGAATGAGAGTTAATCTCTTACCTCTCCTGATGACAAAAACTCCAGTAGCACTGGAAAGTATTTATTCAAACACAAAATAGACAACGTGTTTCATGGGTACTAGCCCGGCAATACACAGTGTGATGTCGCGTATATCAAAAAAGGGCGCCTGGAAAAAAGGGCGCGGGGTGTAGCCGAAATTATAAGTTTGAATGCAAAACCGTATTTTTCGTTTAAGAGGTTATAAACGATAATTTAGTGCTAAATACGTTAAATAAATGGAAATGAAATGGCAAAATACCGTCTATAACAGTAAACGAATTCTGAAATGAAACGTCAAATAGCGTCTATAGCAAAAACGATATTTACACTTGTATTAAGCATAGTACTAGAATGGTAGGTTTTACAGGTATTTTACTACAATTATACCTAACTTTAGGGTCACAGATATCTCTCCTTATCCCTATCCCTCACACCTAGACCCCCCTTTGTGTAAATACACATAATGTAATAAATTGTATATATTACATATATTGTACTATAACTATACCTAACCTTACTCTCATACATAGCCCTCCCTGTACCTATCCCTAACCCCTAGACCCCCCTGGTGGTGCCTAAACCTAAGACTCCCCTGGTGGTGCCTAAACTTAAGACCCCCCTGTTGGTGCCTAAACCTAAGACTCCCCTGGTGGTGCCTAAACTTAAGACCCCCCTGTTGGTGCCTAAACCTAAGACTCCCCTGGTGGTACCTAAACCTAAGACCCCCCTGTTGGTGCCTAAACCTAAGACCCCCCTGGTGGTGCCTAAACCTAAGACCCCCCTGTTGGTGCCTAAACCTAAGACTCCCCTTCTGGTGCCTAAACCTAAGACCCCCCTGTTGGTGCCTAAACCTAAGACTCCCCTTCTGGTGCCTAAACCTAAGACCCCCCTGGTGGTGCCTAAACCTAAGACCCCCTGGTGGTGCCTAAACCTAAGACTCCCCTGGTGGTGCCTAAAACTAACCACCCCCCTGGTGGTGTATATTGCACTGTATGTGTACCTAATCCTCCCTGTACCTATCCCTAACCCCTAGACCCCCCTGGTGGTGCCTAAACCTAAGACCCCCCTGGTGGTGCCTAAACCTAAGACTCCCCTGGTGGTGCCTAAACCTAAGACCCCCCTTCTGGTGCCTAAACCTAAGACCCCCCTGGTGGTGCCTAAAACTAACCACCACCCTGGTCCTAACCCTCCCTGTACCCATCCCTAACCCCTAGACCCCCTAGTAATGCCTAAACCTAACCATCCCCACTGCACAAAACACGCTAAACACATATAAACAATAATATATTTAATCCTTAAAATACTTCACTCCAAATAACATGAATAAAATAATTTATATATTTGTAATAGAATAACTAGCCTTAAAATCACGTAGAAATCTTAAAATAACAGTAATTTGTAATAGAATAACTAGCCTTAAAATCACGTAGAAATCTTAAAATAACAGTAATATTTAAAGCGATATTTTAGTAACTATAATCAACGCATTAGAAGTGTAAAAACAAAGTTAATACCATAAGCGATGTATTTCTAATACAATCAGCTTTAGAAACGTTATTTAAGCATTATACATATGAAAACGAATTTTAAATGATAAAAGAAGTGTAAACGAAAATTTAGTTGTTATAGTTTTATAAGCGCATTTTTAAAACGAAAAAACTAGTTAAAACCCATATAAGCGAAATTTACAAACGAAAAAATAAGTATAATACAAAGTCTAAACGAACTTGTAAACGATATTTGTTATAAACTTTATGCTGTAAACGAAAACCTTTGTTAACACGATCCCTGTAACCGCTATTTCTCGTGCGCCCTTTTTTCCTGTCGGGCGCCGAATAGCCGATATTTTGCATTGCAGTCTATGGCGGCGCCCTTTTTGTCCACTATCCCTGTGCGCCCTTTTTTTACTAGTTCCGTGTGATGTCACCTTCCAATTCCTGTTCCCTTTGCCACAGTTTACCATTCGGACTCAAACCCTGAGGCAATCCTGAAGGCATTCAACACTGCAGGCAAAGTAACCTTTTACACACAGTAGAATTTTGATTATATGCACAATCGATAGAATCTGCAATCTCATATAGAGATCGGGTCGTTGCCACCAATCCGCAATAAGCGTGCAAATACACAAACCTAACTCTAGCTAAATCCTGTAGAAAAAAATTCAACATCCTTTCTAGAGATATCAAAATAATATCAATGAAACAATCATGGTAACGTTCCCTTAGGAAATGAGGAACTCTTTGCAGAGCTTTCAAAACAAGCATTTAGACAAACACTTTTTAATCATTTATTTTACAGGAAAATAATGCATAAAACTGAATACAGAAATGGTACAGATTGATACATCTAAAAGTGAAAATAACTGAGTATAATGTGAGTATAATGTCTGAGTAGTGTGTCAAATTACTGTGCCCTTTGCAATGGTGAGTCCAAACGGAAGTTATAAAGTTGTGTGTATAATAGTGATGCTCGGATACCCCTTTTTATTATTCGAGTTTCGTCGAATTCGAATAGTAAATTATTCGCGTTCGGTCGAATATTCGAATCGAATTTTTTTTACTATTCGATTCGACCTCGGACTTCGAGCTCACTATTCGAGTCGGTATTCGAGCTCATTATTCGAGCTGACTATTCGAATTGGCCTTAAATAGCTTCCAACACTTGTTTTGAGGGTGAATGATGCAAGAAACATCTTTTTTTCCAAGTAACAACAGCAAGTGAGTATGTGGGGATGTTCCTTTAAAAAAAAAAAAGGTGGAAAGAGAAGTTGTGTCCAAAATGTTGTTCAGTACTGTATATACTTCTTCTTCTTCTTTATCTTCTATATCTTCTTCTTCTTCTTCTATATCTTCTTCTTCTATATCTTCTTCTTCTATATCTTCTTCTATATCTTCTTCTATATCTTCTTCTATATCGTCTTCTTCTTCTTCTTCTTCTTCTTCTTCATCTTCTTCATCATCATCTTCTTCATCATCATCTTCTTCTTCATCTTCTTCTTCATCATCTTCTTCTTCTTCATCTTCTTCATCTTCTTCATCTTCTTCATCTTCTTCATCTTCTTCTTCATCTTCTTCTTCTTCTTCATCTTCTTCTTCTTCATCTTCTTCATCTTCTTCTTCTTCATCTTCTTCATCTTCTTCTTCTTCTTCATCTTCTTCATCTTCTTCATCTTCTTCTTCTTCATCTTCTTCATCTTCTTCTTCTTCATCTTCTTCTTCTCCTTCTTCTTCTTCTCCTTCTTCTTCTCCTTCTTCTTCTTCTCCTTCTTCTTCTTCTTCTTCTTCTTCTCCTTCTTCTTCTTCTTTTCCTTCTTCTTCTTCTTCTCCTTCTTTTTCTATATCGTCTTCTTCTTCTTCACTTATTTCTCTTTTATATTTTTTTTTTAAAGAAATGCAGCTATTTTTGAGCGTAATAAATAGCTGGTGGCGCACGCATGTTGGAAGCACCATTGTATGTGCTCCCTGGCAGTGGAAACACACAGACAGCAGGAGGTAAATTCAGCAGCAGGAGGAGGAGGATGATTGTGTGGCAGCAGGCAGTCAATGAGGCAGGCAGCGAGACGAGACATAATAGGCTGTGGTACCTAGCGGTGGTACCAGGCCGTAAATACACAGCATGAGGTTCCAGACAGCGGTCGTGAAGCCCACATCATGTCCAATACACAACTGGGACAACACAGTTTTCAACCCGGACACCTCTAAAAATAATATCACACAGTATTAATAAAAAGTATATATAATTTTTTGGTTTTTTTAAAGAAATGCAGCTATTTTTGAGCGTAACAAATAGCTGGTGGCGCACGCATGTTGGAAGCGCCATTGTATGTGCTCCCTGGCAGTGGAAACACACAGACAGCAGGAGGTAAATTCAGCAGCAGGAGGAGGAGGATGAGTGTGTGGCAGCAGGCAGTCAATGAGGCAGGCAGCGTGACATAATAGCCCTGGTACCTAGCGGTGATACCAGGGCTGTAAATAAACACAGCAGGAGGTCCCAGACAGCGGTCGTGCAGCCCACATCGTGTCCAATACACAACTGGGACAACACAGTTTTCAACCCGGGCACCTCAGAAAAATTAAACCTTTTTTTTTTTTTTATGGTTTATTTGCTTTGTTTTTACAACAAATTACACAGACAGATATAGCTATTGTTTGACGTAATAGCTGGTGGCAGAGTGGCAGCAGAAGGTAATTCTGTGTACCCTGGCAGTGGGAAACACAGACAGACAGCAGCAGCAGCAGGAGGAATGGAGGAGTAGTGTGAGTGTGGCAGCAGGCCAGGCAGGCAGCGTGACATAATAGCCCTGGTACCTAGCGGTGATACCAGGGCTGTAAATAAACACAGCAGGAGGTCCCAGACAGCGGTTGTGCAGCCCACATCGTGTCCAATACACAACTGGGACAACACAGTTTTCAACCCGGGCACCTCAGAAAAATTAAACCCCTTTTTTTTTTTGGTTTATTTGCTTTGTTTTTACAACAAATTACACAGACAGATATAGCTATTGTTTGACGTAATAGCTGGTGGCAGAGTGGCAGCAGAAGGTAATTCTGTGTTCCCTGGCAGTGGGAAACACAGACAGACAGCAGCAGCAGCAGGAGGAATGGAGGAGTAATGTGAGCAACTATTCTTTGACGTAATAGCTGGTGGCAGAGTGGCAGCAGAAGGAAATTCTGTGTACCCTGGCAGTGGGAAACACAGACAGACAGCAGCAGCAGCAGGAGGAATGGAGGAGTAGTGTGAGTGTGGCAGCAGGCCAGGCAGGCAGCGTGACATAATAGCCCTGGTACCTAGCGGTGATACCAGGGCTGTAAATAAACACAGCAGGAGGTCCCAGACAGCGGTCGTGCAGCTCACATCGTGTCCAATACACAACTGGGACAACACAGTTTTCAACCCGGGCACCTCAGAAAAATTAAACCTTTTTTTTTTTTTTTTATGGTTTATTTGCTTTGTTTTTACAACAAATTACACAGACAGATATAGCTATTGTTTGACGTAATAGCTGGTGGCAGAGTGGCAGCAGAAGGTAATTCTGTGTACCCTGGCAGTGGGAAACACAGACAGACAGCAGCAGCAGCAGGAGGAATGGAGGAGTAATGTGAGCAACTATTCTTTGACGTAATAGCTGGTGGCAGAGTGGCAGCAGAAGGAAATTCTGTGTACCCTGGCAGTGGGAAACACAGACAGACAGCAGCAGCAGCAGGAGGAATGGAGGAGTAGTGTGAGTGTGGCAGCAGGCCAGGCAGGCAGCGTGACATAATAGCCCTGGTACCTAGCGGTGATACCAGGGCTGTAAATAAACACAGCAGGAGGTCCCAGACAGCGGTCGTGCAGCCCACATCGTGTCCAATACACAACTGGGACAACACAGTTTTCAACCCGGGCACCTCAGAAAAATTAAACTTTTTTTTTTTTTATGGTTTATTTGCTTTGTTTTTACAACAAATTACACAGACAGATATAGCTATTGTTTGACGTAATAGCTGGTGGCAGAGTGGCAGCAGAAGGTAATTCTGTGTACCCTGGCAGTGGGAAACACAGACAGACAGCAGCAGCAGCAGGAGGAATGGAGGAGTAATGTGAGCAACTATTCTTTGACGTAATAGCTGGTGGCAGAGTGGCAGCAGAAGGAAATTCTGTGTACCCTGGCAGTGGGAAACACAGACAGACAGCAGCAGCAGCAGGAGGAATGGAGGAGTAGTGTGAGTGTGGCAGCAGGCCAGGCAGGCAGCGTGACATAATAGCCCTGGTACCTAGCGGTGATACCAGGGCTGTAAATAAACACAGCAGGAGGTCCCAGACAGCGGTCGTGCAGCTCACATCGTGTCCAATACACAACTGGGACAACACAGTTTTCAACCCGGGCACCTCAGAAAAATTAAACCTTTTTTTTTTTTTTTATGGTTTATTTGCTTTGTTTTTACAACAAATTACACAGACAGATATAGCTATTGTTTGACGTAATAGCTGGTGGCAGAGTGGCAGCAGAAGGTAATTCTGTGTACCCTGGCAGTGGGAAACACAGACAGACAGCAGCAGCAGCAGGAGGAATGGAGGAGTAATGTGAGCAACTATTCTTTGACGTAATAGCTGGTGGCAGAGTGGCAGCAGAAGGAAATTCTGTGTACCCTGGCAGTGGGAAACACAGACAGACAGCAGCAGCAGCAGGAGGAATGGAGGAGTAGTGTGAGTGTGGCAGCAGGCCAGGCAGGCAGCGTGACATAATAGCCCTGGTACCTAGCGGTGATACCAGGGCTGTAAATAAACACAGCAGGAGGTCCCAGACAGCGGTCGTGCAGCCCACATCGTGTCCAATACACAACTGGGACAACACAGTTTTCAACCCGGGAACCTCAGAAAAATTAAACTTTTTTTTTTTTTATGGTTTATTTGCTTTGTTTTTACAACAAATTACACAGACAGATATAGCTATTGTTTGACGTAATAGCTGGTGGCAGAGTGGCAGCAGAAGGTAATTCTGTGTTCCCTGGCAGTGGGAAACACAGACAGACAGCAGCAGCAGCAGGAGGAATGGAGGAGTAATGTGAGCAACTATTCTTTGACGTAATAGCTGGTGGCAGAGTGGCAGCAGAAGGAAATTCTGTGTACCCTGGCAGTGGGAAACACAGACAGACAGCAGCAGCAGCAGGAGGAATGGAGGAGTAGTGTGAGTGTGGCAGCAGGCCAGGCAGGCAGCGTGACATAATAGCCCTGGTACCTAGCGGTGATACCAGGGCTGTAAATAAACACAGCAGGAGGTCCCAGACAGCGGTCGTGCAGCTCACATCGTGTCCAATACACAACTGGGACAACACAGTTTTCAACCCGGGCACCTCAGAAAAATTAAACCTTTTTTTTTTTTTTTTATGGTTTATTTGCTTTGTTTTTACAACAAATTACACAGACAGATATAGCTATTGTTTGACGTAATAGCTGGTGGCAGAGTGGCAGCAGAAGGTAATTCTGTGTACCCTGGCAGTGGGAAACACAGACAGACAGCAGCAGCAGCAGGAGGAATGGAGGAGTAATGTGAGCAACTATTCTTTGACGTAATAGCTGGTGGCAGAGTGGCAGCAGAAGGAAATTCTGTGTACCCTGGCAGTGGGAAACACAGACAGACAGCAGCAGCAGCAGGAGGAATGGAGGAGTAGTGTGAGTGTGGCAGCAGGCCAGGCAGGCAGCGTGACATAATAGCCCTGGTACCTAGCGGTGATACCAGGGCTGTAAATAAACACAGCAGGAGGTCCCAGACAGCGGTCGTGCAGCCCACATCGTGTCCAATACACAACTGGGACAACACAGTTTTCAACCCGGGCACCTCAGAAAAATTAAACTTTTTTTTTTTTTATGGTTTATTTGCTTTGTTTTTACAACAAATTACACAGACAGATATAGCTATTGTTTGACGTAATAGCTGGTGGCAGAGTGGCAGCAGAAGGTAATTCTGTGTACCCTGGCAGTGGGAAACACAGACAGACAGCAGCAGCAGCAGGAGGAATGGAGGAGTAATGTGAGCAACTATTCTTTGACGTAATAGCTGGTGGCAGAGTGGCAGCAGAAGGAAATTCTGTGTACCCTGGCAGTGGGAAACACAGACAGACAGCAGCAGCAGCAGGAGGAATGGAGGAGTAGTGTGAGTGTGGCAGCAGGCCAGGCAGGCAGCGTGACATAATAGCCCTGGTACCTAGCGGTGATACCAGGGCTGTAAATAAACACAGCAGGAGGTCCCAGACAGCGGTCATGCAGCCCACATCGTGTCCAATACACAACTGGGACAACACAATTTTCAACCCGGGCACCTCAGAAAAATTAAACCTTTTTTTTTTTATGGTTTATTTGCTTTGTTTTTACAACAAATTACACAGACAGATATAGCTATTGTTTGACGTAATAGCTGGTGGCAGAGTGGCAGCAGAAGGTAATTCTGTGTACCCTGGCAGTGGGAAACACAGACAGACAGCAGAAGGGCAGTACACAGCAGCCCACTGTAGGTGTAAAATGTGTGGCTGCAGGTGACGTAATAGTCAAAGTGAACCAGGCTGGCTTAGTGAGCAGGAGCCAGGAGGTGGTAAAGGGTGGTAAGGCACATTAACGATGGTTCTTCCGGTAGCCAGTTCATGTCCCCCTCTCGCCGACAACAGGGGCCAGGAACTCGCCTTCCACCCACGCCTGGTTCATCTTGAGAAACGTCAGTCTGTCCACAGACTTGTGAGACAGACGTGAGCGTTTCTCGGTGACCACGCCACCAGCTGCACTGAAGCAGCGCTCGGACAGCACGCTGGAAGGGGGACAGGACAGCACTTCCAGGGCGTACTGCGCCAGCTCGCTCCAGATCTCCAGGCGCTTGACCCAATACTCCATGGGATCAACAGGGGCATCGCTGTCAAGGCCGCTGTAGGACCCCATGTAGTCAGCCACCATTCGGGTCAGGCGCTGGCTGTGACCGGAGGAGGATGCTGCTGCATGCACCTCCTCTCTAGTCACTGCTGCCGGAGCCTCTACAGTCCTGTAGAGCTCGTTGCTGAGAGACAGCAGGTCTGTGGGGCGCTTGCTGCTGGATGTAGGCACCTGCTGCTGCCTCTGTGCTGGCTGGACAGTGGGGGTGGAAGGCTGGGGGAAGGCTTCCTCCAAGCGCTCAACAAGGGCCTGCTGCAAGCTCCTTATTTGTTGCGCTGGGTCTCCTCCTGCAGGCGGCAGGAACTGGCTCAACTTCCCCTTGAGGCGTGGGTCCAACATCATGCTGATCCAGATGTCCTCCCTCTGCTTCATCTGGATCACCCTGGGGTCCTTGCGCAGGCACGTCAGCATGTGCGCTGCCATTGGGAAGAGGCGGGCCACGTGTGCTGGCACATCGACGGCAGTGCTGTCCTCATCCTCCTCCTCTGCCTCCTCAGCCTCATCCTCTCTCCACCCCTGCACCAACTCAGCTGCGCTGTGCTGATCCCCCTCATCAGCAGCAAGGTCAGGGACCTCCACCAAGTCCTCCTCCTCCTCCCCCTCAGAGGTGGACTGTGCAGCTGCATGACGCTCCTGCTGGTCCAAGGCTGCCGCTCCCTGTTCCAGCAAAGCATCGAGGGCCCTGTTCAGCAGACAAACCAGGGGCACCCACTCGCAGACCATAGCATGGTCCCTGCTCACCATGTTAGTGGCCTGCAGAAAGGGAGCCAGCACTAAGCACACCTGCTGCATGTGCCTCCAGTCATCATCGGGGACGATGGACGGGATGTTGCTGGTCCTGTCCCTTCTCTGAGCGGCGGACACAGTGGCCAGGGCAAGGTACTGGTTGACAGAGTGCTTCTGTTCAACCAGACGCTCCAACATCGCCAGGGTGGAGTTCCAGCGAGTCGGAACGTCAAGGATCAGCCGATGGCGTGGCAGCTCCAGCTCCTTTTGCACGTCTTCCAGGCTCGCACAGGCTGCAGCCGAGCGCCGGAAGTGACGCACAACGTTCCTTGCCGTTTCCAGCAGTTCGCCCATCCCCTGGTAGGTGCGCAAGAACTTCTGCACCACCAGGTTCAGCACGTGGGCAAGACAGGGGATGTGGGTCAGGTTTCCCCTGTCTATTGCGGCAACCAGATTGGCCCCATTGTCGGCCACCACCTCTCCGACTCTGAGGCCTCTGGGGGTCAGCCAAATCCTCTCCTGCTCCTGGAGTTTGGCCAACACATGGGTTGCCGTCAGTTTGGTCTTCCCAAGGCTGACCAAGTGCAGCAGCGCTTGGCAGTGGCGGGCCTTCACGCTGCTGCTGAGGCGGGGGGTTTGGCCAGGTGTGCCGGAGGATGGCAGAGGATCGGAGGAACCTGCTGCAGTTCCCCTGACCCTGCGGGGTGGCACCACCCACTGTGTTGCTGCTGCTGCTGTGCCCGCTGCTGCTCTCCCATCCTCACCCCCTTCCACCAAGCTGACCCAGTGGACAGTGAAGGACAGTTAGCGGCCTGTCCCGAAGCGGCTGCTCCAGGAGTCCATGGTGACGTGGACCCTTTTACCAACCGCGTGCTCCAGCCCTCGCTCCACATTGGCCATCACAAAGCGGTGTAGTGCAGGAATGGCCTTGCGGGCGAAGAAGTGTCTGCTGGGGAGCTGCCAGTCTGGGGCTGCACAAGCAAGCAGCGCACGCATGTCGCTCCTCTCCTGCACGAGTGTGTACGGCAGGAGTTGGGAGCACATGGCCCGTGCCAGCAAGCCGTTCAGCTGCCGCACGCGACGGCTGCTGGGAGGCAGAGCCCTAACCACCCCCTGGAAGGACTCGCTCAAAAGGCTCTGGCGTGGCCTTTTGCTGGCACGGGAATCAGCAGACACAGCAGAGGAGGCCACTGAGGACTGGCTGCCAGAACAGGCCTCAGTGTCGGCGGCAGGAGTTGCAGAGGGGGGAGGAGCAGTGCGTTTCCGCACTCCTGCTGGTGCTGCTGGAGGAGCAGGAGGGCGGGTGGCTGCTGTTGCTGCTGCTGCTGAAGGCTGTGCAGTGATGGGTGTGGTGCCACTGCCAGCACCAGATGCCTTCAGCCTCTGGAACTCCTCATGCTGGTGGAAATGTTTCGCAGCAAGGTGGTTGATGAGCGAGCTGGTGCTGAACTTTAAGGGGTCTGCACCTCTGCTCAACTTCCGCTGACAGTGGTTGCAAGTGGCATACTTGCTGTACACTGTGGGCATGGTGAAAAACCGCCAGATTGGTGACAAAAACTACCCCCTACAGCCTGGAGCCGCTGCTTCCTGTCTCCCTGTGGTGGTTGGGGCGGGGGCTTGGGTGCAGCTGGTGGTGGTACTGGCAGATGCTGCTGCTGCTGCTGCTGAGCCTGAGACACCAGCAGGCTGTGGGACCTGCCTACTGCTGCCAATGCTTGCAATGATACGCCTCCTTGCAAGGCCCACAAGCACATCCTCCTCCTCCTCAGAGCTGCTGATGACGACATCCCCTGGAGCTGGTGGCACCCAGTCTTTGTCTGTCACCGTGTCATCATCATCCTCCCCCTCCTGAAACATGTCCTGCTGGGATGATGACCCCCCAAACTCCTCTCCTGATGCATGGATGGGCTGCTTGACTGTCGCCACAGTCTTGCTGTCCAATCCCTCCTCCCCCAAAGTGCCCATCAGCATCTCCTCCTCAAAATCGCCAAGAACAGCAGACAATACCCTGATGGTGCCTGGGGTCAAAAAACTGCTGAGTGACAGGTCGGCGACTGACGGTGAACTGGCCTCCTCCCCAGGCCCTGCTGGGCGGCTGCTGCGAACAGGGGTGGTGGTGGTGGTGGTGAGGGTGGAGGCCTCGGATGCAGAGCTGATGGTGGGCTGCTCATCCTCTGTCATCAGTTGCACCACAGTGGCTGCACCCTTTTCCTCAATGGGACGTTTCCGACCCGGCTGGAGGAAAATCGGAGCAGGTGCTACACGCTGCTGCTGCGTCTCTGCAGCGTGAGTTGCAGATGCTCCTGCTGGGCGGCGCCCAAGGCGTCCACGGCCAGTGGCTATAGGAGGAATGTTAGCCACTGACGCTGCTGCTGCTGCTGCGGAACTGTGCATGGTGGCGCGACCGCGGCTTGCCACAATGCTGCTCCCTCTCCTCCTGATTCCCTTGCTGCCCTTCCCCTTGCCCAAACCGCGCTGGCTGCCACTTCCAGACATCTTAGATGTTTTGGGCGTAAACACAAAAGTTTTTAAAAAGGGCGGGTGAAAAGTGGGGTACTTTAATGGAGTGGGTTGGTGGGTGAGGTGACACTAATCACTAAGTGATTAGATCGCTAACTGATTAGTACAGTACAAATACAAAATACAATAATCGGTAATCAGTAAGTGTGAACAGTGAACAGTGAGTGTGTCCCCTAGTACACTAACTAGAAAATACAATAATCAGTAGTAATCACTCAGATTCAGTAGAAGGAAATAGAGTGTGTGTACACTACAGACAGTGAGTGCACGCACGCGCACACACGCGCAGGAGCTAGCCTATGAACAGTGACTGAGTGAGTGTCCCTACCCAAGTACAGTAAGTAAGTAGTAACAGTCAGGAAGTACAACTAGAAATTACAATAATCAGATTCAGTAGTAATCACAAGGAAATAGAGTGTGTGTACACTACAGACAGTGCACGCGCACACACACGCAGGAGCTAGCCTATGAACGGTGACTGAGTGAGTGTCCCTAGTACAGTAAGTAAGTAGTAACAGTCAGGAAGTACAACTAGAAATTACAATAATCAGTAGTAATCACAAGGAAATAGAGTGTGTGTACACTACAGACAGTGAGTGCACGCACGCGCACACACGCGCAGGAGCTAGCCTATGAACAGTGACTGAGTGAGTGTCCCTAGTACAGTAAGTAAGTAGTAACAGTCAGGAAGTACAACTAGAAATTACAATAATTAATCAGTAATCAGAAGGAAATAGAGTGTGTGTACACTACAGACAGTGCACGCACACACACACGGTCACACGCAGGAGCTATGAACAAACAGTGACAGTGAGTGTCCTAGTACAGTTATATAACTACAATACAAAATACAATCACTCAGTAGCTAGTAAAGGACAGCAGAAATACTGGTATAGATGAGAAATAAAACAACAGAGGACAGGAGAGAACAGCTGAGCTGCCCACACAGGCAGGCCCTGAGGCCTAAAGTTGTGTAAGCTTGCCTGCAGCAGCTGGCTCTCTAGTAACACACAAGCTACTAACTAAAATACAATGTCTATCTAACTAACAACAATATAGGTGTATATAGGAGGTGTATGTGAGCAAAAACGCTAGGTGAATGACCACAATAAAGCTCTTGCTAAGCCAAAGCACAAAGGAGCAGATCTCTCTCTGTACAAAGTCAGGCAAGGACGGAAAAACCGAACATGGCGGCCGCTATTTATAGGGTAGGGGCTGGCCAGGGTCCCCCTCAGTGATTGGCTGCCGTCAGAGGGCCTGGGAGCCCTCTGATTGGCTCTGAGGACATCAATCTGGGCTATGACGCTATTCGAGCTCGGTATTCGAGCTCGAATAGCACTGTTAGCTCGAATAGCGCGAATAGTGAATGTGCTATTCGAGTTCACTCGAATAGCCCATTTGAATATCTCCAGCTATTCGGAGCTCGAATACCGAGCTCGAATAGCTGAAAAAGAGCTCGAATATTCGAGCTACTCGAATATTCGAGCTCTGTTGAGCACCACTGGTGTATAATAGTCCAATGATGGAAAGCCTAGATCCTTGATGGAATATGGATACTGGCTGGGGCTCCCCTGACAGCCTGTGTCCAGCAGTTTTAACTCTTTCTCCACTGGAGGGTGGAGATAGAGATGAGCGTGATGACCTAATTACGATTTTGCGAAATTTCGCGTAGTTAGTGTAATTACGATTATGGCCGTAAGTACATAATCGTAATGAAGAAGGATTTCGCGAAATTTCGCGTAAGCGTAATTTTCGCGTAATTTTCGCATTACAGTCGTATCATGCCGTAATTTCACTTTAAACGCTACCGTAATTTCGCGTTAAACCGTAACGCTCCGTATAATATAAAAAAGCCGCCGACTTTAAGGGTTAATAGCAAAGCCCCCTTAAATGCTAAGAGCCTCGAATTTGGAGAATATATTAAGGAGATCAGGAGAAATAAGAGGAACATTTTTTTTTCAAAAAGACCTTATAGTTTTTGAGAAAATCGATGTTAAAGTTTCAAAGGAAAAATGTAAACATTTAAAAACCCGCCGATTTTAACGGTTACTAGCAAAGCCTGCTTAAAGTTTAGGAACACCAAATTCCCAGGGTAAATTAAGGGGATCAGTGGGAATAAGAGGAAAACATTTTTTTTCAAAAAGACCTTATAGTTTTTGAGAAAATCGATTTTTAAGTTTCAAGGGCGAAAATGTCTTTTAAATGCGGAAAATGTCAGGTTTTTTTGCACAGGTAACAATAGTGTATTATTTTCATAGATTCCCCCAAGTGGGAAGAGTTTTACTTACTTCGTTCTGAGTGTGGGAAATATAAAAAAAAACGACGTGGGGTCCCCCCTCCCAGACCTCTTTAACCCCTTGTCACCCATGCAGGCTGGGATAGCCAGAATGCGGAGCACCGGCCGCGTGGGGCTCCGCACCCTGACTATACCAGCCCGCATGGTCCATGGATTGGGGGGTCTCGGAAGGGGAGGGGCAGCCAAGCTTTCCCCTCCCCCTCCGAGCCTTTGTCCAATCCAAGGACAAGGGGCTCTTCTCCACCTCCGATGGGCGGTGGAGGTGGAGGCCGCGATTTCCTGGGGGGGAGGTTCATGGTGGAATCTGGGAGTCCCCTTTAAAAAGGGGTCCCCCAGATGCCCACCCCCCCTCCCAGGAGAAATGAGTATAGAGGTACTTGTACCCCTTACCCATTTCCTTTAAGAGTTAAAGTAAATAAACACACAGACACTTAGAAAAAGTATTTTAATTGAACAAAAAACATAACCACGAAAAAAGTCCTTTAATATTCTTAATTAACCATTAATACTTACCTGTCCCTTTAAATAAATGATCCCTCGCAATATCCTCGGAAATGTTCTATCAGTTACAATGTAACAAAGTTATTACAATGTAACAACTTTGTTACATTGTAACTACGCCGCACCCGGCGTCACTCAGAGCTCAGAGCTCTCTAAGCATCTTTGTATTTGGGCTCCAAGGAGCCCCATTGGTCCTTAGCAGACCAATGGGGTTCCTTCTGATTTGAAGGAACCCCATTGGTCTGCTAAGGACCAATGGGGCTCCTTGGAGCCCAAATACAAAGATGCTTTAGAGAGCTCTGAGCTATAGCTCAGAGCTCTGTCGGTCCGTGCAGCGCAGACGCGGCGGCGGTGGCGGCGGTGAGTGACGTCGGGTGCGGCGTAGTTACAATGTAACAAAGTTGTTACATTGTAATAACTTTGTTACATTGTAACTGAAAGAACATTTCCGAGGCTATTTCGAGGGATCATTTATTTAAAGGGACAGGTAAGTATTAATGGTTAATTAAGAATATTAAAGGACTTTTTTCGTGGTTATGTTTTTTGTTCAATTAAAATACTTTTTCTAAGTGTTTGTGTGTTTATTTACTTTTAACTCTTAAAGGAAATGGGTAAGGGGTACAAGTACCTCTATACTCATTTCTCCTGGGAGGGGGGGTGGGCATCTGGGGGACCCCTTTTTAAAGGGGACTCCCAGATTCCACCATGAACCTCCCCCCCAGGAGATCGCGGCCTCCACCTCCACCGCCCATCGGAGGTGGAGAAGAGCCCCTTGTCCTTGGATTGGACAAAGGCTCGGAGGGGGAGGGGAAAGCTTGGCTGCCCCTCCCCTTCCGAGACCCCCCAATCCATAGACCATGCGGGCTGGTATAGTCAGGGTGCGGAGCCCCACGCGGCCGGTGCTCCGCATTCTGGCTATCCCAGCCTGCATGGGGGACAAGGGGTTAAAGAGGTCTGGGAGGGGGGACCCCACGTCGTTTTTTTTTATATTTCCCACACTCAGAACGAAGTAAGTAAAACTCTTTCCACTTGGGGGAATCTATGAAAATAATACACTATTGTTACCTGTGCAAAAAAAACTGACATTTTCCGCATTTAAAAGACATTTTCGCCCTTGAAACTTAAAAATCGATTTTCTCAAAAACTATAAGGTCTTTTTGAAAAAAAATGTTTTCCTCTTATTCCCACTGATCCCCTTAATATACCCTGGGAATTTGGTGTTCCTAAACTTTAAGCAGGCTTTGCTATTAACCGTTAAATTCGGCGGGTTTTTAAATGTTTACATTTTTCCTTTGAAACTTTAACATCGATTTTCTCAAAAACTATAAGGTCTTTTTGAAAAAAAAATTTTTCCTCTTATTCCTCCTGATCTCCTTAATATATTCTCCAAATTTGAGGCTCTTAGCATTTAAGGGGGCTTTGCTATTAACCCTTAAAGTCGGCGGCTTTTTTATATTATACGGAGCGTTACGGTTTAATGCGAAATTACGGTAGCGTTTAATGCGAAATTACGGCATGAACGAAACGCGAAATTACGCGTTGAAAATTACGCTTACGGTATTTTCAATTACGATTTTAATGGCAATTACGCTACTGTAATTTCGCATCGTAATCGCAAATTTCGCATGCGTAATTTTAGTAATGCGAAATTACGAAAGTTTTAGCTCAACTCTAGGTGGAGATGATAATGGGAGATAGGCAGGGTTGGTTACATACTCCAGCTCCACCCTCTGTCATGACAGGTAGAAAAAAATATGAAATACCTGATTTCATCGTATCGCAGCGTCAGTTGATCAGAACCCGCAGAGAATGATACATGCGTCTTCCTGGCATTCTCTTTACTCTGCTTTACTCGGAGCCCAAACACATATACTGTATACTATAATATTTTATTTCAGAGAAAAACAGATTTTCGTGGCAGAAGATGCTAGACAAACGCTTTGCGGTTTATACACCCCCAGATCAGATCTAGTGCACTTCTGATAATTTTGACATGTCTGGTATCTATGGAAAGCTGATTATTTGAGTAAAATGACTATTCTTTTATTACACGGTGAGTTGTAAGTCATTTCCTCTATCCCCTATCATTCCCCCCCCCCCCCCCCAGGACTTTCCTAATCGCTATCCTTTGATGTAGACCCAAACAATGTGAAAGGAGTCTGCATCGGGAGAACTTTAAGGAATTTATGGCCTCTATCTGCAGCATAAGAATAAACACATCACATCTAAAAAGAGCCTGGACCAGGGGCGTTCCTAGGGTCCTTAGAGACCGGGGGCACCTGTGGGCACTAGGTGGGGGGTATATGGCAAAAAAATGGGTGTGATCATGCAGTGAGTGGGCGTGGCCATAAGTGGGGCCAAATGTACATGAACTTAGCAGCGATGTAAGCTACAGATAATTGAAACTGCCCATTGAAATATATAGGATGGAGCCCCCTGTCCTTTATTTAGATAATTTACAATCAGTATAGGCATAGATCAAAGTTGTATACGCACATACAATTTTGATTGGTCAATTACTGACCAATTTTACCACCCCCATGCAGTAAGTGGGCCAACAGATAATGAATTTGATGAACAGAGCTAAAATTGGCTAATCAAAATTGTATGTGTGTACCAGGCTTTATCAGCGTACAATACAGCTGGTTTACAATCAGTAAAGGCGCAGAGTAACACCTTATACTGTACACACTGGAGGTAGATCAGCAAACAGTGCAGGCACTAGAGAACAGCTTATACTGTACATACTGTAGGCAGCAGAGATCAGCACACTGCAGCTAGTTTACTATCGGTACAGGCACAGAGTAACAGCTTATACTGTAGGCAGCAAAGATCAGCACACTGCAGCTAGTTTACTATCAGTACAGGCACAAAGTAACAGCGTTTACTGTACATACTGGGGGTAGCAGAGATCAGCACACACTGCATCTAGTTTATTATAAGTACAGACATAAAGTAACAGCTTTTACTGTACATGCTGGAGGTAGTATAGATCAGCACACACTGCAGCTAGTTTAGTATCAGTGCAGGCACAGAAAACAGCTTATACTGTCTACTGCTGGCTGCAGGCTGGCTGGCTGTGTGTCGCTATCTGGCTCTGGCTGCAGTGCTGCACTCTCTCGTCTCCCCCTCCCCCAACAAACCCCCACCACTTGCAATTGCTGGGTGCCACTTACTGTGTGAATGATGACTGTGCTCTTGGCTGCAGGCTGCCTGGTGGGTGGTCTCTGGCTGCAGGCAGTGGCACCTTGCTTCCTTCCTTCCTTCCTTGTCCATGCCCAGTCACAGTGTCCACGAGGTGGTCTGTGGCATCTGGCAGCGGCAGGCCAGGGAGAGGGGGTGTACTGACTGACTAAGTCAGTCACTCTGGCAGGCAGTGGCACAGTCACCAGTCCAAACCTGGCTGAGAGAGGCACTGTGGGGGGTGCAGGTCGAGCGGTGGTGAGGTGGCGAGGCCTGAGGCCAGACAGTGGTGGAGGCGTGGATCAGTCTGTGGCTGGTGTGCCTGATGGTCTGGCAGCGGGCGGATGTTTTGCTGGGTGCGGACTGCGCCGCCAATATGACGCCATGTGCTGCCTGGCCTGGGTCACATGCCGTGCAGGGGGCGGAGCTACTCACGCTCCATGGCTCCAGCCCCCTGCCTTTCAATACAACTCCAAGTCCCTTGCCAGGTGCTCCTCCGCTATTGATTGGAGCAGGTGGCGACAGGGGGGCGGATTAAGGCAGCGGATGCTGTCACTTTTTCAGTGTGATGTCGGGAGCCAGAAATTGATGCGGCCGCTGTATCGAGCGAACAGCGGCCGCGTTTGCTGAAAACTTGTGCCCATACATTTGGGCACTTGTGTTGGGCACCCTGTCATAGATCAGGGGCACCCTAAGGCCAGGTTCGTGGCATGGGCCACGATCGAATAGCGCTAGCGATGCCTCTGGCCTGGACTATGAATATTCTGAATCATGCTTTGTGTGCTCGATTCTGTGCGATTGCGCAGTTGTTGTAGGCACATTTGTGATACACAGTGCCTTGCAGCAAGGTGAATAGGATATACGCACCTGATAGCCTGGTGTTTTTGTCTTCAGGAAAGGTAAGAGATTTCCACTAATTATTTTAACTATTAGAAGTTTATATATATTTTTACACTTGGGCAACTCCATTTTTACAAGAAGCTTAAACTTGTATTAGATATATTGCAGTGCATTTGTCATGCCTTGTCCTCATTTTTTTTAGGTACAATTGAAAGGCATTATTTTTAACTCTGCATTTATTTTTACCTACAAAATGTTGCCAGATGACAATGACATGGAACAGTTAGGCCAACCGGGATTACAGGGTTATTTAACCAGGACAGACTGCCAAAGGTCTTTTCTAAGTAGATAGTTAGGAAACTGGGTGGTGTATTATTAGAATGGATTAAACTGTTTTTTTTTCTAACATTGCCCAGATCATGTCAGGAAGTTCTAAGGCAATAATGTATTTATGGACCAGGCTGGGAAGATATTTGTAAAGTTCCAGATGCAGATACACATACAGTATATTGTCTAATACCTAGATAAGAACAGTATCCTAATGTTACCTTTGTAGTTTAAAGCAGAGTTCTACAGATAAAATTGTATTAAAAAGTTTCTTGTGGGACTTGTAGCAGCATAGTTACTATGCTATTACAGATCTGTTTGGGCTGCAGCTTGGTTCTGCACCAATGTGGGACATGTTGAAAAAGACCAAAAGACGTGTCTTGCTGAAAAGGGCGCCTGCTAAAATAGCAGAAGCTGGGGCTGGCCCATATTCTAGTGGGCATCCTGTTCAACAGGATGTCGGTGGCTAAGATAGGGTAAGTATGGGGGGTGGGGAAGGGGTTAGGTTAGGTCCCCACTAGAGAGGGCCCGAACCTCCGATTTTAGGTTCGCGAACCTCCGCAAACGTTCGCGAACTTGCGAACGTTCGCGAACCGCAATAGACTTTAATGGGGAGGCGAACTTTGAAAACTAGAAACGTTTATGCTGGCCACAAAAGTGATGTAAAAGATGTTTCAAGGGGTCTAACAACTGAGTTTTTGCATGGATGAGTGGGATAGACGCCACAAGTCCCAGGGAAAAATCTGGATTTGACGCAAAGCTGCGTTTTAAGGGCAGAAATCACATTGCACCACAACAGCTGTTTGTGTTGTGACGGCCGTGCTGGACTGGTGCGCACCATGGCGAGAGTGCAGGCCGTGGCGGTTTTCAAGCCCATATGATCGCCAGGCTGAGGTAGCTCAATTACAGAACAACAGTCACTGTCCAGCTGATCAAATTTGGTCTGTCCACAATAATGCAACAACCTTATTATCTTTGGTGTGCCACCCCCTGAGACACTCATGTAGCTGGTGGTCATTGCTTCATTGTGATATGCAAGCCCCTTCACCATGGCAAGGTAACAATCACGAAGGGGAATTGACACATGTACATGCCTTTTGTTTTGTTGTTGCAGCTGCAGTGCAGCCAGAAAAATTTAGGCTGGCATGTACACACACCAGAAAAACTATTATAGCGGCCGCTGCTAGCAGCGGCCTTAAAAATTCAGGAATCCACCTGGAGTCCTGGACCCTGTTGGTGGTGGCAGAGTAGGCAGTCAAGCGGCCTGCAGGCAGAGATGCTGTGTGGGGAGCGACTTAGTCTTGGGGCAGGTAGCCAGTCACACAGCGTGCAGGCAGAGATGCTGTGTGTGGGGACTGACTTAGTCTTCGGGCGGGCAGTAGCCCTCCAGGATTCATGCCTCATTCATTTTGATAAAGGTGAGGTACTGAACACTTTTGTGACTTAGGCGACTTCTCAGTGACAATGCCTCCAGCTGTGCTGAAGGTCCTTTCTGAAAGGACACTTGAGGCAGGGCAAGACAGAAGTTGGATGGCAAATTATGACAGCTCTGGCCACAGGTCAAGCCTGCGCACCCAGTAGTCCATCGTTGCTCATAATGTCGATGGTTCTTTCTCTACCATTGTTAAAGAAAGCGTACAGCCGGGGAGTCAGGGTTCGATTCCGGTCCGGAGTTGGAGCCTGAGAAACGGTTACCACCACACATCCAAGGAAGGCAGCAGGCATGGCATGCAAGTCCCGAGGTAGTGACAAAAAATAACAATACAGGAGGACTTTTGAGGCCCTGTTGTATATGAGACGAATCAATTTTAAATCCTTTAATGAGAATCTGTTATGGAGGGCAAGTCTGCCATCCATTCAAGTGAAAGGTATGCACTGACTGCCAAGTATAATACAATGTGCAGTCACAGATGCAGTGAAAGGTATGCAGTGGCTGGTATTACAATACAATGTGCAGCTGTCACACAGGTACAGTTAACAGGTATGCTCGGAGTGATATATTACACAGCGTGCGGTCACACAGGTACTGTGAACAATTATGCAATGACTGGTATTACAAATGTGCACCTGTCACACACACACACACACACAGGTACCGGACAGGCACAGTGACATTGCGAGCGCTCACGTAAGTAGTGGGTGCACTGTGAATAACAGGTAGGTATATGCAGTGATGGGTATTATAATGTGCACCTGTCACACACAGACAGGTACCAGACAGGCACAGTGACACTGCGTGCGCTCACATGGGTAGTTGGGTGCACTGTGAACAACAGGTAGCTATGTGCAGTGATGGGTATTATAATGTGCACCTGTCACACACAGACAGGTACCGGACAGGCTCAGTGACACTGCGTGCACTCATGTAGGTAGGTGAGTGCACTGAAGTGAACAACAGGTAGCTATATGCAGTGATGGGTATTACGATGTGCACCTGTCACACACAGACAGGTACTGGACAGGCAAAGTGACACTGCGTGCGCTCACGTAGTTAGGTGGGTGCACTGTGAACAACAGGTATGTAGTGATGGGTATTACAAATCTGCACCTGGCACAGTAGTCATTACCACCAAGGGGCCAAAGGCCAGCTGCGACTGACTGACAGGGCTGTATATAATGCAAGTGGGCCACACAAAAAGAACAAAAAAATTAGATCACAAAAACAAGATTAGCTCTCAAAAGAGCTGTTGAGGGGTGCTTTTTTAGCAATAAGAATCAGCAGGGAGCAAGCTAACAAGCCTACAAGAGCCTAACTAAGCTTTCCCTATGAGAGTCAGCAGCAGCTCTCCCTTCTCTAATTAATGCAGGCACACGAGTGAGTGAAAAGCCTGACGCTGCCTGCCTTTTCTAAGGGGGGGGGGGGGAGCTCCAGGAGGGAGTGTAGCCTGATTGGCTACAATGTGCCTGCTGACTGTGATGTAGAGGGTTAAAGTTGACCCTAATGATGCACTATGGGGGCGAATCGAAGTTCCGGAAAAGTTTGTGGTTCTCCGCAAACGCGAACAACGAAAGTTCGCTGGGTACCGTTCACCGGCGAACTGTTCGGGCCATCTCTAGTCCCCACCTGGTGGGGTTAATGAGGTGCTCACCAGAGGAAAAGTTAAGGTTAGGTACCTACTAGGGGGGCTAAAAGTCAGTAGTAGAATGTTTTTTTGGACCCTGTATATAACCACAGAAATGATCCAGTCAAAGATATGTGGTATCAGTTTATTCAGAAAGTGTAGCTAAATCATTTTTTAGGTGAAGCTACAATAATCAATTCTATGTCTGAAAATAATTGAAAAACTAACATAGCTGTGGCTCTATAGTGTGCTAGTTAAAGAGACTCTGTAACAAATTTTTCAGCCTTAGTTCTTCTATCCTATAAGTTCCTATGCCTGTTCTAATTTGCTCTGGCTTACTGCAGCCTTTCCTAATTGCACTGTCTCTGTAATAAATCTTATCTCCTTTCCTCTGTCGTGTCTGTCGGGCTAAGTCTTGAATGTGTGGAATGTGCAGGGCTGCTTGTGATTGGATAGAAGTGATACACACCCTCTGCAGGCCCCCTGCACACTCTGTATGACTCACACACTCTGTTTATGTGAGCCTATCACAAGCTGGTTAGTTTGTTTTTAAACACTGCCTAAAACTGTTAATTACAAGCCAGGATTGCAGCAGAGAGTGGCAGAAACAGCACAGAGGGGCACAGGAGAAAATAAGGAATAGAATGGTATGCTTTTTAGTGTAAGAATATTAGAGTACAGATTCTCTTTCAGGCCTGGAACCCACTGAAATCAGCAAACGCAAAACGCAACCGCTAGCGTTTTGTCTGAGCAGTTTGCAAGCAGATTCATGCGCGTTTTTGGTCGTGTTTTGCAACATTGCATTTTTTTGCTTAGCGGTTGTGTAGCGTTTGCGTTTTGCGTTTTTATCCTGATTGGTCCTGTGAATTATTTTTAATTTTGTTACAGTGTGCTGAACCGCAAAACGCTAGCAAAACCGCTCAGTTTAGGTTTTGCTGAGCGTTTCTGCTAGCGTTTCAATACTTTACATTGAAGCGCTAACGCTCCCAAAATGCTGCAGGTCCTGCGTTTGCGTTTCTGGGAAACGCAAACGCTCCTGTGGAAGTTGCCCCATCCATTAACATCAGCTGAGCGTTTTGGCAAACTGCCAGCGTATCGCAGTGCTGCCAAAACGCTGCCAAAAGTGCTCCTGTGGGTTCCAGCCCTAAGGGTACTTTCTCTGCCATATGGGACTAGGATTCACATCCTGGCTGAGGCCAGTACCTATTCAGTAAGGAGTCATTGGGCAGGACTCCCTAAAACTGCAGAGTTTTCTATTGAGTGCACCCTTAATAGCTGCATCTATTCAAATGTTGTTATTATTACATCTCAGGAGAAAATGTATTTTTTTTTATTTTGTAATATACTCAGACTGAAATCAATGCAGCAAAAATATTCAATGCAGTCTTGGTTGGGTAGCTTAGAGGGTCTAGTTTACTGAATGGCTTCATTTTGGTAGGATTTCTACCCTTTCCATAGCTCACACTTCAGCAAAAGTGCCACTCGCTGCAAAGAAAGAAGCAAAAATTACACTTTTTTCATTGTACCTAAAATGCATGTTATAAGTAAATAATCTCCATGTTTTTGACATTTCTGCCCGTAAAACATCTGGAAGAACACATTTCAAAAAGGTTTTATGTTGGAATTCAAGATATTTACATATTTTGGGTGAAACATTTCAGATAATATATATTTTATACAAACTTGTGGGATATGTTCTCTCTTAAAAAACCAAACTCTATTTGTCCTAAAAAATATCAATTTTGTTTGAATACACTCATTGTAACTGAGCGAGAAGATATTTAAACTGAAACAACCCTCCCCCCCCCCCCCCCCACAACATTTCGTAATTAAAAAAGCAAAATGACCTAAAATGAACTCAATATCTCCCTGTCTTAAAGGATATAGGCGGAAACTAGCCACATAAATTATGAGTATCTTCCAGTGGTAATTACACAGCAATTTCTAAAGCAGGTTAGAGATGCTATACAGATAAATATGACCACCAGCTGAAAAAAGCAAAGAAATAAAAAACTGAAACACAAAAAGAAAAAATGATACATCACTATGCTTATAAATCTTTATAATTAAATGTCATTTTGTTGTTGGTGTATTTTTTTAATTATTATTATTGTTTTTGATGCCCAAGAAAAGTTTATCTTTTTAACAGATTTTGTACACTGTGCTTTTCAGTCAACACTTTAGCCTTGCTGCTTAGCCTTCAGGACCGGATTTGTACTTTTTACCGCTCAAGGCCAACTCTCACTAGCCGCCCCCTGAACCCCCTACAACACCCCACCCCCCACCAGTCACTAACCTCTCCATACTCTGCCCTAGGCAGCAGTGAATCACTGATTCTTTATCTTCTCCTTCATCAGCTGCCATGTGTCACTTTCCTGCAAGTGTCTCTTATCATATGACACACTGGCAGTGAATCTTGAGCGTGAGACAAACACACTGGTCACACGGAAGATGAAGATTCATGGCTGTAGGTGAGCCTGGAAAGCAGACTCACTGCTGCTCAGCTCACTTGTTAATTAAAGGGGCACTGTGGCGAAAAAATGTAAAAAGTAAAATATGTGCAAACATAGACAAATAGGAAGTAACTTTTTGAGCCAAAAATTACATTTCTCCTATGTTGCTGTCATTTACAGTAGGTAGTGAAATCTCTTCATAGGGGAATCTCAGCAAGGCTTTTATTCTATATATATTCCTTAAAGAAAACCTGAACTGAAAATTAAAAGTCAAAATAAGCATACACAAGTCATGCTTACCTTCCATGTAGTCTACTCCTCAGTGTCTTTCTCCTCTCCCGCGTCCTGTTTGTTCACTGTGATCAAGGGAATTTTCCATCCTCCATTTTGAAAATGGCCATTACCCCATAACCGCTTTCTGGTCAGCACACAGTTAAACTGTAACATCATCCAATTGAGCCATAGGGAAACATGGACATTACCTGGTACATCAGTTTTCCTCTCAGCTATAACTGACAGCAACTGATATTTTACTGACAGCAACTGATATATTTCAGATCTGACAAAATATTGTCAGAACTGGAAGGCATTATAGTCATAAGAAAATGGTGAGCTTCTGAGAGGAACTGATGGCAAGGTAACTCTGTAATGTTCATTTGAAGTTACCTCATGTGTTTATTTTAAATATTTTTACTCAGTACAGGTTCTCTTTAACCTCCTTAGCAGTAACCCCGTGCTACACACGGGGTAGCCGCCGCGGAGGATCACATGGCCCCAGGACTTAAAAAAACCAAAAAAACTGATGCAATACGCTTTAGCTAGCGGTTCGCTAGCTAAGCGTATGCACAAAGTTGCTCCGGTCCCCCGCGATCGCCCGCAGTTACTTCCAGGATACGTACCCCCCAGCGTTCCCATGCCGGCGCAGCCGCCCAATCGGCTCCAGGCATCGCGATGGCGGCGATCAGGATTGCGGCTGACGTCATGACGTCGATGACATCATGTCGTCAGCTCCGATCGTCACCATAGCAACGCCGGAAGCCGATCGGGAAACTGCGCTCTTCGTGTGATCGTGGCGAGGTACGTATAGCCGGCGGCGATCGGCGGGCATGGGGGGGACCGGAGCAACCTAATACATACGCGTAGCTAGCGAAATGCTAGCTAAAGCGGCTAAAAAAAATAAATTTGGGGTCAAAAAACCTCCCGGCGGACGCAGACTCAGAAACTGCGTACCGCCAAGGGGGTTAAAAAGGATTTAAACAATGATGCTGCTCAGCTTCCTTGCTCGCTATACAGTTTTTGGCAGTTGGACAGAGGAACTGCCATTCACTAAGTGCTTTTGAAAATAAATCCCTGAGAATCCCCCATGAAGATGGACTAGTCCAAAACAGACAAAGTCAGATTTCTACTGCCTACTGTAAGTGACAGCAACATAGAAGAAAAGTGATTTATGGCTCATTTTACCCTGAAAAAAAACGTACTTCTTATTTGTATATGTTTGCACATATTTTAAATTTTACATTTTTTTTGCCATAGTGCCCCTTTAACTTCTCTGGTGTTCAATAAAAGATCACAATTCAAACTACACACACCTACCACAACACACACACACACACGCACGCACGCACGCACGCACGCACGCACGCACACACACACACACACACACACACACTTCACACACACACCCTAGATATTTCATCATGCAGTGACTCAAAGGGGGCATGGTCCTGGATACTTATTGTCAGAATATTTAAGTTTGCCAGCTCACTCCCTTCCCCCTGATTGGCAATACGTATTCACCACTGACTCCCTCCTCACCACATGTCTGAGGTACCTTTCCCTCCCTCCCACTAAAGTCAAACATGAGTCCGACTCCCTCCTTAGTCACTCAACCCATTGGCTAACATCCCCCTCCTCCCCTGTTGCATCATCGAGGTGTTACACCTCCTTGTCCTTATGTCGGTGCCTGCCAGGGGAACTTCGCCTCAATTACAATACATATTTAAACATAAGAACTATGCATACAACAATGCACACTACAACCTGTACGTAAAAACAATCCAACTTAAATGAACTAAAAGACTTCCCTATCCTTTTCTCCACCTTAAAGGGACACTATCGATTAACATATCTTTTTTTTTCAATTGAGATAGGAAATGTTTGAGAAGTGCTGCAAAGTACTGGTGTATACATTTTACTGCTTATCTATTTGATTACTGTTATCTAATTCCTTTCACATTTTTCTGAAGGCAGTCTGCTAAAATTCTGACGGCAGACTCAGCCATGAGGGAAGGGGGGAAATTCCCTCACAGTCTATCTGTTAACTGTGTGTGCAGAGAGCTCAGTCAGAGACAGGCAGAGCTTTCTCTCTCAGAGAGCAGAGGAAATGTATCTTATGTGCAACAAAAACATTTGTAATACTGTAGTGTGGAACCTGATACCTGTTTTCAAATAATCTGCTTCAATATTACACTGTTCTTAGCATGTCAGACTGCAGAGATTCATACCTCTGGAAATGAGACATTCCAAACATAGCTAAAATCAACACACAATGAATTAAAGCTCTTGCCTCTGATATTTAACATGAATAGTAGGACAATGTTAACACAGCTACTTAGACATTATTTGTACATTGTCATTTTAGAACACTTGGCCATTAATAGTATTCCTTTAACCCTTGTCTGTTCCAAAGACATATTTTGAGGGGCTCTGTTCTTTGTTACCTCTGTGTCGCATCCAACATCATGTGGTTTGGGTCAAAGGAGAACCCCAGTTCTCAGAATAATTGTCCTATGCTATATCAAGGGGGAACTCTATTTCTTGTTACTCGCATTAGAGAACCCTATTTGTGGATAAATATTTTCAGAGGCAAAAATTAAAGGAGGCCTCTAGACACAGTTTTAATAAGTTGGTTCTATAATTATTTATGGATGCTTCAAGTTTACTGACTAGTCTACCTGTGCATTCCTTGGCCAATTCTCCTATACTCCGATACGGAACTATGAGGAATGAATGCCATGCACAAAGATCTTTTACTGGACACATACATGTACAGGTAGCCCCTGAATTATGAAGGTCCAGCATATGAACGACCTGCTGAAACAAAAAAGCCTAAGACACAGCTTCAAACTACCCCATGTTTCTGCACACGTCCTGCAGAGCTCCTCCAAAGCAAAAGTACTGCATTTGTCACCTCCCAGCTGAGTCCAATGCTGTATGTCCTCTGTCCACCTCCTGCTTGTTCTGGTACCACTTCCTGTATGTCACGTGACTTGTATAAGACCACCACTAGAGAGAGCAGGAAGCGGCAGATAGAGACACAGCGCTGGACTCCATCTGGAAGGTGAGATCAGCACTGCTTCTAGAAAGGAATCTCTGCAAGGCTGGGGGAGCACAAGAGGGGGAAGAGGTGGCACTGAAGACACTAAGAAGGCACAGGGACAGAGAGGCATAGAGGACAGAAAGGTGGCAAAGCGGATCAGCAAGGTGGCACAGCGGTACAGCAAGGTGGAACAGTGGGACAACAGGGTGGCACAGAGGGACAGCAACATGGCACAGGGGGACACAAGGCGGCAAACAGAGGGACACAAAGTGGCACACAGGGGGGCAGAGGTGGCACAGGGGATAAAGGTGGAACAGTGTTCTGACTTAAGAATGGATTCAAGTTAAGAACGAGCCTTCAGTCCCTTTCTCGTTTGTTAACTGGACACTAACTGGAGCTAATGTGACCGACCTGGATTGCAAAGCATCTATTACTGGTTTATAACACCTTCCTGCATTGTCTTTTCTTTAGTCTTGGGCTGGGCTGGGAGTGAGTTTTGCTACTGTAATTCCTACATCACATCTGCTGAATCTGGCTGCATTTCATCTCATGCTGCTTACCATCATTGCTTTTCACTACTAACAGGGACATAATTTGAGATTATGCTTCATTATTCTAACACTTTATGCCAGCAACTGTTGTTTAACATTTCCTCTATGTCACCATCAGAGCTCTGCAAGGTTTGAACGGTATGTGGATGACCTTCTCCGTGCTTTACTAGGTGGCAGACACTGCAGTGTGTACAGCAAAATGTAAGAAAAAGATGTTACTCCGCAGCCTGCATTGGATGCTTGTATTGTATCGCGGAATAGAAACACTACATGTTACGGACTCACAGGTCCTTCATCGTGCACCTGATAAAGGACCTGTGAGTCTGTAACATGTAGTGCTTATGTTCCACAATACAGACATATTAGGTCGAGGCCTGACACTGGCACCAGCATAATCCCAGGCACTGTGTACCTGGGTCGCTGTCTCCGTGGAACTCCACATGGTATTTACTGCAATGTGCACATCTTATCACAAAGTGTCAGGTTATTACACTGTAGATTTGCAATTCTATTGCTTGAGTTTTGTTTTTGAATTGTGTTATTAAAAGTTGTTTTAAATTTCCAGCACTACTTCCACTATTCAGTTCATCAGTGTTGAGAGCAATTCTTTCCCATTTGCCTTTCCTGTCATTTTCCCTCCCCCTTTTTCCTTTTACTTTTCTATTTCCTTCCCCCACACCTATTTTTTCTTTTTTAGTTTACTTTTAATATTGCAGCTCTAGATTTGGAAACCCCACTTCTGTCCAATATGTTTTTTTTTTCTTTTGAACTAGTGACCCCAAAGTTGCTTTGTGTGACTCATTCCAACAAGTTCTAAAAATGATAAGTGTTTGGTTTTCAGCCTAACCAAGTGGAAAACCTCAGTGTCCTCTTTCTGAGACAAGAAATACACTTTAAAGTAAACTCAGGTGACAGAATATGGGTTGAAAAACTTCATAATTAAAGGCTATCAACAGAGAAGCCTGCATGTCTAAATAAAAAGGGGAAAAGGGATAACTGGTGATATTTTTATGACACTAACAATCACAACTAGTCAGTAATCCAATGAACAACAAGGATACAAATACTCAATATTGGCTTAAAAAATACACAACTTTCACAAAAAAGAATACATTCTTATACGTGTAAAATTATATTTTATTTAATTGAACATCATGTAGGATTTTGATATTAATACAAGTTATCAATTTTATATTTTCAGAATGGATTTCTTTTTTAATTGACTGCGTATTCAGGATTATAGACATTTCATTATAAGACAATGGGCCTCACCCAATTCACCTTTTCTCCTAAGGTTTCTCCTAGGAGATAATTTTTCATCTTCTATTTAAAGAGACTCTGTAACAACAAAAACCTCCCCTGGGGGGTACTCACCTCGGGTGGGGGAAGCCTCCGGATCCTAATGAGGCTTCCCACGCCGTCCTCTGTCCCACGGGGGTCTCGCTGCAGCCCTCCGAACAGCCGGCGACAGAGTCGACTGTAGCTTCAATATTTACCTTTGCTGGCTCCAGCGGGGGCGCTGTGGCGGCTTTCGGCACGGAAATAGACGGAAATACCCGATCTCAGTCGGGTCCGCTCTACTGCGCAGGCCCCGGAAACTTGCGCCTGCGCAGTAGAGCAGACCCGACGGCGATCGGGTATTTCCGCCTACTTCGGAGCCGACAGCCGTCAGAGCGCCTGCGCAGGAGCCAGGAAGGTAAATATTACGTCACCGCTGCACGGAGGGCTGCAGCGAGACCCCTGACGGACGGAGGACGGTGTGGGAAGCCTCATTAGGATCCGGAGGCTTCCCCCACCCGAGGTGAGTACCCCCCAGGGGACGTTTTGTCGTTACAGTTCCTCTTTAAAATACGTTTTCAGCACCCTGCAATTGAAAAAGTACCTGCAAGGTGAAAAGGTACTTTCATAATTATGCTATTTTCTTGCTTCCTGGTGGCTTACGGGGCATTTTATTGATAAGATGTGAAAATATTAGCTAGGAGAAAACTTGGAGAATAGGTGAATTGAATGAAGCCAAATGTATACTGAGTCATGCTTCCAAAGTGGGACATTCTTCTCACACTCAACAACAATAATTTGCTTTGGAACTATCGATTGGTCACTTTAATGCTCTGCACAGGAAATAGAGAGGTGTGGCGTCAGTGGAGAGAATATGTGCACCTTCCCATCCTAATGATAGCATCACTGGGATGTGATGGATAGCAGTTAAATTAAATTGCCTAGGGGTTCTGCTCCATAGCCTCTCTATGGGCATCCGTATTGCACATGTCAATACCACGGCTCAAAGTACAGTGCCCGGTTGCTATTGCATGCTGGGAGATGTGGTGTTCCCGGAAGCTGGTGCAGTCTGGGAAATATGGCATTCCTGGTACCTTTTGCATGCTGGGAGATGTAATGACTACATCTCTTGGTATGCACAGAAGCCATGACTGCTTCATCTCTCAGCATGCACCAGCAGCCAGGAACGCCACATCTCCCAGCATGCTCCAGTGACCGGCAATGCCACATTCCCGGGAAGCACCAGTGCCTGGAAATGCCGTATCTCCTGGCATGCACCAGTGACTGAGGATGCACTGGACTCATGGGCACTTTGAACCGTGGCCTTGACCGGTGCAGTATGGATGCTCTTGTGGAGAATGAGGGGGCTATGGAGCAGCCCCTTCCCCCCAGTGTTCCATGCAACCACCATATTCCTTATCCCATGCCTATCTAACCATCAGCTGTCCCTTGAAATGTTCCCAGCCCCCATATTCCCCATCCCATGCCTGGTCCCATTGTGTTTCACAGTAATGTGCCCTGCCCTGACACTGTATTCCTCATGCTAGCGCACATCAGTTATGAACCTAAATCTTTTTTAAAACAAGGTGCTCAAGGGGCTTGGAGAAGGTGAGCTGGGTTGTCACATGCAGTGGGTCACCACAGTGGGCGAGCTGCAGGTTGAGAAGAAGCAGCAGATGGGAGGCTCCCAGGGAAGGACAGTCACTCACTGTATACAGCAGACAGTGCACATGCTGTTTAGAGTTTCCGAATGGACTCAATAACCTCCTCCATGCCCCATTCAGCTGCAGCAGCCAAGCTCCCCAAATCATGATGACAGCCCAAAGCCAGAGAGGGGTGTGGTGGTGTGGTGGTGGCAATTAGATCTGGAATAACGGTCAGTGTGGGGAGGGGGGGGGGGGTGGGAGGATGGGCCTGAGGGCTGTGATTGGGTCCTCCTGTTGTTCTGTTGCAAGAAAGAGAGGGAGACAGGAGGAAGAGGATGTAATCCAGCCCCGCGATCGTCAGGCAGGAGAAAAATGCCAAGCGGCCCACGGGCCATAGTTTGCCCACCAATGTTCTAGACCATTGTTTCTCAAGCCTGCTCTCAAATCCCACTAACAGTGTTTTGTTGAAATGTAAGCATGTTGTTACTCATCATGCTAAGTAAGCCTTTTGTGTTCCTGTGAGTACCCAATATACATTGTTGCTGGTACTTTAAGACTATCTTGGGAACACTGTTTTCTCAATAACCTGGAACTGCAGTAAAGATATGAAGAATCCACTAAGAACCAACTGTTAAACTGGTAGATTTTTGGATAGCTACAAGGGATGCAAGCGTAATGAACATATTTACATGTACCTCCCATGGTATCCAGCAGCTTGGAATTTACTGTAGTTCTCTTCTAAAGCTGAAAATATATTGTCATTGCTTTGTCGTAGAGATAATACCAAACATTTGCACATGCTCAATCTTCTCTTCTTTAAAACATTTATTTGATCAAGAACATAAAAGACTTGTCACAGTTATTAGCAGAAGATGGTTTTTTGGAAAATCTATAGTCAACAAGTGCAAATTGATATTGATTAATCCCTGCCTCTATCAAATGTAACCATGGTTATTAAAGCCTGCTGACATTAGCCTAAATATGAAATGTTGCCATGTAGCCACACAGTAATTCAGCAGGAAATTATGTTTCTTTATTTACAGTCTGTATTTCTGTTTACAGATTGCAGCATGTTATTTCTCCAGGAACACCGAAAACACACTACGATGCAAGATGCTTAAAGAGTAACTGTCAGGCTGCAAAAGCTAATTTAAACCTCTATTCTCCTGTGTTAAAGAGTTTAGAAGGAAGCCAAAAAGGCAATACTGAAGTTAAAAATCTCTCTTACTTTTGATGTGTGCTGAACAGCAAGGCTGTTATTCCCAAGCTCTTAAAAGTACGAGAGGCCGCATAACCTACTGCAAAGCATTCTGGGGCTGCTTCTTCCCACCTTAGGTCCTCCCCTTTGGCTGCTAGTGAGAAGTTACAGGCTAAAGTTACAGCAGCTTGTAACTCAGCCGAGCTCACAGCACTGAAAAATCACGGCATATGTTCCGTTAGAGTATACTGCATGAGTCCGCTATTGTTCCTAGCCACATGGCTAATTAATATTCACTGCACAGTAGTGTTGTCCATTAGGACCTTTTTTGTGAGTCGAATCATCAGGAAGCAGGGAGGACATGACGACACAATTGGCTTCATAGGAGACAGACAAACATGGAACTTGCCATGAGCTGTCAGGAGCATCATTTTCTGCAAATACTATATAAAAATTCTGTGAAATCCAAAGGTGGACAGTGAAATGCATATGTAATGTAAGTACAGCCAGTATTTAGCTACTGATATATGTGTTTATTTTCTCTGAGACCCTATACCTAACAGCTCCTCTTTAACCCAAACCTGTTGAATAAAGAATCAGATAGGATCAGATAAAAGAATCAGATAAACAAGAAACAAAACACAGCGTTATTTTTTATTTGTTTGTTTGTTTTTTACAAGATGCCTAAGTGAAAGGATCACTTTTGTAAAGCCTTTTTTTCAGTAGTGTTCCCAAATCATACATTCTGTACCAGGCTTTCTTAACCATGGTTCCTTGGAATCCAAGGGTTCCTTGAGGACATTGAGGGCAGTGAATCCCTGGCATTTTCCCTCTGCTGAGACTGGTCTTGCTTGGCGGGGTGAAAAAGTACCTCCTTGTGTCCTCTACAGAAAGAATTTCTAAATTGGGGGGCGGTATAATAAGGAGCACAAAAAACAGTATGATATATTGAGGCAGTAAAATAAAGAGCTATTATAAAGAAGAACTGTAACTGTGGGAACTATAATAAGAAACACCAACACAGGTTCAACACAGGTTACTGCAATAGTAAGAACTATTGAGGAGGAATATGAAAAGGGGGCTAAACAAGGAGGCTGTTAAAGTTTTTAGCCACAACTTCTTTTCAAGACTGGGCCATCTGCAAAATAAATCGCCACACTTTGGATATACAGGGGTTCCCTGAGAGTCATAAATTATTTCAAGGGTTCCTCCAGGGTGAAAAGGTTAAGAAAGAAGAAAGAGAAAGGCTTAGGGGCAGGTTAAGATTCCTCCGGGATTGGGTAGGCAGCAGGCTGGATCCCCTTTGCGTCCATAAGAGTAGTCTCTTCCATAAGTAGTGGTAAGTAGTGTCCATATAACTCTTAGGCCCATATGCAATTCACTTTTTCACCTGAGTTTTCTCCTAGGTGATATTTGTAACTTCTCAATAAAATGCCTTTTAAGCCACCAGAAAGCAAGAAAGTACTCAAAATAACTTTGATAGTATTATTTCACCTACTTTTTGGTACTTTTTTAGTTGAAAAGTGATGAAAAGTTATTTTAAATCGAAGATGAAAAATTATCTCCTAGGAGAAAAGTCAGGTGAAAAAGTGAATTGCATATGGGCCTTAGTGTCCCCATTTGCATTAGAACACCATATTGTCCATTCTAATGCCACTGTGTTTCGCTGAATTCAAACACCATCTAACTAGTATACAGTATATGTACAACCAATGTAATAGACCTCAGACTTAATCTTTTACCAGATTTAAAAATGTTTGCTAAGTCTTCAGGATGCATCTCAGCAGGTATAAACAACTCTCTACCGTATCTAGATGCTCTTAATGATCCTAAGCTGTAATTATTCATAAAATTGAAGTAATATATTCATCTACTGATTTACTTTTATACATTTAAGCTTTTAAGGGTCGAATCAGCCTGACCTTCTGCTAAATATTATGCATATAACCTTTAACGACTCAGCAAGTTTTTGTGATCCTTTTTAAAGATCAAGATATTGAAATGTCCTACAAAGCGACAGAATTCTGACATCTGAAAAACTGACTGAACCAAATGTAAGCTAAGCAGAGATGCGAAATAAAAGATATCTATCAATGTGCCCTGGATGAAACTACCATGCCTATTATTATTCAAAAATGTTTTCTTATATCCTGAAGATCAGATCATCAGTTTACCTCACACATGACCTCTATTTTCCTGTCTGACCTTGATTCTTGTTTGCCTAACCTTGAAATGGAGCAAATCAGATAATGGTCCCTTTAGGAATACCTCTTCTGTCAAAACAATTTTCTTTGTTCCTTATCTCCTGTGCTTGTGATAATTTGTTTACATTATTACAGGGGGAATAGGGCTAAGAAGAAAAATTGCCATCAGTCTAGTGCAGAAGGCGCTGAAAAAAAAATAAAGACTTCCAAGCAGAAGTTTTACTGATGTTCAGGGATGAGCAAGATCAGTTTCCAGAGAAGTGAAACTGTACTAGTATGTACGGGGGCACGAACCCTGGCAGAGAGGGTTAATGTACCATACGTATTTGGCAAGGAAATGAACAGCGCTATTTAAAAACAGATAAGTGCCTACCTGCAAGAGAGTGCAAACCCCACTTGTGGGATAAAATACACACCTAGCATACACATGACCTGTCTACCACTGGAGGATGTTGGTTTCCTGTAACAGCTTGCATGCAACTTGTTAAGTACTCATCCCTCCCACTGCGGAGAAGTCATCCTTGATGGGGGGGGACCTAACACTAACTAAATCCTAACCTATGCATATGCATAGCCTGGGTGCGCCACCAAGTAAAATTGAAAATTGAAAATTGCGCAAAAGGTGGATCAGCGCATCACAAGGCCACCTCCGAATGGCCTCGTTGCCTCTCCCTGCTGCGCTACTCACTGCTGCGCTGCTCACTGCTCTCCATCTTCTTGACACTTCCTGCTTCACATCTGAAAGTTCGGCTGTGAAGGCGGAAGTGTCAGGAAGAAGGAGCACGGTGAGAGGTGGCAATACGGGTAAGTTAACACTCTCTGCCATGGCTCGTGCCAGTGTACATGCCAGGACAGTTTCACTTCTCATAAAACTGACCTTCCTTATCACTACTGAGGGTAGCAATTATTTAGGCTTCCTTTTTTTTTCTTTAAATATATTGAGAATGTGCTTTTTGCATGTGGTGAGATGCAGATAACTTTTTAGGCTACTGGTAAGTTGTTAATATGATTAACAACTGTACTTTTCACTTCAATCTAGAACCATCTATGATTTTTTGGGGGAAATTGTTATAACATTCTGTAACGTTTGCGGGTTTCTATTTCCGAGGTCAGTGCACAAGATGCACGCTGACACAGCGGAAATCCTCCACAAACGTGTAATTTGGAGAACCCAGGTTAGGTGCAATGCACCAGCAGAGGGCAATTCCCACTGGCAGATGGAGCTGTGGAGTGCAGACGAGCACAGCCTCTGCACGGCCACAGATGCCAGATGGGAATTGTACAGATAAAGGCAAAGTAGGGCATGATAGCCCTCTAAGAGAAAGAGCACAGAGACAGGATGAATGTGTGTCAACCAATCTAGTCGCCACCCAGTGACGGTGAACACACATCAGCAGAAACAAAGCAAGAACGCAATCGCAAAGAATGGCGATTGCCAACAGACACCAGACTGAGAAGGACAGAGCACGAGAGTAGCAAAGGCACAGCAAACAACAATGAGAAGATAACGAAAATAACAAACGCTAGCTAAACGCGAACACCGCACTCATTCACAACAGCGAACGCGTTTACGGCGCGGTCTCCGCACGATAAGCGCAACAGAGACAAGCACGCCACCCTGACTAACGAAAGAACACAAATGAACAAATAACAGGAACGCTTGCTAAACAGCTGCCTTACCTCAGGCAACCACAAGCGTTTGCTCCAGACAGACAGACGAACGGAAAACAGGAATAGGTCAGATAAGATCCACCGCTCTTCCGCCAGAGTGAGTGCGATCCGGGTTCAGGGACAGGACAGGAAAGATCCACTGCTCTTTCCGCCAGAGCGAGTGTGAACCAAGTAGAGAAACATAGCTAGCAGGATCCACTGCTCTTTTCCACCAGAGCAAGTGTGAACCAAGTAGAGAAACATAGCTAGCAGGATCCACTGCTCTTTTCCACCAGAGCAAGTGTGATCCAAGTGCAGAAACAGAGCTAGCAGGATCCACTGCTCTTTTCCACCAGAGCAAGTGTGATCCGAGTACAGGAATAGGCTTAGCAAGATCCACTGCTCTTTCCGCCAGAGCGAATGCAATCCAGACAGACAAACAGATGGGGCTACCAGTAGCAACCGCTGCTCTGGTTAGCACTAATGAGGCAGAATACAGAAGGAGGCACTGCCTCTACCACTAGGGCAAGTGCGATCCAGACAGATGAACAGAAGGGGCTACCAGTAGCAACTGCTGCTCTGGTTAGCACCCCCAGACAAACAGAACGATTTCCTGTCGACCACCGCTGGCGACAGGACAGTTGCAGCAGAGAGGCAACACAGACAAAACAGATAAAGCAACCTGACTGCACTAGAGGAGCTGCCTAGTGCAGTCCCAAGAATTACTCTAAGATAAACTTTAGCAAACAAACAGGGCTGATACTCTAGGAGAGTTCATCAGACACAAACCATGAACTATGACCAGCAAAGGATTCTGGGAGAACATGGCTTTTATACTGCCAGCCTTCAAAGGAGGCAGCTAGGCAATTTGCATAACAAATGTATGCAAATTCCTCAGCAGCAGAGCAGGTCTGAAACTTGCAAAGAAAAGACAGGTCTCTTTTCCAGAGACCTGCAGCCCTCAGACTTAAGGAATGGCCAAACAGCTGTCTGTCTGTGCAGACAGCTGAGCGGATCATTACACATTCATATTTCACCTCTCTGCATCTGCAGGCAATAGTATCAGACTGGAAACATGTCTATCCCTTTGGTATAGACATCATTGCCAAATTCCCATCTTTCTGCAGAAGAGGCAGTACATTCTTAGTGTCCCTCATGAGACCTTCTCTAGCTTGTGGAGACCAGGCTGGAAATCCCACACAGATAAAAGGGGTAAGGAAAGACCTTCTTTTCTCCTCTCACACTTTCATAGCTCAGTTCATTATGCAAGCTGACACAGTTTTCCTAGTATTTCATATGAAGTCTCATAAAATTCAGGTTTTTATTTTAAAAATCTCTTTAACATCAATGCCCTAACTACAGCGCTGCATCCCCGCGGCTGCACACTATCTAAATCTACCCAAACGCCCCGGGACACATTGCGGGGAGCGCTTCCATGAAGAGGCAGAGCTTTTGGCTGCAGCTCTGCCTCTACACGTGTCCATCAGCGCGGATCGCCGCCTCCGCCCACCCCTCTTAATCTTCTTTCACTGAGAGGGGCGGGGAAGAGGCGGAGATACCCGTGGATTGACGCACATGGAGGCAGTAGAGATGTCGCGAACCTCCGATTTTCGGTTCGTGAACCTTCGCGGAAGGTTCGGTTCGCGGAAAAGTTCGCGAACCGCAATAGACTTCAATGGGGAGGCGAACTTTGAAAAATAGAAAAAATTATGCTGGCCACAAAAGTGATGGAAAAGATGTTTTAAGGGGTCTAACACCTGGAGGGGGGCATGGCGGAGTGGCATACATGCCCAAAGTCCCGGGGAAAAATCTGTAATTGACGCAAAGCAGCGTTTTAAGGGAAGAAATCACATTGAATGCTAAATTGCAGGCCTAACGTGCTTTCAAACATCTTGCATGGGTATACATCAATCAGGGAGTGTAATTAGAGTTCTGCTTCACACTGACACACCAAACTCACTGTGTAAAGCACCGCAAACAGCTGTTTGCGTAGTGACGACCGTGCTGGACTGGTGCGCACCGTGGCCACAGTGTAGGCCGTGGCGTTTTTCAAGCCCGTATGGTCGCCGGGCTGTGGTAGCTCAATGATAGAACAACAGTGACTGTCCAGCTGATCAAATTTGGTCTGACCACAATGAAGCAACAACCTTATTATCTTTTGTGTGCCACCCCCACCCGAGACACTCAAATAGCCGGCGGTCATTGCTTCATTGTGATACGCAAGCCCCTTCACCGCGGCAAGGTAACGATCACGAAGGGGGAAGGGCACATGTACATGCCTTTTGTTTTTTTGTTGCAGCCGCCCGCAGTGCAGCCAGAAAAATTAGGCAGGCATGTACACGCACCAGAAAAATTAGTTTAGGCCTTAAAAATTCAGGAATCCGCCTAGAGTCCTGGACCCTGTTGGTGGTGGCGGAGAAGGCAGGCTTCTTTATACATATGGGAGAAGGCAAGCGGCCGGCAGGCAGAGATGCTTTGTGTGGGGACTGACTTAGTCTTCGGTCATGCAGTAGCCCTCCGGGATCCATTCCTCATTCATTTTGTGAAAGGTCAGGTACTGAACACTGTCATGACTTAGGCGACTTCTCTTCTCAGTAACTATGCCTCCAGCTGCACTGAAGGTCCTTTCTGACAGGACACTTGCGGCAGGGCAAGAGAGAAGTTGTATGGCAAATTGGGACAGCTCTGGCCACAGGTCAAGCCTGCGCAACCAGTAGTCCAAGGGTTCATCGTCGCTTTTCGCAGTGTCTACATCCACACTCAAGGCCAGGTAGTCGGCTACCTGCCGGTGGAGGGTGAATCCGGAAGGACTGTAGCGAGGAGTTGGACTAAAGAATGTCCGCATGTCCGACATCACCCTGAGATCGCTGGAGCGTCCTGTCCTTGCCTGCGTGGACTTGGGAGGAGGAGGTTACTGCCAGTGGTACCTTGATTGCGTTGTGCAGTCACATCACCCTTAAACGCATTGTAAAGCATCATCAACAGCTTGTTCTGCAAGTGCTGCATCCTTTCCGCCTTGTGCTGAGTTGTTAACAGGTCCGCCACTTTGTGCCTGTACCGAGGGTCTAGTAGTGTGGCCACCCAGTACAGGTCATTCGACTTGAGTTTTTTGATATGGAGGTCCCTCAACAGACTGGACAACATGAAAGAGGACATCTGCACAAAGCTGGATGCAGACGTACTCTCCATCTCCTCTTGCTCTTCCTCAGTGACGGGATGCAACTCCTCTTCCTCCCCCCAGCCACGAACAATACCACGGGAACGTGGAGCAGCAGAAGCCCCCTGTGACGGCTGCCGTGGTTGTTCTTCTTCCGCCGCCTCTTCCTCCTCCACAGAAACACCTTCCTCATTATCACCATCATCAGAGTATGACTCCTTTCCTTCCCCACACGACTCCTCTTCTTCCTCCTCCTCCTCCCCCCTCTGTGCTGCCACAGCTGTTGTGGAAACATCGGGTTCGGGTGTAAATGGCTCCCACGACTCCTGCTGCCGTAACTCTTCTTGTTCACGCTCCTCCACAGCTGTATCCACCACTCTATGCACGGCACGCTCCAGGAAGTAGGCATAAGGGATCAAGTCACTGATGGTGCCCTCGTCGCGACTCACCAGTTTGGTCACCTCCTCAAAGGGCTCCATGACCCTGCATGCATTTCGCATCAGTGTCCAGTTGTTGGGCCACAACATCCCCATCCTCCCAGATTGTGTCCTTGTACTGTAATGATACAGGTACTGGGTGACGGCTTTCTCCTGGTCTAGCAGGCGAGAGAACATCAGCAGGGTGGAATTCCAGCGAGTCGGGCTATCGCAAATCAGGCGTCTCACCGGCAAGTTGTTTCTATGCTGAATGTCCGCAAAGCGTGCCATGGCCTTGTAAGAGCGTCTGAAATGCCCACACAACTTCCTGCCCTGCTTCAGGACGTCCTCTAAGCCAAGGTACTTGGCTTTGCACGACCAGATTGAGCACATGTGCCATGCAGGGTATGTGTGTCAGCTTTCCCAAATTCAATGCAGCAATGAGATTGCTGCCGTTGTCACACACCACGTTGCCGATCTCAAGCTTGTGCGAGGTCAGCAATTGCTCCACCTGTTTGTTAAGAGCAGCCAGGAGAGCTGCTCCAGTGTGACTCTCCGCTTTCAGGCAAGACATGTCTAACACTGCGTGACACCGTCGTACCTGGCATGCAGCATAGGCCCTGGGGTGCTGGGGCTGTGTAGCTGGAGAGGAGATCGCGGCACCAGCCGAGGAGGAGGAGGATGACGACAGTGAAGCGGTGGTAGCAGGTGGAGAGGAGGTGGCTGGAGGCCTGCCTGCAAGCCGTGGAGGTGTGACAAGTCGGTCCGCTGCGCAGCCACGTACTCCCTGCTTGCTGCCATCGGTCATAGGTTGACCCAATGGGCTGTGTATGTAATGTAGTGGCCCTGCCCGTGCTTGGCAGACCAGGCATCCGTGGTCAGGTGGACCCTTGACCCAACGCTGTGTGCCAGAGATGACACCACTTGCCTCTCAACTGCACGGTACAGTTTGGGTATGGCCTTTTGTGAAAAATAATTGCGGCCTGGTATCTTCTCTTCCACTGCGGTGTACCAATGGCCACAAACTTACGAAAAGCCTCCGACTCCACCAGCTTGTATGGTAATAGCTGGCGAGCTAATAGTTCCGCCACGCCAGCTGTCAGACGCCGGGCAAGAGGGTGACTGGCAGACATTTGCTTCTTACGCTCAAATACTTCCTTCACGGACAGCTGGGTACTGCTGTGGGCAGAGGAGAAGAAACTGCTCAAGGGAAGAGGCGGTGTGGAGGAGGGTGGCTGTGAAGGTGCAAGGGAGAAAGTGGATGAAGACGATACACCTGAAGGAGGAAGAGGAGAAGGAGGGTCGCTTGTCTTTTGAGGGGTGCTGCTTTTCCTCAGGTGTTCTTGCCATAGCTGTTTGTGCCTTCTCTCCAGGTGCCTTCGTAAGGCACTTGTCCCTACGTGAGAGTTGGCCTTTCCTCGGCTCAATTTTTGCTGGAAGAGACAACAGATGGCTTTGCTCCGATCTGAGACACACACGTGAAAACATTTCCAAACCGCTGAGCCCCTCTGGGGTGATGGCACTACGGTGGCATCAGCAGCTGACGTTGAAGGGCATGTTGGCTGGCTGGCCATAGCTGGCGATACATGGCGCCGGACACTGCCCCCAGCTGTTTCTGAGGACGAGCTCCCTCTGCTTCTATCATGAAGTCGTCTCCTCCTCCTCCTCTCTGACTCCTCCTCTGAACTGTCATCTCCTCTACCGGGAACATATGTGGTATCCGTATAATCGTCATCATAATCCTCCTGGCCAGCTGCGCTTTCCTCAGACACCTCCTCAACTGCACCAACCTCAGGTGGTTCATCATCCCCCTCCTCCATACTATCGCCACCTAACTCAGAAGTATGAGGTGGTGTACCTGCGCCTTCTTGTTGTTGTTGCAGTAGTGGCTGGGAATCAGTGATTTCACCACCACCACCAAATAACTCCTGCGAAGTGTCAAATGCAGTGGATGTGGTGCTTGTTGTAGCGCTGGTGACTGCGGGAGATAAGGTGTTCTGTGTTAAATACTCAAGCACCTCCTCACGATTTTGGGAAGTGATGGCACGTGCCTTCTTCTGAGCACTGTATTTTGGGCCAGGTCCGCACGAAATCACAGCAACACCACCTCGCACAGCCACAGACCTGCCGGTGCCTGGTAGCCTCCCTCTGGGTCTGCCTCTACCTCTTCCTCTACCTGGTTTGTCCATTTTGTCCATCTCAGGGGGATGCTAGGTATATGCAGTGAGGTGGGTTCACTCAACACAACAGGTAGTGAGATGCAGTGAGCTGGGTTCACTGAACAGTAAAGGTACTTAAGATACAGTGAGGTGGGTTCTCACTCAACACAACAGGTAGTAAGATGCAGTGAGCTGGGTTCACTGAACAGTAAAGGTACTTAAGATGTAGTGAGGTGGGTTCTCACTCAACACAACAGGTAGTTAGATGCAGTGAGGTGGCCAGGTGGGTTCACTCAACACAACAGGTAGTTAGATGCAGTGATCTGGGTTCACTCAACACAAAGCTAGGTATATGCAGTTATGAGGTGGGTTAAGTAAACACAACAGGTACTGGGTAGTTAGATGCAGTGAGCTGGGTTCACTGAACAGTAAAGGTACTTAAGATGCAGTGAGGTGGGTTCTCACTCAACACAACAGGTAGTAACATGCAGTGAGCTGGGTTCACTGAACAGTAAAGGTACTTAAGATGCAGTGAGGTGGGTTCTCACTCAACACAACAGGTAGTAAGATGCAGTGAGCTGGGTTCACTGAACAGTAAAGGTACTTAAGATGCAGTGAGGTGGGCTCTCACTCAACACAACAGGTAGTAAGATGCAGTGAGCTGGGTTCACTGAACAGTAAAGGTACTTAAGATGCAGTGAGGTGGGTTCTCACTCAACACAACAGGTAGTAAGATGCAGTGAGCTGGGTTCACTGAACAGTAAAGGTACTTAAGATGCAGTGAGGTGGGTTCTCACTCAACACAACAGGTAGTTAGATGCAGTGAGGTGGCCAGGTGGGTTCACTCAACACAACAGGTAGTTAGATGCAGTGAGCTGGGTTCACTCAACACAAAGCTAGGTATATGCAGTGATGAGGTGGGTTAAGTAAACACAACAGGTACTGGGGTATATGCAGTACTGGGTAGTACAATGTGCAGCTTCCTGTCACACACACGGGTAGTCACTGAATGTGCTGGGCTGCTGGCAGTGGCACACACACTATCAATTAGTAAGGCTGTGCATGCAACAAAAGTGTCAGTTTGACACACAGAAAAAAAATATGTACAGGATGACCTCTGAAAAGAGCTGTTGCTGTTCATAGATGCTTTAAAAGCAATAATAATCAGTCAGGAGCTAGCAAAGCAGCCTAGAACCTAACTAATCTTTCCCTAGGAGAAAAAGTCTGCAGCAGCTGTCCCTTTCCTCTCTCTAGCAGGCACACGAGTGAGTGTAATGGCCACTGGACCCTGCCTTATATAAGGAGGGGTGGGGCTCCAGGGCTTAGTGTAGCCTGAATGGCTACAATGTGCCTGCTGACTGTGATGCAGAGGGTCAAAGTTGACCCTCATAGTGCATTATGGGGCGAATCGAACTTCCGCAAAAGTTCGCCTGGTGCAGGCGAACGCGAACCCCCTAAGTTCGCCTGGAACCGTTCGCCGGCGAACCGTTCGCTACATCTCTAGGAGGCAGATACGCGTGGATTGACGTGCATGGAGGCAGAGCTGCAGCTGAAAGTTTTTCCTCCTCCAGCAGCAAAATCCACGACCAAGAAAGTCGTGGATTTTTTCTGTGGAGTTTGGAGGGATTTAGTTAGTGTTCAGCTGTGGAGATGCGGCATTTTAGTTAGGGCAATGATGATAAAGAGATTTTAATATAAAAACCTGAATTTTATGAGATTTCAGAGTCTCTTTAAATGCACCATTTTTTTTGTCATTTGTTCATGTTAACAATGGTGCTTTAACTATCACAGTCAGCACGCAGTCAGTAGTCTATAGAACAAATGAAAGGGTTAGATCTTTACAATCCTGAATTATTTTCTAATAAGTTTGGCTTGTATGAAGAAGTGTGGCTTTGTCTTAGCATAGGTTTGCTTCATAAAATTAATTTTATTGGCCAGTCAACTTGTCAACTCCATGGGGGCTGATTCAATATGGTGGCAAAACACGTACCTATGAAAAAGCCAATGGAGGACTTGGGCGCAGGATATAACCGGTATATGGCCAACCCTGCTCCTGCACAACTCCCAGCGGCGTTAATTATTATTCCCCCCTCCAGGTCGACGTAATGGTAGGGAAATACATAACTAGGCTTCCAACGATTGCTGGCGGATGAATTACAGTGTTTTAAAAGTAACTTCAGCTCCGTCTTCTGACGGCACCGAAGTTACTCAGTGTGCGCACATAGCCGTAATTCCGTTTACAGTCTATGGTGGCGCTGACTGTGCCCACACCTCCTGCGCTGGATTCCTAGTGGTCGGGCAAAACATGGGAGAAAATATGGACTAGGTTTTTAAATATCTTTGGAATTAAAGTGGATGCGAGATAAACTTTTACTCATTGCATAAGTGTGTTCCTTTCATATAGTTTATAGGGCATTCTTAAAGCCAAATACTTTGTTTGTTTTGTTTTAATACTCTAATTCCCTATAAACTAAACAAGGCTCGTCCACAGCTGCCATGGCACTGTAGCAAGGGCTTATGGGAGCTCAGTCTGGGCAGAAGGAGGAGGAGGTTCCTAGCTGTTAATTTCAGAGGCAGAGGGGAGTAGGGAGGTGGAGAGGGGACTGAATGTATACACAGGCAAGCTGATAGCATCTCCAGCCCTCAGCCTGTGACAATGTGACAAATAGAACATGGCTGCCCTCATTGTATCACAGGAATAAATAATCATAAACTTTTGAAGCTGTTTGCAGCTAGATATGCTGTGTAAACTATCTAAACTTTAGATAAGATATATAGACAAGTTACTTGTTATAGTTAGTTTTTCATCTCGAATCCGCTTTAAGTGTCAAAAGTTTACATCTGATTTCTGTGTCATATCAGACAATAGTGGACTCACTGAAATCTTGAATTGTGCAACTTCAGACATGCATATTGAGAACATGTCCTGAATTTATTAAATGTCAGATCCTACCTTAGGTGTGTGCAGATGTGACTGCAATAGCACAAGCTCTAATCCACCAACCTTTCAGCACTCTTACTATAATCTGATATTATCAGGCAAGGATTGCCAGTAGCATTGTAAAGGGGTTGCAGGAAGTGTGGGCTGCACTGGGCATTGCAAACCTTTTCCAGGCAATAGCTAGCAGATAACCTTTTACTTATTCAGTCCAAGTAGTTTGCAAGGTGTTCTCCCGTGTTCTCCAGCCTTAGTAAGGGCTCCTTTCCACTGGCAGTATTTTCATTTGAAAAATGGGTGGCATGCAGTTTGCCAATGTTTTGCTGATCGCAGTGCACCATAATTATCAATGTAAGTGCCTTGTTCCAAACTGACATAACATTTCAGTAACTACTCTTAGTTGCATAAAAGGACGTTTAAAAGGACTCTAAGCCTTTTCTGTGTCTAAAGGCTCATACACATGTGCAACTTTTCCAAGTTCAACCTTGGTCTGTTGGACGATAGTTGGGCGGTTGTACATGTGACAAACACCTAGATGAGCGACTGATAACAGGCAGATTGACCGGTCCAACTGGCGGATCAATTCACACAACAAGTTATTTGAACGACTTGTACTTGTTTTGAATATGGCCATATTGTGCAGTCCATTGTTCTGCTTGCATGCTCAGTATGCAAATGAGTTGGTCGTTCAGTTGGTTAGTGCGTGAAAAATACAAGTGGTGCAATCACTTGGTCATGTGGTCAGTCATGTCATCAGGTTGGTTGTGCACCTTTGCTGGAAGTGTGTACAAGCCTTAAAACAATTATTTTCACTGCAAGGAGCAATACAAGATTGCTTATCTCTGGCTCATCTGCAAATGTATCATTGCTGGCTGAAGCTCCCTGTGGTTTTGTCTTCACTCTGCTCCATCTGTTTCTGCTAAAGTGACTCAGCTGTTGCCAGGGGGTTGATGTGTCTATTGTGTCTATTCAGCAGAGGGAGGAGGGCAGAGTGAAGGCACTTACAGCCAGCCAGAAATGATTACCTTTGCCTTTGCTGGTGACCACCAGAGATAAGCACGCTTCTACTGCTTTCTGCATTGACAATACATGTTTTTAGACACAATAAATACTTGGGAATCCATTAAAACATTCTTTTATGTAACTTATGTCTGGTAGACACCATGCAATTTCCCATCAGAACATTGGGTCAAATTGATAATTTCTGACAGGTCTGATTTCTGAAAGTTTTTCTGATAATTTTACTGATCACTTTTGTTCAAAATCGATCGGAAGTCAGACCAGGCCTGCGGTAAGTTATTACATACATATATGTATATATATAAATATATATATATATATATATATATATATATATATATCCTACTAATATAATAAATGGGAAAGATCGGATGTTTGGATGTTTAGATGTTTGTTACTCGATCACGCAAAAACGGCTGAACGGATTTGAATGAAATTTGGCACACACATAGTACATTACCTGGAATAAAGTATAGGATACTTTTTATTCCCATAACCAAAAAGAGACAAATACAAATTTCACTGGAAAATGTAAACTGCAGACATTCTTACACTGTTACACTGGAGGTGTGTTTAGCTTCTAAGGGTAGAATGGTTAATTTGCATATATTCAGCAGTGATGCACTGGGAGACATCTCAAGCTCACTCCAACCTGAATTATCGCAAATTCTTTCTGTTTTAAGAAAGCAAACTTTTGTTTTTCTTAACATCTTAGTAAGGGGGCTTTTAGGACTATTGTAGTCCCTTACTAGTGTTGGGCGAACATCTAGATGTTCGGGTTCGGGCCGAACAGGCCGAACATGGCCGCGATGTTCGGGTGTTCGACCCGAACTCCGAACATAATGGAAGTCAATGGGGACCCGAACTTTTGTGCTTTGTAAAGCCTCCTTACATGCTACATACCCCAAATTTACAGGGTATGTGCACCTTGGGAGTGGGTACAAGAGGAAAAAAAATTTAGCAAAAAGAGCTTATAGTTTTTGAGAAAATCGATTTTAAAGTTTCAAAGGGAAAACTGTCTTTTAAATGCGGGAAATGTCTGTTTTCTTTGCACAGGTAACATGCTTTTTGTCAGCATGCAGTCATAAATGTAATACATATAAGAGGTTCCAGGAAAAGGGACCGGTAACGCTAACCCAGCAGCAGCACACGTGATGGGACAGGAGGAGGGTGGCGCAGGAGGAGAAGGCCACGCTTTGAGACACAACAACCCAGGCCTTGCATGAGGACAAGAAGCGTGCGGATAGCAATTTGCATTTTGTCGCCATGCAGTCATAAATGTAATACAGATGAGAGGTTCAATAAACAGGGACCGGAAACGCTAACCCATCACAGATGTTCATTGTTCATGTTACTTGGTTGGGGTCCGGGAGTGTTGCGTAGTCGTTTCCAATCCAGGATTGATTCATTTTAATTTGAGTCAGACGGTCTGCATTTTCTGTGGAGAGGCGGATACGCCGCCGATCTGTGACGATGCCTCCGGCAGCACTGAAACAGCGTTCCGACATAACGCTGGCTGCCGGGCAAGCCAGCACCTCTATTGCGTACATTGCCAGTTTGTGCCAGGTGTCTAGCTTCGATACCCAATAGTTGAAGGGTGCAGATGGATTGTTCAACACAGCTACGCCATCTGACATGTAGTCCTTGACCATCTTCTCCAGGCGATCGGTGTTGGAGGTGGATCTGCACGCTTGCTGTTCTGTGTGCTGCTGCATGGGTGTCAGAAAATTTTCCCACTCCAAGGACACTGCCGATACCATTCCCTTTTGGGCACTAGCTGCGGCTTGTGTTGTTTGCTGCCCTCCTGGTCGTCCTGGGTTTGCGGAAGTCAGTCTGTCGGCGTACAACTGGCTAGAGGAGGGGGAGGATGTCAATCTCCTCTCTAAAGTCTCCACAAGGGCCTGCTGGTATTCTTCCATTTTGACCTGTCTGGCTCTTTCTTCAAGCAGTTTTGGAACATTGTGTTTGTACCGTGGATCCAGAAGGGTATAAACCCAGTAATTGGTGTTGTCCAGAATGCGCACAATGCGTGGGTCGCGTTCAATGCAGTCCTAGGCCGAAGAGGTCATAGCCTAGGGTCACAAAACCTGTTTATTTGGGCAATTTCAATGGTGGCGAGTCTGACGTACATAAATCGCAGCAATGGCCGTTAGCAACGTCTGAATCTCACGAAATGTCTCATGCAGGTAGAAGACATATTGTTAGACTTGGGCTCCAAAGATGGGTTCCCTACATCTCTGCAAACCAGAGTTACAGGGCTCCAAATTTGGTAAAATCACCCATAGGCTTTCATTGGGCCTCCTATTTACAGTTCCAAAATCTCACATCTTTTCAAAGGGCAATTACTCAGAAGTGGCAAATTTTCTAGCATTGTAGGGACCCTTAGGGGGAACATGACTGGTGAGTTTCGGGCCCCTAGGCCAAAGAGGTCATAGCCTAGGGTCACAAAAACCTGTTTATTTGGGCTATTTCAATGGTAGTGATGGTGGCGTACATAAATCGCAGCAATGGCCGTTAGCAACGTCTGAATCTCACGAAATGTCTCATGCAGGTAGAAGACATATTGTTAGACTTGGATTCCAAAGATGGGGTCCCTACATCTCTGCAAACCAGAGTTACAGGGGTCCAAAATTGGTAAAATCCCCCATAGGCTTTCATTGGGCCTCCTATTTACCGTTCCAAAATCTCACACCATTTCAAAGGGCAATGGCTCAGCAGTGGCAAAACTCACCAGTCATGATCCCCCTAAGGGTCCCTACAATGCTACAAAATTTGGTACTGCTGAGCCATTGCCCTTTGAAAAGATGTGAGATTTTGGAAAGTGAAATAGGGAGGCAATGAAATCCTATGGGGGATTTTACCAATTTTGGACCCCTGTTACTCTGGTTTGCAGAGATGTAGGGACCCCATCTTTGGAATCCAAGTCTAACAATATGTCTTCTACCTGCATGAGACATTTCGTGAGATTCAGACGTTGCTAACGGCCATTGCTGCGATTTATGTACGTCACCATCACTACCATTGAAATAGCCCAAATAAACAGGTTTTTGTGACCCTAGGCTATGACCTCTTCGGCCTAGGGGCCCGAAACTCACCAGTCATGTTCCCCCTAAGGGTCCCTACAATGCTAGAAAATTTGGTACTGCTGAGCCATTGCCCTTTGAAAAGATGTGAGATTTTGGAAAGTGAAATAGGGAGGCAATGAAATCCTATGGGGGATTTTACCAATTTTGGACCCCTGTAACTTTGGTTTGCAGAGATGTAGGGACCCCATCTTTGGAATCCAAGTCTAACAATATGTCTTCTACCTGCATGAGACATTTCGTGAGATTCAGACGTTGCTAACGGCCATTGCTGCGATTTATGTACGCCACCATCACTACCATTGAAATAGCCCAAATAAACAGGTTTTTGTGACCCTAGGCTATGACCTCTTCGACCTAGGGGCCCGAAACTCACCAGTCATGTTCCCCCTAAGGGTCCCTACAATGCTATAAAATTTGGTACTGCTTAGCCATTGCCCTTTGAAAAGATGTGAGATTTTGGAAAGTGAAATAGGGAGGCAATGAAATCCTATGGGGGATTTTACCAATTTTGGACCCCTGTAACTCTGGTTTGCAGAGATGTAGGGACCCCATCTTTAGAATCCAAGTCTAACAATATGTCTTCTACCTGCATGAGACATTTCGTGAGATTCAGACTTTGCTAACGGCCATTGCTGCGATTTATGTACGTCACCATCACTACCATTGAAATAGCCCAAATAAACAGGTTTTTGTGACCCTAGGCTATGACCTCTTTGGCCTAGGGGCGCCGAAACTCACTAGTCATGTTCCCCCTAAGGGTCCCTACAATGCTATAAAATTTGCCACTGCTGAGTAATTGCCCTTTGAAAAGATGTGAGATTTTGGAACTGTAAATAGGAGGCCCAATGAAAGCCTATGGGTGATTTTACCAAATTTGGAGCCCTGTAACTCTGGTTTGCAGAGATGTAGGGAACCCATCTTTGGAGCCCAAGTCTAACAATATGTCTTCTACCTGCATGAGACATTTCGTGAGATTCAGACGTTGCTAACGGCCATTGCTGCGATTTATGTACGTCAGACTCGCCTCTATTGAAATTGCCCAAATAAACAGGTTTTGTGACCCTAGGCTATGACCTCTTCGGCTTAGGACTGCATTGAACGCGACCCACGCATTGTGCGCATTCTGGACAACACCAATTACTGGGTTTACACCCTTCTGGATCCACGGTACAAACACAATGTTCCAAAACTGCTTGAAGAAAGAGCCAGACAGGTCAAAATGGAAGAATACCAGCAGGCCCTTGTGGAGACTTTAGAAAGGAGATTGACATCCTCCCCCTCCTCTAGCCAGTTGTACGCCGACAGACTGACTTCCGCAAACCCAGGACGACCAGGAGGGCAGCAAACAACACAAGCCGCAGCTAGTGCCCAAAAGGGAATGGTATCGGCAGTGTCCTTGGAGTGGGAAAATTTTCTGACACCCATGCAGCAGCACACAGAACAGCAAGCGTGCAGATCCACCTCCAACACCGATCGCCTGGAGAAGATGGTCAAGGACTACATGTCAGATGGCGTAGCTGTGTTGAACAATCCATCTGCACCCTTCAACTATTGGGTATCGAAGCTAGACACCTGGCACAAACTGGCAATGTACGCAATAGAGGTGCTGGCTTGCCCGGCAGCCAGCGTTATGTCGGAACGCTGTTTCAGTGCTGCCGGAGGCATCGTCACAGATCGGCGGCGTATCCGCCTCTCCACAGAAAATGCAGACCGTCTGACTCAAATTAAAATGAATCAATCCTGGATTGGAAACGACTACGCAACACTCCCGGACCCCAACCAAGTAACATGAACAATGAACATCTGTGATGGGTTAGCGTTTCCGGTCCCTGTTTATTGAACCTCTCATCTGTATTACATTTATGACTGCATGGCGACAAAATGCAAATTGCTATCCGCACGCTTCTTGTCCTCATGCAAGGCCTGGGTTGTTGTGTCTCAAAGCGTGGCCTTCTCCTCCTGCGCCACCCTCCTCCTGTTCCATCACGTGTGCTGCTGCTGGGTTAGCGTTACCGGTCCCTTTTCCTGGAACCTCTTATATGTATTACATTTATGACTGCATGCCGACAAAAAGCATGTTACCTGTGCAAAGAAAACAGACATTTCCCGCATTTAAAAGACAGTTTTCCCTTTGAAACTTTAAAATCGATTTTCTCAAAAACTATAAGCTCTTTTTGCTAAATTTTTTTTCCTCTTGTACCCACTCCCAAGGTGCACATACCCTGTAAATTTGGGGTATGTAGCATGTAAGGAGGCTTTACAAAGCACAAAAGTTCGGGTCCCCATTGACTTCCATTATGTTCGGAGTTCGGCCATGTTCGGCCCGAACCCGAACATCTAGATGTTCGCCCAACACTACACGTGACCCGTTCGGCCAATCACAGCGCTAGCCGAACGTTCGGGTAACGTTCGGCCATGCGCTCTTAGTTCGGCCATATGGCCGAACAGTTTGGCCGAACACCATCAGGTGTTCGGCCGAACCCGAACATCACCCGAACAGGGTGATGTTCTGCAGAACCCGAACAGTGGCGAACACTGTTCGCCCAACACTATCCCTTACACACTCTAATGAGTTCTGGGTCACCATGAGCTTGCTGGTTAGTCTGTACCTCTCGGTGTTAGAAGCCCTACTACATAGAGCCAAATTAATCCATGCCATGCACTGATGAGGATTAAACAATCCAAAACAGTCTGTATGCATGTTGGATTACTATGGCTCTGTACAAATTAACAAGCTGACACATCATTGTATTCCAGCGGTTCTGGAGGTGTGTTTAGCTTCTAAGGGTAACAATGGGTAACTTGCATATATTCAGCAGTGATGCACTGGGAGACATCTCAAGCTCACTCCAACCTGAATTATCGCAAATTCTTTCTGTGTTAAGAAAGCAAACTTTTGTTTTTCTTACACTGTTAATGGTAGGGTTCTCAAACTTTGCACAGTTGGTTGATTTTCAAGGGGAATATTTCTGCCATTCTTCCACTGTTAATGGCACAAGCCTCAAACCTGGTATAGTTGATCATTGGGTGACTGGGGTTTAATTTCAGAAAGGGGGTGGAGCCACAAATAGACAATCAGATTTGTTTCATTCCAATGCAAATTATTGTTGCCAAACACTGCAAAGCTCGCAAACTTGGTAATTGAGTAATTGATTAATTGTGTGTTAGGGTTAGAAAAGTGGGCACAGCCAACACCAGCCAAATACATAAGCGGGCAACGCAGGGTCATAAGTGGGCGGAGACAAATACAAATTTTACTGGGAAAATGTAAACAGCAGCCATTCTTACACTGTTAATGGTGGGGTTCTCAAACTTTGCAGAGTTGGTTACTGGGTGACTGGGATTAATATTCATAAAAGTGGGTGGAGCCTACAAAAAACAATCAAAAATTACCTATTGATTTTTCAAGGGAATATTTCATTGCTGCCATTCTTGCACTGTTAATGGCACAAGACTCAAACCTGGTACAGTTGATCATTGCGTGACTGGGGTTTACATTTATATAAGGGGGTGGAGCCCCAAACAGCTAATCTGATTTGTTTCATTTTAATGCAGGTTATTGATGCCAAAGACCGCAAAGCTCACAAACTTAGTCATTGAGTAATTGTGTGTAAGGGTTAGGGTTAGGAAAAGTGGGCGCAGCCAACACCAGCCAAATACATAATCGGGCAATGCCAAGTCATCAGTGGGCGGAGACAAACACAAATTTCACTGGGAAAATGTAAACTGCAGCCATTCTTACACTATTAATTGTAGGGTTCTAAAACTTTGCACAGTTGGTCAATGGGTGACTGGGATTAATATTCAAAAAAGTGGGTGGAGCCTACAAAAAACAATCACAATTCACCTATTGATTTTCAAGGCAAATATTTAATTGCTGCCATTTTTGCACTGTTAATGGCACAAGTCTCAAACCTGGTACAGTTGATCATTGGGTGACTGGGGTTAAATATTTAGAAAAGGGGTGGGGCCACAAACAGCGAATCAGATGTGTTTCATTTCAATGCAAATTATTCATGCCAAAGACCACAAATCTCACAAACTTGGTCATTGACTATTGACAATTGTGTGTTAGGGTTAGAAAAAGTGGCCACAGCCAACAGCAGCCAAATACATACCCGGGAAACATTAGGACATCAGTGGGTGGAGAAAAATACAAATTTCACTGCTAGAATGTAAACTGAAATTTGGCACACACATAGTACATTACCTGGAATAAAGTATAGGATACTTTTTAGTCCCATAACCAAAAAGGGGGCGGAGACAAATACAAATTTCACTGGAAAATGTAAACTGCAGCCATTCTTACACTGTTACACTGGAGGTGTGTTTAGCTTCTAAGGGCACAATGGTTAATTTGCATATATTCAGCAGTGATGCCCTGGGAGACATCTCAAGCTCACTCCAACCTGAATTATCACAAATTCTTTCTGTTTTAAGAAAGCAAACTTTTGTTTTTCTTAACATCTTAGTAAGGGGGCTTTTAGGACCACTGTAGTCCCTTACACACTCCAATGAGTTCTGGGTCACCATGAGCTTGCTGGTTAGTCTGTACCTCTCGGTGTTACAAGCCCTACCCCATAGAGCCAAATTAATCCATGCCATGCACTGATGAGGATTAAGCAATCCAAAACAGTCTGTATGCATGTTGGATTATTATGGCTCTGTACAAATTAACAAAATGACACATCATTGCATTCCAGCAGTTCTGGAGATGTGTTTAGCTTTTAAGGGTAACAATGGTTAATTTTCATATATTCAACAGTGATGCACTGGGTGACATTTTAAGCTCACTCCAACCTGAATTATTGCAAATTCTTTCTGTTTTAAGAAAGCAAACTTTTGTTTTTCTTACACTGTCAATGGTAGGGTTCTTAAACTTTGCACAGTTGGTCATTGGGTGACTGGGATTAATATTCAGAAAAGTGGATGGGGCCTACAAAAGCTAATCAAAATTCACCTATTGATTTTCAAAGGAGTGGAGCCACAGCCAATTAGATTTATTTCATTTCAATGCCAATTATTGATGCCAAAGACCGCAAATCTTACAAACTAGGTCATCCTTGAGTAATTGTGTGTTAGGATTAGAAAAAGTGGGCAGAGCTAACACTAGCCAATTACATACCCGGGCAATGCCGGGCGACCAACTAGTATATATATATATATATATATATATATATATATATATATATATATATATATATATATATATATATATATATATATATATATATTGTAATAAATGATGAAATGATTTGCGAAGCACAGATATATGGTATACATATTTTTAACTGAAAATCTCACAAAAAGGTTATGTAAATCTCTAAGCCAGTGACTGTTAAAAAAAATAAATAATAATGATTAACTGTTTGCAGTCATTAGCCCTATGAAGGAAACATCTGGCTATTTTTATTGTGCACATAGTTTTGCATTTTACAATGGAATTTTCTAAAAAGGAAAAAAAAAGTAAAATAAAATGCTGTCTTTTTTCACAATGGATGGAAATTAACCAAATGTCGTTAAATTCTGCGATGTATACAATCTGTATTTTTTTTTTATTTTCTTTCCCAAAATGAACCTTTTGAATTGTCAGAAAAAATACTCCTTCTAAAGTGTGGGGATCTGCAGGGGATTCTATGTTTTCCTGTAGTCATTATTTTAATTGTACACAGATGATCAAAAATGAAACTGATGCATACTTCAATCTTGCATGTACCGTGTAAGGAGAAACACATCAAAGATGATAAAACAATATTTTTTGCTATATATATATATATATATATATATATATATATATATATATATATATATATATATATATATGACTTGCTTGAAAGCATTATAGGACTTTTTAGTCTTTGAACTGGGACCTATCCTGTATCTTTTATGTCTAACGTCAAAGCCCGCTACACCTTTTGATGCATAATAATGAACCAGAGCTATTGACTTGCAAACAGCTACCATTTCCAGAACACTAACACTACATTTCAACAAGTGCAGCGAGATTGTGCGCCCAGGGCATTGGAATTCTCTCCGTTGATTAAAGGTGATACGGCGTGTTATGGGGAAAGCAATCTATATGAGCTCTGATACATGTAGAGCTTCAGGGTGAGATGCAGTGCCTCTGCAGAGGGTCTTCTGAGACAGCGGGATGGTTAGAAGGAGCAAATTGCAGTGATCCATGTCATCATAATACTTCAATAAATGATTGCAGCTTCAATCAAGGTGTCTGATCCTGATAAGATGCAACCAACACAGCACAGCATGAAACTCATATAAGCTAAAAAAAATCAAGCAGAAACCTTATTTAATAATAACACCAACTGTGAGACCTCCAGATCAATACTGAGCCTCTGACAACAAGAAGCAATTAGCTGATCACACATTATCTTGAAATATTCACAGAAATTATATGGAACGCTTATGCAATTTTGGCTGAAATATTAAGATATCTCATTCTTGTTTACCAGGAGAAATTACATACATTTTATAATGATCACAAGAATAAATAGGAATTCATACCCATAGCATACCTGAATCGGTTACATCTCAGGGGATACTAATGCTGAATATCTAGCAGTCTAAAGCCACCTCTCCCTGGTGGCAAGGATGTACTATGCTGGCCTAAGAATTGCCATTACCATTTGCACCCTGGGAATTGTTGAAACGTGAAATGCTTATAGCGTGTTCACACCTTCCATAAGTGTCACCTTTATGGTCCATACTGACGGGCTACATTTGTGGCATGTCGCCAGCACACGTGAGCGTGTGCACGACAGGCCGGCGACAGCTCGTCGCCAGGTCCCTCCGCGTACACACGCGGAAGAGGGATCAGCTGTGTGACGGAAGCTGTCGCCGACGTTCCTCCCCCTCGCCGGAAGCGACGTGCATTTTCTATCATGTTGCTGTCGCTAGTCCGCATACTCACGCGGACTAGCGACAGTTGCGGCGAAGTTGCGGTGGCAACTGTCGCTGGGCGATTGACCGCGCCAATCGCCTGGCGACAGCAGCGACGAGCGACGGTTCGGGGTGCGCGCCCGTGTTGCGCCTCATACTTACGGGCGACAATTGTAGCCCGTGATTATGGGCCATTAAAGATCTAGCCTAATCTTTAGGGCAACACTGCAGGCAATCAGTGCTATGCAGAGACGTTGCTTGGAGTTGTTAGGCCAGTATGTATTTTTCCTTTGAAAAGCGGAAGAGGGATGGGACAGCACACTATGCAGCGGCCTCTGCTGGGTGGGGGGAACATGAGAACAATACACTCGCTTGTCAATGTTAAAGGTATTCATCAAAAAGTGTGACGTGTTAATTTAGGCACTGGGCAAAGCCACTAGTAGAGTATCTGTAATTTTTACAAATATTTTACTATTGCAAAACCCAACCCTATTCTCACTTAAAGCGCTATAAAACCCTAACATAATATTCAATAAAAACATGTTTTCCTCTTTTTATATGCCATACGGTTATCATATTTGCTTTTGTGCATAGATATTATTATTCATTTAGAAATTATACGTTCCCAAAAGTTTTTTGCTTTGTGAGCTGACTTTGCATTTTATTCATAACTGGTTTTATTCATTATGTATTGAAGGCAGACATGCTTTCAGTGTCTTTCTGTGTCCAGGAGCTTCTCCACAGTCAGAGAATGTGTCACATTCCTCACTTGATACATTTAAGTAAACACAAGATAACATTATCTACAACTTCGGATGCATCCACATTTCTCTGCACTGAACTTTCCAGCCCTGCATGTAACCCTTTGAATGCTGTTTTAGTAAAAAAATGCTGGTTGTATATAATATGCTGTAAATAATTTTTTAGAGCAAAGAAGAAGTGCTGGGTTTTATTCCGCTTTAAACTCTCCCTCTTGCCTAAAACTACCCCCCCCCCCCATGCAATCTCTGCTGATAAAGCCCTGCCTTTGGTGCTAAACACACCCTCCACCAATATCTATGCTGCCTAATTATGATATTTATCGGGCACAGCCTGCACCCAATTTACAGGTCAATATTAACCCTTTCACTCAAAACTTGCACTTGCAGCAACGCATAACACACAGAAAAAAAAAACCCTTCCAAATAAAATGGAGGATCTTAGTTCTCCAAAAATGCTGCAGCATTTTCAGTTTAATTTCCTCATGACCACTCCACGCGCGGGCGTGGCCGCGGCGGCAGCCCCAGGACCACAATTTGCCAATTGGCGTCAGTTTCTAGAGCTGGCTACTGAAGGAGATCGCGCGCAAGCTGCGCGCGCATCTCCTTCTCGAGGGGCGGAACTCTACCCCTTCATCAGTCTCCAAGCAGCTATTGCCGCTCGGGAGACTGTTAGACGGCGTGATCGCCATCTATTTACACAGTACAGTGCTGCGATCAGCAGCAGCGTTGTACTGGGGACAGCCGTGTGACACAGCTGTCCCCTCCTGTGTCTCGGCAGTGTTTGGCTGTCATAGGCTGAAGCCTATGACAGCTGATCACATGGATTGGCTGGCGGGGGGAGGGAGGGGACCATATGTTAAAATAAAAAAAAAATAGCCAAATTGATTAAAAAACAATTATTATTTAAAAATAAACAAATAAATAGCTGATCACATGGATTGGCTGGCGGGGGGAGGGAGGGGACCATATGTTAAAATTAAAAAAAATAGCCAAATTTATTAAAAAACAATTATTATTTAAAAATAAACAAATAAATAAACATGCGGGGGGCGATCTGACCCCACCAACGGAGAGCTCTGTTGGTGAAAAGAAAAGGATGGGGGAATCACTTATGTGCTGTGTTGTGCGGCCCTGCAGCTTAGCCTTAAAGGGAACCAGAGGCCCCAGGAAAAAGATACTATACATACCTGGGGCTTTCTCCAGCCCCATATGCAAGGATCGCTCCCACGCCGCCGTCCTTTGCTGCCTGGATCCTCCGGTACCGGGTCCCGTCATGGCCGCCAGTCGGCCAGTCGGCCGGCAGACACGGCCAATTGTCCGCATCACACGGCGCTCCCTCTATACAAGTATGCATGAGGCTGCCTACTGCGCAGCCACATGCGTACGTGTATGGAGGGAGCCGCTGTGATGCGGACAATTGGCCGCGTCCGCCGGAAGTGATGGGACCCGGTACCGCCGATCCAGGAAGCGGAGGATGGTGGCGTGGGAGCGATCCAGGCTTATGGGGCTGGAAGAAGCCCCAGGTATGTATAAAAGCGTTTTATTTATTTTTTTGTACGTTCCTCTCTGGTTCCCTTTAAAGCTGCAGTGGCCATTTTCACAAAAATGAGCCTGGTCTTTAGGGGGGTTTCCCACTGTGGGCTTCAAGTGGTTAAGCCAACCCACTAAAATCATCAAGGTTTCCTTCTTAGGATTGGTCCACTCATACCAGGATACAAGCATGTAAGCAGACAATTAATGCATACAACTTGAAATTTGAAATGGGAGCAACTGGAGTATTTAACCATTAAATAAGGAGAATACACACATATTTACATCCAACCAGCCATTCAAGGAGCTGCCAACTCTCTCTTACACCATTGCAATATTGGATTTGCAGTGGTCTAACGATAGGAGGCCAACAGCTTGAAGTCTGGTCAACATGGCTTCCAGAAGTCTTCAAACGTATGAGCCAAAGCCACTTGTCCATGAATGGCTCCATTTTACTGTGTAGGCACTGCAGTACTCTTGCAGGTGGAGTATGACCACACTCATTCACAGAGTGTGGCTGCAAACTGTCCAGTGGTTGTGGTGTTGAGAAGGACACAGGAAGCCTCTGGACTATTCAGAGGCTTCTCTCTACCCAAGTATCAGGGTTTCTTTAGAGTTTCTTTAAGATTTCTAATATTGATGGCACCACTGCTCTCCATAGCTTGGTGCGGCACAAAGCATTGAGAACCCTACTCACGCACCACAGACATACACTCCATCCCATGGTTCTCCAGCCTACTTGTACATTACTCATACAAAACATTCCGAGTCTATGCAGTGCCAATATTTTAAAGGAATATTGATTGGAGTTGTCCTAATTTTTTGTATATTTTATTTATTTTTTTATATATTTTAATTAATTTTGTATTACTTATTTCATTAGTTTTTTTTATATATTTTCACAATTATTTAATTTCTAATCTATAAATCATCGTACTGCGTATGACTGTGCTGCAGGTTTTGTTAGTTAAATTAGGTAAACAGCACATAACATAATTGTGTGTTATGCACAACAGTGCAAGAATAAAGGAGGAATTATCACCAGGGTCGGACTGGGACACTAAGGGCCCACCAAGGAAGTTTCAGCCTGGAGCCCGCCCCTCTCTCCCCCCCCTCCCCCGATCCCCCTTCTTCCCCCCACCCCCATTTTGGGCTCACATACACATGTACTCTAGAAATGTTGCATGATTGTATGATAGGGAATAGATTGTGAGCAATTCTGAGGACAGTCTCAAAAAGGGATATGTCCACATATCCCTAAAACACAAAATAAGTAGCGGTGTTATTCACAGAGATTAGGTCCGACCAGATACATTTTAGATAAAATAATCAAGTAGTTACATGCCTCATGATAATTCATCAAGTAGTCAAATGGCAGCAGATTTTCCCACAAAATGCAACCAGATTGGCGGCAGATTTCCCCTCAAAATGCAATCAAATTGGTGGCAGATATCCCCACAAAATGCAATCAGATTGGCAGCAGATATCCCCACAGAATGCAATCAAATTGGCAGCAGATACCCCCACAAAATGCAATCAGATTGGTGGCAGATTTCCCCACAAAATGCAATCAGATTGGCAGCAAATACCCCCACAAAATGCAATCAGATTGGCGGCAGATATCCCCACAAAATACAATTAGATTGGCGGCAGATATCCCCACAAAATGCAATCAGATTGGCAGCAGATACCCCCACAAAATGCAGTCAGATTGGCAGCAGATTTCCCCACAAAATGCAATCAGATTGGCAGAAAATACCCCCACAAAATGCAATCAGATTGGCGTCAGATTTCCCCACAAAAAACAATCAGATTGGCGGCAGAATTCCCCACAAAATGCAATTTGATTGGCAGCAGATAGCCCTACAAAATGCAATCAGATTGGCAGCAGATATCACCAAAAAATGCAATCAGATTGGCAGCAGATACCCCCACAAAATGCAATCAGATTGGCGGCAGATTTCCCCACAAAATGCAATCAGATTGGCAGCAAATACCCCCACAAAATGCAATCAGATTGGCGGCAGATATCTCCACAAAATGCATTTAGATTGGTGGCAGATATCCCCACAAAATGCAATCAGATTGGCAGCAGATACCCCCACAAAATGCAATCAGATTGGCAGCAGATACCCCCACAAAATGCAATCAGATTGGCAGCGGATACCCCCACAAAATGCAATCAGATTGGCGGCAGATTTTCCCACAAAATGCAATCAGATTGGCAGCAAATGCCCCCACAAAATGCAATCAGATTGGCAGCAAATGCCCCCACAAAATGTAATCAGATTGGCAGCAGATATCCCCACAAAATGCAATTAGATTGACGGCAGATATCCCCACAAAATGGCGGCAGATACCCCCACAAAATACAATCAGATTGGCAGCAGATACCTCCACAAAATGCAATCAGATTGGCAGCAGATTTCCCCACAAAATGTAATCAGATTGGCAGCAGATATCCCCACAAAATGCAATTAGATTGGCGGCAGATATCCCCACAAAATGCAATCAGATTGGCGGCAGATACCCCCACAAAATGCAATCAGATTGGCAGCAGATACCTCCACAAAATGCAATCAGATTGGTGGCAGATACCCCCACAAAATGCAATCAGATTGGCAGCAGATACCTCCACAAAATGCAATCAGATTGGCGGCAGATTTCCCCACAAAATGCAATCAGATTGGCGGCAGATTTCCCCACAAAATACAATCAGATTGGTGGCAGATATCCCCATAAAATGCAATCAGATTGGCGGCAGATTTCCCCACAAAATGCAATTAGATTGGCAGCAGATATCCCCACAAAATGCATTTAAATTGGCAGCAGATATTCCCACAAAGTACAATCAGATTGGGGGCAGATATCCACTCAAAATGCAATTAGATTGGTGGCAGATTTCCCCACAAAATGCAATTAGAGTGGCAGCAGTTATCCCCACAAAATGCAATCAGATTGGCAGCAGATATCCCCACAAAATGCAATCTGATTGGCAGCAGATATCCCCACAAAATGCAATCAGATTGGCAGCAGATATCACCACAAAGGCAGGTCCCCAGTTAGTGGGGGCCCTTATGCTGGAAGGGAGGACATTGGGCACAGAGCGGCAGGGAGGAAGCCTCCCTCCTCCCTCACCTAGAGCCCCCCTTCCACGCTCCCCCCGGTTAGGTAGGCAGGTCTCAGTGTGCCCCCATGCTGGAAGAGGGGACAGTGGGCACAGAGCTGCAGGGAGGGGGGTAGCTTCCCCCCTCCATCACCTAGGGCCCCCCCCTTCCGTGCTCCCCACCCTCCAGAATTGCAGCCAGCAGCGGCAGCGAGTGGGAATCACTTACAGGGTCCGAAAGCTCTGCGTGCCCCTGCTGGTTTCCGTCTCTTGCACTGCACTGTCCAATCACGCTCTCACAGGAAGTACTGCGAGAGCGTGATTGGATAGTGTCAGTGCAGGAGACCAGACCAGCAGCACGCAGAGCCATCGATCTCGGTAAGCCGTTCCCACTGCCGCTGCTGGCTGGCTGCAATTCTGGTGGGTGGGGAGCGCAGAAGGGGGGGCCCTAGGTGATGGAGGGGGGAGACTTCCCCCCCCCCTCCAACGCTCTGTGCCCACTTTCCCCCATCCTGCGCGGTGCCCCCCTCCTTCTCAGCTCTGGGGCCCCCAGGAGGTGAGGTGTCCGGGGCCCACTGATGGAAAAATCGGTGGTTCGGTAGCTCAGCCCGAGCCTATTTATCACTGTTTTTTTTTTCTTTTTCTTATAAACACTACTTGCTTGAGAGTGCTGATTTATCCTCTGCCTCTCATTCTATTATCTCAGTCCCTGACTCATAGCAGTATTTATATAAGGTGTTGGACTCCATACTGATTCCACTGTCTGCAGTCTTGTTGTCTGAGTTTGAGCCAAGCCAAAATATCAGCATGGCAATTTTTACAAGTGAATTATATTGTCAGTCTCCATAGTACTCACTCTGCAGGTTTACTTTAACAGGAACATGTTTTTCTGGCTTTAAGATTATAGGAGGAAGAATAACACATCTGTAACTAATAGAAAAACAATTCTGCTAATAAGGAAGTATTTTAGCTAAATGTATTTTAATTTGTACAACCGCTTTACGCTTACACTTTCATGATCATGCTTGGATTGCTTTTTATTGCAATTATAGTCATTTGTGGATCCTCTGTAACTAGTTGTTGGCATTGTCTTATTTGAGCTGTGGAGTCTAATAGATAGTTTATTTGTATCACCCGAGAACAGCAGTGGACATTCTTGTGTGGCATACATTTGAGTACCCTATGTGTTAAATGGAACCTCCCCCCCGCGACCCCCCGATAATTTACAATTTAATTGCAGTAGTAGAATATCAGTAAATTTACTGATATTGTACAACCTGATTGATATTGTGAAATATCGGCAATAGTTGCCAATATTTCACTATGACCTATCCTCTCCCTACTCTCACACAGAACCCTCCCCCCGGGCAAATAATAACCCTCCCCCCAAGCAACTAATAACCTCCCCCCGTACAGCTAATGATCTTCACCTCCCCCCTTTTGGGCAACTAATAACCCCACCCCGCAACTAATAACCTGCCCCATCCCCAACAACTAATAATCCCCTGCAGCCAAAAATGGGCACGCTGTATTAACAGCTCCACTTGTATGCGTCTTCAATACAGTAAATAGAAAATTGCTCCTGCGGTGCACTTAAAGAACAACTTTTAAAGAAACTGTTTTTCTGTAAACCCCACATACCTATAGAGCTTTTAGCCAACAACACTATAAAGCTTTTCAGAGGTCTCTCAGCAAAGCCTGTGTAAAAAAAAAAGGTTTTGTTTATCCAGCTGTTTGTAAAAATTTTGTGTCGGCATCGTGGGGAGGGAGAGGTAGAGCTGAACTGTAACCTGACTGTAAACTGTTTACTTTACACTACGAGGCAGAGAGAGACACACAGACAGGAACACAAAGCTTCAGCTGACGATTATTTACACACATTTGAAGCTATATTTCTGCTTTCTATCATTCTGAACACATCATTTTACTCACAGTATTAGAGCCAGTGAAGCTGAGCGTGGAGGGCGCGGAATAGTGAGGACCAGGCGGACGGACAGTAGGAGGGATACGGGACGCTGTTCACCCCATGCCCGAAGGCCAGGACAGACCCCGCTGCCACCACTGATTATGATGTGCTTAATAACAAGAAGATATAGGTGAGTGCGCATTCATTGCGTGGGCTATATATATTTTAAGTAGTGTACACTATGATGTGTTTATGTGTTTTAAACTTTTATGAGTCTGGAACGGACTGATGCAGTATTAAACGGAGATTGAAGATTTTAAAAAAGTGCCTGGAGCCTGTCTGTGAAATATACGCTAGATCCACCTGGCTTTGAGGTGGCTGCAATTTGGTGAGCGCAATCTATATTGGGAGCGGATTCACGAGTGCAGGACGAGCACATTGGTCACAAGGGTGTATTGACTGTATATGATACACTGTGTGTTTTACGGAGTCACGCTATGTGCTATTTGTTTATTGATCTATAGGGAGGTGGAGAGCGCAGTTAAACAACTTGATATATGTTTACATCTGGAACCCTGAAACAGCGATCCCACAATTCATTTGAATGAGGCTGTGTGAACAAAAGCGGAGCCGCCGCCGCGCAGGGCAGCATGGCGGCGGCCTCCGCATCTCAGCCGGCGGTTTAGGTTCAGATCACGGAGCCACCGGCACAGAGCAGGGCACAGATGGATGCGGACACCGCCATCGCCACTAGCAACACGGCGGCGGGTCCCGCTATGCGGCCAGCAGATTTTGGGATGCGGGCGCGCGTGGACTCGGGTCCTGGCCTCTCGGATACACTGAGGCTGAGGGTCACACACGCACGCGCAAGGAGGCAGGACTCTTACCTCCTACGTAGGAGGGTCAGCTGACTCTCCTGTCAGCTGACATCAGGAGGGTTCTGGATTGGTTGGGGCTCTGGGGCGGCGCTGAGTAGCTCTCTAGCTACAAATACAACTTGCCTGTCAGTAGCAAGTTGCCTGCTGTCGTGAATACACTTGTATTAGCGCTCAGACCTTAGCTCAGTGCCCTGGTGTTGATACTAAGGATTTCACACCTTAGTTAGGATTGTATTTGATATTGTATCTGTGTTTTGACTCCGGCTATCCTTGACTACTCTCTCTCTCTACGCTATTGTACCTCTGCTTATCTGATTCTTGTTGCCGACCTCTGCCTGATTACCGATTACTCTTCTGTCTTCCGTTCCTGTACTACTGCCGTCATCTCTGTTGCCGAACCCTTGCCTGTCTCACCTTTCTCCCTTAAGTGGAACGTCTCCCACTGGAGAGTTATCTCTGAGGCTTGCCTCTCCGAGACGCCTGCCCCAAGCAGACGATTACTGCTAGGGGTCGAGATTCCTCACTCTGCCTGGTTAGAGAATCTCACTCACGGGGTTCCCATTCAGAGGTAACCACACCTCTGAGGAATTGCCGTGAGGTGGATATTTCCACACTTTTGAGGTATTACTGTATTTATTGTGTTTCTTTTGCTGGGTGTCCAGAGGTTAGCGATATATCCGTATTATCGGTGATTCTGCAGATCGCCAATAATTGGTTATATATCTGTATTCTTGGCGATACTGCAGATCGCCAATAATCAGATTCTCTCTGTGTGCTGACACCGATCGTTACAGGCTGGTTGCAGTAAGGTCTGATTGACATTGAATGGGACTTTTCTAGTGACTTTGGCTTTGGGCTGAGGAAACTTGTGGAATTCATAGGAATAATATCTGATATATGTGTAATATCACATAACCAATATATTGTGAAGTCAGATTTGATATTCTAGGTAGCGCAGCCCCATTTACTTCATTATTTATATTTGTATAAAGCCCTATGCACACGCTAGATGGAACTCGGTCAATGAGGTTCAGGGCTGTCTCAGCTAAGAATCAAGCATGTGCACACCTGAGCTTGCTCTGTGCAGTGTCACTATATGACTCAAGCGCAATCCATACAGGTCATACTAATAGTCTGTGAGCAAGCACCTGAAAGACAAACTGTAATGATATATAGGAGAACATAATAAATTGCACAGGATACCCATTTCTCCTGTAATTACCATGTTTCAGCATGAAAAACATTTCTAATAGCTATATATATATATATTTCTCTTTGTTGATACAGTATATAATAATAATGGCAGTATTTGTATAGCGCCTTTCTCCTGTCGGACTCAAAGCGCTTGCGAGGCAGCCACTAGAGCGCACTCAGTAGGCAGTAGCAGTGTTAGGGAGTCTTGCCCGATGAACTCCTTACTGAATTACTGGCTTACTGAACAGGCAGAGCCAAGATTCGAACCCTGGTCTCCCATGTCAGAGGGAGAGCCCTTAACCAGTACACCATCCATTATATAACATCTGTCTTCTAGGGATGCTTAGGCTATGATGTTATGATGTCATGCAGCCTTTTCTCCCTACTTCTAAATAGTTTATTTTTATTTTTTTTATACAAATTCACAGTTTTATTTTATGTTTAAAAGCTAAAGAGTAGGTTTAATGTTTTTATGTGTACTAGAGCAACAATGAACTTGAAAGCTGTTCTTTGCCAGGCAAGAGTTTTTCTGCTGTAATTAGTTATTAGTAAGAGTTAAGGTTCCCATTCAATACCCTGCAGATTCAAAAATGTAGGTGAAAAAGTACAGTGGAAATTATTCTAAGCATTTACCTGCTTGGCAGTGGCATACAGGGCATTTGTTTTAGTTAAGACGTAATTTATGTTAAGACGTAAAAATATCCTGCAGGAGAAAACTTAAAGTGTACCTGAGATGGGGACTTTAGAAGAAATATACATATGTCTTCCAGACCCCTCCAGGCTTATCGCTCCCATGCTGTCTTCCTCCACATTCCTCCGCAACTGGCCCCGGTAAATCGGGGCTCAGGCACAGTCCAGCCATGAGTGCTCCCTGTCTCACTCCCGTTGGCAGGAAGCGCAGAGCGCACTCGGGGGCAGGAGTGCATGTGATCAGGCCTTGCATGCGCAAGGAGGACTTTCCGGTGCCAATTATGGATGAGGCGGAGAAGGACAGCGTGGGAGCGATAAGCGTGGAGGAGGCTGGAGGAAGCCCCAGGTATACATATTTTTTTCTTAAATCTCCATCTCAGGTTTACTTTAAGAGAAATTGTGAATTGAGTAGGGGCCCTTGAATTAACTTACTGTAGAGAATTAGTCCAAGTCATCAAATTGAGCCAGACAGTTAATACAAGATGAAAGCCATGCATAATCTATTCTTTTAACTAAAGTGTGTCAGGGACCGGGCTGGAAACCAAAGGATGTTATGGTCTTCACTAACCTAGTTCATGTGAAACCAAATACTCATAAGATTACATTTTACTCCTCTTACTTAACTGATTCACACTCTTCATTGGCTACAAAACAGACCATATAATCCTGTGTATTTAGATCTAGGTGAACAGTGATACTGAGAACTCAACAGAAACTTTCCCATCATGTTTATATTATATATAATGAACATTGCTCTTATAATATGCCCTGCTAATTAATTAAATAAGTGACCTTCTGGGGAAAAAATGAGTAGAAATGAGCTCGATGCATTGTGTGTACTGTATTTTTACTTTCTAAAAAAAAGTGTAAAAAAGACATGATGGAAACATAATCTTTTCCTTACATCTAACATCCCTTCCAGCTGCGGAGTCCCAGCTGCTTTTCTGTTGTATATGGTGCTAGCATCCATTAACTGATACTTCCCTAATAAGTGAGAAAAATGTATCTACACATCTATTAACACGCAATATCCATTTACACTACTGCAAGGGCAAGATGTACTCTCAGAAAGTGGCATAAAGCAGCTTTGATAGAGAAGAAAATCATACTTTGAAAATGTTAATGCATATAAGTATCACACAAATTGTATTCATTTAAACAAAATTAAATTACTCCAATGGAACTGCCCATTCTGTATTCTGTTCCTATTGGTTAGAGGAAGAGAGAAGGAAAAAATATGAGATTTCAAGGCCTCTGAAGTGTGTTTTTACAGGATGAAATTGCTCTGTATATGGATGCAAGGCATCAGCCTCACAGATACATACTGAAATTTAAGCAGTAAAATCCATTTCCTGAAGTAAAATTCATGTTTCCCCTGCCGCAATAAATGCCCACAGGTTTATCACAAGGACAGAGTTAATAATGGGTCCCATCACATAGAAACAGCAACATGATTTAATCCCCCTTTTTTTTTTTGATCTGTGGGAAACCAAAAAACTTGAATTAATGCCAGACATTGAAGTAAATCTACTACACATCCTTATAAACTGGGAACATTTATGGTTGGACAGTGCAAGTTATTGTGAAAACTGTTGGCTTGATGTATTTTTTCCACCAAGAATGCATTATTGTATTAACTACCATAACAACTCTTCAGCAAGTGCTTCGGGCTTCTGGACTAAACACATAAAGTTTATGCTGTACTATACTTTTATGGTTGCTTTTGCTTTCTTCTTCTAGCTGCTACTAGGTAAAGTCAGCAGCATATCTAAATAGAAGCAAATAGAACATGATTGGTGAATGCAGAGCAGCCTTAAAGGACAAGATCGACTTACCTGGGGCTTCCTCCAGCCCATGACAGCCTATGTGTCCCTTGCCGCATCTCCGGTGTCCAGGGATCCCTTCCGTTGCAGATGCCAACCTCGCCAGGTCGGCATCTTCGGCTCCTGCGCGAGTGCGTGGCCACGCTGCTCATGATCATGCTCACGTGGTCTGGACTGTTCTGCGCAGGTGCAGTACTTCTGTGTCTGCGCAGAACGCTCCATCCACGTGGGCGTGATCATGAGCTGCACAGCCACATGCTCGCGCAGACGCAGAAGATGCCGACCTGGCGAGGTTGGTATCTGCAATGGAAGGGATCCCTGGACACCGGAGCTGCATAACATTTGTAAACAGTAACATTTGTAAAGGGTTTCAAAGTACATACCTATTACTTGTGGGGTGGAATGTGTTAGAGAAAGTAAAAGCTAAGTATCCATAAATGCCAGACTAGGTTTTGAAGTGGACACTGGGGGTCACCAAGTTATTATATCCTGTTGATCTGATTCTGTGGTTGGTGTGGTGGTGCAGTTGCAACAAATCCTTCAGGTGTCCAGGACTTGAAGGGAACAAAGCAAAATTTGTAACCACCAGGCCACCTCAACAGCAAATTAAAAATGTACACTAACAATAGAGTTCATTCCATTTTACTTAATCTGTTTGTAAACAGCCTTGCAGCAGCATTCTGTACTAACTGCAAGTGGTGTCTTTATTTGTGAATCCTGTAGGAAGGGCATGGCAATAGTCCAGCCGTAATGTGATAAAGGTGTGGAATTAGAATCAGAAGATCCTTTGGAGGTATGAGGTGGTTAACTTTTGCAATCTTCTTTAACCTCCTTGGCAGTAATCCCAAACTGAGTTCGGGCTAAGCCGCCGCGGAGGATTTCTCAGGCCCTGGTGGGCCGATTTGCATATTTTTTTTTGTTACACGCAGCTAGCACTTTGCTAGCTGCGTGTACTACCCAATCGCCACTGCTCCACGCCGATTCGCCGCTACCCGCCAGGCCGCGCCACCCCCCTAGACCCCTTGCGCAGCCTGGCCTATCACCGCCAGGCTATGCTAAGGGGTGGATCGGGACTCCCCCAGACGCCATGACGTGGATGACGTCATCCCAATCATCGCCACGGCGACGGGGGAAGCCAAACAGGAAATCCCGTTCTGAACCGGATTTTCTGTTTGCGCTGATCGCTGGAGGTGATCGGAAGGGGTGGGGGGATGCCGCTGCACAGCGGCTATCATGTAGCTATCGCTAGGCTAGCTACATGATTTTAAAAAAAAAAGTGCTGTGCGATTTTATTGTAACGCCAGGGGGGTTAAAGGATACCAGAGCCAAAGGACTCTGGTTAGTTCGGCATATGTTGTGGGTGGGGTGGTATAAGTAGACTTACCGCACTCTCCTTTTCCCATCATCCCTCGCTGTTCTCCTACAGCACGCCCCATTCTGACAGGCCTACCCGGACGACTCATATAACCTATGACCCGGTAGCCACATATGTACAGTATGTTGGTTCAAAACTCTTGTGTCCGTGCTCAATGACGTTGGGATACAGGTGCCATCAGTTCCTCTCAGAATCTCACCATTTTCTTCTAACAATGATTCCTTCCAGTTCTGACTAGATCTAGTCAGACTTGCCTCTTCAGAAATTGAAAGCCTTAGGGCGCTTTTCCACTATATCAGATGCTGTTAGTTATTGCCTTTTTAAAAAAAATGAGGGTGGAGAAGTTCATCAATCACAGTGGACAAACAGGACATCAGGACTGGAGAAAGAGATTGATGAGTACACTATGCACTTGACAAGTATGAGGTGTGTCTGTTTATAATGACTTTTATTTTGCTGTTTGGTTTAAGTTGCACTATGCATTATTATTCTTCAGGATAGGCTTTCAGAATGTGTATACTCTTCCTCAAATCTAAAACAGTTCATTTCATGCTGGATTAATTCTGTGTGAATGAAATTTGGGATAATTTATAGAACTCATGCAAGAAAAAAAAATCATATAGTGCACAAAGCAAAATAAAATAGTATCAAATTCCTAGATTTGTTTGATGTCATATTTAGTTACATCTACCTTTCATATTTCTGTCTGTTTACTCTCTAAAGAAATATGGCAGTCTGATAAGAGTGTGATATGTTTTTAAAGAAAGAAGTCTTTGAGTTCATTAATTGTTAAAATATATCCTTGCCCTGGGAAATGCAGTCTAGTGCTTGACATCACTGAAAAATATAGTGTGTGTGCTCAGCCTTCTCAGTACATCAGTGGGACTGACAGCATGGCCCTTCTACTGCAGAATAGAGAAACCCTTGTTGAATAATGGGAATAAAGATTTATTACTGACATGCAGAATCTAATGTTTGAATTGTTTCATATGGAAACAATTCAAACTCTCTTACAAATCATCTTTCCCTGAATATGTAAGCTCTGATCTCTAATTTTATGCTTTGAATACAGAAATAGTTAAAATGCTAAGAGTGTGTAAAATGGAAGCGAATTAAGCATCATTGTAAAACTGCCTGATTAAGTTGGATGGAACATTTATAATGGCTTGGCTTTTGTATTGCATACCGGACTAATATCAACGACCGTTGCGGCACAAATTCCTCTAATGCTCATGATTCCCCGAATTGCTGATTACCTTTAATAATCACTTTCTGGCTCTGTTCTAATGATTGGAACATTATGAAGCTATCTGAATTACCAATGTATTGTTGGTAATGTGCCGGCAGTTAATTGGATGCTGTGCTGTTACTCTGTTGATAAGTAATTGGACATTGGCCTCGATTCATCATTGTCTTTGAGATAACTTTTTCCAGTTTGTTAAATTACCGAATTCGAAGTTTAGCGATTTCTAGTTGTATTCATCAAGGTTTTTCGGCATTCGGTGTGAATTCGATAACAATTCGGTAAACATTCGGTAACGTGTCGATATTTCCATTTTACAGCGGTAATTTAACACAAGGCCATAAGATTCCCATGGAATTGTGGGTAAAAGGCAGTGCTTTGAGCACTACGTAGCAACATTCTGAATAGGGCTTAACACCTGGACCAGGATTCTGGAAGTGGTTGGGACAATCCCACAATTTGATAGGAGCCTTTTCTAAAAAAGTATAGTGCAGCTAGCAAAATTAGTTAACCCTGGCACTGCCTGTGTTCTCTTACAAGATGATTCAAGAGAAATGCAGATGTCGTGTTATAGCAAATCTATTCTCTTACAAATTTATATGGTTGCAGACCTTATTTTTGCCCTTCTGCACCTTTGAATCACTCTCAGCTGATACATAACCACTTCAAATGGCTCCATCTTCTCTGTCAGCAATGATCTGACAGGAATAACGACAGAGCAGTGAAGGAGATAACTAATCCTAAATGTAACGCTAAACCACGCCCACTTTCTTTTTCATGAATTGCACTTTCTTCCGTTTTAGCGAATCGTTACCGAATCGTTAACGAATGTTCGCTAACTGCTGTAGATAACTTTGATGAATCCTGAAATGAAGTTAACAAATTCGGTATTTTACCAAACTGTTGTTAACAAATTTGCTAAGTGTTGATGAATCGAGGCCATTGTGTTGCTTCTTCTGCCGCTAATGGTTTGCTAAGTGATAAACTTTGCTACTGATGAAGTGGGACACTTCTTTAGAAATGTTTATTGTCTACATATACCTCGCAATACCTTGTCATATTTTGTATGGTTTTCATGGCTGTTGTAGATTATTTATTAGGACCTTAAAAAAATCCTAATCTGAGTGTAACACTACTGAGAATGGCACTGAGCCCTAACCACAAGATTCTGCCACACAATTCCATTTAGATTATATAAAAGTGCACTGAGCACCAGTACAATGAAACTCCCCATAAGGGAGGTTTGACAGGCCAGGGTCAGATTTCTGGAAAGGCCACCAAGGCCAGTGCCTTGGGCTGCAACTGGCCAAGGGGAGGCTGGAAATGGAGGAAGGCTTGCTGAATATGAAAGAAAAGGAATACAGAGAATGGAGAACAGACTACAGAGGTTTCAATTAAGGAGCAATACATGGAGATAGGGAGCTGCTGCCCATGGGACCTTTGTAGAGCTGAAGGAGGTTGTTGTACATGAGTGTTAGACATGGAAGAGAAAGCTGCACAAGGAATAGGAGGGGGTGCTGCACATGGAAGGGAAGCTGCAAGAAAGTTGGTCTAGGGGCGGATAAAGTATAAATCCGACCTTGTTGTGGCAAGAAATGCGCTACACAGGCAGATCCTTTGAAGTGCAGTCAGCTGTGGACAGTGATGGATAACTCTACAGGGACAATGGGGTTGGGTCTACAGGAGCAGCCCCTCATAGGTAAGCAATGACGCTCCCCCAACCCCCACCCCCAACAGCATTTAAAACTTCCCTTATGGGGAAAGTTCATTGTAAAAAAAAAAGTGTACTGGTGCTCAGTGGCCTTTAATACTTTGCTAAACAACTTCAGCATAACAGAGAAACTGTAGTAGAATTGTTTACATTCTGATATTCCCATAGGATTTCTTAATTTAAATTGTAAAGACCTTTGGACTGAAAAGAACAAATAACTGTTATCTTTTTCTATGGGCAGTGCAATGCTCTTATAACAGCACACAAAGAAAACCTGTCTCATTTTTTGACCATGTGGTCAATCCTTATTGCTCATCTTAAAACAACCTTTTATCATGTGTTCCGAATCCTCTGTGGCAAAAGTCAACAGTCAACTAATGAGACTAAAAAGAAAATTAATTTTAACCTCTCTGGTGGTATGATTATTTCCAGATTTTTTTCCAAAAGCGGTGCATTTTTTTCAAAAGCTTTCAGACCCTAACACTCATACTCCTTGATAGATCTGCAGCAGTCCTGCACATTCCTCACTTCTGTTGGATCCAACTCAAGATTACTGCTCTGAGCTGCAGATTTCCATCCCGAGCCTGACTCGGGGTTGGAGTTGCCGCTAAGGAGGTTAAAAAGGGCCATGTAAGCATCACACATGCATAGTGGCCCATGTCATCCACGCATCTTTCTGCTGTGATCATTTGACAATACTTTTGATTCAATAAATCAATGGCATGCAAAATTAAACTGAAATGTTAAAGTTCTAGTTTAGCCTCTCATTGTGTAATATGTATGAGGAAATTTCCATTAATCAGCAGTGCATCCGTTTGTATGTTGCACCTCTGTACTTAACTGTAATTATTGCAGTAAATATTGTATATTGAATGTAGCTGTGTGGATTCTGGCTGGCTGCATCCAGTGGCTCCTTATTGCCAAGTGAGGGAATTTCTTCTCCAGAACAGAGCAGATCATTTGACCCAGTTCAATGTATCCTACCGCATTCTCTGTGGCCAGCATTGTGACTACAGTTCCTACCTGATCAGAGTGTGAGAAAACACTCCACCCATGCTTTCTTCTGTGTTTTTAAAAAGGCCATGTGTACCTCTCATCACCTGCTCTGTCTGTGTTAAGTAGTGATTTCTCTTTTCTCTTTTATTTCTTTGACCTAACTTTTTATAAACACAAAAGTAGCTGAGAGGGCTGTGGATGGGTAAATGCTTTATTATACACAGGGCAGGGAGTGATGAGGAACTAATAAGAGACTCAGCTGAGTTGTGGGTACAGTGCTGGATATAATCTGTCAGCAGTAGCAGATTGAAGATGAGCAGGGTCAGTTCTCTGTTCAGAGTTAAAGACTAGGGGTGGCCCCTACAAGCTCTTCAAGTGGGTGCTGATGGGTTAGGGGGAGAAGTTTGGATAGTTCATAGTCTGCTGTTTTTTCCACCCAAGAAATGTCTGACATTAGCACAGAAAGTCAGTATTACCCAACCAGACAGGTTGGTGTCTTTTTACCGCAGTACAGTGGAGAGTGTCCTAGTCTACTGTCTCTGTGCGTGGTTTTCAAGCTGCACAGTAGCACAGAAAAAGCAGCTTCATAGGGTAATTAAGGTTGCCCAGAGGATAGTTGGCTGTCCTCTCCTTCCATTAGAAGAATTATATACTTCTTATTGTTTCAGGAATATTAAGAAAATTTTAAGCGACGCCTCACATCCAGGACATGTGTTATTTGAACATCTGCCTTCTGGAAAACGTTTTAGACTCATAAAAACTAAGACAAATAGACTAAAGAGCAGTTTTTATCCTTCAGCCATTTCTATGTTAAATGCTGCTAAGTGGCCGTGTTGATAAGGGCTGTGTGCAATGCAATGTATGTAAGAATGGAATGTTATGCTGTATTTGCTTTTGCTGGAAAATTGCACTTAAGAATTTCGTTGTACAATTTCGGTTGTTACAATGACAATAAAGATTTTCTATTCTAATAAAAAAATGATTTATGTTCAAAAATGGTTTATGTGCGTTGCAGAAACCTTTTTGCAATGCATTCTAAATTAAATTTCTTGCAATATGCACTGAAACACAAGCATGAATTAGGGCTTTAAGATAATTAATGAATGGGAGAGCTGTATATTTGTTAGATAGATTATGATGTTGTATTTAGGTAGCACTGACATCTTCTGCAGCACTTTACAGTGTATACAGTCATGTCCCTAAGTGTCCTCAGAGCAGCTCACAATATAATCCTATTCCCTATCATAGTCAGCCATTGCCTGATGTCCCTGTTGTAGTTTAAGACCAATTTTTGGAGGCAACCAATTAACCTATTTGTTTTTGAGATGTGGAAGGAAATCCATGCAAACATAGTCAAACATTCAAACCACATCCCCTTTTTGGGATGTGGGAGGAACATACAAACTCTATACAGATAGCATCCTGGCCCAGACTTGAACTTGGGACCTTAGCGCAGCAAGGTGAGAGTGCTATCCATTACACCACCCGCCCCTCATCAACGTGCAACTCAAGAAGTGACATGGAAAAATAAAAACCGCATAAAAGCAAAATAACTGATATATATTTAAAAATGTGTTTTTATGTGCTACCTGTGTATGTTTTTACCACATTTTAGCCTAATATTATTATTATATTTTTTTACTTCAAAAATTTTAGAGTTGGATGGCTTGAAATCCAACTCCGCTATTGCAGTAAACTAGAAGGTATTAGTGACTGGAATCCTGCTTCCTCCTCCGCAAGATGTGCTCATATCTACACATTGGTGGAAAATGGCATCACTGGGGGTGTGTCAATTTCACCAATTGGAAGTGCAGGATCTCGACAACAACCACCAGGGCTAAAGAGAGCTTCACTGTATAAAATTAAGGCACAAGGGGGTGCTATAAATACAACCAAAGGATTAATTTTATTTTTATTAGGTAAAGGCAGGTGTGCTTTAAATATAAGAACTGTAAAGTATTCTAAGTGGCTTTTATATTATTACATTTAGTATTATTAAAGCTATTTTTTAAACAAATTAAATCTTCACTAGCCCCATACACCCTCTCTGTGTGAGCTAGGACTATTTAGCAGCAGTCTTCTGTAACTGCTTTATGAGTGCACACTACCATTATTCTACGGAATTAAACAAGGCAGACATGAACAGCCAAGGACACAGTAAGCTTGAGTAACCTGACATAACTAGGTACAGTAAATCAGAAGAGGAACATTTACGAACTCAACAAACGCGCCCCTGGGATGCTTTGACTGAACCTTGGTCCCTTAGCTGTAATGGGAAGACAGAGAATGTCACTATGTAATTCCATCAAATGAACATTAAGCAGGAAGGCATTGCATTTCAGCTAATAACATCAGACACCTGGGATATGTTTTGTATAAAATATGGCATTTTAGCAAGGCTGACATAATTACTGATGACTAAAAGCTCTCTTTTCAAATATACATATAAACATATTTACGATCACATTCTGAAAATTAGTGTAGCTGTTTGGTGAGCTGGAAAATTACTTTTCACTTAAATATACTTAAAATGAGTCTTTTCATGTCATAACATGCAAAGGAAACAGGTACTTGCTGGCCTGGGAATTGCAATCTGTATAATAAAGGAAGTATGCAATGAATTGGATATGAAGGATACCATCCTTGTTGCCTTTAAAAAAAGGCTACTTATCTACAGTGGTGTAACTACAATTCATGGAGCCCCCCACTGAAACTTTGTTGGGGCCCCCAATGTTCATTTCCCCTTCCCTTGCGTCCACTTGTTGCCTTTCATGGCCTTGTGGCCCATCTCACAAGAGTCATAAAACAAACGTGGTCATCATGATCTTCACACCCATAAGTGGCAAAGTGGTTAGCCCCAGGTGCGAATCCCAGCCAGGGCACTATCTGCAAAAAGTTTGTATGTTCTCCCTGTGCCTGTGTGAGTTTCCTCCGAGCACTCCAGTTTCCTCCCACATCCCAAAAACAGATATGTTAGTTGGCTTCCCCCTAAAATTAACCCTAGACTGATACAGGGATTCTATTGTGAGCCCCTCTGATGGACAGTTAAGTGACAAGACAATATAATCTTGTAAAAACAAAACAGGGGGCACCAAGAGCCCAATAGTGCAATATTGTCTGGTAAGCTCAATATATAATGTAATGTCAAAGGTTCTTATACTCACAAAGGTGGGTTACCATCAGGTAACCACTTGACAGGCAGGTGGGAAGTATTAGTACCTGACCCCACTCAGGTATAAAAGTCGCTCTCTGTAGATAGGAAAATCGGGAAAGAACCCCTCCACCAGGGGTGGACTTAATACTTAATTACTGTAATATGTACGAACAGAGGGCGTACATTTAAAAAAGTCGCGGTCAAATTTAGGTGTGATTTATCGGGATAAAGAAAAATATCGTAATTTAGAAATATCGATAATTTAACGGTATTTGTAATGTAAAATCAATAATTCTGATTATTATTACAGGTATAAAACAGATGTGAGATGAAAACTAAAATATAATAACGTTAAATATCGTAATGTAATTCAACAACACAGCTTAACCCAACCCTACTTTCACACAGAACCCTCCCTTGGTGGTGCCTAACCCTAACCACCCCCTGGTGGTGCCTAACCCTAACCCCCCATGGTGATGGCTAACCCTAAATGTACCTAACCCTACTCTGACATAGAACCCTCCCTGTACCTATCCCTAACCCCTAGACATCCCTAGTGGTGCCTAACCCTAACCACCCCCCCTGGTGGTGACTAACCCTAAAACTCCCCTGGTGGTGCCTAACCCTAACCACCCCCCTGGTGGTGTCTAACCCTAAATTATCATAAATACTTCATGTATTATCTTAAATAGAAATGTCAAATATCGTTATTACATCTGTACAGTGAATGTTATATTTTCGTAATTACAAAATTATATGTATTTGGACAGAATTTGCAGACCTGTCTCCAACAGATAAAGTGTGCACTGGACACACAGAATTGCAATATAACAAGAGCAAGAAAAAGAAAAACAGCCCTTACAAGGGCTATTGATTTACTACTATTTACTACTACTATAGCACTAAGCACTGACTTCATCTGACTGCTAAAGTGCACTGTGTGGACACACTGGGTTATGTAGATGGTGAATTGGTAGCAGCAAAAAACTGCACTGGGGACACAGAACAGGCCTAACTAACGCTTTCCCCAATAGCAGTACAGTTCTGTCCCTAGTCTCCTTAACAGCAGCCAAAGCAGCCACATTCAAAGTGTAAAATGGCTGCTGTGCTGGCTTTCTGACAGGTGGGAGGGATAGCTGATTGGCTGCCATGTGTCTGCTGACTCTGGGGTGGAAGGTCAATTTTTGGCTCCATTATAATGTATACGGGGCGAATCGAACACACCATACTGTATGTTCGCGAGTAGACGCAAACGTGAATACGCATGCAAATTATCCACTAATGTGAGCACAGTGTCCAATTACAAACTTTTCAAAAGAGTCACAGATTAAAAAAACTGAATGTTTGTCTCTTGAGAGAATGTGGATGAATTGAAGAAGGCTAAGCCAGTCAAGTTACCCTTATGGAAAACAATGGAGTTTTATTTGCTCGTAAAAATTATAAAATTAGAAAAATAAATAAAGAATATACAAAGCAGCCTCAAACATTGTGTCAAAACAGGAATGTTCTGCTTAATTATTTTTTTTTAGATTTGTGTGTCTGCATGAGTTCTGAAGGTCCATGAGGCTCCTGTGTGTCTTTATTCAGCTGCATAGTTACATAGTTATTTGGGTTGAAAAAAGACATACGTCAATCAAGTTCAACGGTGTGCACTGCAAAATAACCGGTTTAAGGAAAAAAGGTTTAAGTTCCTCTTAACCTGGGGCACGCATTGGTCTGTTCAGAATCCCAATATGTCCCAGTTTGTCGAATAATGTCTGTGGGGATATTGTCCAATCATCTTGCATTGTAGAATGTACCTCTAACGGGTATGCCAGTCAAATGTTAAACTCACCTGCTGCTTCATTAAATATAGTGTTCAAGTGGGCAGCCACACGTCACTCAAAGACAGCACTACCCACATAGGGGAGCATCAGCCAGAAAAAACAATTGTATATTATATATAAAAAGCTCTGGTGATTCTACTTGTGCTTGTCAAAAATAAGTTTATTGTCATACAAAAATCAATGGTCAAACAGCATGATTTACCCCCACAATTATAAAAACATCTAAAACCTTGCTAGTGTGGAAAGGAGCGCGCCTTCATGTAACCACTAATCCCCATCAGGTAATTGCTCAAGAACGATCACCCAGCGTAAGCCTATGAAAATCATCTTGGCCACCAATGATGATGGATCGTGTGTGTACCCACCACCGACGCATACCAAAGAGGCCTCAATAAGCGATCGCTCAAACTCTCTGCAATAGTCTTTGAATATACCATATCATATGGCCCGGCACTGGTCTTGAAAGCATAGATAATTTAGAACTTGAATCACAATTTTCCATATGCCACAACAGTGTGGCTAATTAGACTGCTTGTATCCTCTCTCATCAACAATTCAATGTGATAAGTGCTTATTCCTTTTGTATTATCAAAACACAGAACTGACCTTCAGGCTTACATGAAATTTGCAACTCTGACTCTGCTAAGTGTCATCAACTCACGGCTCCTCATGGTGTGTTGTACGCTGGCGCCTCACAGCCGCCTGTCGCTACCATCCAGGTCTTTCCGTGCTCACAGCCGCCTGTCGCTACCATCCAGGTCTTTCCGTGCTCACAGCCGCCTGTCGCTACCATCCAGGACTGTCCGTGGTGCTTCAGTGGTTCAGGTAAAATTAAGCTAAGCAACCCTAACAGACAAACCCTTTAGCTTCCTAAATTACCCTCCAAAAGTATCAACTACATTTAATGTAGCCATCCATTATTTAATAGGCACCAATCCAGGCAAATGATTAACATCATCCTCTTGAGAATCAATGGAGACGTATAGATAAACAAAACCCTCTTGGCCAGTCATGTTGACCAGGCTTCAGGCAGGCTGTAGCTATCCAAATATCACTACAGTCAATTATTTCAATGGTGTAGGAGAGCTTGTAGATCCTAGAATGGCTGGTTGGACTCATATGTGTGTGTTCCTTCTGTTTAAAGCAGCAGGGATAGCCTTACTAACCCAGAAAAAAACACTTATGTAAGTAGGTAAATACTTGTTCTACTTACATAACAGATGTATTGTACTGTCCACGTGTAATGAGCTTACCTTTCATCAGCAGGTCCCGCGGCATCTCCAGCATAGTTCGGGCGAGCGGTGGGACTTCTGTGCGTGCGCGGTGCGACCTTTGGGTCGCGTGCGAGTTCTGATAAGCCTTATAGGCTTAGGAGGAGAGTTTAGGGGTGTCAGCAGGTGATGTCACTAGGTGACATCACCAGGTGGGAGTGGGTGCTGATAGGGAATTCTTGTATTTAAGGCCAAAGCATTCATTGCTCGGCGACCTTGATACTAATCAGTTCGCTGGTTCTAGGTCTAGCTAGCTACTTTGAGCTACATTGATATATTGTGTAGACGCACAATATACAGTATATGTACTCCAGTTAGTCAGTCGTTTGTTATTTTCATATCTATTCTTGTTATATTCTTATTTGAACATCTGATTGTATAACTCTGTGTACCGACCTCTTGCTTGCCTTTTTGACCTCGCTCCTGTCTAGCCCCACTGTACCGCTGCCATCTCATATACGTTACCGACTCGGCCTGTCCCTGACTTTGTTTTTGCCTGATCCTCTCAATACGACTGACATCTGATTTACGTGTATTACCCTGCTCGATTATTGACTATGAATTAGCTTAGTGACTCTGTACTTTAATATATCTACCTGTGCACAAGTTCTGACCGATCTAGACTACGCCTTGTACTATTGTTGTGTATTTATCTGTACGTTATCTCGTCACGCTCCAGCGTGATATCACGTTTAGATTTATGTGAATTTTATATAGTAAATAATGAGAAAACTGTTTCATGCATTTCTGTCTTTGTCTGACTGAAGCCAATCCTGATGCTATTTTCTCCCTACACTGTCATATCTAGCTTGCTTTGTAAACAAATGTGAGCACAGCATAGATCATAATTCAGCAGCTTCTGCAGAGGGGTGAGGTGTATTCCCCTTCTCAGCCTCAACTGGTCACACTGAACAGCCCTCAGCCAATCAGTAAGGAGCTGAAATATTGGGATTGGAGATAACAAGCTTCCCTTTCCTTGGCAGTGTACCAGAATAGAGCCAGGCTGACTATGATTCATTACAGCAAAAAAACATTTATGGTTGTATTGTAATGCTTGCAATGCAGACTGCATGTAGGCTACATAATAAACACAGAGCAGTGGGTAAATGGAATTTGATTTGTGGCTGACAATCCCACTTTAAAGGCTAAGAACTCCAGTTGCTCCCAATGTAAATTTCAAGCTGTGTGCATAAAAAAATATCTGCTTGCATGCTTGTATGCTGGTATGAGTGGACCATTTCAGTGGTTGGCTTAATTTAAGAATGCTGCATCATTTTTGGAGAATCCAACTTCCATGGCACTTGGTAGTATTTATTAATGTGCGTTATGCATTGCTGCAAGTGTAAGCTTTGACTACAAGAGTTAATATTAATTTGCATTCATTACAAAAGCAGGGATTATTATGCTGCCTTGCGCCACTTAATTTCAAGTACTTAAACCTTGCCACTGATAGCTTTGTGCTGAACAATGCAGTACATATTTATGCGGCTGTTTCCCAGCTATAGACTATCCATTTTTTAAATCTAAATTAAACAAACGTGGAACTAGCTTTGATTGACTTTTGACCACTTTGACGGATTCAAACATTACATAGTTACATAGTGTAAATACATTCAATACATTATTCAAGTAAAATCCTTGGAAAGTATATGGCTACCTTAACACTTTCATGATAGGCCAGAAAAAAAGACAAATGAGAGTTTAAGTTTTTTCAAGACACAATAATACCTGTGTTTTATTTCATTTTTTTGGCAATGCTGGCGGCCATATTAGCTGTCAAGAAAGTGCTGTCAGGCAAGGATGACTTTTGTGTAGGAACTGATCATGCAGAAAATTACCCCAGCTTTGTTAGATCACGCCAGTGTAATGCTTTGCCCCTCAAGACATATTAATACCTGCATGAAAGCTTTGCACTCAACCAAGTATTTTAGCTGACAGACTCTGAAACGGACATTGATTAATTGGTCAACATGAAACTCAAGTTAATCTGGAAAATGTGAAAATGGTCTTTAAATCAATTACCAGTCTTAAACTCTGAGAAAGACAGTCAGGCAGCAATGCTGAACTCCTCAGGTGAGAGGTAATTGTGTGCAATGAAGTAAAACCTCGGTAGTCGGCATTGGCACATAACTAGCACTGTAGAGTACTAGATGTCTTTAAGTCTTTCTAAAAATACATTCAGTGTCATTTAAAACAGAATTTGGTTGGATAACATTTGACACAGTTTTTCAAAAAATTGGATGCGAAACCAAAATAATTTTTCCTATTAGAAATACCAAAAGTGCTTTATAGTACTGTACAGTGGTGTACCTAGGGCATCTGACACCCGGTGCTGGGTATTATAAGACACACCCCCCCCCCCCAAAAAAAAGGAAAGGAGCGAGTGTGGCATACTAAGTGCGCCACGGCAGGTAATGCCAGGTATAGGTGCCCCCTGTATAGGTAATATAGTTGCCCCAGTATACATAATAAAGTTGCCCCCAGTATAGGTAGTATAGCTGCTGCCCCCAGTGTAGGTGGTATAGCTGCTGCCCCCAGTGTAGCTAGTATAGTGGCCCCCAGTATAGCTAGTATAGTGGTCCCCAGTAAAGCTAGTATAGTGATCCCCAGTATAGCTAGTATAGCTGCCTCCAGTGTAGGAAGTAGAAAGAGAGGAACAGTCGGTCCACCAGCTCATGCACATAGGGATTTATTGCAGTCGTATAGGCGTACAGGCATTCCAGCAAGGTTACATGAGAGAGAGAGATACACAGGCCTTACAGCCGTTTCACAGCAACTGACGCTTCCTCAGAGACCACAGGTACCTGTAGTCTCTGAAGAAGCGGAAAGGGTACGTAAAAGGCAGCCTTAGAGCTGCGCAGCCGCAGTAGCGGCTATGCGGACTGCGCAGCCGTGGCCAGCTCCGGCGGCCATCTTTCTGCAGGCTGCAGATCCCGACCCGGACCGTGGGGTCGCAGCCTTTCGGGGGGCTATTGTGCAGAGGGGACCAGGCGGAACGGCACGGAGGGCGCGGACGGCGTCCTCCGTGCCATACAAACTCATGCAGGTAGTTAACTTTTTTAAGGTTTTGGGGGCAGAATTTGGCCTCGTAAGTCCTTTAAGCAGGAACCATAGACTCTCAGTAGCAGTCCGTTGTAATTGATCCATCCTATCAGCTTGTCAACGGTGTCAGTACAGATGTAGACTATTGTCTCATGCCACAAAAATAGCTTTGCATAGCATTATTCTAAAAAGACCTGTTTCCTAGGAGAAATCTATATGTTTAGCTCAGGGCACAATCTCCTTGCTTAAACAATTCTCTCATCTGTTTGTTTCTTTCCTCCGGTGAAACTAGATATGATAAGTGCGCACCATATTTTATTTTGCTAATTGAAATTCAAAAGCATTCAAGTGGTAATGGAATAGTGCTCAGGAGAGATTGCGTGGGGAAAAGGTGACTAAAATAATTTTCAAGGGGTTACGTATTACCTGAACTTACCAAATAACATGCTGGGGATGTAGCTTTAGAAGCTCAATATATTTACACTTCACCAAGGATGGGCTTTACAGCAGACATGAAAAGACAGTTCTGTAATTATTAAAGGGAATTGTAAGTTGAACTTGAGATTCATTGTTTAGATTTTATTCATAGTGATGAAAACGTGATAATATGGTTGCCAAAAAGTAATGGTTGAATGTGATCCATTTTGCTTTAGACAAGTTTCTGCTGGCATACAGTCTTTAACTGGAAAACAGGGAAATGCCTGTTATGGACAAAGGTTCTTTCTCTGTAAAAAGGGCACTAAGACAAAAAATACCTGTAAAATGTTAAATACATGTGTACATATATCTACTGTAGGGTATTGATAAGTGCAATAATCTGATGCTGTAGCTATCAGCAAGATCCAGTGGACAAATTAAGCAGCACAAGACCCAAATCAACATATGAATTTACTTTTCTAATTTGTGTCTATATGAGTTTAACAGTCTATACTTTAGTCTACAGTTCTTTAATAGTGTTTTTAACCTCCTTAGCGGTAACCCTGTGTGTGACACGGGGTAAGCCGCCGGAGGGTGCCGCTCAGGCCCTGCTGGGCCGATTTACATAATTCTTTTTTTGCTGGACGCAGCTAGCACTTTGCTAGCTGCGCCAGCACCCCGATCGCCGCCGCCGCGCGCCCGATCGCCGCTATCCGGTGCGGCGCGCGCCCCCCCCCCCAGACCCCTGCGCTGCCTGGCCAATCAGTGCCAGGCAGCGCCAAGGGGTGGATCGGGTCTCCCAATGACGTCCCGACGTCGGTGACGTCATCCCGCCCTGTCGCCATGGCGACGGGGAAGCCCTCCAGGAAATCCCGTTCTTTGAACGGGATTTCCTGATCGCCTATCGCCGGAGGCTATCATGTAGTGAGCCCTGGGCTCGCTACATGTTTTTAAAAAAAAACAAAATAAAAAAAAAACTGCTGCGCTGCCCCCTGGCGGTATTTTTATACCGCCAAGGGGGTTAAAGTCATAGGCCCATACGCAGTTCACTTTTTCTACTGCATATTTTTCTAGGGGATATTTTTCAGCACTTTGCAATTCAATTTTTTGTGTTTTCTTACTTGCGGTGGTTTAAAAATCATTTAATTAACAATGTGGAAATAAACAGAGGCGCCAAAAGGATAAAAGTAGCTAATTAAAAAAAAAAAAAATGGGGGAAGCAGTGGTTGACTTACCCCCTCCAAGCAGACACAAAAACAGGTTGATATTATATCAACAAGCAAATGTATTCTTATATACACTCCGAAGCGTCATCGCAACGCGTTTCGCTGGTGTGGCCCCGTTTCATCAGGCAATAGGGGATAGAGCATACAGCAGCAAGTGTCGATGTCTCAGCCTAGTGCCTCTGTGAATCATTGACTGAATCATAGGCGCTAGGCTGAGTCATAGACACTCGTTATTGCTCCATCCCCATTGAATGATGAAGCGGGGCCACACCTGCGAAACACGTTGCTTTGAGCCTTTAGAGTGTATATAATGTTTAATTAACAGGTTGTGAAATATCACCTAGGAGAATAGTCAGGAGAGAAAGTTAATTGCATATGGGCCATAGTGGTTAACTGGTAAAAAACTGACAAGCCATGGTCAAGTTGACTTGCAATAAAATGTCTATAGTGAACATACATCTAATACCATCTAAAACTTAAAAGGACCCTATTTTTTATTTTTTTTAGTTTCCATTGGTTCCAGTTGCCTAATACTGTAACACACCTGTATTGAAGTTGACATAAAGTTGCGTTAAAGAGGGAAGTAATATAATAAACACACCAACCTTCAAAGCATAGTAATGAGTTAAGGCAATGGAATTCATAACAGTTTTGCCTTCTGTCCTGTGTAAAGGTTTCTAAAGATAAAACTATGTCTTGATGGTGAATGAATCATTTCAGATAGATAGGTATGAATTATTTAGATAGCATTAGCTTTATACTCAAGTGTGATTCATAATCCTTTAAAAGCTTTCACTTGGTGCTTTGTGTCTATGGCAATGAAGCTTGAATAACAGTCTAATGAACTTAAAGAATATCTTAAACCAAAATATGTTTTCATGTGCTGCAATAAAAGCTCAAATGCATTGCCTCTTCCTCCCAAGGATTGGTCGATTGATCAATAATACATTTCTAAGTTTACCCCTTCTGACTGCTGGAGTTTGGCTCAGTCAATGAACGAGGTGACTGTAAGAAAGTGTTCTCAGATTTCTCACTGCATAGACATACACTGCACCTTAATTTTCAGTACAGAAAATGCAATGCAATGACCGTGGCAGTTTTCAGTGACAAATACAAGTTGATATGTTAGGTACAACCTTAAACATCATATACACACTGGCTATAACATTATCACTAGCCATAGAATAAGCTTTTTTGTTACCTTATGCCCTTTACAAAATCCTAAGGGTTTCTCCATGACTTAGCTGGGTACACTATGACCTAGGTTCTCACTGGTACATGTACTTCATAAGGTATTTTAAAGAGAACCTGTAACAAAAAAAAGTTCCCCTGGGGGTACTCTCCTCAGGAGGGGGAAGCCTCAGGGTCCCAATGAGGCTTCCCCCACCCCTGTAGCTGCAGGCAATCCAGCGCTGGCTCCCCCGAAGTGTCCGGCAATCCTCCCTCGACAAGCCTGACAATCGCTGATAAGGGCCGATGTATTCACCTTTCCTGGCTCCAGCGGGGGCGCTGTTGTGGCTCTCTGCATTGGAAATAGGCAGAAATAGCCAATCTCTGTCAGGTCCACCCTACTGCGCAGGCACAGGAGACTTGCGCCCCACGCAGTAGAGCGGCCCGACAGCGATCGGCTATTTTCGCCTATCTCCGAGCGGAGAGCCGATACTGCGTCTGCGCTGGAGCCGGGAAGGTAAATATTTACATCCCCGCTGTTCGGGAAACTTTATCGCCACCGCTGTGGGACCGAGGAGGACAGGGGAAGCTTCAATAGGATCTGGAGGCTTCCCCCACCCGAGGTGTGTACCCCCCAGTGGAGGTTTTTGTGTTACAGGTTTTCTTTAACTGGAATCAGGGGGTACTTGAGCTTATCATCGTAATTCGTCAATCCATTCTAGTAAGTTTTGAGATGAAAAAAGGGTTACAGTATATATAAATAGAGCTGCATAAGTATTTAGAGTTAAAGGAAAGCATCAAAAAATGTTTGAAAAGCCTTTACACAGAATTATGGAGTACTCCTAATAAACATTCACCTAAGGGTTCTTAAGAATATGTTACCCACAGTATGGGGTACTTGTCCAGTGTAGTCATTAATAAAGGGTTACATGGTATAATAATGTTTATCTCTCTAACACCTCTATCATGTCACTCCTTGTGATCAATCCAGTACCAACCAGCATGAGGGTTCCTTAAATGGTATCACTGGGTAGCAGGAAACTCTCCCTTTCCTTGTATCATGCTTATTTTATTGCTGAAGCTATTGCCTCTAAGTGTCCCAAAAAGGAGGAAGGGGTATTTGAATGTGGTGCTTGTGGTGCCATCTGGTCAACTCCCCCCCCCCTCCCCCCCCATTAATCAGAGTATGATAAAACAACCAGCCCTACCCAGGTTAAGATAATATATTATTTATTTCTTATATGTTCTTGTTTATACACAGGATTAAAGGAAACCTAAACTAAGAAAGATATTGATTTTCCTTTTAAAATAATATCAGTTGCCTGACTATCCTGCTGTTACTGTGTCTCTAACACTTTTAGCCACATCCCCTGAACAAGCATGCAGATCAGGTGCTCTGACTGAAGTCAGACTGGATTAGCTGCATGCTTGTTTCAGGTGTGTTATTCAGCCTTTTCTGCAGCCAAAGAGATCAGAAGGCTGCCAAGCAACTAGTATTGCTTAAAAGGAAACATCCATATCACTCTCAGTTAAGGTTCCCTTTAAAGAGGAGCTGTTAGGTATAAGATCTCAGAGAAAATAAACACATATATCAGTAGCTAAAGATTGGCTGTACTTACATTACATATGCATTTCACTGTCCACGTTTGGATTTCACAGAATTTGTATATAGTATATGCAGAGATAGATGCTCCTGACAGCTCATGGCAGGCTCCATGTTTTTCTGTCAAATGTGTCGTCATGTCCTGCCTGCTTCCTGATCACAGATAAGCTCGTACTTGAACAACACAGTGTGCAGTGAATATTAATGAGCCATGTGGCTAGGAACAATAGCTGACTCCTGCAGTGTAGTCTGCCCGGAGATTTATCAGTGCTACGCGCTGGACTGATTACAAGCTGCTGTAACGTCTCATTAGCAGCCGAGGGGAGGGCCCCAGAATGCTTTGCAGTTTAGTATGCGGCTTGCGTCCTTATGGGTCTATAACAGCTTTGCTGATAAGCACACATCAAAGGTAACTGAGATTTTTATCTTCACTAATGGCTTTTGGGCTTCCTTCTAAACTGTTTAACACAGGAGAATAGAGGTTTAAATTAGCTTCTGCAGCCTGACAGTTACTCTTTAAAAGCAAGGAAAACAGTTACACCATGAAAAATACTTGACTGAAATAAGAAATATTTCACTAAGAACCAGCAATGTCATTCATGTCTTATCCAAAATTCATGTCTTTATCACTGTTGTTTTTATCCTGTATTTCTTTGTATTGCTAGCAGAATGCTGGCTGCCCTCCTGTCCTTACTTATTGATTCCTGAGTGATCCTAAGACCCAACATTGGAATGTTTTAAATTTAAAATAGGCTGCAATGAGAAGTTTACTATAGACATGCATCATAATTCTGAGTTTTAATAAAATACTTTTAAAACCAGGCTTGTGTTTATTTATTGTATTAATGTTTTTGTGGTGTGGTTGCTTTAACTTTTTTTGTAAACTGGGGGGGGGGGGGCACTAATGAGTTCTGTGGTCAGATTAACCATGGTGGCATAAATTCAGTATATATAAAATCACAAGACTTCACAGTGAACTTTATACAACATGGTTGATCCCAGTGCTGATGTCAGAGTACAATCCATAATCTCTAATACAGATGTTACACTACAATAAGCAACTGTCTGTCTCAAAGGTCTCTTGACATTATTTGTACAAGGACATGAAGGTGTAGCTGTCACTTTTGGTAATGATGGAAACTGGAAAACAAATGACCTACCATGCTTCTTATATGCATGTGTGTGCAATCTGTTTGCCCTTTAAGTGTTAGGTCTGTGGAAAGTAATCCATTGCTTTATTTTCCATTACTTTACAGCCCTCACGATGGTATCAGTGAATAATGGCGCACAGAGCCTATGCATAAAAATGGCGCCGCATTAAAAAGATACGCTTATCGCAATTTATTGTTAGTACTGCATAATAATGGCGCACAGGGAAAAAAGAAGAAAAACGGCACACACTAACGTTATTTATCAATAGTGGCACACACTAACATTATTTATTAATAGTGCCGTTCATTTGCCAAACAACAGATGTTATTGCCCACGGTAATGTTATTTATCAATAGCGCCCTACATAAGCCAAACTGCAGACGTTATTTAACTGCAAAACAGTGAATGGATTTAATGTAACACTGTCAAGGTTAGGGTTAGGCACCACTGGGGGGGGGGGTCTTAGGGTTAGGCACCATCAGGGTGGTCTTAGGGTTAGGCACCACCAGGGGGGTGGTTAGGGTTAGGACCCACCAGGGGGGTGGTTAGGGTTAGGCACCACCAGGGGGGTGGTTAGGATTAGCCATCACCAGGGGGGTGGTTAGGGTTAGGCACCACCAGGGGGGTGGTTAGGGTTAGGCACCACCAGGGGGGTCTTAGGGTTAGGCATCACCAGGGGGTTCTTAGGGTTAGGCACCACCAGGGGGGTCTTAGGGTTAGGCACCACCAGGAGGTCTTAGGGTTAGGCACCACCAGGGGGGTGGTTAGGGTTAGGCACCACCAGGGGGAGTTTAGGGGTTAGGGATAGGCACAGGGAGGGTTCTGTGTGTTAACGCTAAATAACGATAAGGCTTTAACGCTAAATAACAATAAGGCTTTAACGTTAAATAGCGATAAGCGGCAAACGGATTAGCAGCAACACCGTATGCCATTATTCGCAGGCGCCATTTTCAGATGGATCCCTCACGATAGAGGAAAATAAAAACATTCAGGGGTGATCAATAATTTTCAAACTGTGGTAGAAAATATTCCACACTAATACAAAGGACAACTATCAATAAAGTCATTACGATATGATCTCTTTATGCGTTTCTGTACAGTAACACTGATTTACTATGTTGCTTTTTTCTTTAATTTAAAGTATAATTTTGCACAGTATTGCATTTTTTGTTTAGTAGACATCAGTGTCTCCAACCTGAATACCCCATTTTAATAGTGGTGATATCTCTATCACATTATAAGGCTGATACATACAATTCACGTTTCCTCTTTGCTTAGCTCCTTGTTCGATATACTTTTACCACTGGTTGCCACTAATCACTGCCAATAAAATCTATGTCTACACTTCCATTTTCAACCCCACCCCTGTCTCAATTAGACCTCCAAGTTTGTTCACATATTCCCGATGTTTTAAAAGCAGATATCTTCACCTGTCACACTACTGCTGCTTCTCCTTTTGTAGGAAAGACTAGCACACCTGATGAAGGTCAACGTCCGAAACATGTAGTTTGAGACATTGCAATAAACAGAATACAAGTTCTAGCCATTAGTGTGCCTCCTTCTATACTCATCCATATCACGTTGTGACACAGGAGTGGTGTACCTGCTCAAATCCCGAATGCTTCCAAAGATTCCAGGGATTTGAGGATTCATCATCCCATCTCTAGTATAAATGTTTTAGCAATATCCTTCTTGAATCCGCAATTACTTTATTATTGTTTATTGCAAGCTAGAGTTTTTCGGTGCTACTTTACCAACATTTTTTTTTCTTTTTTTAGTTTTCTATATATTTTAAAGTGAAAAAGGAGAAAATAAATAATCTTAACAAAATAGTGCTGTTTTAGATACATTTACAAATTGTATTTGGACTTTTATCTCAGGTACCACAAAACTTAAATTTTGTCACTACAGAGCGTGTAAATGGTTATTTGAACATCTATAGGATGTGGTCTCAAAAGTGGGCCTAGTTTAAGAAAGCAGATAAACAGTATTCCAATTGTCATAGCTAGCGTGTTTCATTCATTCATTACATTACCTCTCATATGTGACCCCATTCCATGCCTCTTCCTCTTAAGGTGGCCACACACCATCCAATTTTTTAAATATCTGTTCAATTTAAGAATTGCTATCAATTTTTCTGACGGATTGTAACATTTCAAAAATATGTACCACACACCTATGTTCAATCTTTCCCCAATTATGATAAAAATGATTGGAACTCTGAAAAAAATTGCTAGAGTGTGTATATTAATAAATTGACAATCCAACACACACCATACAATCTTTAGAAAGATTGAAGAAAAATATCTGGCATTCCGGATCGATTAAAATCAAAGAAAATGGGAAATCCGATCGGATTTTTCAGTCGAATAAAAAAAAGCTTTCAATTTTTTCGGGAGATCCGATCATTTTTATCGAATTGCCGTAAAATTGGATCATTTTATTGTATCGTGTGTGGCCACCTTTAGAACTTGGAATTATAGTGCATCTATATTTAATGACAGCACCTCCTTAATTTTCCCAAATAACACTATAATGTATAGTGCCCCCAATATAATGACCCCATTATAGTGTTCCCAAAATAAAATTGCACCTTTAAACTCCCCCCCATTATAGTGCTCACAAATTGCAGTGTCCCCTATTTATATCACTCCATACAACATTCCGCAATTACAGGTCTTTCAATGTATTGTACAGTGCCTTATACATAGTCTCGTATGTAGTGCAGCAGGCACCATTGCCGGGGATGTAGATCCGTGACCTGAAAGCTTATATGAAACCTCAGAGGACATAGAGGTACGTCCTTGGGACAACTAGCAGTTAATTTATATTATAGTGTCAATGTCTTCCATGCACTGTTAAATAGAATGTACATAATATGTGCACAAACAGTGATGGAAATATAGATAATACACAGCTGAGCTGAGCAACACATCTTGTAATAAGTAAAAAGAGGTGTCATAGCAATAGAATTCCAGCTGTATTGTCTGGAATTACTAAGAGAGAGAACCCTACTCTTATATGCTTTTAACGTAAAGGGATAAGAGGTATAAACAAAAGGTGAAGTGTGTCAATAAGCTGAAATCCATTTTGTGGCAAGAACCAATATCTGATCTCAAATTCCACCTTTGTGAAGGATAAAAGTAATCCTTTCAGTTCAGTTGCTAGGAATGATGCCACATGCTGTTTCAAATTGCTATGCTTTTATAATCAAATACAAATACTCAGCTTCTCCACAGTGATTGGAAAATACTTGGTCAAGATTGATAGTCTGACATTCCAATATTAACCTTTGCATTTAAAAATACTTACCTATAGCGACCTGTGGCACAGACAGCTATATTAACCACTAATGATGTTAATTTAAAGCCTATTATTTCCCCAAAAAACTACAGTGTTTTTGTAATGACACCAGTTCACCACCACATGATTTCCTCCTTATAACAGGTGCCCAGCAGCCCTGCTATGAAGCACGCAGCAATACAGGTTGCTGTGTCCTGTGTGTCTGTATCCTTCAGTGCAGATGGCTAGAATTGGTATGCATTTAATTTGGATGCATCATTTAACTGCCCTCCCTTATTTTGAGTATTCTGGAGGAGCATAGCTACATTTGCTTTTCATTCAGTTTGTGAAGGTGTGGAAAAAAAACAAAACGATGACTATTTCTGCTTTGAGCGGCTAATAATTAATTCAGGAAGTGAAAAGTGCCTAGACTGTCTGCAGCAAAAGTAGTACAGATGACATCAAAAAGAGAAGTAACTTGGACTTACAGTCAGTTTTGGAAATGTATAGCTTGTTGCAAACTAAAATGGACAGATACATTTTAATAACATTAAACTTAAAAATTAATAAATACATAAATTGTGCAACAATTATAAGCCTCTAGTAAATGTTTATAGAGAGTGAAATGTTACATTAATTTAAAAGAATGCTCTCTCCAATGGCTGTGCTTAGTGGTGATGAGCATGAATTTTGCATAATTGTAATTTCACATAATTCACAATTACAATGCAAAATCGTAATGGGAAATTTCGGAAACAAAAAAAAATAAAATTAATTTTGTTTACAAATCAGGAATCATAGCTTTGCAAGAAGGTGTAATATTGCATTACTTTGTGATGACTTTAGCGGATAATAGCAAAGCTCTTATACATGTTGTTGTCATCAGTTGCTATGTATGTTAAGGGAAACAGTGGGAACAGGTCAAAAATAATTTTTCAAAAAGATCTTATAGTTTTTGAGAAAACTGATTTAAAAAATTCAACGAAAAATGTTTTTTAAACTCAGCAAAATGTCATTTTGTCAATGTCATTTTGTAAATGTCACCAAGTTTAAAAAAGCATTTTTCCTTTGAGTTTTTAAAATAGTTTTTCTCAAAAACTACAAGATCATCTGGTGACAAAAGCATGTATGGGGACTTTGCTATTAACTGCTTAAGTTGGTATAAAATTGCATGTAGTGTTGCTCGGATACAATCTGTGATCAGGGCATAGCCGTGATTCACAAGCATTTTTTCACTATCCGATATCGCGATCCGAACCGTGATTGGGTACTGATCACGGCAGTCAATACATAAGGCCATTTCAAATGCAGATCAAAATCACGACTTTGGCGGATTTTGATTCTGCCGTGGCCGGATTTATTTGAATCCGTGATCGGGGGTATCCGAGCATCACTGATTGCATGTAATTACGCTAAATTACAAATGTATTACGCAAAATCAATTGAAATTCCAAATCCCAATTACATACCACCATAATTGAGAAATGTTATGCAAAATTTTGCATATTTGTAATTAGGAGATTATGATCATCAATAGTATTTAGTTCTTTACACTTAAAAAAAATAATAAAAAGTGCAGTAGATGTTGCAGTTCATCTGAGGACTACCTGGCCTTAGTAAACGGGCCACCAGTGTTTATATAGAACAAAACCTTTTGATCATCATACTGACAGTTTGGACCTATGGAAGTAATTGTAAATGAAAAGTGTCCACTGTGCAACAAACAGTTTATTATTTTGATTGTTACGTGTAGTTTTGTGTTTTATCTTGATGTATCAAACTACGCTTTTGTTAATGCTGCGTTGTTTAGTGATGTTCGTGAACAGTTTTTTTATAGGCTTCTGTGAAATCCCAGTTTCCATGTATTTTTCTTTTCATTTTTCGTTACAAAGAATCTATAACCATCCTCATAACACTGTTGTGAATAAGTCCTCAGCATGAACTTTAAGATTATAGTGAAGATCTAAAATTATCTTCTTTATCTTTGAACAAAAGGGCATTAAAAAATGACTTGCATTGTTTGCCCGGTGTCCTGAAATAGAGCATTATGGGTGTTGCTTCTTGCTTGCATGAAAATGATATATTCTGTTTTCAGAAGGTGAGACTCTACCTTAAAGAGGAACTCCAGTGAACATTTTACTGTTGGCAGGTGATGTAGCTGCTGCATGGTTTTTGGCAGTAGAAAACAGCTGTTAACAGCTATTTCCCACAAACTTTTCTTGTGGGAGGGGTTACTTGTGGGAGAGGCTTCACCACAATATCAGTCATACAGCGCCCCCTGATGGTCTGTTTGTGAAAAGGAATAGATTTCTCATGTAAAAGGCGGTATCAGCTACTGATTGGGATAAAGTTCCATTTTTGGTGGGAGTTTCTCTTTAACCACTTCGCATCCAGACCTTGTTTTGTACTTATTGACCAGAGCAGTTTTGACAGTTTAGCTATGTCCCTATTTAATCAGAAATAACTTTATCCCTACTTATGACACAGAAATGAAATATATATTGTTTTTTTCAAGACAAACTAGGCTTTCATTGTATGCCATTTTTTCCCTCAAACTATTTTGTTTTCTATGAATTTTAATGGGAAAACAAAGAAAAAATAGAAAAAACATGTATTTTTCAGTTTTACCAATTCCAGTTTAAAAATAAAAAGTGCTACTGTAGATAAAAAACACACATTTTGTTTGGCAATTCTTACTGCTTATCACAAAACTTAGATTATGTTCCTGTCACAATTTATGGTGAAGATATTTGATTCTGAAATAATGCTACAGAGTGTATTTTTCACTATGAAATGAGAAAATACAAGTATTTTTCATAGTAAAAATCAATCTCATTAGCTCAGGAAACTTATATTCCCATTCACCAATTAGTGCTGCATCAGATAGTGCCAGAAATGTGCACAGGAGCAAGCCCAATCCTGCACAGCACTGCTTCTGCTACAAGACGTATATCTACTGACCTATGGCTTAGATGAAGTCTCAGAGGACGTATATCTACTGACCTGTGGACGAAGTGGTTAAGGGCCCTTTTACACTTAAAGAGAACCTGTACTGAGTAAAAATATTTAAAATAAAAACATGAGGTAACTTCAAATGAACATTACATAGTTACCTTGCCATCAGTTCCCCTTAGAAGCTCACCATTTTCTTCTGACAATAATCCTTTCCAATTCTGACAATATTTTGTCAGATCTGAAATATATCAGTTTCTGTCAGTAAAATATCAGTTGCTGTCAGTTATAGCTGAAAGGAAAACTGATGTACCAGGTAATGTCCAGGTTTACCTATGGCTCAAGTGGGCGATGTTACAGTTTAACTGTGTGCTGACCAGAAAGCTGTTATGGGTAATGCCCATTTTCAAAATGGAGGACAGAAAATTCCCTTGATCACAGTGAACAAACAGGACGCGGGACAGGAGAAAGACACTGAGGAGTAGACTACATGGAAGGTAAGTATGACTTGTGTATGCTTATTTTGACTTATAATTTTAAGTTCAGGTTTTCTTTAATCAGTTGCTCTCAGTTATAACTGAAAGAAAACTGATTTTCAAAGTGATGCCCATGTTTTCCTATGGCCTCTTTTACACTTAACGTATTTTAAAGAGGAACTCCAGTGAAGATTTTAGTGTTGGCAGGTGATGTAGCTGCTGCATGGTTTTTGGCAGTTGGAAACAGCTGTAAACAGCTATTTCCCACAATGCAACAAGGTTCACAGACAGGAAACTGTTAAACAAAAGTATGTACTTTTCTTGTGGGAGGGGTTTCACCACAATATCAGTCATACAGCGCCCCCTGATGGTCTGTTTGTGAAAAGGAATAGATTTCTCATGTAAAAGGGGGTATCAGCTAATGATTGTGATAACGTACAATTTTTGGTTGGAGTTTCTCTTTAACTAAAATCTTCTTTCCAATGCTTTGCTATGGAAAAAACGTGTACCAATGCACACTAACGCATACCAACTGATTAAGTGTAAATGGGCCCTAAGGCTGGTTGCACACATGGGCCTTGAGTCACAAAGCCGTCATAACTCATAGCACAGCCGCGCTTTGCCTCGCCCATGCTTTACCACGCATAAAACTCTATGCGTGTTATAACAAATTTTTGCGCACGTTCAAGCAGCACAATGCGCGCAAAAGTACGCGTTGTGCCGCATGAATGCATGCAAAGGTTTGTTATAGCGCACATAAAGTTTTATGCGTGGTGAAGCGCGCGCGAGTCATAGTGCGGCCGTGCTATGAGTTAGCACGGCTTTGTGAATCAAGGCCATGGTGCGGTGCAATGTGCATGCAGCATAAGCACCTACTGCAGCGCTTGGCACTGCACCATTGCATGCTGATTTGTTCCTGTGGCAAATAGCACTGACAAGGAAATCTGCATGCCCTACCCCCAAAAACATTCATGCAAGTGATGTCAGATGTCATAGACAACTGACATCCAAGTCATGTGCACACTTGTAGACAGAAAATGCGTCAATCGATTCTGACAGTATGCGCATGTGCCTTGTACTGCTACCACAACAAAGTTTACCTCATATCACTCTCACATCTACACAGTGTCACACAAGGGGGTCATAGCTGGCAGAAGAGAGGGACACACACACAACGGCACCCAGCATGCTCCCCCATTTATGCAACACAGTTCCCAGCATGACCCCTTAGAGGAACCACAGCTCCTACGATGTCACCATCGAGGCACTTCAGCTCCCAGCATACCCCCATAAAGCTGTGTAGATGCTATGGGAGCATGCTGGGAGCTGTAGTGCCTCTATGGTGACATGCTGGGAGCTGTGTTTCCTCTAAGGGGTCAGGCAGGGAGGTGTGGCATCACAGCCAGCCATGCAGCATCACGGCCAGTAAGCCAGCATCACAGCAAGCAAGCCAGCATCACGGCCAGCCATCTCTCATCATGGAAAGCCATCCAGGATCACAGTCAGCAAGCTAGCATCATTGCCAGCCAACCAGCATAACTCCCAGCCAGCCAGCATCACTGCCAGCCAACCCAACACACATCACTGCCAGACCAGCTAGCATAGCATCACCACCAGGCCAGCTGAGCACAGCACACAGGCCAACACAGAAGTCAGGTGAGGGGACTCTCTGTCCATTCTTGTAAATTGCAAAATGCTGCCTATTTATCTATGTGGGAACACATCTGCCACACTGAGGTTGTTGCTACAGGTGGTGCATTGCAGTGCGGCAAGCTGCATTACAAAGGGCGTTATGCCACACCGCAACGCACCAACTGCTAAATTCATTTACATTTGGCCCCACCCATGACCATGCCCAATTTCCATCACATTACACCCATTCTATACCCCCTATGGACTGTATATCCCAGGCCCCCATACTGTCCCTTACATCCTCCACACACCTATGGACTATATACCCCAACCCCCTATATCGTTCCCTTATTCCCACAATCCCCCTCCCCATGTTAATGTTTTGTTTTGCTTTGGCAATGCTAAATGTATTTGGTCCTGCCAATAAAGCTTTTTTGGATTTGGACTAACATGGTGCTCAGAGGTGCCCCAGATCTTCCAGGACACTAGCAACAGCCCTGCCTCTGAGGCACATGACTCCAGGACCAGCGCAAGGGGGATCCTGATTGGGCAGGCAGGCAGGCCTCAGTTTTTGCCCACCACCTGCACTGTCTAGCCAGGGTTCTGTGCTGACATAAAAATAATACTTAATTTGCCATGCTTGCACCCCCCCCCCCGGATTCATTTTAACTATGCGGGCACCTAAACACTAGCTAGCCACGTACTGGGATGAACCCACGTGAACTCTCTGGCTCCCATCAAATGCAGGGTCTATAGCTATGCCCCCACTCTCACAGCTGTTTAATGGTTAGTGCCCTCTTTTGAGAAGGGGAGGGGCATCCAAAAGTTTTGAAGAGGGGCCCTGGTTCTGGAAAAAGTTCCCTCTTAAGATTTGGGGATTGCGCTCCTTGGTTTGATAGCACACAAACAACAGAATGTTCTATTTCAGCATGTGCAATCCATTCATGCAATTCCCAAGAGCAACATTCAGCTGCTGGAAAAATGCTTGCTCTCACACACAATGCACAATTTTATTTTTCAAGTAAGACTTTTCTACTGTAGATCACTGCCAACTGAATCTTCATTTCACATCACCATGACAACCAAACAGGGACTTTATTCCTTGCTATACTTAGCATGGGACAAAACAACAAATAAAAGTGGATTTGATGATTGGAAATAGTAAATACAAACTCACTCAAACTTTTGAACAGAATGGTAACCACTCTGTTATATACCTTGACTAAGGGGATCCGCCGGGGATCGTTGGTGACTGGAATGGACGTCTGGTGTATCATGTGAATAAATCACGCTAACGTTTGCTGAGTGTGCGGACCCTTTGTTTTGTTTTTTGCTTAGGTGCAGGAAAGGCTAATCTGAGTGTTCCACAGAGAAATGTTATAGGAACACTCTAGGAAGTACATAGTAGGTTTTTTCATATTATGGATCAAGCCCTTTGTAGTCTGGAATAGGCACAACTTTGGGTCGGCCCGGCAAGCTTGTGGCAATGTAGATCAGCAATAGGTCCTAAAAATTAGATCCAGACAGGACATGTATATTTAGGGATGGGAGGTTCTGGCCCCTTTAAGGATCAAAGCCTTTTTTTCATTTTGCCATCCATGATCACTGTGATTGGCTCAGAGTGATTACTTGGTAAGGAGCCAATGAAACAGACTCCTTACCCGTAGGATAAAGCTTGGCTGTCACACTGTCACATGACAACTGAATCTGCAGCAGCAGTGAGCAGGGATCAGTTCGGAACCGCAGAAACCACCCCACCTGATCCCTAACCAATTCCCCCTCTCAATGCCTAGCCCTAACTGACTACCCCTCTTGATGTCTAATCCTAACCAACCCCCCCCCCCCGTTGATAGCTAACAGACCCCCCTCTTAATGCCTTACCCTAACTGACCCCTCCCCGCTGGTGCCTAGCCCTAACTGACCCCCCCCCCCCCCCCCCGATACTTAATCCTAAGTAATACGACGATACAATACAATAACATTTGTAAAGCGCTTTTCTCCCATAGGACTCAAAGCGTATCACCCTCCTCCCCCACCGATACCAATGCCTAACACTAACCTACCAACCCCCCTGCCACCTGTGCTGATATAACCACTGCCCTCACCATGGAATACTATTTCCCTTTATGCCAATTAATGGGTTACAGCAGGGCTGGGCCAAGGCAGAGGCGAGAGAGGCTCCAGCCTCAGGGAGCTTTGTAGGACACAACTCACTGCACAATTCATTCAGCTATCATTCCCCTATTGTGTTTGAAGCAAAGAGAAATAAGGAAAAGGGATACATAGCAATGAGGGCAAGACCGATAACTAGAGATAGGGTTGTTGGGGCTGTTGGGGGGCCTGTCTCAGCTTTGGGTGCTGGAGGACCTTGTCCCAGCGCTGGGTTACAGAGCCTAATCCCAATATTTACCAGGTACCAAAGTTACCCCCAGGGCACCACAATAGCCACAATTAACATTGTGGCCTATGTGGCACCCATTTTAACATAGCAATTCCGGCACCCAAACTAGCTGTTTTGGGCAGGACTCCAGCAAATGGGAACACTGATACAATTAAGTAATGTGTTCACAAAAAAAAATAATATCTCTTATGTATTCACTTCCCTTCCACAACTCTGTCCTCAAGTACCACCAACAGTACGTGTTTTGCAGAAAACCACAAACATTAACAGGTGAGTTAATTAGCATCTCAGCAGAGCCGATTAACTACCTCTGTGGATTTCCACAAAACATGCCCGGTTGGTGGGCCTTGAGGACAGGGTTGGAGAACACTGCTGTAGGGCCCTTTTCCACCTGCAGTCGCTAGCGTTCACGCTGAACGCTAGCGATTGCTGAATCGCAAAACCGGCGATTCCCCGACGTTTTGCGGCCGCGATTTTGCTATGCTATGCACTGCATAGCAAAATCGTGGCAAATATCGCTCCGCCGCGCGTTCGCGTTCGGGTAAAAAACGAATCGCGGTAGTGGAAATGACCTACCGCGATTCCTATGTTAAAAAGCAAACCGTAGCGATTGTAAAATCGCTAGCGGTTTGCGACTTTGCGATTCAGCCAGCGCAAACGCGCTGGTGGAAAAGGGCCCTTACAGTACTCTAAAAAAACTGAAAGGCTGAAAAAAAGGTTGAAACAGAAGTTGATAATAATATAACTTTGTAAATGAAGTTTGTAGGTACTTGTCATGTTTATGTACTGAACTGTACTGACACGACACAATGACTATGCCAGTGTGAAAAGTGCAGCATTAATGAAGCAGTAGCTGTATTTGTAAAACAATGATTAAAGTGACAGCTGATTAAAGGGATGATCAGTCATGTATGCATGCAGCTATTAAAATGAAGAGTAGATGTGATTAATAATATTCTGGCTTTGTCTGACAAGCAGAACTCATTTTAAGGCTTGAACAGATCAAGACACATTGCAGATGGCTATAAATCTATGCAAAAATGTAAAACATCTGCTAGAACTGCAGATTGCTGTGATCTGAAGCAGGAATACAGGAATACTTCAGTGTAAAATATACACGTCTCTCTGGCTCGCTCATGGCTTCCCATCCTCTGCTCCTAGCTGACATGCTGCCTACGCAACCAATGTCACTTGACACCTGCTGAAATCAATTAATTTTGCAGATGATAGCTGCAAATAATTTGAAATGCAGAGAAAGACAAAATCAACAGATACACATGGCATCTGTCTCAACTGCTGGGCTGGAAACAAAAAAGTGAACTAGACTAAAAATAAAAAAACAAAGTATTTTCTTGTTAGTTATTGCTGCTGTCTGCTTAGATTGTTATGGAGTATGTTGGCTAGTATGTCTCAGGGACTGGATCACTGTTCTAAGCTCTGAGTTACATAGGGAGCACCAGCAGTGGCGTAACGAAAGAGCTTGGGGCCCCAGTGCGAGTTTTACATAGGGCCCAAGCACTGTATTGATATGGAGCACCAAAACCTACCAAGGACAGCTACAGTGTCAGATTGATGTAATCAGAGTAAGAAAATAGTTTGTTAAGGATTACCACTATGCAATGCACATATAGAAGTGTTCATTATCAACATAGCAACCAATTCAAAGCTAATAAGATGGATAGAGGAGGGCCCCTAATGGGCCCCGGTGCAGTCACAACGTCTGCATCCCCTAATGCTATGCCACTGAACACCAGTCTGAATGGGGACAAGGGATTAAATGCTTGGGTGGTGAAACTCAGCAAAGTTGTTTCTATGTTTAAAGAATACCTGCAATCAGGGTAGCAAAAAAAAAGTTATATACTAACTTCAGTAGGGGGAAGCCTCTGGATGGTCCATAGTCTTCTCTGGTCCTCAATGTTAAAGTCGAGGATTGCTTGCGGCTGCAACACTCCATGCTACTGCGCAGGAATGGCTGTCTATGCGCCTGTGCATGTATATGGAGCGGAGCGCAGCCACGCAGAGGAAGTGAGTATTGGACATTGGTGAGGCCTCCTATGGAGCATCCAGAGGCTTTCCTCCACTGAAGTAACTAACTTTTTATTTTATTTTAATGTTTTTAACATTACAGGTTTACTTTAAAGTATACCTGTAATGTATACTTCTTTGCTCTATAAGATTATTTACAACATAAATCCTATTACTACACACACACAAATAAAATGGTAACAGAGTAGCACTCAAACAGTTAAACACAGCACTTTCTCCTTCAGTGCGTTTGCATCTGCACCAGTGACAGATGCGTGGCCAGGCAGCGTGTGCAGCACTGTGCATGATACATCATGCAAAACAAATTTTGGGGAAGTGCAAGACACTGTACGATCATGACATCCAGCAATACCCGTACAAATACATGCATAGTTGATGTGTGGTTTGAGATAACAGTAAAATTGGTACACATTCATATGATAAATTACAGCAAAATAAGAAACACTAGGATGAGGTTCCATCGAAGCAGGTAGAGCGCCGACACTGGGCACCCCTTAGCAGTAATGCTATAGTGCGCAGGGCGTGTAAGAGTAATTTGGGGCTCGAGGGCCTCCGAAATTACACCCCCCCCCCCCCTGATTTGGAGGGGAAATAGTATTTTACCCCGTTGGGGATTTAAGCGGCAGGAGGGTGAGCCTTCATTTAGATCACTCTGTTCCCAGCTCACAGTTGTGCACGACTCCAGTTGAAGTCTCACGCTACCGGAGCCGCCATTGGGAGAACGAAGGGGACCCAGAGGATGCTGAGGGACCTTGCGGGCTATGGGGGGCTGGAGGACGCCCCAGATTCCATTTTTATTGAGTGTTCAGCTTACCTTTAAAAATAAAGTTCAATGCAGGTTTTCTTGAATCACTTGTGACATCATCATCAATGATATCCCTTAATAAATCAAGAGATGCTTGAAGGCGTCTCAGAAAATCAGACCCGCTTCGTAACATCATGGAGTGAGTTTAAATAGACTTTAAGAAGCTATATTTCACATCCTCTGTTGTATAAGAAATGATAACCAGATTCATCCCTGCACTAAATTGAGTTTATGATAAACTTGTTGTCCCTAAAGCAGTATTAATAATAAATGAATTTCTCTGCTTATCTCCTATCTTCTAAAATAGTAGTGTTTGCTGGCTGCATATAGGAAGTGTTTAAAACTTTTGCACAAAAGCCAATCACAATTCACTTATTGATTTTCAAGTGGAATATTTAATTGCTGCCATTCTTGCACTGTTAATGGCACAAGCCTCAAACCTGGTACGGTTGGTCATTGGGTGACTGGCGTTCAAATTTAGAAAAGGGGGTGGAGCCACAGCCAATCAGATTTGTTTCATTTCACTGCAAATTATTGATGCCAAAGACTGCAAAGCTCACAAACACCAGCCAAATGCATACCCGGGCAATGCTGGGCCATCAGCTATTTTATAAATAAATTAGTCAGTGTTAGCCCTCTGTAAAAACTTTCCTCACCCTGATTTAAATTCTGAAATTAATGGTGGTGACATCTTTACTTCTATCAGGTGCAGCTCTGCAGAATGTTTGTTTCTTAGAATTCCAAAGCCAGTCAAAATAATGCCTTGTCTCCCAGAATGCTCTGGGAGAAAAATTCTGCACAGCTGAACAGCCGAAGCTATGGATCACTGGGAGGGATACATACTAATATACAACAATATACAGATAGAGGAAGTATTTCTGATTCTGAAAACAGGAAATTTTCTATAAAAGTTGGTATCCTGAAAAATTTACTGCATTTTGCTTTATGTCACTACAGTACCTCCTTAACAACTGTCAATGCAAAAGGAGCATTACCATGCAGTTTTGCAGTTCAATCCTATAATTCTCCCTTGGGATAATGGTCGGTTATTGTAGGTATATGCATAAAGACAGGCATTAATGTACTTAAAAAAGCGGAATATAACCCTGCATTTCAACTTTGCTCTAAAACATTATTTACAGTATATTATATGCAACCAGCATTTTTTTTTACTAGACCAGCATTGGAAGGGTTACACACAGCTTTAAAGTTCCTGGAGATTTCTGCAGACGCATCCGAAGCTGACAAAGATACATTTTGTTAACATAAATGTATCTAAGTGTTGAATGTGACTCACTCTCTCAGGAGCTGGAGGACAGCCAAAGAGTGTGTAACATTTCTCAATAGATACATATAACTAAATAGAATGTAACAATCTGAACTTCTGCATATCTCTCCCGGAACCTTAAACCTCTGTGTTTAACCCTTCCAATGCTGGTCTAGTAAAAAAAATGCTTTTTGCATATAATATGCTGTAAATAATGTTTTAGAGCAAAGTTGAAATGCAGGGTTATATTCCGCTTTAAGCTTCTTAAAGGTAGCTGACAGTAGTGTCAATTTACATGGAGGCTTCCTGTCTTTCTCTACAGCCATCTGATCTGGCAAATTTATAAAAATAGCTTGTTTTTTAATGGAGGCTTGATTATTGGTGTGAACTGAGATATTAACTCTTTCTTATCATAGTAAGAGAACATTAAGTACTGTAGACAACCACAACACTGACAAGGTTTAGACAGATCAATGGATTCGAGTATTTAAAGAAATGGCCAAACAAGCATTCAGGGAACTCATTAATTATGGCCCCAAATGGTCTTTATTTATATGCAGACCTTGAGTTAAATATCATTGATCAGCTTATTATAAGGTAACCTACGGCAAGCATATATGCACTAAAAGGAAATGTAGCGAAACAGAGAGATGCAGTGAATTACAGTGTAACATGAAGTGTGTTGGCAGTAAAATGTTAAACATAGCAACTTACTGATCATTCCACTCAAATATTATATTTCAGTTCTAGATATTTGACATGTAGCCAGTTCATAAATAATATATTAGGGGCCCCCGTGGGGCAATATCTTCACAGGAGGTCTTTGCTCTGCCAACTTCCATGGACATTTCAAGGGTATTGCACTCCTGGTTAAATGTTTTCTTGTATTGTACATGGTTAGGAAAGCAATAGATAGATTTATTTGTACAAGGGGAGCATAACATAGCTTATATAAATACATAAAATTAAGTATTCAAAATCAGATAGTGCCCAATGTAAACTGGCTGGAATGTAATCCTTTTTTGTAAAATCTCAAATGCTTTTTATTCTTTGATTTTGAAAGCACAACCACCTCTTTGGGCTGTTTTCCACTATAAACCATTAGAAACCTGGTAGACAGTTCAGATATCAGATTGGTGATCGTAAGGTGGTGCCCAACGTCAGAAGGCGCACTTTTCCCTCTCTCAATTGTAACTGTTTTAATGTCATCATCAGGGACAGTTTTGTTTGTCACTCTCATACTGGGAAGATATTGAGAATCATTCATTACTACTATGTTAGTAGCTCATTTGTGATCTATGGTGTGGTCTACACTGGTAAGACCAGCCGCATGGTGCATGTGAGAATTCAGGAGCCCAAGTGGAGCATTACTAATTTGGCCAGTGGATACAGGGCTTTTGTGACACCTATCGCCAGGCACTTAGTAGCAGCACAGCTATTCTGGTTTGTAATAGACTCTGTTGCACCACTACCACAGGGTGGTGATAGTGACATCATACTCTTCCAGTGTGAGGCAAGGTGGATCAATTGGTTTATAATCTGTATCTCGACTAGGTGGGCCAATGAGAATCCTCCTAGAGATCCTGATGTGGATTCTCATTGGTCCATCTAGTAGACCAATGGGGAGCCCAGGTGAGAGCTTTGAAGATGCCTTTGCCAGGGTTTCAGTTGTAGAAGAGGAAGTGGAGGAGAATGGCAGCAGCATTCCTAGTAGGTCAGCGTAATCGGTAGGATGCGGTGATGCCAGAGGAGCTTGGCATGCAGCAGCAGTGAGTGGCAGCAGTGTGTAGCAGCGGCGAGCATCAGGCTCTCCCAGAGTGAGGTAGCAGCAGTATGGTGCTTAAAGAGAGCTCCACAGCATAAAACCTGTTTGGCTATTGAAAAATATAGGGCATTCAGGGCTTTTAAGTGGACCAAATGCCCCACTGAACCATCCTGTGGGCTTGTAGATATTATCTAGGCTGCAAACAAGGAACACACCTCGTTTGCAGCCTAGATTATTTCTACAGGCCCACAGGATGGTGCAGTGGCACATTTTTGCATTTTTGGTAAATATAAAGTTGGATACTAATATTTTTCATCATGGTTTATGTGATACTTATCCTCCTATTTCTATGTATGTGTATTGATTTGAGTGTGGTGGACTACTAGTATGGGGATATATATTTGTGATTGATGAGTTCTTGAAGACTCATCTGCCAAATATTTTATACACTCCTGTGCAATGGCAAAGTGATAAGAAGCTTGCACACAATGAGCTTCTTATCACCTTGAATGGCATATGGCCCACTGTAGAACTTGTTAACATAACAACCTTATTCATGCAAGCATTTATCATATCTTTTTATAAAGTTTACAACCCCTTTGTTGTAGTAGCATCACATTCTGTATTGGAGGAGCTGAGGTGTGTGTGTTGGGGAAGGGGGCGCTATTGTAATGCTGCTAAACAGTTACTGGTTTTCTGAATGTAACAAGTGGTGAAGGGAGAAAATAGGTCTGACAGATGGAAGTTAAACTACACCTGTCGTGGGAGATAAAAGCAAACAGCTGTTTATTTCTGCATGAATCTTGTACATTAATTATGCAACTAGTTGTTGTAAAATAGGTTGCTGATAAGATGTTGGTCAAATTTTTCTTCTTTCATTTTGGCAGCAGTTCACCGAAGTTGGTCCTAAAGTTCTGGCTCAGTTGGGAGCTGAATTTCAATACCATTGAAGTCAATAGAAAGAACATTCTGTTTCATGATATGGTCTCAGGAGAAATTGTACTGCAGCAAAATGCAACAAAATGCATTGGCAGTTCAGAAGTACCGTACTTTAAAGTCAAAACGTCAAACATTATATTTTATATACTGTACATTGATCAGGACATAAAAATAAATTACGCATACAAGTTTTGACAAAAAATATAGCCGTTTTTGCTCCTTTTCACATAAAGTCGTGTTCTCATCAGCAACTCCCATTTGCTTGCTTACTTCCCTCCCAGTGACTCTGAAGCCACACCTCCCTACTATATACTAACATGCATCATAGGCTGTAAGTCAGGAGGGAGCATAACTGAAGCTGACAGAGTAATCCTTCTCCTACCTACAAGTCCTTGTAAATGCTTACCGACTCAGGCACCACATCTACACACCAGGCATATGGACTAGCATTTAAGCATAAAAGTCTTCACCCAAGCTGGTATAGTTCTTATGCTTTTTAACATTTGGTAGGTGCTTTTTGGTACTTTAAGTGTTGTGCAGCTAAACTGAATAGACAAAAACAAGACAAATAGACAAATAACATTTATATTGCGCTTTTCTCCTTGCGGACTCAAAGCGCCAGAGCAGAGCAGCAGCCACTAGGGCGCGCTCTATTGGCAGTAGCAGTGTAAGGGTGACTTGCCAAAGGTCTCCTACTGAATTAGTGCTGGCTTACTGAACAGGCAGAGCCGAGATTCGAACCCTGGTCTCCTGTGTCAGAGGCAGAGCCCTTAACCATTACACCTTCAGCCAACAGCCAACTGAATAGCACTCAAACTAGTGATTGTTGTTATATACCAGCAGAGATGGATTAAGATTAAGTAAAGACCTAAGCAAAATAGCAGCCACCTGGCCTTTTTGTTTGAGGTAGATGACAAGGTCAGAGCAGGTGACAGCCAAGCTCCTGGATACCATCCATACTCTAGGCACCTGTATAAGTTAAACTGGAGTTGATCCAGATGTAGATATCAGACATAAGGACATGGAATGCAGCATAGTTTTAAATGCAGTTATCTGCCTCAACCTAATCAAAGCAGCTTTCTGTGATCGGGTCCTTAAGCTGCAGATTATTTGTTAATTTCCACACCTTCTCCAATTGGGTAACAACAGGGAGAATCATGATGGAGGGCAGAGGTGGCCTTAGAGTACGCGGGGCCTGGGGCGAGTGTCATATGCGGGGCCTAGAGACATATGCTATGGATACACGTTGTGGAAGCACACACTGTATAGGTTAGATAGGTAGGTGCCTCCAGTTTAGGTTAGATAGGTAGGTGCCCCACAGTATAGATTAGATAGGTAGATACCTTGCAGTATAGATTAGATAGATAGGTGCCTGCATAGATTAGACAGTTAGGTGCCCTGCAGTACAGATTAGATAGGTAGGTAGGTACCCTGCAGTATAGATTAGATAGGTGCCTGCAGTATAGATTAGTCAGGTAGGTGCCCCGCAGTATACAGTGGTGTGAAAAACTATTTGCCCCCTTCCTGATTTCTTATTCTTTTGCATGTTTGTCACACTTAAATGTTTCTGCTCATCAAAAACCGTTAACCATTAGTTAAAGATAACATAATTGAACACAAAATGCAGTTTTAAATGATGGTTTTTATTATTTAGTGAGAAAAAAAAACTCAAAACCTACATGGCCCTGTGTGAAAAAGAAATTGCCCCCTGAACCTAATAACTGGTTGGGCCACCCTTAGCAGCAATAACTGCAATCAAGCGTTTGAGATAACTTGCAACAAGTCTTTTACAGCGCTCTGGAGGAATTTTGGCCCACTCATCTTCGCAGAATTGTTGAAATTCAACTTTATTTGAGGGTTTTCTAGCATGAACTGCCTTTTTAAGGTCATGCCACAACATCTCAATAGGATTCAGGTCAGGGCTTTGACTAGGCCACTCCAAAGTCTTCATTTTGTTTTTCTTCAGCCATTCAGAGGTGGATTTGCTGGTGTCTTTTGGGTCATTGTCCTGCTGCAGCACCCAAGATCGCTTCAGCTTGAGTTGACGAACAGATGGCCGGACATTCTCCTTCAGGATTTTTTGGTAGACAGTAGAGTTCATGGTTCCATCTATCACAGCAAGCCTTGCAGGTCCTGAAGCAGCAAAACAACCCCAGACCATCACACTACCAACACCATATTTTACTGTTGGTATGATGTTCTTTTGCTGAAATGCTGTGTTACTTCTACGACAGATTTAACAGGCCAGGCACCTTCCAAAAAGTTAAACTTTTGTCTCGTCGGTCCACAAGGTATTTTCCCCAAAGTCTTGGCAATCATTGAAATGTTTTTTTAGCAAAATTGAGACGAGCCTTAATGTTCTTTTTGCTTAAAAGTGGTTTGCGCCTTGGATATCTGCCATGCAGGCCGTTTTCGCCCAGTCTCTTTCTTATGGTGGAGTTGTGAACACTGACCTTAATTGAGGCAAGTGAGGCCTGCAGTTCTTTAGATGTTGTCCTGGGGCCTTTTGTGGCCTCTCGGATGAGTTTTCTCTGCGCTCTTGGGGTAATTTTGGTCGACCAGCCACTCCTGGGAAGGTTCATCACTGTTCCATGTTTTTGCCATTTGTGGATAATGGCTCTCACTGTGGTTCGCTGGAGTCCTAAAGCTTTAGAAATGGCTGTATAACCTTTACCAGAATGATAGATCTCAGTTACAGTACTTTTGTTCTCATTTGTTCCTGAATTTCTTTGGATCTTGGCATGATGTCTAGCTTTTGAGGTGCTTTTGGTCTACTTCTCTGTGTCAAATAGTGTTGGGCGAACAGTGTTCGCCACTGTTCGGGTTCTGCAGAACATCACCCTGTTCGGGTGATGTTCGAGTTCGGCCGAACACCTGATGGTGTTCGGCCAAACCGTTCGGGTTCGCCCGAACTACTAAATGCCCGGCCGAACAGGGCCGAACAGGGCCCCTGTTCGGCCGAACAGGGCCCTGTTCGGCCGAATACCGCCCCCCTATGGGGTCGCAGGCATAAGGGGGGAGCATGCCCCGATCGCGGCAGGGGGTCGGAAATTCCCCCCACCCCCTCCGCTAGCGCTCCCCCCTCTGCCCGCTTCCCCATAAAAAAGTTGGCGTAAAGTTAAATATTACCGGTGGTGGCTGCTGCAGTGGCTGGCTGGCAGTGGTGTGAATGAGGAGGAGGAGTCCGAGTATGACGCGTTGAGGCCAGGCAGCGGGCGGTTCAGCGGTAGTACCCTTGTGGTACTTCCGCCCTTTCTCTGACCTCACGTCCTCTACGTGATGGCGCATACGAGGGTACGCGTCACGCGTACCATCGTATGCGTCATCACGTAGAGGACGTGAGGTCAGAGAAAGGGCGGAAGTACCACAAGGGTACTACCGCTGAACCGCCCGCTGCCTGGCCTCAACGCGTCATACTCGGACTCCTCCTCCTAGTCCTCACTCACACCACTGCCAGCCAGCCACTGCAGCAGCCACCACCGGTAATATTTAACTTTACGCCAACTTTTTTATGGGGAAGCGGGCAGAGGGGGGAGCGCTAGCGGAGAGGGTGGGGGAATTTCCGACCCCCCCCCCCCGCGATCGGGGCATGCTCCCCCCTTATGCCTGCGACCCCATAGGGGGGTAGTATTGCGGCATGTTCGGGTCCCCATTGACTTGCATTGAGTTCGGGGTTCGGGCCGAACATGCCGAACATCTGGCCCATGTTCGGCCTGTTCGGCCCGAACCCGAACATCCAGGTGTTCGCCCATCACTAGTGTCAAATAGCTCCTATTTAAGTGATTTCTTGATTGAAACAGGTGTGGCAGTTATCAGGCCTGGGGGTGACTACAAAAAATGAACTCAGGTGTGATAAACCACAGTTAAGTTATTTTTTAACAAGGGGGGGCAATCACTTTTTTTTACACAGGGCCATGTAGGTTTTGAGTTTTTTTTCCTCACTAAATAATAAAAACCATCATTTAAAACTGCATTTTGTGTTCAATTATGTTATCTTTGACTAATAGTTAACGGTTTTTGATGAGCAGAAACATTTAAGTGTGACAAACATGCAAAAGAATAAGAAATCAGGAAGGGGGCAAATAGTTTTTCACACCAATGTATATTAGATAGGTGCCTGCAGTATAGATTAGGTAGGGTGGTGCCCTGCAGTACAGATTAGATAGGTGCCTGCAGTATAGATTAGATAGGTGCCCTGCAGTATAAATTACATAGGTGCCAGCCTGCAGTATAGATTAGATAGGCGCCAGCCTGCAGTGTAGATTAGATAGATGCCTGCAGTATAGATTAGATAGGTGCCAGCCTGCAGTATAGATTAGATAGGTGCCAGCCTGAAGTATAGATTAGATAGGTGCCAGCCTGCAGTATAGATTAGATAGGAAGGTAGCTGCAGTATAGATTAGATAGGTAGGTGCCTGCAGTATAGATTAGATAGGAAGATGGCTGCAGTATAGATTAGATAGGTGCCTGCAGTATAGATTAGATGGGTGCCCGCAGTATAGATTAGATAGGTGCCAGCCTGCAGTATAGGTTAGATAGGTGCCTGCAGTATAGGTTAGATAGGTGCCAGCCTGCAGTATAGATTAGATAGGTGCCAGCCTGCACTATAGATTAGATAGGTGCCTGCAGTATAGATTAGATAGGTGCCTGTAGTATAGATTAGATAGGTGCCAGCCTGCAGTATAGGTTAGATAGGTGCCTGCAGTATAGATTAGGTAGGTGCCCCGCAGTATAGATTAGATAGATGCCTGCAGTATAGATTAGATAGGTGCCAGCCTGCAGCATAGGTTAGATAGGTGCCTGCAGTATAGATTAGATAGGTGCCAGCCTGCAGTATAGGTTAGATAGGTAGGTGCCCCGCAGTATAGATTATATAGGTGCCAGCCTGCAGTATAGGTTAGATAGGTAGGTGCCCCGCAGTATAGATTATATAGGTAGGTGCCCTGTAGTATAGATTATATAGGTAGAAGCCCTGCAGTATAGATTAGATAGGTAAGTGCCCCGCAGTACAGGTTAGATAAGGTGGCTGCAGTGCTGGGGAAAGCGGGCATAGTTGTTAAAACTCACGTGTCTTCACCGATGCTCACAGTCACAGCTACCATCTAGTTCCTCTCCCAGCATCTGTGTATTGGTAACAGTGCCCCCCTGTGGTGACATGCGGTCACGTCATCCCAGGGGGCGCTGTTACCAATGCACAGATGCTGGGAGAGGAAATAGATGGTGGCTGTGAGCATCGGTGAAGACACGTGAGTTTTAACAACTATGCCCGCTCTCCCCAGCACTGCAGAGGGTGCGGGGCCTCCTCAGGCGCGGGGCCTGGGGCGATTGCCCCACTTGCCAGTGCCACCCCCAAAGGCCGGCTCTGATGGAGGGTCATGGATAATAGCGTATTTAGAATGAACATAGGCACTTCAAATTTATGTTTCACATCGAGATGAAGGGATTACTTTAGTTCTCTATGAAGAGGACATTGACTTCCAGCTGCAATGTATTTAAGATTTCACATTGCGCTGAAAATATCATTTTGGAAAGCTGACAGGAAAATGTTATCCCATAAGCAAATCAGCAACAAACTTGCATATCAGGTTGTGTGGCATTCCACTTCTATCTCTTGCTTGGAGACTCAAATCTGTCATTCCACTTTAATCTCTTGGAAATGTCAGGTGTGGCATGTCGTTTTAATCTCTTGTTGATAGTGGCAACAACTCTGTCATTTCACTTTAATCTCTTGTTGAGAATGGCAACAAGTCTGACATTTCACTTAAAGCAGACCCAAACCAAACATTTTTTTAATTCAAAATATTTAGTTGCACCACTCTGACACATGCAAAGATAAATAAACACTGAGCATTTCAGTGTTTGCTTTTCACCCTTCTCTTTTCATAATTAGGGTTATACAGATGGCAGCCATTACTTCTGAGCTTAGTAGGAGGTTTTAGATCATGGGCGTGTTTGTCTTCAGCTACCCTCCCTCACAGGGGCGTCATCTATGTGAAATCTCACACAAGCTGAGATCACCTCCCCTGTGACATCATCAGTAGCAGCCTGTGTTTTGTTTTTGTTTTTCATCTCCTCCACCAGTTTGCCGGAAAAATCCCGGTGTAATGTCTGATTGCGCTGCCCGGAAGCTCCCTTCCACACTGAGTAGCACGCATGCTCAGTGTAAAGTTAATGATGCTGCTGGAGATAAAATACGAAATATCTCCGCTCCGCTCCCATTCTGACAGTGAGACGGCAGAATCCGCGCACGGAGCGGCGGTTTCCCTGCAGCAACATGCTTCTGGTTTGTCTGGACCTAGTAGTGCACACAGATGGAGAGCTACGCGTGCGCGCCGCAAAACAGGCTCTTTATGCCAATAGGAGAAGGGTCAGCTGATAGAGGCGGTCAGCTGATCCCAGCTCAGCAGGTGATTGGTTGATGGGAGCTGGGCGGCGCTGTGGAGGGCTTTACTATATATATCTCTTGCTGTTCAGTTGCTGGTTGTCTGGCATTGCGAATACCTATGTTATAGCACTCAGACCTTAGTCAGATCCTTCAGTGTGGTGGAACCAGGCGGACCTGGGAATCCACACTTAGCCAGTTTACTGTGTATCATCTGTGTTATTCTTTAGACCAGTTCCAGGGTGTAGAGACCACGGACCTCACACCCCAGACTAGGAATACTGTGTATCATCCAGTGCTGCTCGTAATAGAAAAATCTACGCTTACGGATCATTACGCGTAATTTTACGCTATTACGCATTACGCAATTACGGTTACGGCGTAGGAAATTATCTACGGTACATCACTGTAATTACGCGTAAACTTACGCAATTACGCGTAAGGATACCGTAATGAAGGCGCTTACACTACGATGTTACGCGTAGTGCCGTAATACCCATTAATGCGTATTTTTTGACGCATGCGGACGATATGTACGCAATAGCCGTCAATGTGACAGTTATTGCGTACATATCATTCGTATGCGTCAAAACGTACGCTTATACTGAAGGGCGGGAGAAGATACTATTGGTTGCTTAGGATGTTGACTGATTGGCTACTCTTTCGAAAATGGGAGATTTTACGTTAGTAATTACGCGTAAAATTACGCGTAAGTGTTCGTAAAATTACGCATGCCTAGCAATTACGGTAGACAGTGTAATTACGATACCACTTACGGTCTTACACGTAAATAATTACGCGTAAGACCGTAAGTTACGCGTAACGCTTACGCGTAAATTTACATTGAATTACGATGCGTAATTACGCTCATGCGTAATTTCGGCCCAGCACTGGTATCACCTGTGTTATTCCTTAGACCAGTTCCAGGGTGTAGAGACCACGGACCTCACACCCAGACTAGGGAACCTGTGTTATCATTCTGTTATACATCAGACTAGTTCCAGGGTGTAGAGACCACGGACCTCACACCCAGACTAGGGAACCTGTGTTATCATTCAGTTATACATCAGACTAGTTCCAGGGTGTAGAGACCACGGACCTCACACCCAGACTAGGCATTGTTTGATATCTGTTATGATTTATTGCTTTCCTGACTTTCCCTCTGCTTTCTGATTCGGTACCTTGCATTTCTGATTACCTGTTGCCAAACCCTGCTTGCCTTGGATACCGAATCAGCTTCCTGTCTTTGTACTTTATCTGTCTGTGTGTTGCCGACCCGGCCTGCATGACCTTTCTGGCTGTCACCCACCCCTTGGGTGCTCAGCCTTCCTGCAGGGGCCCCCTGCTCCTCAGAGGGGGCACTGCTGCAAAATCAGTCAGGGTCTCCTTCTCCTGGAGTCCTTGACTGCAGTAGAGTCTGTCTCTACTCATTGGACCACCTGCTACCCCGGTGGTCCAATTACTACTGTTACACCAAACACTTACACGCTTCAGGTGTCCAGAGGTTAGCAATATATCTGTATTATTGGTGATTCTGCAGATCATTAATAATCAGGTATATATCTGTATTCTTGGTGATACTGCAGATCACCAATAAGCAGATTCTCTCTGCGTGCTGACACCAATCATTATATTCTATTATTGGATTTCCAAAGAGTGCATTTCCACAAGCATTGTAGTGACAACAAGCATGGAATTTCACTTTAGCCCCTTGTTGTGAGTGGCAACAAGTGTGACATTTTACTGACATATCACCAGTATATTAGGGCGTTTTAGGACTGGGCAGATGTCACTCTGGCATCACTCTAAGGTTTTACATTTGCCTTGATTATAGACTGAGCCTGGAAAATTCTTTCTTAGAGGCAATTATATTCAATCCATATGTTTACCCTGAAGCCAAGTAATTCACTTACGTGATCTATCTCGTACAGCCTTTTAATACATATCAGATAGATATGCAGAAGAGTTTTATGAGTTAATAACAATATATTCTGTCTGTGTCTTTCCTGACAATTGATAACGTAGATCAAAGTGAAATAAAACCTCCGGAGAGACATAAATAAAAGGGGACTTTTATTCCCTCTTGGTTTCATGTTATTTTACATCTGTTGATTCTTTGAAAGCTTTTGATGTCAGATTTCAGCAGTGGCTTTCAAATTATTCTGCACCACTCACTTGGCAGTCATTAATATTTCTTGACTTGACAGCAACTTTCTAGGAAACCTTTGACATCTGCAGATTTCCAATTTTACATTTCTTTCAAGCGGAAGCTATTCACTTTTCTCAATATTTCTTTGTACAAAAAACGGATTTACATTGTCTACAAGAGGCCAAGACGGCCCATAACCATTTGAAATGGTTGAAGGCCCAGTCACGTCGTAAAACTGAAAAAATGCTGCACTTTCGCACCTCTAGAAAAAATATAGAATATGTGCTGATACGTTTCATTTTCATCTATGCTGCATTTCAAATGTAGCTTTTCCATCTATGATTTTGTATTGTGTGCACGCCTAGGTATCTCTGATTGCAACAGCTGGCTCTTTGTACTGCTGGCCTCATACATTAATGGCAAGAAGTTCATATAAAGGCTTTCTTTCCTCATTCTTCCTGATTGTGCTCATTTCAATGAATAGTGTACACCAATGTCACCAGGTATGCGAGACTGGGCTACTTTGGTCTGCATATGGGAATTTTCCTTTTCTATTTTGGTGTTCACTCATTCTTCTGCCATGCAGCTGATTAAAGGGGCACTATGGCGAAAAATTGTAAAATTTAAAATATGCGCAAACATAAACAAATAAGAAGTACGTTTTTTCCAGAATAAAATGAGCCATAAATTACTTTTTTTCCTATGCTGCTGTCACTTACAGTAGGTAGTAGAAATCTGACAGAAGCGACAGGTTTTGGACTAGTCTATCTCTTCATGGGGGATTCTCAGGGATTTATTTATTTTCCAAAAGCACTTAGTGAATGGCAGTTGCTCTGTCCAACTGTCCAAAAAGCTGTGTAGCAAGCAGGGAAGCTGGCCAGCATCATTGTTTAAATGCTTTTTAGGGAATATCTTTATAAAGAATAAAAGCCTTGCTGAGAATCCCCTATGACAATACTGACAATACTGGGAGCAGGTATCACTGGCTATACGTGAAATGGCATGAATTGTGAGGGAGGGGTAATAAACTTTGGATATAACAATAACAATAATATTTTTTATAGCGTTTTTCTCCCTGGAGACTCAAAGCGCTGTGACCCTGCATTATGCAGTCTCAAAGGCACGGGAAAAAGAGTTGAGTTTTTAGCCTTTTTTTTAAAGCTGTCCAGAGAAGGAGCCTCTCCTACCAGTGGCATAGCTAAGGAGCTGTGGGCCCCGGTGCAAGTTTTACAATGGGGCCCCCAAGCACTCTATATATAACAATTGATACGGCGCACCAAAACCAGCCAATGGCAACTACAGTGTCAGAGGTGTAAGAAGTGGATAGGGAAAAGTTTGTCAATGATTACTACCATACCAAGTATCTATAGAAGTGATTATTATGAGCACAGGACCAATAGAGAGCTAATACTGTAGTTGAGGGAGGGCCCTTCAGGGCCCCTCTAGGCCAAGGGCCCAAATGCGGTCGCTACCTCTGCAACCCCTACTGCTATGCCCCGTCTCGTACTGATTGTGGAAGAGAGTTCCATAGAGTGGGGACTGCATAGGAAAAGGCCCGAGCACCAAATGTTAAGTGTGTCCTGCGAATAACAAGATTCATCATGTTGGCAGAGCGGAGGGTGCGTAGAGGGGCATAAAGTTCCAATAGATCCGCTATGTATTTGGGTCCCATGTGGTGTAGAGCCTTGAATATCAGAAGGCAGATTGTAAAATTGATTCTCCATTTTACTGGCAACCAGTGAAGAGTTTGCAGTACTGGGGTGATGTGTGAGCTGCGGGGGCCATTGGCTAGAAGTCTGACTACAGCATTCTGTACTAGTTGTAAGGGGCGCAGAACCTTATCTGTAGATCCGACGAACAGGGCATTGCAGTAGTCTTGGTGAGTACAGGGAAAACCCTGAAGGCTCTTTTTTACATTATATAACGCTTGCAGGAGCCGATTTCCTAATGATCTGCGGCGTGACGTCGGGATTTTGCGGTGCGACACTGTTTAGCGGCAGTAGTTCTAATTCACCCAATGGGAAAACGCTGGCGCTAAACGATTAAAAGCTCTCAGGTGCTTCGTACTGCACCCCCCCTAAAATGCAGCATTAGATGGGAAAGGTAAAATGAAAGTGACTTTCATTTTACTTTGGTTAACACAAAGTATTGACTTTGTGTCAAAACGCCAGAAATCAGCTCTGATGTGAGAAAGAGCCCTCAGCGCTCCTTTATATGTACATTGCTTGTGAATTGCTGTGGTTATAAGTTTTACTTTTACCATATGGAGTGGAAGAATGTCTCCCTTCAGCAGCCCCTGAGAGACGCATAGGGTGCTGTTTTTATCCCATTTTGAGTCAAAACTTATTGAACTGATTTAAGTGAAGATATTTGTTTATGGTATTCTTTAGAAGTGCAAGAGGACCCTTTTAGGGTGAGTGTTTAGGTATACACATGTGCGTTGGAGAAAAACATTTTTTTTTCTGAGTTTAAAGGACAGCTGAAGCAAGAGGTATATGGAGGCTGCCATATTTACTTCCTATTAAGCAATACCAGTTGCCTGGCTGTCCTGCTTATTCTAAGCCTCTAATACTTTTAGCCATAGACCCTGAACAAGCATGTAGCAGATATGGTGTTTCCAATATTATTGTCAGATTTTACAAAATTAGCTCCATGCTTGTTTTAGGCACTACTGCAGGGAAATGGATCAGCAGGGCTGTCAGGCAACTGGTATTGTTTAAAAGGAAATACATATGGGAGCCTCCATATTCTTCTCACTTCAGTTGTCCTTTAAGACATAATGGAAAACTGAAATAAAAATACTACCACTTTGGCTGTGCATGAATTAGGTGATAAAGAATAACAATCTGCAGAAAAGGCATCACCCTAGTCCCACTCCCTGGCTGGCCAACCAATACTGTAAACAACAAACTGACTCCTGGATTTGAATCCAATGCAAAACATCCAAGATATGCAGAATTAGTCTGTTCTATCAAATAGCAATCCATCTACTAAGCTCATAAACATGCTTTTATTTTCATACTTTTGTTCTTACACACTTGCATAAAACCATATGTACAGCCAAGCTGTTGTAAGTGATACTGTTGCTGTTGTGTGCTATTAATGTCATCTACAACAATCCAACGGTACATATGGTGCATGGATTGCTTTACTGTTATATGAGCAGAACATTCATGCTGTGAACCCATTGGCCAATTCCTCAAGCATGTGCTGTTTTTCATTATTGCTATTGGCATGAGGCAGTTCAAGTGATAGAATTATATCCCTTTATAAATAGCACCATTATTGAGATTGAAGACATATGGTATTAGGAGATATTCTTCAGCCCTTTTAAAATATGCTTCTTGCTCTGCTGTCCTGCTGACATGTTGGCTGCAGTGGTTTCTGAGAAATACGCCTGCAGGACACATTCATGCAGTGGCTTCAGAGGAGAAGCCTCCCCGTGGCCTGTTTCAGGACACCACAGGACTATCTTGTTATGAAGATCAATACAGTATTTCTCTTGAAGAATGTAGTTGATATTACACTGGGATAAAGTGAGGCAGGAGAGATTTTGTTATCTGTCACTTAGACAAATGTGATAAAAAAAAAAAACAACCAAAATCAGCCTGTTGACCTTGCTGATACTGACCAAGACTGACTTGCTAAGGCCATTTCCTGGAGCTGATTAGAGCCTTCAGAATGCCAATAAGCCTGCACTTATTTGTGTAGAGACATGGCTGGACACCGCAGTGCTTCATACATACATATATTCGATCATCATTGGACTTATCAGCTGTTGCCAGGGAGCTGCAATGTTATAACCATGGATATAACATTGCAGTTTTTTTTTTAAATCACATAGAGGGTCCTTATCATTATCCCTGTGGTAGAAATTAGGTGCTTCAACAGTGCATTCCTGTAAGCAAGCTTGATCTTCATAGTCATTCCAGTTCAGCGAGTTCAATAAATATTAAAGGCAAGCGATCAGAATAATAAAAAGGCAAATGGTGTTCTTTTTTTAAAGGAAGTTAGCAACAGTAGTTTTTATACTGCTCATCCTTAAGTATTACTTTGCTATCCCAGTTTGTGCCAGAATCGCCAATCACGTAAATATGGCACTAAATACAAACCAATCACCAATTATTTCAAAGCCTCTCAAAGACTACTAATACTATAGGTAATTCTTGGCACTCTCTTAACAGCTCTGAACATCTGAGATAAGAGAGAAAGGGCCTTATTCAATTCACGTTTTCTCATGAATTTTCTTATAGGAGATAATTTTCCATATTCTGTTTAAAATGCCTTTTCAGCACTCTGCAACTGATAACGTACCCAAAAGTAAGATAAAAAGTACTGTCAATATTATTCTGAGTATTTTCTTTCTTTCTGGTGGCTTAAAAAGCATTTTTCAATAAGAAAAAGGGGCCGATCCAATTCAATTTTTCTCCTGGGTGATATTTTCACATCTTACCAAAAGCCACCAGCAAGCAAAAAAAAAATAGTCAGAATACTTTTGACAGCACTTTTTCTCGTATGTTTTGGTACTTTTTGCACAGTGCAAAATTTAGGAGAAAAAGTGAATCAGATCAGGCCCAAAGGAAATTGAAAAAAAGGGCCAAAGTCTTTTAAAATGCAAATCTTCCCTGACAGTCACTAGCTGCAGTGAGTTAACTGACAAAGAACTAATTATTAGAGCTACTGACTAATTGATCAACGCAGCTAGTGAAATTTATTTGTTAGCATGGCTTTCACTTCTTGAGGTAGTGGAGTTTTGTGTTGAAGGACTCACGAGGCCAAACAAGAAATGTAGTTTTACTTACCTGGGGCTGCTTCTAGCACCTAGAAGTCACTTGGGCCCCTCGCTACAGCTCCAGTTCTCTCTGGGGTCTCACTGACAGCCTGTAAAGATCGGCACCTTCTGCGCACAAACGCGTCCATGTCATCGCAGTACACTCCTAGTAATATGGTCAGGCTCTTGCTTGGGGTGGGTGCATGCCTGCATATGCACAAAAGGCACTGACCCGTTGGGGGTTGCCGATCCTTAGCCCAGTCAGGGCCGAATTTACCATAAGGCACTGTAGGCACACGCCTACAGGTGCCAGAGTATGGAGGGGTGGCACCCTCCTTCCCTATGCAGAGTCCTGAGAGCAGAGCTTAAATAAGAGTTTAGTCAGAGCAGGGGACCCACTGACAAGACCTCCCTTCAGTTGAGGCACCACTAGCTGGCTACCTAATGCTAAGGGACACCTGTAGCTACCTATGACTGGTAAGGGAGAAGCCACAGCTGGGTCAGCCAGCACACTTGCGGTGCGCTTCAATGGGGGGTTTGTGGGTTTCTGGAGGGCGAAGTATAGGGTGCCAGGGCATCTGTGCCTATAGGCTCCTGTGATGTAAATCCGGGCCTGAGCCCAGTGCAACCCCCTAGAGCAGTGTTTCTCAACATTTTATAAGTGTGTACCCCTTTTAAAACCCTGTACTCATCGAGTACCCCCTAGCATAGTAAACATGATCACAAGTACCCCTTGACAAATATATATTTAATCGTAGTACATGATAATTGGTTCTAAACAATGTGCAAGCATTTATTATTGCTTTTAATTAGCTAAAATACTAATTTGATGTTGTTTAAATAAGAATTGTAATTTTCTAAATCTCTAAATTTGTTATTCTTGGTTAAGTATATCAAGCCCGAGTACCCCCTGGACCCATCAGAAGTACCCCCTGGGGTACGCGTACCGCATGTTGAGAACCTAGGCCCTAGAGGACTGGAGCTATGCCCAGAGACCCAAATGACTTCTAGGGGCTGGAAGAGCCCCAGGTAAGTAAAATTATATTATATTTATATTATAAAATGATGTCCCCTAATTCCTTATGTTGTATTAAAGCTGTACAAAAACGCATAAGTGTTAGGTGTATAGCTGAGATGCTTCAGCACAATAAACTCAAATGATGTCAAGGTTAAGTCAGATCCTCAGTCAGTCTAGTTTAGTGAACCTACCGTATGATGAAGAGACAGATAGCTATGGCACCCTCTGCACCGGACCTTATGAAGTGATTAACTTTGTCATTCTAAGAATATTTAAATGCATTAGTTCTCCTTTACAGATGGCATGGATCTGAACTGACTGAAATGAAGAAGAATTGTTGATTTCAAAACCTGAAATCACCTCTTGCCCTGGCCAATAAAGGCAGATTATGGAAGTTAAACCAAAAATCCATCATTCAGCCAGAAATATGCTTTATAACCGGTATGTTTTTAAATGAACATTTCAAAAGGTGATTTATATTTATGTGTTTTTATTTCTATATAGAATTTAAAAAAATATATTGCAGGTTCTGTGAATATATACATGCTGTTGCCTATTTTTGACTAGTACTTCACATGATTCTCAAGTTTTTTTTACCTTACTTGACAACCAGTACTGTGCAATAGCCTTAGGCCATAAAATTAAAATAAATAAATAAGAATTAAGGTGATTTCCACATTCTAAGATCAAAATAGTGTGCTGTATGTTATATATTAATAATCTCTGATTAGACATGGAAGATGTTGGCAATGGCATTATATAAATCAAAAATACTGGTAATAATATTTCAAAATAATAAAAAAGATCAACTCCACTTCCTGTAGAAGGAGCTTTGCAAGATCACAGGTGCTAATCAGAATACCTTTCCAACAGCTGTGGTAGAGGGTGATCGTCTGATTGACACCCTAAAAAAAGATGAACACAGAAACAACTGCAGTATTTGTAACAAGTTAAATGGCAAATGTAAAAAAGGTTGTGATACTAACAAAGGAAGGTTGAACAGAGGGCAACCAACCACTGAAGGCAGGTGGAGATTTACAAACCCAACTCCACTCAGGTGTCCAGGCAAGCTGGATCCGGTTGCACTCTTGGCAAAACAACAAAGGGCCTATCAGTGGCAGGGCAACTGGGTACCAAAGTATACCCCTCCAATGGAGGGTAAAAAGCAGAAAGAGGGGAAGAGGAGCCAAATGATAGATAAAACTGTGTTAAAATAATCAAGGGAGAGGTGGCTTACCTCAATAATGACACATTCATATATATATGAAGTTTAATTATGCACAGGCAATGCATTTTCTGGGTCTAACACCCACTTCCTCGGGCCAAGCACAGTGCCAGAGAGTTATCTAGAGCCATGAACTCGTAGAGCGCTCTGTTCTTGGCCCTAGACACATCTCTGGTAGAGATGGCCCGAACCTCCAATTTTCGGTTCGCGAACTGAGTTCGCGAACTTCCGCAGACGTTCGCGAACATGCAAACTTTTGCGAACCGCAATAGACTTCAATGGGGAGGCGAACTTTGAAAACTAGAAACATTTATGCTGGCCACAAAAGTGATGGAAAAGATGTTTCAAGGGGTCTAACATCTGAGTTTTTGCATGGAGGAGTGGGATACACGTCAAAAGTCCCAGGGAAAAATCAGGATTTGACGCACAGCAGCGTTTTAAGGGCAGAAATCAGATTGCATGCTAAATTGGAGGCCTAAAGTGCTTTAAAACATCTTGCATGTGTATACATCAATCAGGTAGTGTAATTAGTGTACTGCTTCACACTGACAGACCAAACTCACTGCGTAACGCACCGCAAACAGCTGTTTGTGTAGTGACGGCCGTGCTGGACTGGTGCGCACCATGGCCAGAGTGCAGGCCATGGCGGTTTTCAAGCCCATATAGTCGGCTGAGGTAGCTGAAAGACAGAATAACAGTGACTGAGTGTCCAGCTAGTTGAATTTGGTCTGTGCACAATGAAGCAACGACCTTTTATCTATTTTCTTGGGTCAGGTGTGCCCCCCAACACACTCACATAGCCGGCGGTCATTGCTTTATTGTGATACACAAGCCCCTTCACCGCGGCAAGGTAACAATCACGAAGGGGAATTGACACATGTACATGCCTTTTGTTTTGTTGTTGCAGCTGCAGCGCAGCCTGAAAAATTAGGCAGGCATGTATACGCACCAGAAAAATTATTATAGCGGCCGCTGCTAGCAGCGGCCTTAAAAATTCAGGAATCCGCCTGGAGTCCTAGTGGACCCTGTTGGTGGTGGCAGTCAAGCGGCCTGCAGGCAGAGATGCTGTGTGGGGATTGACTTAGTCTTGGGGCAGGCAGTCACACGGCGTGCAGGCAGAGATGCTGTGTGTGGGGACTGATTTAGTCTTCGGGTAGGCCTGAGCGTGCTTTGCAGACCAGGCATCCGTGGTCAGATGGACCCTTGACCCAACACTGTGTGCCAGAGATGTCACCACTTGCCTTTCAATATCACGGTACAGTTTAGGTATCGCCTTTTTTGAGAAATAATTGCGGCCTGGTATCTTCCACTGCGGTGTGGGCTTTGCTTTTGTGTGCTGCTTTTCCTCAGGTGGTCATCCCATTGCAGTTTGTGCTTTCTAATCATGTGCCTTCGTAAGGTAGTTGTCCTTACACGGGTCTTGGTCTTTCCATGGCTCAATTTTTGGTGGCAGAGAGTACAGATGGCATTGCTCTCATCTGAGGCAAACACACAAAAAAAATGTCCACACCGCTAAGCCCTGGGGTGATGGCACTTTGGTGGTGGCGGCCGACTGAGTGTTAAGTGGGGTGCCAGAATCAGAGCAGGAGGAGGCAGATATGTCACGCTTCCGTGCCGAAGTTGAGAAAGATGAGGTGTTCTGTGTTAAATAGTCAACTACGTCCTGACAATATTGGTGGTTGATGGCACGACCTCAAACGGACCTGCCAGGTGGCCTGCCTCTGGCTCTGCCTTTTTTTTTGTCCATATTGGGGGGGATGAAGTGAAAGGTATGCACTGACTTGACTAATACAATGTACGGTTACACAGGTGCAGTGAACAGGTTGCAGTGACTGCTGGTACAACAATGTGTGGTTACACAGGTGCAGTTAACAGGTATGCACGAACTGGTATATAAAACAGCGTGCGGTCACACAGGTGCAGTAAACAGGTATGCAGTGACTGCTGGTACAACAATGTGCGGTTACACAGGTGCAGTGAACAGGTTGCAGTGACTGGTATTACAAACGTGCAGCTGTCACACCCACAGGTACCATGAACAGGTGCAGCGACTGGTGGTGGTATACAAAACTGCGTGCGCTCACGTAGGTAGGTAGGTGCACTGAACAGTGAACAGGTGCAGCAATTGGGATTACAAATGTGCAGCTGCCTGTCACACACACAGGTACTGTGAGCAGGTGCAATGACTGGTGGTATTAAAAATGCGTGCGCTCACATAGGTGGGTAGGTAGGTAGGCAGGTAGGTGCACTGAACAGTGAACAGGTGCAGTGATTGGGATTACAAATGTGCAGCTGCCTGTCACACACACACACAGGTACCGAGAACAGGTGCAATGACTGGTGGTATTAACAATGCGTGCGCTCACGTAGGTAGGTGCACTGAACAGTGAACAGGTGCAGTAATTGGGATTACAAATGTGCAGCTGCCTGTCACACACACACACAGGTACCGTGAAAAGAACAGGTGCAATGACTGGTGGTATTAACAATGCATGCGCTCACGTAGGTATAGGTAGGTAGGTGAACAGTGAACGGGTGGAGTGATTGGGATTACAAATGTGCAGCTGCCTGTCACACACACAGGTAGTCACTGAATGTGCTGGGCCTGGCAGTGGCGCAGTAGGAATTACCAAGGCTGTCTATGCAACACAAGTGTCTGTGACACACACACACACACACACACACACACGCACGCACACACACACAAAATAGATCACAAGAACAAGATTAGCTCTCAAAAGAGCTGTTGAGGGGTGCTTTTTTAGCAATAAGAATCAGCAAGGAGCAAGCTAACAAGCCTACAAGAGCCTAACGAAGCTTTCCCTATAGCTCTGACCCTAATGATTTTATTTATTTATTTATTTATTTATTGTATTTATAAAGCGCCAACATATTACGCAGCGCTAATGATGCACTATGGGGGTGAATCGAACTTGTGGAAAAGCTTGTGGTTCTCCGCAATCGCGAACCCCGGAAGTTCACTGGTTCCCGTTGGCCGGCAAACAGTTCGGGCCATCTCTAATCTCTGGCACTGTGCTTGGCCTGAGGAAGTTAGTGTTAAACACACAAAACTCATTGCCTGTGCATAATTAAACTTCATGTATGTATGCATGTGTCATTATTGAGGTAAGATACCTCTCCCTTTTTAACACAGTTTTATCTATCGTTGGGTGCCTCTTCCCCACTTTTGTTGTTTCCAGAAGCTGGGTAAGGGATCTCTTGGTGACATCATCATGCAATTACTCAGTTCCACAAATACAATTGGGGCAATCTTAGACTTGAAATAAGACACTATCAATTCTGGGCTAAAAAGAAATAAAAATCTAGCCTGACTGAAATAGTCCTGACAGGCAGACATAAATTCTATATTCAGGTTTACAAATACCAATATTCCTGGGGTTAAAGGACAACTTACGTGAGAGGGATATGGAGGCTGCCATATTTATTTCCTTTTAAACAATGCACAGTGCCTGGCTGTCCTGCTGATCCTTTGCCTCTATTACTTTTAGCCATAGACCCCGACAACAAGCAAGCAGATTAGAAGTTTGAGCCACTGGATTTGCTGCATGGTACTTTCAGGTGTATGATTCTTCAGACACTACTTATGCAGCCTTTAAAGGGATACTTAAGGCAAAAAAAAAAAAATGACATTTACTCACCTGGGGCATCCCTCAGCCCCCCGAAGCTGGATGGTGCCCTCGCAGCCCCCCTCCGATCGTCCTGTCCCCGCCGGCGGCTACTTCCGGTTCGGCGACAGCCGCCGACAGGCTGGGAACGCGGCTGATTTCGCTGCTATCACCCTCTATGCTGCTAAAGCGTATATATATACGCTATAGCAGCATAGAGGGTGATAGCAGCAGCTGGGAACGCGGAAAATCAGCCGCGTTCCCAGCCTGTCGGCGGCTGTCGCCGAACCGGAAGTAGCCGCCGGCGGGGACAGGACGATCGGAGGGGGGCTGCGAGGGCACCATCCAGCTTCGGGGGGCTGAGGGATGCCCCAGGTGAGTAAATGTCATTTTTTTTTTTTGCCTTAAGTATCCCTTTAAGGCTGTTTTCATAGCACAAATTATGGTACATTTTTGTTTGAAGGATAAAAAAAATATTTTCTTCTAAACCTTTTATTTAAAAAAAATGAAAAAAATATTATGGAAGGTAATAAATGTAATGTCTTTTTATAACTAGATGCTAAGTTTGCATATAATACGTGGAAAACACGGCATTTACAACAATACATTCAGGTGAATGAATGTGAAGCCAGGCATACACTAAACAATGCTTATATCAGATTAAACTCTAGATTCAGTATAAATATCAAATTTATCTAAAGGTGCCCACTAACCGTACAATTTCCCATATGACCCGATCGCTGTGATCAATTGGAAACGATCATTCAGGCCCACTAACAAAGGATCAAATAATAAGCAATCCAATCAGACCAAAATAATCGTTTGAGAATTTGGATTGACGGAATGATCAATAGAAAATGTGTTAGTCGTTGATCGGCACCATTGATGCTTCCTGATCCGATTGGTCATATGGTCAATTGTTTGGAAAATTGTACCATCAATGGACACCTTTAGATCATTGACCACTGATATATTATCAAAATATTGAACAGCATTGATTGGGAATGCCTGGTCTCTGCACTAGACAAAAAACAACTAATATCCGGTCAGCATAAGCTATTAGGCAACAGTAAGTCTTAAGAGAATCTATACTGTCCGATTTGTGCAATAAAAAAAACATACCAATCGAGTCACTGTAATCTCCTGGATCCCTCTTTGCTTTTTCCGCCGCTCCCCGCTGCAATCCTGGCTTTTAATCGCCAGTTTTAGGCAGTGCTTACAAACAAAAAACATGGCAGCTAACCAGGAAGTGATGTTTGTGTGTGTGTATGTGTGTGTGTGTGTACATATACAGGGGTTGGACAACATAATAAAAAAAACATCTTGAAAATCAACAAAATATATATTAATATGGTGTAGGTCCACTTTTTGCGGCAATTACAGCCTCAATTCTCCGAGGTATTGATTCATACAAATTGTGAATTGTTTCCAAAGGAATTTTAGCTCATTCTTCAGTTAAAACATCCGCCAGTTCTTTTAGAGACGATGGTGGCGGAAATCGACTTCTTACTTGAATCTCTAATAACGACCATAAATGCTCAATAATGTTGAGGTCTGGGGATTGTGATGGCCAGATGAGATGCTCAACCTTATTTGAATGTTCCCCGTGCCATTCTTTAACAATTCTAGCTGTATGGATTGGGGCATTATCTTCTTGTAAGATGGCATTCCCCTCCAGAAACAGTTCTTGAACCATAGGACGAACTTGGTCGCCCAAAATTTCTAAATAGTCTCGGCTGTTAATTCTTCCATGAAGGGAAATCATTGCCCCGGCGGATTTCCAAGAAATAGCACCCCAGATTATCACAGAACCCCCGCCATGTTTTACGGTTGGGAGAAGGCAGTCTGGATGAAATGCTTCTTTCGGCTGTCTCCAAACGTACACTCGGCGTAATGTAAACGATGATTCGTCAGAGAAAATTACATTTTTTCCACTGCTCGAGGGACCAGTTCTGGTGGTTTCTACAGCACTCTAAACGCTTTAAAACATTTGTCTTTGAGAGCAGAGGTTTTCTATTTGCAGTTCTTCCGTGGAATCCAGATTTGTGCAGCTGCCGAAAAACATTTTTTGTGGAAACTGGGTTCTGTAGGTGTTCATTAAGCTCTGCAGTGATTTTAGGAGCCGTGGTCTTGCAACCTTTTCTAACAATTTGATTTAGAGTCCGCCGGTCTCTCTCAGACAACTTCGACTTTCGGCCACAACCATGCTTTGCTGAGGACATTTTTCCTTCTCTTTCAAAGGCAGTCATTACTTTTGAGACAGTACCTCTTGCCAAGCATTCGGGCAGTTTCTGTTACAATAGCGCCCGCCATACGAGTACCAACAATTTGGCCTCTTTGAAAGTCTGAGAGATCTGCCATTTTTATAAATTATAACCAACTTTGGTTTAACCTCTTGACGACCAGCTAACGCCGATTGGCGTAAACTGGTCGTCTGCGGGTTTCCTTTCCATGTCCGTTCACGGAGGCTGTCTCCGTGAACAGCCGGAGAGCCGCCGATCGCGGCTCGCCGGCAAAATGTAAACACGCGGGGAAGAGATCCCCGCTGTTTACATCATATGGCGCTGCTGCGCAGCAGTGCCGTAAGGCAGATCGGCGATCCCCGGCCTCTGATTGGCCAGGGATCGCCGGCATGTGATAGGCTGAAGCCTATCCTACAATGTGCAGAACGGATATCTGTCCTGCGCAGCTCAGAGGGGAAGGGAGAGGGAGGGAGAGGGACGGAGCGCCGAAAACGCTGCGGAGGGGGGCTTTGAAGAGCCCCCCCCAGGCAAAGCGCAGAGAGGTGGCGGCGATCAGACCCCCCCAGCAGGACATCCCCCTAGTGGGGATAAAAGGAGGTAAGTCTGATCGCCCTGGCATAATCCTGATCTGTGCTGCGGGCTGGAGAGCCCACGCAGCACAGATCAGACAGAAATTCACTAGTCGGCAAGTGGTTAAATATCTGTAAAAAAAAAACAATTATTTAATTAAACATATCAAATAACAAAAATAATAAACAAAAAAAATGTAACATATGTCAGGTTTTGATTGCTTAAAACATGTTCAAAGATTATGATACCAAAATGTTAGGTGTTTCCATTATTTTGTCCAACCCCGTATATATATATATATATATATATAGACAGTGCAACTAGAAAAGGCTTCGGTAACCCAGACCACATTAGAACGGATATAGGAACTTATAGGATAGAAGAAATAAGTCTGAAAATTTTGTTACCTCTTTTGTTGTCTCTTTAAGCCTCATCCACACCTTACATTGTTCTCAGCCACGGTAGCCCTTTGGGGTCAGCTCTGCCAACAATCTAGCATGTTACAGTGGCCACCGGCCCTCTATGATGCGTTGGTAAGAGATCTAGCATGCTGGATCATCTTGTTAGAGTCCTCCACAACTCTATTGTTCTTCCTGTTTACCCTTCCCCAGTCCATTATGTGCCATGTGCCATCCTGATCCTACCTCCCCCTCTACAGAAACATAACGCGTTGCTAGCCTGGAGGCTAGCAATGCATCTATACAGCATCAGGCCCTGAACTGTCTCCAGAGGGATCAAGTCCCTTTCCCTATGGGTGACAAACTGCAATTAAATCTGTGCACTTAGCTTTATGCTGCATGTAAAAAATATAGGTGTATTGTTATATACCTTTTCACACTGGATAACGAGATATCTGTTTGCAGTGTTAATTTAATTGGAAACTTGAAGTCCCCTTTAACGATAATCAACAGTGAAGTGTAAGACTTCCACTCTTTAGCCTCTTGCAGAAAAACAGAGCATTCATTTAAAACAACGGTATAAAATGTTATTACTCTGACACATTTATTAAATAAAGAAGAAATAAGGCAGCAGCGACACTGTGCAAAATGTAAGAATCAGAAATAATCAGATACTATCCTTCAAGAGTAATTTAAGATGACTGTTGAGTGCTTGCTATGAGTTTTCACACTTTGCTTCTTCTTGTACCTTACAATTGACCAGAGTAGTCAGACAGCTCCTTCTATGTAGTTCTTAATAAACAATATTGTGTATGTTACATACACTTATATATATTAATCTATGATCTAAAATGAAGGTCTGAAATGAACCGCAAGGAAAGTCACATCAGAACATTCAAAGGAGCAGCTGAAGAGGCTCTTTATTAGTACTGAAGCATAATACAGCAAGTACAGACAGCGTTAAGTGGGCTGCCATGACACAGGTCAAAGGTGTAAGGACTGGAGCAACAGAACAATATATGGGCAGAAGAAGAAAGAAGAATTCATGAAAAATTCCAGAACATTTACAGAAATAGAAAGAAGTATACACAAGAAGTATCTATATTATCAACAGTATTAAGCTACCCCTCCAATTTATTTAATTTATTTATTGTATTTATAAAGTGCCAACATATTACGCAGTGATGGACATTAGTTAAAGGGATACTGTAGAGGGGTCGGGGGAAAATGAGCTGAACTTACCCGGGGCTTCTAATGGTCCCCCGCAGACATCCTGTGCCCGCACAGCCACTCACTGATGCTCCAGGCCCCGCCTCCGGTTCACTTCTGGAATTTCTGACTTTAACCACTTCCACACCATGACATTTTATGCTGATCTGTGCAGCGTGGGCTCTCCAGCCCACAGCACAGATCAGCTAGCAGCCAGGGCGATCAGACTTCCCCCCTTTTTTCCCCACTAAGGGGATGTCCTGCTGGGGGGGTCTGATCGCCGCCGGCTGCTTGCGCTTGCGGGGGGGGGGCTCTTCAAAGCCCCCCTCCGCAGCGCTTTCTGGCCTCCTTCCCCTTCCCTCCCTCTCCCTCCCCCTGTGAGCGGCGCAGGACGGAAATCCGTCCTGCGCCTGATGGGATAGGCTTTAGCCTATCAGGTGCCGGCGGTCCCCGGCCAATCAGAGGCCGGGGATCGCCGATCTCCTCTACGGCGCTGCTGCGCAGCAGCGCCGTATACATGTAAACACCGGGGAAGATCTTCCCCGTGTGTTTACATTTACCCTGCGAGCCGCCGATCGGCTCGCAGGGTGTTCACGGAGACACCCTCCGTGAGCTGACATGGAACGGCCGCTCATACGAGCGGCCGTTTCCATGGTATACACTTCTGGATTCAGGGGCGTGTATATACGTACCGAGAATCCGGAAGTGGTTAAAGTCAGAAAACCACTGCGCCTGTGTTGCCGTGTCCTCGATCCAGCTGATGTCATCAAGAGCGCACAGTGCAGGCCCAGTATGGTCTGTGTCTGCGCAGTACACTCCTGGTGACATCAGCGGGAGCGAGGACACGGCAACTCGGTCGCAGTGGTTTTCTGACTTTAAAGTCAGAAATTCCAGAAGTGAACCGGAGGTGGGGCCGGAGCATTGGGGAGTGGCTGCGCCAACACAGGATGTCTGTGGGGGACCATTAGAAGCCCCGGGTAAGTTCAGCTCATTTTCCCCCGACCCCCCTACAGTATCCCTTTAAGGTTACAGATACTATTTAGAGGTGACATACAGCAATAAGACAGACAATAGAGGAATGCATGAAAACCAGATCACCCAGCATAGTGTGAGTACAAGGCTATAATGCTTAGTCAGTCACTGGATGGGAACATGGAGATTAGGCAATGTGTTGAATTTGGGTGTTCCAATCACTTCCATGGCCACAGGTGTATGAAAATAAAGCATTCATACAACTACAAACATTAGTGTAAGAATGGGTCACTCTCAGGAACTCAATGAATTTCAGTGTGGTTCCTTGATAGCATGCCACCTGTGCAATAAGTCCATTTGTGAAATGCTATTAATACTAAATATCCCACTGTCAAATTGTTAGTGGTAGTTAGTGGTTAGAGGCTAGCTCAAGAACAGTGCATAGAAAACTTCCTGAAATGAGTTTTCATGGCTGAAAAGCTGCATCCAAGGCGTACAGTCAAAAATGGCGTGGGGAAAAAATGGCACACGGTGCCGCCGATACATTTTTTAAAATGATATTTATAGTTTTAGGGATATGTAGTAACTTTAAAACACTATTCATCGTTCGTCTGACCCCCGCCCCTCATGTCCTGCTGTGTCCCCCGGTTACTGTCTTCTGCCTCACCCGCCCCCCCTTTGCATGTCCAATTTTAATATAATCCTACAACAATCCTACACAAGCAGATCTTACGAGCAGCTGGTGGATGTATCTGCATGCTGGAGACTTTCTGATCCACCAATCACACGGGGGGGGGGGGGGGGGGGGGAGCAGAGAACTGAGTAGCGGTGATTGTCAGTTCTGGGGCAGCGCCCTGCGTGATTGGTGGATCAAAAAGTCTCCAGCGTGCAGATACATACATCCACCAGCTGCTCATAAAATCTGCTTGTGTAGGATTATTGTAGGATTACACTCCAGGCCGGGGCAGAGGATGTACACTGGGGGACATGGGGGGTTGTCAGAGGACGATCAGTGGGGACCCAGCTGGACATTGGGGTCAGAGGAAAGATAAATAACGTTTTAAAGTTGCTACACATACCTAAAACATAAATATCGCTTGACCTGCGCCATCATTTACTGGATCTGGATGTGCGCCATAATGTAACGCTTAAAAAACGGCTAACATTATTTACGATTGATTTGAATGGTGGCGCCATAATGGTCCAGCAGAGCTGTGCGCCATTTTTTCCTGCCCCGGCATCCAAGAGTTACATCACCAAGTGCAGTGCAAAGTGTCTGATGCAGTGGTGAAAAGCACACCGCCACTGGACTCTAGAACCATGGAGATGTGTTCTCTGTGGTGGCAAATCATGGTTCTCTGTATGGTAGATCAATGGGTGAGTTTGAATTTGGCAGATGTTTCATAAGCATACTATATGCATGTTCGGTTACTACAGCTCTGTAAAATGAAAAGGGCTACAGACACTTTGCAGTCCAGCAGTTCTGGATGTGAACGATAAAGATGGAGTCCGCAACAATGTCTCTTGAAAAAAGCTCAAATTCTTTATTCAGGACGTATCCTCATATCAGTGATGACACAGCTGACATGTTTCGGGCCAAGTTGATGCCCTTAATCATAGCTAAAAATCCCAAATGCTCTTAACTGTTTTTAAGTAGATGGTGACCAACCGGGGTGGGGCACAGACCACTCCTGCTAGAGGAGGAGTCAAAGCAAAAAACAGCCTCCCTACACACGGCAGTCACCACCTGTACATGCATAAGTTTGTATTTAAAACCATACAGCATAAAATTAAAAACAAGTGTAGGAACAACGTGTGGAAAAATATATAAAGAATTCTTATCTAAAAGAAACCACATATGAGCAAACAAATACACTATAATGCAATTATGCTGTCACTAGAGCCAAGTCCCACCTTGCATTCAAACCTTTAGGGACTCTAGTTCCAAGACGGAATATCCATAGAGCCTCCCTTTTTCGGATGATTGATAGTAGGTCACCACCTCTCTTGGGTAAAAAGACCCTCTCAATGCCCTGGAATACAAAGCCGGACATATCACTGTCATGTACCTCACGAAAATGTTTAGCTACATTTGAGATGTTATTGGTAGACCAGGACGCTCCCAAATAATGTTCCGCTATCCTAGCTTTTAGGGGTCTGGTGGTACATCCTACATATTGTAAAGAACATAAAGTGCAGGTGACCAGATAGATTACGTTCTTGGTATTACAGTTAATGAAATGTTTGAGAGGGGACCCATAACCTGTTGTGAGTGACCTAACTGTTTGAGTGTTGGTATGTACTACACAATAATGACATGTGGAAAATGCACACCTGTAAGACCCTTTAGTAGAGAGCCAAGTGGTGGTATCCTTATTGGTAGTAAAAAAGCTAGGGGACAGCAAATTACCTAATGTAGGGGCACGTCTGCTGGCAAAACTGACGCCTTGCTGCAGGAAAGGACGTATGTCACTGTCCCTTTCCAGAATAGGTAAAAACTTCTCAATGATACACTTAATGTCTCGAAACTCGACACTATAATTAGTGACAAAAACAGGTTTTTCCATAAGTTTTGCACCTGAAGTAAAGCCGCGTACTAGATTACCTCTCGGAATTGAGAGGGCTCGTTGTCTGCCCTTGTCAATCATCCACTTGGGATAACCCCTGTCGCGTAGGCGGCCCTCCACCACAGAGAACTCATGCAGCAGGGTTTCCTCATCTGAGCAATTTCGGCGGGCCCGAATGAATTCACCCACCGGAATCGCCTGGACAGTGTGACCCGGATGGCAACTACTAGCCTGGAGGGTAGAGTTGCCCGCACAAGTCTTCCTGAAAGTTCTAGTGTGGATCCCCCCAGAACCTATATCGCCCACCAGAGTTAGGTCTAAATAATCTATACAATTTTGCTGCCAAATATGTGTGAATTTCAAATTACAATGATTGTCATTCAGAGATGTCACAAAAGCATCTGCCGAGGATTGATCTCCCCGCCAGATAACCAAAATGTCATCAATAAACCTCCCGTACCACGCAACCCTGTCCCGAAGGCGCCCCCCACCCCCAAAGATGTGGAATTCCTCCCACCATCCCATGTAAAGATTGGCCAGGGACGGGGAGAATTTGGCTCCCATGGAGGCCCCACACCTCTGGAGGTAGAAGACGCATCGAACATAAAGAAGTTGCGGGTCAGGAGGTACTCAACGGCAGCACAAATAAACACCCTGAGATCAGAAGAATAATCTGAATATTTCTCAAGGTGATACTGTAAAGCCGTGAGGGCCAGATGGTGTGGGATACAGGAATATAAGGCTTTAACATCAATGGTGAGCCAACTACAGGAGTCATTCCATTTATGTTTCTCCATGTTCTGGATGTGAGTCTGGCTTTTAGAGACCCAAATGGATGATTTACTTATTAAGCAGTGATGCATCTTGGTACATCCTTCTTGCTCCCATAAAGCTGAATAACTGCAAATACCTCCTGTATGTGACAGGGTTAAACTCAGACCTCCCAACAGCATAAAATTTAAGGCTGCCACTAGAGGGAGCTCTGCTATGATTGCAATGTTCTGAGGAGATCCAGGTCCTGAGGCTCCTATTAAAGTTGGACATCAACTGAACCACATGTCTGTGTCTCTTCTCCGTTTAAAACCGGTTAGTATTATAACTATAGGCAGAATATTGATGATGTCTAGATAGAATATACTTATTCCTGTTTGCTATGTCAACCTATGGGTTTGCCTATTTTTTAGTGTGTATATCATTGCATTATGCTGGTAGAGACAGATATTAAAGAGAATAAATCTCGCTTCAGAGCTTATATTCAGCAGGGGCATGTGTGCCCCTGCTAAAACGCCGCTATCCCGCTGCTGAACGGGGGTCCCTTACCCCCCAAATCCCCCCCTGCAAAATCAACGACCAACTTGGTCGCAGATTTTGCTGCTATTGAGGCAGGGCTAACGGCTGCAGCCCTGCCTCTCAGCGCCATCTATCAGCGGCGAATCGCTGCCTCTCCCCCGCCCCTCTCAGTGAAGGAAGACTGAGAGGGGCAGGGGAGAGGCGGAGATAAGCGCTGATAGACACGTGTGAGGCAGGGCTGCGTGCATTAGCCCTGCCTCTATGCGGAAGAGATCCCCGTGAGTAGACGAGGGGATTTGGGGGGTAAAAGACCCCCGTTTAGCTGCGGGATAGCGGCGTTTTAGCAGGGACACACATTCTCCTGCTGAATATAAGAGCTGAAGCGAGTTTTATACTCACTTCAGTCTCTCTTTAAAGTTGGATATCAACCGAGCTACATGTCTGTATGTCTCCTCAGATGCTGTTGGCTGTATTGTGGCACTAGTCTGCACTTCCACTACTGAACACCAGAGATGGCCCAGCCTTGGAGAACTCATGGAGAAGTACATGATCAGTTTGATCAGCTGATAGATTTGTAAGTCTCTGATTTGCTGTGATGACTTCCTGGTTTAACACATGCTCATGACCAGCAAATCAGAGCCTTACAAATCTATCAGCTGATCAAACTGATCATGCGCTTCTTCATGAGTTATCCAAGGCTGGGCCATCCCTACTGAACACTGGTAACATGTACAAAGCACATTTATATTTAGCATAGCTTTTTTCCCCTTTTTTATGGGTACGGGTAGTTTTCAGTTTTATTTTAGTCCCTTACAACACCAAGTTGTTGTTAAGCCAATTGCCGTTGTGTCCACAAAAAATTCCAGGTGCGGCTCCTGTCGCACTTGGCGAATAAAGTTGATTCTGATTCTTACAAACACCTACTGTTCCACTTCACATGAGCTTACTTAGAACCAACCCACAGAAGAGTCCTTCCCTCAAGAGTTTATAATACAACACAACCTCTTTGATATAAACATAAGACATTTTCCTGCCTTTACCAGTAGCCTCACCAATGTTTATATCCTAACATATTTAACATATTTTCAGCCTACTATATCTTGGTTGTTCAAGCAGTTTGCCCATCACTAAAAAAATAATCTCATTGAACCTTCCTAAATCTGGGATTACTGATGTGATCAGTGCTTTGCTCTGTGCTCATTTTCCCTGAAACCTTTTTTTTCGGAATGACAGTAAAATTGGTATTGGATTATGCTTTGTTGAGTCAGACCTCTTACAGGAACATTTAAACAGAATTACGTGCTGTTAGGAAGAATTAAAGAGCTTGAGGAATATGTTCTTTTAAAAATATACATAATACGTTGCAAATAGGCCTGTCCAGTAAGCAGTGCTCTGCAACAAGAATAACAAATCAGAAATCATCTTTCTCTGGGGGAAATACATCTGGCTGTGATAAGCGTAGTAGCAGTGACGAGCATGGCTCTAGCAGTAATATTGTACATGCCGAAATTATCTCAAGCAGTGCTGTCTAGTTGATGGGCTGTAGGCCACACTCAGCCTACCAGCTTTTGCCTCACCCTTATCTGTCTCTTACCTATTATTGCTATCGGGAACCCCCCTTTACCCATGTTTTCTTGCACTTCCACCTTCTAGTGTTGGGCGAACACCTAGATGTTCGGGTTCGCGAACGTTCGCCGAACATCGCCGCGATGTTCGGGTGTTCGCGCCGAACTCCGAACATAATGGAAGTCAATGGGGACCCGAACTTTCGTGCTTTGTAAAGCTTCCTCACATGCTACATACCCCAAATTGTTCTATTTCAGCATGTGCAATCCATTCATGCAATTCCCAAGAGCAACATTCAGCTGCTGGAAAAATGCTTGCTCTCACACACAATGCACAATTTTATTTTTCAAGTAAGACTTTTCTACTGTAGATCACTGCCAACTGAATCTTCATTTCACATCACCATGACAACCAAACAGGGACTTTATTCCTTGCTATACTTAGCATGGGACAAAACAACAAATAAAAGTGGATTTGGTGATTGGAAATAGTAAATACAAACTCACTCAAACTTTTGAACAGAATGGTAACCACTCTGTTATACACCTTGACTAAGGGGATCCGCCGGGGAGCGTTGGTGACTGGAATGGACGTCTGGTGTATCATGTGAATAAATCATGCTAACGTTTGCTGAGTGTGCGGACCCTTTGTTTTGTTTTGTTTTTTGCTTAGGTGCAGGAAAGGCTAATCTGAGTGTTCCACAGAGAAATGTTATAGGAACACTCTAGGAAGTACATAGTAGGTTTTTTCATATTATGGATCAAGCCCTTTGTAGTCTGGAATAGGCACAACTTTGGGTTGGCCCGGCAAGCTTGTGGCAATGTAGATCAGCAATGGGTCCTAAAAATTAGATCCAGACAGGACATGTATATTTAACTCATTAGGGATAGGAGGTTCTGGCCCCTTTAAGGATCAAAGCCTTTTTTTTTTAATTTTGCCATCCATGATCACTGTGATTGGCTCAGAGTGATTACTTGGTAAGGAGCCAATGAAACAGACTCCTTACCCATAGGAGGATGCTTGGCTGTCACATGACAACTGAATCTGCAGAGGCAGTGAGCAGGGATCAGTTCGGGGCCGCAGAAACCACCCCACCTGATCCCTAACCAATTCCCCCTCTCAATTCCTAGCCCTTGATGTATAAAGAGGCGCCAATAGCATAAAATTTAGATAAAAGGTTTAAAAACGTTTTGGTGGCGGTGGTGGACCGTCCACACACAAACAGACCAAAATGCTGTTGATTGAAGAAAAAACTATTTATTCACATACTCCTAAACAAAAAACGCAACGCGTTTCACGGGCAACATCCCGCTTCATCAGGCAATGAATAACCGGAGTATCTCACAGTTCTGAGTCCAATGATAGCTTGGCACAGAGTGTGAATAAATAGTTTTTTCTTCAATCAACAGCATTTTGGTCTGTTTGTGACTACCCCTCTTGATGCCTAATCCTAACCAACCCCCCCCCCCGTTGATAGCTAACAGACCCCCCTCTTAATGCCTTACCATAACTGACCCCTCCCCGCTGGTGCCTAGCCCTAACTGACACCCCCCCCCCCCCCCCCAGATACCTAATCCTAAGTAATACGATACAATACTCAAAGCGTATCACCCTCCTCCTCCACCGATACCAATGCCGAACACTAACCTACCAACCCCCCTGCCACCTGTGCTGATATAACCACTGCCCTCACCGTGGAATACTCTTTCCCTTTATGCCAATTAATGGGTTCCAGCAGGGCTGGGCCAAGGCAGAGGCGAGAGAGGCTCCAGCCTCAGGGAGCTATGTAGGACACAACTCACTGCACAATTTATTCAGCAATCATTCCCCTATTGTGTTTGAAGCAAAGAGAAATAAGGAAAAGGGATACATAGCAATGAGGGCAAGACCGATAACTAGAGATAGGGTTGTTGGGGGGGTTGTGGGCCTGTCTCAGCTTTGGGTGCTGGAGGACCTTGTCCCAGTGATGGGTTACAGAGCCTAATCCCAATTAGTGTTGGGCGAACAGTGTTCGCCACTGTTCGGGTTCTGCAGAACATCACCCTGTTCGGGTGATGTTCGAGTTCGGCCGAACACCTGATGGTGTTCGGCCAAACTGTTCGGCCATATGGCCGAACTAAGAGCGCATGGCCGAACGTTACCCGAACGTTCGGCTAGCGCTGTGATTGGCCGAACGGGTCACGTGTAGTGTTGGGCGAACATCTAGATGTTCGGGTTCAGGCCGAACATGGCCGCGATGTTCGGGTGTTCGAGCCGAACTCCGAACATAATGGAAGTCAATGGGGACCTGAACTTTCGTGCTTTGTAAAGCCTCCTTATATGCTACATACCCCAAATTTACAGGGTATGTGCACCTTGGGAGTGGGTACAAGAGGAAAAAAAAAATATTTGAAAAAGAGCTTATAGTTTTTGAGAAAATTGATTGTAAAGTTTCAAAGGAAAAACTGTCTTTTAAATGTGGAAAATGTCATGTTTCTTTGCACAGGTAACATGCTTTTTGTCGCCATGCAGTCATAAATGTAATACAGAGAAGAGGTTCCAGGAAAAGGGACCGGTAACGCTAACCCAGCACAAGCAGCAGAACACGTGATGGAACAGGAGGAGGAGGCGCAGTAGGAGAAGGCCACGCTTTTTGAGACACAACATCCCAGGCCTTGCATGAGGACAAATAGCGTGCGGATATAGCAATGCTTTTTGCTGCCATGCAGTCATAAATGTAATAAAGATGAGAGGTTCAATAAACAGGGACCGGCAACGCTAACCCAGCAGCAGCAGCAACAGCACACGTGATGGAACAGGAGGAGGCGCAGGAGGAGAAGGCCACGCTTTTTGAGACGCAACCCAGGCCTTGCATGAGGACAAAAAGCGTGCGGATATAGCAATGCTTTTTGCCGCCATGCAGTCATAAATGTAATACAGATGAGAGGTTCAATAAACAGGGACCGGAAACGCCCAGCAGACACAAAGTGGCAGTAAACACAATGCTATATAGTGTGGCTGAGCGAGGTACACAGAGTGGCAGTAAACAGAATGCTATATAGTGTGGCTGAGCGAGCGGTGTACTACTATTCCCAGCAGACACAAAGTGGCAGTAAACAGAATGCTATATAGTGTGACTGAGCGAGGTACACAGAGTGGCAGTAAACAGAATGCTATATAGTGTGGCTGAGCGAGCGGTGTACTACTATTCCCAGCAGACACAGAGTGGCAGTAAACAGAATGCAATATAGTGTGGCTGAGCGAGGTACACAGAGTGGCAGTAAACACAATGCTATATAGTGTGGCCGAGCGGTGTACTACTATTCCCAGCAGCGACACAATGACTGGGGGGACCCTGGCTAGCGTGGCTGGAGCGCGAACTACCCTGCCTGCCTACCCAAAGCTAAACCCACAGACAAATGGCGGAGATATGACGTGGTTCGGGTATTTATTTACCCGAACCACGTGACAGTTCGGCCAATCAGAGCGCGTTCGGGTCCGAACCACGTAACCCGTTCGGCCAATCACAGCGCTAGCCGAACGTTCGGGGAACGTTCGGCCATGCGCTCTTAGTTCGGCCATGTGGCCGAACGGTTTGGCTGAACACCATCAGGTGTTCGGCCGAACTCGAACATCACCCGAACAGGGTGATGTTCTGCAGAACCCGAACAGTGGCGAACACTGTTCGCCCAACACTACCACCTTCTCTCCACTTACATGCGTAACCCAGAGTGAGCTTATGTGGGGCTGAGAGAGTTCTTGAACGTGTTAGTTATTTATTTCTATTTATAAAGCACTGGCATCTTACCCAGCTCTGTACAGAGTATATAGTCTTGTCGCTAGCTGTCCATCAGAAAGGCTCACAATCTAATCCCTACCACTGTCATATGTCCATCAAAGGTGAAGGCCAATTTTAGAAGAAGACGATTAAGTTATCTGTATGGTTTTATGGGATCTAGGAGTAAAAGCCACACAAACATGGGGGATTATACAAGCTTGATACAGATAGAGCCCTGGGCCAGATATAAATGAGTGCTGCAAGGTGATAGTGCTATCCACTGTACTGCCCCATATAATAAATCACCGGAAGTTTAGAGGGGGGGGGGGGGGAGATGAGTTTAAATATTCTTGAATATGTAGTCTAAGTTAATCAAAAGCAAAAAGGGGGTTTTCTAAAAGCATGTATACACAATTATAGAGTCATTTTAAAAATACTGTACATGCATCCAGGGTTTCTGGAGAATATGTTGACTACATTAGTGTGTATATCATAAGCACCATCTTTTACAAAGAGTGTACTAATGCTTAGAAACACTGCTCTACATTACAAATGTTACACTCTAGTAATTCTCCGCTACACATCCCTACCCCACCCCCAGCGCACTCTGCAAATTACTTGCATGATACAGACCACCAAAGGTATAAGCAGGAAGGATTGGTTTGATAATGATTACTACTATTCAAAGCACATAGAGAGGTGATCAGTCAGTCACTACAACACCAGCAAAGAGCTAACACATGGACTGAAGAAGGGCCCTATTTGGCCCCCTCAGGTCTAAGGACCCTGCTGCATTTTATAACTTCTTCATCACCTTTTTGTACACCACTGGCTAGAACTTCCAGTAGGTCTCAGCCTGTTATAATAAAAATCACCCTTCTCTTTGATGTGTATTCTGCAGAAGAAATGTTAATTGTTTAGTTTGGTGTACAGCAGGTTTATGCTTTAGTAGTTGTGTTGCCATTTTCCAGGTGTTATTCCCTACACAACACATGAAAATATATCACCCAACTGCAGTATCCTCAGGGTACTTTTGCCTTCCCTTATCAAGTCATAATTTATAAAAAATATTTTCTTTAGTTGTCTGTACCAGGGGTGTTTCTAGGTTCCTGGGAGATCCGAGGCACCCCTGGGCACCAAGAGGGAACGAGTGTGCGGCATGCCTAGTGCGCCGTGGTGAAAATGGGCGTGACCATGCCATGTAAAGTGGGCGTGGTCATAGGTGGGGCCAAATGTACTTGAACATAACAGTGGCGTAACTTAAATATATTCAATAGGCAGTATTTCACATATATAAGCCCCTCACCTGGTTTCTGTCTTGCCATTCGGCTGCGGCATTCCTCGCATTGGTAACAGCGCCCCCTGTGATGTCATCACAGGGGGCGCTGTAACCAAGATGACAGATGCAGCGGGGAGAAAGTCGGAAGCACATGGAAGCTGTGCCTGCGTGCAGCGATCTGAAGACAGGTGAGTTTTTAACTGCCCGCTCCCCCCACCGCTCCGCCCGGTGCCCCCTCCTGCCACTCATTAGATCCGGGGCACCATGTCAACAGGTTCCAGCCCGGTGCCCCGGATCAAAGGCCCTAGCAACGCCCCTGGTTTGTATCATGTTTTCCCCAGTTTTCCTACTGAATTTCTCCTTTCCATATGGTCGCTCCAGCTGCAAATTAAATTGTCTGTCTACAACCATAGTATCTTGACCCTGTTGTGACCTACAATATTCTTTACATACGTAAATATATCAGTAATGTTTATCTCTGGATAATCTTCTTGCTCTGCATGCCATCTTGCAACATTGGTATGAAACATTGTTATGAAATACTTTTATGACTTAAGAGAGAACAAAAGAGTCCTGTTCATCTCACCATTAAACGAAATGATGCTTATCTTTGTGCATCAGCAAGGGACAATGCAAGGTACAAATACTGATAGAGCCAACCAAAGTTTTACTGCTTAAAGCAAACCTGATCTAAAATTGCCTACATTTAGTCTCGTCTCTGCCAGGTTCTATTTCACTCAATAACATTGCTAAACTAATACACTCTGCCGAGTGACCTTGCTGACCAGAGTGGCACTGTGCACCGTGTACTGTTCCATTAGGTCTGCTGTCTTGCTCTCTGCACATTTTCACAATGACATTTTCTACATCTGACACTATTTTTCAGTTAATTTTTGGCACTCTGTATTCGGCAGTGACACTAATGAAACAAAATGGGAGGAAGGCAGTCCAGGGAGTCGGCTGCTGCTAAGCCCCCCTCCCTTCAGCAATCTGCCAGCCGGCCTGTCACCTAAGTATATAGCTGACCTCCATCATGGGAGGCCCGCCTCTGTATGTAATGCAGAGCAGCAGCGGCAGTGGAGTGTTATACATTACCTGTTCCCAATGGTAAGACAGGTCCTCTTCAACATTCTTCAGTACAGCTCATCGCAACACGGCAACACCGTGCAGCCAATCACCACGTGGCTATTGTCCCTGCCACATGACATGCAGAGACTGGAACAGTGAGATGATTGGCTGCACAGCGTGTCAATGAGCTGTAGTGCTGTACTGAAAAGGGGTTCAGGAGGGCCTATCATGCCGCCAGGATCAGGTAATGTATAACGCTCAGCTGATGCTCTGCACTACGTACAAGAATGAATCAGCAGGCGGGGGTCACAGGGGCTATTATTATGCACCTGTGGAGAGGATAGTCAGGAAGTGCAGATATCTGAGGAATGGCACTAATAAAATGTATATGTAATCCAAGCTTAGAGCAGAAAATATACTGTATATATACAGCATATATTTAATATCCCCCCCACACACCCCAACATCCAGGGCTCTTACATTTTAAGCCCCAATTACAGTAAGTGCTCCCAGACTGCCATTGACTAAGGGCGCACCTTCTTCCCCATGAACACCATTCAGGGTGATTCCCACAAGTGCCTGACCCCAGTATCTGAATGTCTCCCTCATTCTCCAAGCCATCGCCACCTTCATATGAAAATACATCCCACAATGCCCCTGGATACCACAGCCCTCTCACATCACACAGGGAAGTTGTGGAGGTATGACTGGAGTGAATCAGAGGGATAGGAAGTGTCAGTAGGCATGACAGTATGCATGACAACTCTTCCCAGAAGGCACCCTGTGAGGACAGATCTCCTCCTCATTGAATATAGGACATTCAATGAGGATTTCAAGATTATCAGTGTTTAAAGAGGAGCTGTTAGGTATAGGGTCTCAGAGAAAATAAACACATATATCAGTAGCTAAAGATTGGCTGTACTTACATTACATATGCATTTCACTGTCCACGTTTGGATTTCACAGAATTTGTATATAGTATATGCAGAGAATGATGCTCCTGACAGCTCATGGCAGGTTCCATGTTTGTGAAGCCAAATGTGTCGTCATGTCCTGCCTGCTTCTGATCACAGAACAGCTCATTCTGAATAACACTAGTTTGCAGTGAATATTAATGAGCCATGTGGCTAGGAACAATAGCTGACTCCTGCAGTGTACTCTGCCGGGAGATTTATCTGTGCTGTGGCTGGACTGAGTTTTAGAAGCTGCTGAAACTTGATCCCGTCTTCTCCTTAGCAGCCCAGGGGAGGGCCCCAGAATGCTTTGCAGTATGTTATGCGGCTTGCGGCTTGCTTAGGTCTAAGCATTGCTGATAAGCATACATCAAAGGTAAGACAGATCTTTATCTTCAGTAATGTCTTTTTGGCTTCCTTCTAAACTGTTTAACACAGGAGACTAGAGGTTTAAATTAGCTTCTGCAGCCTGACAGTTACTCTTTAAGGATATGAAGGAGCCCCTCAAGGGCTGGCAAGAGAAAAAAAAATCATGTTTATAAAATGTAAACTACTAGGGGTGTATGTACTAAATTGGGTTAAGCAGAATAACGTGTGTAAAGTCTTAACGCAAGAAGAGCAGAATTCAATTATATACATCATTATATACAATGCACTACGGTGTGTACTCATCATTCTGCTTAACACAGTTTAGTGCATACATTCCTCATATTACAATGATCAAGGCAGGAGGGGAAAATGCCAATATATTCTATGTGATTTCTCTCTTGGGTTTCTGGTCTACAGTGTCAGTGCCATATTGTTTATATCCATATATGCATATGAACAGCCATTGTTTACTATATGTGTTCCTATAGAATGGGATCAGTACTGCTACTGCCACCAGAGTGCATAGGATCATTCCAAAATTGTTAGCTGCAGAAAAGTTGTTTTCTAGGTAAGATGAAAGATTATCACTTGGGAGAAAACACTGGAGAAAAGGTACGGTAAATGAATAGGGACCACAGTGGCAGCTACCATGAATGTGTAAAGGCTGTGAACAGAGGTGTAACTGGGGGAGCAGAATAACCGGAGTGGGCACAACAGCTTATCCCTTCCTTCGTTATACCGGCCCACTACAGGTGTGGCCACACTTGTTATCGATTAGGGGAGTCATGGTAGCTGCACTGTTATAGGGGCCATGGCGGCAATATTTTTATATGAAAAAAAGAAAAATTGCTTATTGCTATGTCATGGAACTTGTTTGAGACTGCCATATGACTTTCTCCTATCGCAGCAACCTATGCTTAGGTGCTTGGATGGACTGCGCTTTGCTTTACTGCATTGCTGATCTGCTCTATACCTGTGGGAGATTTGATGCAGAGACTTGCACTATTTGATGTGGCTTTGCTACATTACAGCTGATTCCTGCATAAGGACTGCTTTGAGCATTGGGCTTGATTCATCAAGCTGCACTGCTAAAGCTCTGTGTTCTGTAGTGCGCGCTATGCACGCCTTACATAGCAGCACGCCTTACATAGCAGCACGCCTTACATAGCAGCACGCCTTGCATAGCAGCACGCTCTGCCATGTAAGGAGAGTGCCTTCCTTAGTTCCACACATTGCTTCCTTAGCAATGTGCATAACAATAACTGCAGGTGGTCCTGTTCCTGTGATTTATCGCTACCGCAATACTTCACTCGCAGCCGCTACTGTGTTCATTTACATAACAATGTAAATTAACACAGTAACGGCTGCGAGTGAAGTATCGCGGTAGAGATAATTCACTTGAGCAGGGCCACCTGCAGTTAATGTTATGCACATTGCTAAGGAAGCAATGCGTGGAACTAAGGAAGGCGAGCACTGCTATTTGGGCGTTGTAAGGATCTGCACATGCAGATTCTTATCAAGACAAGGCAAGAGCAAGAAATCACATATATGAAAATACTGAGGTCTGCACAGGTTGGATTTGAAGGTGAAAACGTGTATTATTTACAAAGGTGCAGCAATTCAAATATACACCCACCATACACATACAATCATACAATACAAGAAACAATGAATCACAATTCCAGAACCTCTCTAAATAACTATACAATTATATACAACAAATATGCAATAACACAGATCACACAATATATACAATGGCACAAACAGAAACACAGATCTCACGATATATACAGGAGTGGATAACCAAATCAGCGTACAAGAAAATAGTCAGACAGGCAGTAATCAAACCAGGCAATCAGAATACACGGTAATACAGACAGCAGGCAAAGAATAGTCGGACTAGCAATGGTCAATACCGAGAGTTCAGAGTTCAGGACAAATATCAAGGAGCACAGGGAAATTGGCCAGAGGCACAACACTGCAAGGAAACAGAATGATATTGCAATGTGCTGCTAGGAAGTCCACCCTTAAGTATGAAGCACATTGATCAGGTGACTGGCCAGAATTTCCTCTAAGTTCCATCTGCTGGCGAACTGGGGAACTGCACAGCTCCCAGCAAGACATCTGCTGGTAGACAGCGGAAGTCAACACCAAAGTTCCCCAGTGCTGCCACCAGCAGGATAACAAGGCACAGATCCTGACAGGCGTGCATAGCATGCACTACAGAACATTGAGCTGCACTGCTTTAGCAGCTCTAGCCCCCCCCCCCCTTCCCAGGGACATGGGTGTCATTTTAGGAGGAGGGGTAAAGAGGTATTAATGTTGGGTACCCCATAAAAGTTCTAGTGGGTGGTTCAATGATTTCTAGCTACACTTTTGACTGCTAAGTTGACACCCCTGTAAATGGTACACTCAGCTCTGAGGCAGGTCCCACCTTTATCTCTGTGAAAACAACTGCGGTTTCCACTGACGATTTGTTAGGTGTGTTGTAACACGTGTATCAACCTTGGTCAGCTGTTCTTGGGCTATGGGAATTGCACAGGGTGTGCAAGATTATCCTGTAGGCTTCTGATGAGTCGCAGAAGGCAACTAGCCAAGCTCACACGGCCAGAAACAGGCGACGTAGGGGCAGACGTGGACGAGGAGGGGGAGGCGAACCATCCAGCGCAACCAAGCCCACCCAGTGGCCAACGAATGGGGTAAAGCCCATAAAAACTCTGTGTCAAGAAAACACGGATACGCTTGTGAGTGTTCACCTCTTTTATCATTAAAATGTTTTTATGGGATTACACTATGGTGGCTCCGGTTATGTCTCTTTGAGGTGTGATGATCCTGTAAAAAGGTGGAAACAGTGGAAGCAGAGGGCAGAGATTGCTTTGTCAGGCAGGGGGTGGCCAGATGACCCCATAGGCGCTAAGGACCCATCTAACAAAGGGTCACAATATAACGATGAGTGCCCACTGCTTGGGGTGTGGTGGTGGTGGTGTCTCACTGAAGTGGAATCGTGCTTGTCTCCTGCTGAAGCAATATTTTTGAACTGACTGACCACTGAGGCAGTTTTTTTGCTATAAGTGAAGGCTGTTTATCCGCAGGAGCATCAGTGTGCAGCTATATTGTGAAAAGTATCCTGTAGGCTGCTCATTTTTTTCTTGCATCGGACAATGCATGGCAAGTGCGAGTCATTTTCAGAAGCGGAAAAATGTGAGCGATTTTGTTATGTACGCTTATGGAGGTATTCTTTAACAATGAAGCAGTTTATTTTGGCGCCCGGTAGCAAGCGGCGAGCGCTGAAGATGGGTGCCGTCATAGCAGCAATGCTACTCTGCATGCCCCGCGTAACTGTAATTTTGGGCTCTGGTGTTTGCCAGACCCGAATTACATCTCCCTCAGAGGGGGAATAGTAGTCTACGCCGCTGGGGAGTTTAGTGGCAGCAGGGAGAGCTGTTATTCGGCTCTCCCTGTGCTGAACTGCCCGGCACCGTAATGACATGCCCCCTTCCACAAGGCATAATCATTCTTGTTGTTTGTATACAATAAAGGTGTAGTTATTTGTGTACTATGTTTATGTTAGGTGGTTTTTCTTTCACATAACGGGTGATATTTTGTAGCATGTTTTCAGCAGCAGCATAGCAAACATAACATTCTGTACACCATTTGAGATTTTTAGAAAAGTAACAAATTAGTCTCCTGGCATTCATTTGTGTTTTTGTCTGCTAGAGATGTCATCAAAGTGCTTTTCAAAACATTCCAAATATTGCCAGGAAAAAAATCCTTTTGTAAGGAAATTATTAAATGTTTATGTCCTTAAATTCTCTCTCACAGTTCCACCTCCTTCCCCCTCTTTCTTCACCTTTGCTAAATATAATCATAGATTATTTGTTTTTGTTATTTTCAGATTTTACAACAGTCATAAAGTTTACTTAAATTGAGTTAAATTGAAGTTTCGACTAAAAATGCATTGTATTTGTATTACTGATGTCCCCTCTAGTCTTAAGTACAAGCTTATCTTTACCGGTGTGTTTATATTAGAAAAATGACCCAGGAGCTGCTGTACTGGATGTTATCAGAGCTCAACAGCGATATGCTAATACATTCATAGAGTCGGTTTCACGCTGCAGAAATGGTGGAGATAGCATCAAAGCACATTATTCAAGCAAGTATGAACACAGACGGTGGCTATTACACCTTTAGTATATGCAAGGTGGAAATGTTTATACAATGCAAACTAGTATTGACATGCCTATGTATTAAGATAGTGTTAAATAATAATGTAAGTACATTTAACTATGTATAATCATATTATCACATAATGGAACTACACGAACATGTTAAAGAAAGAATAATTCTAATTTTAAAACTTTTACCTTTGTAATAGCACAACAATAATGGAAACATATTGGAAAAAAAAGTGTTGGTTTTTCGACTAGCTGACTCTAAACACCAGAAAGTGGAAATGAGCAGAGATGTCTAAAGAATAAAAGTAGCTAAAGCTTAAAAAAATGGGGGAGGCAGTGGTGGACTTACCTCCTCCAAGCAGACACAAAAAAAGGTTGATATTATATCAACAAGCACATTTATTTATAAATACACTCTAAAGGCTCAAAGCAACGGGTTTCGCAAGTGTGGCCCCGCTTCATCATTCAATGGGGATGGAGCATACAGCAACAAGTGTCTATGACTCAGCCTAGCACCTATGATTCAGTCTATGATTCACAGAGGCGCTAGGCTGAGTCATAGATACTTGTTGCTGTACGCTCCATCCCCATTGAATGATGAAGTAGGGCCACACCTGTAAAATGTGTTGCTTTGACCCTTTGGTGTGTATATATAAATGAATTTGCTTGTTGATATATTATCAACCAGTTTTTGTGTCTGCTTGAAAGAGGTAAGTCCACCACTGCCTCCCCCATTTTGTAAAAGTTTTAGCTACTGTTATTCTTTTGGCACCTCTGTTTATTTCCACGTTGTTCAAGTCCACCCATGGTGGAAGGGTGCTATCCTCTTGTTTCCAGAGCTACAGAGAGCGACTTCTTAATCTTGAGTGGGGACAGGTCTAATCTACCCACCTGCATCTACCGTTGTTGCCTTAGTGGTAACACATGCTTGTGAGTATAACTTTACATAACTTTACATACTTGTCTCTTGTTACCCACATCAATCCAGTACATACTGTACTATATTGGGATCTCTGTGTTCTCACTTGTTTTTTCTCATTGCTAAACACCAGAATACTCCCGAATTCAAACATCAACACTATTGAACAATTTTTTTTTTCTTACAGTAATTTCTCTTAGTACTGCATAAATGCTCTATTTACCTTTAGGGTCACTTTGTGTAGCTGTGTTTCAGGAGGAAGTTCTCACCCACTGCCTAAATTATATTTAGAGCTGCCCGCATCATGGCCACGCCTGTTTTCTTGCAGTGGCGTGCCGTAACAACCTGACTGCCAATTCCACCATTGTCCCCGCCCCTCCGTCCCTGTTCCAAGTTGGTCCCAGAAAATCTGCCAACTGTACTTTAGGGACCCAGCTGGAAATCTCATGGGATACAATTATCCAATCACAATACCCTCTTACAGCACAAAGCATTGTGATTGGCAAAATAGTGCAGGCATCGTTTACTACAACCTATTGGAAACCTAACCGTTCGAGAGTGTGCTATCCACCCAATCATGCTAGCTGAATTTCCCTATGAGGTTTCCTGCTGGGTCCCCTAACATAGACTAGCGCCTAATCATTATTCTTCTGAATTTAGCACACATCCTGTGCTGGGGATTGCAAGAGTTCCCTTTAAAATTGGCTTGTTTAAAAAAAAAAATGGTTAGGATACTGTTGGTCAGGGGGCGGCTGGTGATAGTGGGCCTTGGGTGGAAAAAAGTATAAATCCGGCCCTGCTCATTAATACATCAAGAGGTGGGTGCCGTGGACAGTTTTTCTCTCTGATGGGTCAACAGTTGCAACTCGAATATCCAGAACAGCCCAAACAACTTCTACTTCAAATCTACCTCAAATGGAGCACAAACCCTCCATAGCATTCAATCAGTAACTTTATTAGAATCTAAAACATATTTCATTAAAAACAGTATGTTTTGACTACAGGGTTAAGGCTCCTGGCATGTGGATAACCAGTGCAGTTCTCCACAGCTTCCGCCATGTCCAACACATGCTCTTTGCTAACTTCCCAGTGATGTCCTGGCCTTCCCAAGCTTTTGCCTATGCATTCTATCCAATGAGAGGATTGGCTATATATAGCTGAGCAGGTTGAAAATATGGTTTATAAATGTATGCAGTAGAACCTGAGACTTTTGAACCTTTGGTGTCATACTGCAAAATGTCTAAGGTTTTAAAGGGATACTAAAGCCAGGCTAAAAATGCAGTTTTATTTAGCTAGACTTCTACCTGGGGCTTCTACTCGTTTGCGTTCCAGTCCCCGGGAGCGTTCTGTACAGACACAGTACGAGAAAATCTCGGCCGTGCCTGCGCATAACGCTCCCGGTGATGGGGGCGCTAATGAGGACGCACATGGCCAGGGCGCAGTGGCTGGCAACAGGCTCAGTCGCCTAAACTGAAGCAAGTCGCGACAGGAGACCGGAAGATCCTGAAGTACCGGCGTGGGCACAGGGTGACTGCAGCAGGGTGGTAGAAGCCCCAGGTAAGTAAAACTGCATTGTTAAACCTGGCTTAAGTATCCCTTTAATATCTAAGGACACAGTTGCTACACAAACAGGCCGATACTGAAACAAATTAACATTTTTAATCTTAAATGTAAGAAGCCAGGACATCATTTCTCAACACAGACAAAGCTTCAGTTTAAAATAAAACTACTGTCAGGATGGAATACAACAAAGATTATTGCAGCTGGCTTATATAGAATTTTATCTTGTCACAGTCAGAAGAAAACAGTTGATGTGAAGGTTTTGGATCAGTTGCATTAATGCCACATGCTCTAGGGAATGAGTAGGTAAAATATATCTACTTCTCATGCTCTCCTAGAACTAGACAACATCTGCAAAAGTGTTTGCTTGTGTTTCCCTGCGTGGAGATGATAATGGAATGTGGTTTACGAAGCTTAGAGAATTAAATAGTGACTTCTGTCTGCGGATACGTTTCTCCTAACTGGGCATAGCAATAACATAGAAAATACTGTTAATCTTAAAGCAAACCTAAAGCAACAAAAAGAAAAAAAAAAAAACATATGATATAATGAATTGTATGTGTAGTACGCATAATTAATAGAACATTAGTAGCAAAGAAAAAAGTCTCATATTTTTATTTTCAGTTATATCGTGTTTTTTTTTAAATCTGTCACAGTTGCAGTTTTAAAAACACACTCTGGGGTTGATTCACTAAGTTAAATAGTGCAAGTAACCTCCTGTTACTTGCACTATTTAATCAGCGCTCCTTAATTGTCATTGCTTGCATATTACGTGCGCTAGTGGCAGCGTAGCATGCATAACCAGGCTTAGTCAGGGGAGTGGGCACTCAGCACACACTATGCTGCGCGCAGTGCAGCACAGCCAGCACTATTAACTTACGCCCGCTTCCTGCAAATAACAAGCACTCCACTGGTCTTGTCAAGTGACAGGCAGCCTATTGGGCCAATTAAAGTGCGGGGATCACGTCCTTAGCAGTGATTGGACCCGCCAGGGCTCAGGGCGGGACCAGTGGAGCACCCATTAGATTGCATAGCGTGCAAGCATTGACAATTAAGGCGCGCTGACTAAATAACACGAGTAACAGGAGGTTACTCACGCTATTTAACTTGAGTGAATCAACCCCATGGTCTTTTAAACAATGAAACTAAGCAGAAATAATGACCCTTTGAACTTCCCTGCAGTAAAACCTTATTTCAAGCTGCCTCTTACTGTTTGATGTTTAACGTGAACTCAGTAGCAGTCTGTTAAGTGTCCCAGAGTAAAAAAAAAAAAAAGAACTATTGACCTTTTGTACCTCCTTTTATGGCTGTAATCTGCTTATCAGTGATGTTTAGTATGTTCCAGACAAGGTACCGACAAGAGAGAAGCTGTAATTTCCCTGCCTAAAAATTAACTTTCAGGTGACAAAATACAACAAGTGAAACAGCCTGGTTATTTATATGTTTTGCACTGTACATACACATGTTTATCTCATCATGTCACATGTTGCCACGGGTACACTTTAAGTGCTTCAGAAAACAGGATTGTATTCAGCCCAGTGGGTGCAAGAGCTCAGAAGCTCTATTGCATAGATAACAACTGAAGTTTCTTAACTCTTCCTGTACTGGAAACAATATGAGATTCATTTCTTTTCTATTTATGTTCTATTTCTTAGCTGTACTACAAATACGATTTATTATCTCATAAGTTTATTTTCACTTCAGGTTTGCTTTAAGTAGATTTCTGTTTTTCTATGAGTTTGCAGCAAGCTATGGATTTCCAGCCTGGACCATAAGCTCAGACTGCACTTCTGCTGCTACTCTGTACTACAACAAAGAAAAAACAAATAATTGCTCCAAATTTCAATAATCACACCTCCCAGGTGTTAGCACTGGTAAAAAAACATATCAAAACAAAATGGACCCCAAACCAGTATAGCTGCACTCAAAAAGAGAATTTTTATAGCACTAATAAGCTACAAATTGTGATTAAATAGAGCAAAAAAACCCAAAACAATTAAGGGTAAAATTCTGCTGCTACTCTGTACTACATACTGCCCACAAGTTCCCAAATGTCTTGAAAAGAGCAGGAAACTGTGATACGCTTCTTGCTTAGAAAGCAGAGAAACTCTAACAAGTGCTGAAAGCGTACGTACAAAAAGGGCGCCTGGACAAAAAGGGCGCGGGGTGTAAACTCTAAATAATAATTAATCATTAATAGGGTTTATAAATATAGTGTGCTATATTTCGTTTACAAATAATGTTTAACAAAATTATAAATCATTAAATAATGTTTATGAAATCGGAAATTCTGAAAACGTTAATCTTCCCTGTTTCAAAAGTTAAACTTATAATTACGTTTATAAAAAAACCAATAATATATGTTTAATTGTTATAATTGTATATTATTGTGAATAACCGTCATTTATGGTTTGTTCTTATAATAAAATCTGAAAATATTGTTTATAAAGATGATATAAATATAACTACGTTCGTAATAAGTGTTGTAATACATTAGTAATTATTACTAAAATTTTAATAAAACTATACCTAAGCCTACTCTTACACAGAACCCTACCTGTACCTATCCCTAACCCCTAGACTCCCCTGTTGGTGCCTAAACCTAAGACCCCCCTGTTGGTGCCTAAACCTAAGACCCCCCTGTTTGTGCCTAAACCTAAGACCCCCCTGTTGGTGCCTAAACCTAAGACCCCCCTGTTGGTGCCTAAACCTAAGACCCCCCTGTTGGTGCCTAAACCTAAGACCCCCCTGTTGGTGCCTAAACCTAAGACCCCCCTGTTGGTGCCTAAACCTAAGACCCCCCTGTTGGTGCCTAAACCTAAGACCCCCCCCTGTTGGTGCCTAAGTAACCCTCCCTGTACCTACCCCTAACCCCTAGACCCCCCTCTTGGTGCCTAAACCTAAGACCCCCCTGTTGGTGCCTAAACCTAAGACCCCCCTGTTGGTGCCTAAACCTAAGACCCCCCTGTTGGTGCCTAAACCTAAGACCCCCCCTGTTGTTGCCTAAGTACCCCTCCCTGTACCTACCCCTAACCCCTAGACCCCCCTATTGGTGCCTAAACCTAAGACCCCCCTGTTGGTGCCTAAACCTAAGACCCCCCTTTATTATGTGGATAATAATGTTTTACTAATTGTGGATTCAAAAAATATTTTGCAATTTACGTTACGTACTGATCGCTTTATTTTGTGAATAATAATGTTTTACAAACAGTAAGGGATAAAACTTTAAATAATGTTTTAATTATTTAAATAAGATAAATATGTTTAGTATTTTCATAAACGTTATTCGGCACGGGTGCATTTTATAAACGTAAATCACCACAAGTTCAGTTATAAATCATTAAACATCGCCGGGCGCCGTTTGTAAACTTTATTTAGCTCCTGGCGCCGTTTATAAACTTTATTTAGCTCCGGCGCCCTTTTTTCCTACTCGGCGCCCATTAAACGCTATTTTTTATGGGAGTGAATGGCGGCGCCCTTTTTGTCCACTAGCGGCATGCGCCCTTTTTTCCCAGCTCCGTGCTGAAAATTGCATCCATATACTGTATGCTACAATAGTGCTTGAAAAATTAGGAAGAAGAAATTAGCTTTATGCTAATCAGTGTTGCTCTCCACGGCCTTGTGATCATGGGTAACCTGTGATCATGGGTAACCTGTGATCACAAGCTGTTTTTCCTGATCACGAGGTTGGATTCCGAATTTGTGATCGCCTCTCGATCACGGATTCAGTTCCGAATGCACCTGTAATAATGGTCCAAATCCGGCTTGTGATCATGGATTTAGCCGTGATCACGGGCCGTGAATACTACCTGAAAACACGCCGACTTTAGCGGTTAATAGCAAAGCCCCATTACATGCCATGAACACCTTCAAGTGCCCGTAAAAAAGAGGCCTTAACACGAAAGGAAGGCTCTGGATCCCATAAAGCCTTCCTGGTCCACTGTCTGTCCCATCATTCCAGTGTTGTCCCCCGTTAAAGTTTTTACTCCTCGGGCCACCTGTGGAAGTACTTGGGGATGCAAGTACTTCCATACTACGCATATGTGAATCTGTGCTCATGTATGTGCAGTATGAAGGTGCCCATCTTCATAAGTACTTGGGGACGTAAGCACTTATGTAGGCTGCCCGAGGAGGACCAAAGACAGAACCAATCGCAGAACTTCAACTGGGGCGGTCGCTGGAACAATGGACAGAGTGATGACTGGAAGGCTCTATGTATGGTATCCAAAGCCTTCCCTTTACGGTATATTGGTACATATCTAACCTGAAGTGAGTTTGCTTTAAGAAGATCTTAATAAATATAAAAGTTTATAACTTACCATATTTTTTAGACTATTATCTGTTCTGTAAGCATGAAGCCATTTAATTTTTCCTGTGTTTTCAACTCCTCTTGCATCCTTTTTCGGGTGCATATTATATCGGCGCCGCTCGGTTCAGCGCAGGGAGAGCTGAATGACGGCTTTCCCCACTGCCGCTAAACTCCGAGGCGGCATTAAATACTATTCCCCCTCCGAGTTGTCGCGATGTAATTCGGTGTCTGGCAGCCGCCAGAGCCCGAATTATTGCTACGGGGGGCGCGCATCGTAGCATTGCTGCTATGACGGCGCCCAGTTTTGGCACTTAGCTCTTAGAGCCACGTGCTGAAATGAACTGATTCGTCCTTTTTCTAATCAAGTGATTGCAAGAGGGCCAAGCTTTGATCTCTTGAGGACCAGAGGTTTATACCCCCCTAGTGACCAGGCCATTTTTCACAATTCGGCACTACAAAATTTAACGGTTTATTTCTCGGTCATACCACTTAGCGCCCAAATGAATTTTACAACCTTTTATTCTCACAAATAGAGCTTTCTTTTAGTGGTATCTGATTGCTACTGCTATTTATATATATATATATATATATATATATATATATATATATATATATATATATATATATATATATATATATATATATATAAGAAAAAATAAATAAATTATGTTGAAAAAGAAAGATACAGTTTAATTAATTGGCTTGCTTTTTAATCGGCCCTAGACTACAATACACACACTGCACTACACAGACATAGTTACATAGTTACATAATTATTTGGGTTGACAAAAGACATACGTCCATCGAGTTCAACCAGAAAACAAAGTGCAACACCAGCCTGCTCCCTCACATATCCCCGTTGATCCAGAGGAAGGCGAAAAACCTTTACAAGGCATGGTCTAATTAGCCCCAAAAGGAAGAAAAAATCCTTCCCGACTACAAATGGCAATCAGATAAAATCCCTGAACTAACACCACTGGGCATTACCTAGTAAGTATAGCCATGGATGTCTTTCAATGCAAGGAAAGCATCTAAGCCCCCTTTAAATGCAGATACAGAAATTTGCCATAAGTACTTCCTGTGGCAATGCATTTCACATCTTAATCACTCTTACTGTAAAAAACCCTTTCCTAAATCAATGGCTAAAATGTGGATATGGTAGGGATTAGACTGTGAGCCCCTCCGAGGGCACTTAACCACTTGCCGACCGCCTTAAGCCGATGGGCGGCGGCAAGGGCTGGGCCCAAACGACCGCAATACGGCCATCGGCGGTGGCGGCGGCGGGAATGGTTATGCGGCGATCGCGTCATTTGTGACGTGATCAGCCGCCGGCGACTGGCTCCGCCCCCCTCGTGCTGTAACCTGCCGGCCGTTCGGAAGAGCCGGCAGGTTACTAGCACCCGGATCGCCGCATGACACGCGTATAATAGGCTTTGTAATGTATACAAAGCCTATTATACAGGCTGCCTCCTGCCCTGGTGGTCCCAGTGTCCGAGGGACCACCAGGGCAGGCTGCAGCCACCCTAGTCTGCACCCAAGCACACTGATTTCCCCCCCCTGCCCCCTGATCGCCCACAGCACCCCTCAGACCCCCCCCCCTGCCCACCCCCCAGACCACTGTTTGCACCCAGTCACCCCCCTAATCACCCATCAATCACTCCCTGTCACTATCTGTCAACGCTATTTTTTTTAACCCTAAGCTGCCCCCTGCTCCCTCCTGATCACCCCCCACCCCTCAGATTCTCCTCAGACCCCCCCCCAGACCCCCCCTGTGTATCCCCCCTGTAATAACCCACTGATCACCTGTCAATCACCTGTCAATCACCCATCAATTACCCCCTGTCACTGCCACCCATCAATCAGCCCCTAACCTGCCCCTTGCGGGTAATCTGATCACCCACCCACACCAATAGATCGCCCGCAGATCCGACATCAGATCACCTCCCAAGTGCAGTGTTTACATCTGTTCTCTCCTCTAAACACCCACTAATTACCCATCAATCACCCATCAATCACCCCCTATCACCACCTATCACTGTTACCCATCAGATTAGACCCTAATCTGTCCCTTGCGGGCACTCAATCACCCACCCACACGCTCAGATTGCCCCAGACCCCCCCTTATCAATTCACCAGTGCATTATTTACATCTGTTCTTCCCTGTAATAACCCACTGATCACCTGCCAATCACCTGTCAATCACCTATCAATCACCCATCAATCACCCCCTGTCACTGCCACCCATCAATCACCCCCTGTCACTGCCACCCATCAATCAGCCCCTAACCTGCCCCTTGCGGGCAATCTGATCACCCACCCACACCATCAGATTGCTGGGGACTGCTTTGTTTACTCCTCGCGAGATGACCCCATATGGCATCACTGAGACCTGAGAGAGCCGCGATCCCCCCACCGCCATCCTGTGTTAGGCGAACAGGAAGTAGTTAAAGAATACTATTCAATAGAGATGGAAATTAAAATGCTATTAATTCTTACATGTGAGCAAATTCAATGTGAATGGTACGCCGTTTGAAATCGGGCCTATTAAAAAGGGCAAGAAGTGCGTATGATTGGTTCAACCCCAAGCTGCATCTAATTTGCATAACATTTTCATGCAAAATAATATTATTAGCATCTTATACGACCATCTCTGCATCTCTGCGGTGTATATAGGATTGGTGTATATCAAGAGAGAAATGCCTGGTAGTCCCAGAGGGCTAGTGTACATGGACTGCTGACATGTTGCTGACAGTTAGACAGCAGCTTGATGTCTTAGGCCCCTTTTCCACTAGCAATCGCTAGCGTTCGCGCTGAATGCTAGCGATTGCGATTCAGCAAATGTACAACATTTTGCGGCGATTTTGCTATGCTATGCACTGCATAGCAAAATTGCGGCAATAATTGTTCTGATGCGCGATCGCGATCAGTTAAAAAACGATTTGCGGTAGTGGAAATGACCTACCGCGATTCCTATGTTAAAAGCAAACCGTAGGGATTTGGAAAATCACTAGCGGTTTGCGATTTTGCGATTCCGCAATCGCAAACGCCGTAGTGGAAAAGGGCCCTTAGCCTTACTATTAAATGGCAAACTGATTTCAAAGTGATCGCAATGTGGAGGCCAAGTGATGCAACTGATACAAGGGAGATACAAGGGAGATGGTACACCGACCAGTCTGACAGCAAGACTCACTCACATTAGTTGTTAGTAGAGCATAATAAGCCACTACTAAATCCACAAATAGTTCAAATGTACCCATGTACAAATCTATAAGGTTATTTTAAACTTAAGAGTATAATTGGGTTTCTCTACCTTAAATATAATGCTGAGGGATGGTTAAAAAAAAATCTTTATTTTTTGCACCATGAAGAGGATAATGTTTATTTTCTTGTTTAGGAAAGATAATTTGTTTAATTGAAGTGCATAATTACAGCAATTAGCGTGAAGTATTATAGTCTTCAAGGACTCTATGTATTACATCATTTCTGTAGCATACATAAAAGAAAGTCAATGACACAGGAGGCTGCTAATTATAGTTGTATAGTTATCTACATTGAAAAAAAAATGCGTCCATCAGCTGATTTTTTTGTCACAAAGCCCTTCATGAATAGAGGCCTATGTGTTAATACACTTTAAAAGAAAATAATTGCAACTTTTAGGTTTGCTAAAGCGTTCATCTATGGCAAATGATATACAGTATTTGCCAGGCATAAATATTGTTACAGCTCTAAGGTAAGACAGCAGACTGAATTAGCAGTTAGGACCTTGCTCTGGAACTGACTGTATCCTACAAAATATATACAATATAATGGGGACTATTCTGGACTTGTCATCCTACAGACCCAGGGTTTAGTTCCATTATATAAAAGCGATAAAGTGAAAAATGATGTAAACAGTGTGCACAAATACATCTAAAAAAGCCTATTACTGGTTAAGAGTCAGACATGCAAGAGAAACAATATCCGTGGAGACCAAATCATTCCATTCTGCTTTGTATTGATTAATTTTAGACTTTAGAAAAAAAATCAATACATAGAAGAATTATAGTACTGTATATGCATTAAGGAACTATTCACCTATAGAGCTTCCCAATCTTCCCATGAATTTCTTAAAACACAAAGGTTACAATTTATGTAGAATTAGATATTGATACTACCACTCACTCTGTGTTAGTTGCTCTCTCTTTTTTCAATTCTTCTTCCTATAATAAGTGAGCAGCTCGAGGTTGGTGGAACTTTGATCTTGGTCATTCACCTGGTTTGCTTTCAACCAATTTACACATGTTATGTAGCAAAGTATTCTAGTTACTGCCTGTGGGCTCTCACATACCTGTCATTAATACTAGATATACTGCCGGTACCATTAAAATGCAATTGAAAATGCATCCTTGTTGTCGGTGCTAACATATGGACAACCTGGGCAATCACCCCAGGTCCTCAAGGTGGCTGCCGCCCCCCTCCTCCTCCACAGTTACCCCCCCCCCCCCAACTTTACTGTGTTCTTTGAGGCCCCTGCAGAGTCTCTAGCATTGCAGTGTCTCACCTGACCTGGCAGTCGCGTTCCTCTGTCAGTCCATGGCTCCATGCTCCATCTTCATCCCCACTGGCCATATCTTCTCTGTGACTCAAAGGAGAGGCGTTCCCACAAAAATGAACATGGAGAGCATGGAGCCAAAGATTGACAGGGGAGCGCTCCTGCTGGAACAGGTGTGACGCTACTCTGCTGAAGACTTTGCGATGACCCCAATCCCAGTTTGGGGTGACCTGGGAATGTCTGGCAGCGGGTATAGGAGCTCTGGGGTGAAATTTAACATCAAGCAAGGGTCCCCTAATGATGCTTTAGGATAAGGAGGGGTCAGGTCTGTTGGTGGAGGTCTGTCAGGCTGGCCACCAAGTTAATTGTGTCCAGAGGCCCCACTGTAACTAGAACTGGCCCTGCTTGCTGTGTGTTTTTTTCTTTTATTTATTAGTAAAAAGCTAATTTTGCTTAAAAGCAGGGCTGTGATATCCATGCCAACAGTTAAACTGATTTTCCACCTTCAATGATGTACACCGGGGCCTCTCAGAATGTCTCAATATTGCACAGTAGTAATTAAATGCCCAAGAGCCTGCCATCAAATTAAAGAGAATCTGTACTGTCCAATTTGTACAATAAAAAACATACCAATCAAGTCACTGTGATCTCCTTGATTCCTCTTTGCCGTTTCTGCCGATCCCCACTGCAATCCTGACTTTTAATCACCAGTTTTAGGCAGTGTTTTAAAACATGGCCGCTAACCAGGAAGTGATGTATGTGTATATATATATTTCCCCATGCTTCCATGGCAACACAGCGGGTATTGATCCCGCCTCCAATACCCCACAGGACAGGTAACTATAAATGACTGACCAGCCCCCTATTCAGATGTCTTTTTTTCTCGTCCTCACCTCACAGGACTGGCAGTTTATCTGCAAACCTTTTTAATTTTTTCCCCCCTACCAGGTAGCATCATGTTACCTACACAGGCAGCCTCCCCTGTGTTACTCCATACAGTCAAGCTCTTAATGGGCTTTTAGTATGGAGACCCCGTTCTGCTGGTTCTTGGGGGTCTATTTTTAATCACTCTCCCTTTGCAGTACTATGGTTATGCAGTCACTAAAGGTGGCTTACCTTAAAGTCTGCTGAGTGATCCTTTCTATGCACGCTAATAGTGTGCTGGGGCGGGTGTCCATTCCTCCCTGTCTCTCTGAGTCTCCTTAATGGTGCCTGCAGCGTGTATTCAGCGTGCGTTTCTTTGCTGGAAAGCATGTGCAGGCAAGCTTCTGACTTCCTGGTTCTTGTGACCCGGAAGTATTCAGAGTGTACTTAGGCACAAGGTTTGTAATGAACCACAATGCAGTTTGCCTTCCTCAAGACAAGATTCTAGTTCTGAAACGGAGAATTCTATTTATCCAAGCAGCTTGTCAAGCCACGGCGAGAAATTGCCTGAGAGTTTTGGGGACAATGTCCTCCACTATTCCAATGCTACCCTGGGCCCAATGGCATATGAGGTCGCTCCAGCGGGGCTTCCTAGCTCAATGGGACAGAGAGAATTTGCAACAGCAGATCGTCATAATGAAAGAGATGAAGCAGGACCTAGCTTGGTGGCTCTCAGACAACAACCTACTGAGGCACAATCAATTACTGCCGGACCAACAGGTCATAATTACGACGGATGCCAGTACGATTGGTTGGGGAGCGACATGTGGTCATCAGATAGCTCAGGGCACCTGGCCAAGTTACATGAGACATTGGCCAGCGAACCAATTGGAGCTCAGAGCAGCTTATTGCACTCTTCTTCATTTTTTCACCAACTCCAGGGCAAGAATGTTCTTCTAAGAATGGGCAATGCAACGGCAGTCGCCTATGTCAGACATCAAGGAGGCACTCGGAGCCTATCCCTTTTGAAGGAGACTCAGTCTATTTTCAGCCTAGTGGTTCCTCACCTTCAAGCCTTGACAGCTATTCATATACCAGGAGTGCTGAATGTAGTTCCAGACTTTCTCAGCCGGACGATACTCTCGAACAACAAGTGGGAGCTCAACGAGGAGGTATTCCAAAAGATATGTCATTACTTTGGAGCTCCAGAGCTGGACCTGATGGTATCCAAAAAGAATCGGAAATGCAAAAGATTTTACAGTCGTCATCAGACACACGGGGCAGAACAAGTGGATGCCCTGTCGGCCCCATGGGGGTTCCGCAAAGCTTATGTCTTTCCTCCGATTCCCCTGATCCTAAGACTAAGATCAGAGGCGGTAACCCTAATTGCAGTACTACCATTTTGGCCCAGGAGGCCTTGGTTCCCTATGATCTTTCAGAGGTCGAAGGGACAACCTCTTCAATTGCCAATGAGGGACGACTTGCTTACTCAGGGCCCAGTATTGCATCCGTGTCTGGCGAAGTTAAATCTGATGGCATGGAAATTGAAAGGGGGAAACTAAGAATTGTGGGGTGTACAGAGGAGGTAATTTCTACCTTACTTAGAGCAAGGAAACCTTCCACTAATTCCACCTAACAAAGGATCTGGAATGTCTTCACCAAATTCGCTTCAGTTAATGATTTTGACCCAATCGATCCTCCTGTTTCCCAACTACTATCCTTCCTTCAGTCAGGAATAGACAAAGGTTTAGGTTTCCATTCCAGATTTCCGCTATTTTCGCTTTATCCAGTAAAAGGTGGTCAGAACATCCACTAGTCAGACAATTTGTAGCGGCAGTGCTAAAAATACGGCTTCCTTCAAAACCCATCTTCACTCCTTGGGACTTTCCTCCAGTTCTGGACTGTCTTGCAAAACCTCCCTTTGATCCGGTGAAACACTGCTCTTTAAACAATCTGACTTTGAAGACAGTATTTCTGGTAGCGATATCCTCGGCAAGGAGAGTGTCAGAGATTCAGGCACTTTGTCATCGAGAGGCCTATATTAGGTTCTTCCCGGATAGGGTTCAGCTTAAAACGGTCCAAGGATTCTTGCCCAAAGTATCCTCTCTGTTTCATCTGGACCGGGAATGGTCTCTACCTACCTTTTGTCCAAGAGGATTCTCCAAGACTTCATGGCCTGGACGTTGTGAGGGCTTTGAAAGCTTATATTGAAGCCACTAAGGATCTTTGAAAGTCATAGACTTTTCATTGTACATTCAGGATACAGGAAAGGCCAGGCGGCTACAGCCAGAACAGTCGCGTCCTGGCTTGTAAAGACTATTAGGATGGCCTATGACGCTGTAGGTAGGACACCCCCTAAAGTAATCAGAGCTCATTCCACCAGGGGGGTGGCGTCCTCCTGGGCGGCTCAAGCCAACGTCTCAGCTGAGAAGATTTGCCAAGCTGTTAATTGGTCTAATATAAATAACTTGGTCTCGCACTATAGAGTTGATACCTCTTCCTCTACTTCTTTGGATTTTGGGAGAGCAGTTTTATCTTCTGGGTCTGCTTCTGTTGTACAGTAAAATAAAAAGCTTTGTTTGTTGTGCACCTGCAGACTGTCTCCCCCCCCCCCTTTATTTGCTAGTTAAGTCCCATTGTGTTGCCATGGAAGCATGGGGAAAGGAGAAAATTGTATACTTACCTACCGGTAATTTTCTTTTCCCCATGCGTCCATGGCAACACAGCGGGCCCGCCCTCTGTTCGGTGAGTTACTAATTTACAAAGACATCTGAATAGGGGGCTGGTCAGTCATTTATAGTTACCTGTCCTGTGGGGTATTGGAGGCGGGATCAATACCCGCTGTGTTGCCATGGACGCATGGGGAAAAGAAAATTACCGGTAGGTAAGTATACAATTTTCTCCTATATATCATGTTACAGTATAGTTCAAGTTTTTATTACCAGTGAATTATCTGCACTCCTGTCACGCATTCTCACAGTTTCTCAGCATGACAAGCTAAAACAGAGAGCAGAGACCTGTCTGTGAGGGATAAACAAAGCACACACACAGAGCCTGCAGGGGGCCTGCAGAGGGCATGCATAACTTCTCCCTATCACAGCAGAGGCAACATCCCTCTCTGTGTCCACAAAGCCTGAGAAAGGAAAGAAGATTAGTTATATTACAGAGACAGTGCAACTAGAAAAGGCTGCAGTAATCCAGACCACATTAGAACAGACAAAGGAACTTATAGGATAGAAGAAATAAGGCTGAAAATTTTGTTACAGTGTCTCTTTTAGGTTCCACCTGTCGCCCCTCCCTCACATACCCCCATGGCTGTTCTTGCAGACCCGTGGGAAAAGCTTGCATCTCGCAGCCATTTGAGCATGCATCTGGTGACCTGGATCAGGTGTGTGGTCTTCATATTGTTCTTTTACTATAGATTTCACTGCTGGAAAAGACATGTGGGAGGATAGGTGTGCCGTTGGGAGTCCATAGAGAAAGTACGGAGTGGTGTTGGTACAATCTAAGGCTATGTGGTGTGCACTTTTCCTATGGACCCTCTGGAACAGACATGTGGATGGACAGATACACGGTTTTAGGATAGTCTGGTACCCTACATTGTTCACAGGGCGGGGAGTAGGTAACCTTTACTTTATTATATCAAGACCCTATGTGGGGAGGGGTGGTGCACTGAAAGTGGAATTTCTGTTTAAATCAGATAAACTAGACGTCCTGTTAGGGAATTATTCTGACTGCTGTAACTCTGAAGGCTATAAAATAATTAGCTCACAAGCCACTGCAAACACTAAAGGGCAAAGTGGCATCACCTTTATCTCAGAAAGCAGAAGCTGACCGATTAGTTATTTCCAGTAATGTCATGTTGACTCAAAAAATAACTCAGCAATTATTGGCAAATGTGGTGAAGGCAGTGGTGGATTTTGTTTAACAATTTGTAACATGTAAAAAGCAGTAGTATCATTGCTGAAATATCACTGTTATCCTTGCAGTCTCAACTTCAGAGACTGGAGAAAATCCATATCTTTACTTTTGTATCAATGAGAATTAAAGGGCAGCCTTGTTTACGGGAATTGTAGCATGAATAATTGCTGAGAGGTATAATTATCCATCTTCTGCTCGCTGCTTACAAAGATGGAATCTGCAGCTCAGGTTGCCACTCCAAACATTTAATTCATGTAAATTGCAAATGAATGAATGCTTAAAAGTAAGAGAATAGAACGAGTGCAGTGCATGCTGCTCATCAGATATTAATATTTCTTTTTATTAGATTTTGAACAATCAGAATGTCACCACACAGCCACTCGCGTTGAAGAATTGAATTTTCAATATTTATTTTCCAGCATATGTTCATAATGTTTTAGGAAGTAATTTATCCGACGGCTTACGCAGTACAGCAGTAAAGTACTTTAGTCATATAATAAAGAGGATAAGACAAATAAAGAGCTGTATACTAATTGGAATGATGATTGGTGCAGGCATGTACTAGAGCCCTGAAAATACTGCTGTAAGGCTATGTAAACATGCCAGGTGCCCAAGACCAGTACTAGATTGAGTACAAGTCAGGTGCCCCACTATGAATTTGATGACAGCACAGTGAAACGCTGTTATTGGCTTATTGAGTTTGTAAAGGCCCATATCCTCAATGGGATTTTTCGAAACGATTTTTACGACAAATGACTTTTTTTCTGCGATATTGCGCAATATCGTTCAGTGAAATTTGATTAACATGCCACCCACAGCGATCAACATGTTGGATTGGATCCGATCTTAGTTGACTTCTGCAGTTTAGCCGCAAACGTGTAAATAATCGTTCGCATGATTGTTCATTTACGACGGGGCAAATGACACTTGCGGATACAACAGATGGATCGGGGCATGATCATTTGTCTGCCGAGATCCCCAATCCATCTGGCCGTGGGTACTCAGCTTCACAACTGCCTCCACCCCCCCCCCCCCCTCTTCCCACCCTCTCCATTAGACAAAGAGGCTGCTCAGCACAGGGCTGCCTTTCGAAATTTGCAGGTCCCATACAGAAATGTTGCGAACATAGAATTTTCTGCTTGCGAATGGCAAACACAAACTTCCAAAAATGTTCGTGAACAGGCAAATCTGGCAAACCGCCATAGACTTAAATGGACAGGTGAATTTTAAAATCTACAAAGACTGGTTTTGGCCACAAAAGTGATGAAAAAGTTATTTCAAGGGGTCTAACACCTGGATAGGGGCATGCCAGAGGGGCATCCATGCCAAAAGTCCCACCAAAAATTACGACGTTGACGCAGTCGGGTTTTAATCCCTAAAGGGCAGAAATCACATTATGCACAGTTCTGGGTGTCAGTGGGCTGTGATGTGTCTCACACAGAGAAATGCAATAGTACTATCAGAATACAGTGAAATAATAATGCACAGGTGAGGTTCTGTACCTGCAACTTAATGAGGCAACAGCAGTAGCGTGCACACAGCTCTGGGTGTCAGTGGACTGTGGAGTGTCACACAAAAAAAACACAAGAGACTGATGTGCTAGCCCTCAAATGGGCTGATAAGGATGCTTTCACAGCAAGTGAGGAACAAGAACACAGGCCTAGCTAATGCTTTCCCTACCTACCTGCATCAAGTCTATCCTTGCTCTCACTAACAGTCGGCAGCCAGCAGAGAATTAATCCAATATGTACACCGCAACTGCTTTTTGATAGGGGGGTGGGGGGGCCAGGAGGGGGTACTAGCTAATTGGCTGCCATGTGTCTGCTGACTGTGAGGTAAGGGGTCAAAATTTAGCTCAATGATAATGTATAGGGGGCGAATCGAACACGCCAAATGTTCGCTGTTCACCTCAAATGCAAACAGTGGATGTTCGCAGAATACTGCTCGCCGGCGAACAGTCCAGGCCATTTCTAGCCCCATACAAGTAAGCTTACTGGGTCCCCCTCACTCCCACAAAAAAGCAGTGTTTCCCCATAAAAGAAACATGATTTCAGTGCTATATAAATACAGTGACTTGCAAAAGTATTCGGCCCCCTTGAAGTTTTCCACATTTTGTCAAATTACTGCCACAAACATGAATCAATTTTATTGGAATTCCACGTGAAAAACCAATACAAAGTGGTGTACACGTGAGAAGTGGAACAAGAATCATACATGATTACAAACATTTAAAAAAAAAATAACTGCAAACTGGGGTGTGCGTAATTATTCAGCCCCCTGAGTCAATACTTTGTAGAACCACCTTTTGCTGCAATTACAGCTGCCAGTCTTTTAGGGTATGTCTCTACCAGCTTTGCACATCTAGAGACTGAAATCCTTGCCCATTCTTCTTTGCAAAACAGCTCCAGCTCAGTCAGATTAGATGGACAGCGTTTGTGAACAGTTTTCAGATCTTGCCACATATTCTCGATTGGATTTAGATCTGGACTTTGACTGGGCCATTCTAACACATGGATATGTTTTGTTTTAAACCATTCCATTGTCCTTGTTGTTTAGGTTCGTTGTCCTGCTGGAAGGTGAACCTCTGCCCCAGTCTCAAGTCTTTTGCAGACTCCAAGAGGTTTCTTCCAAGATTGCCCTGTATTTGGCTCCATCCATCTTCCCATCAACTCTGAGTCTGACCAGCTTCCCTGTCCCTGCTGAAGAGAAGCACCCCCAGATCATGATGCTGCCGCCACCATATTTGACAGTGGGGATGGTGTGTTCAGAGTGATGTGCAGTGTTAGTTTTCCGCCACACATAGCGTTTTGCATTTTGGCCAGAAAGTTCCATTTTGGTCTCATCTGACCAGAGCACCTTCTTCCACATGTTTTCTGTGCCCCCCCCCCCCCCCCACATGGCTTGTGGCAAACTGCAAACTGGACTTCTTATGCTTTTCTGTTAACAATGGCTTTCTTCTTGCCACTCTTCCATAAAGGCCAACTTTGTGCAGTGCACGACGAATAGTTGTCCTAAGGACAGATTCGCCCACCTGAGCTGTAGATCTCTGCAGCTCGTCCAGAGTCACCACGGGCCTCTTGACTGCATTTGTTCGGCCAGTGAGTTTAAGTGGACAGCCTTGTATTGGTAGGTTTACAGTTGTGCCATGCTGCTTCCATTTTTGAATGATCACTTGAACAGTGCTCCATGGGATGTTCAAGGCTTTGGAAATCTTTTTGTAGCCTAAGCCTGCTTTAAATTTCTCAATAACTTTATCCCTGACCTGTCTGGTGTGTTCTTTGGACTTCATGGTGTAGTTGCTCCCAATGTTCTCTTAGACAACCTCTGAGGCCAACACAGAGCAGCTGTATTTGTACTGACATTAGATTACACAAAGATGCACTCTATTTAGTCATTAGCACTCATCAGGCAATGTCTATGGGCAACTGGCTGCACTCAGACCAATGGGGGCTGAATAATTACGCACGCCCCACTTTGCAGTTATTTATTTTAAAAAAATGTTTGGAATCATGTATGATTTTCGTTCCACTTCTCACGTGTACACCAATTTGTATTGGTCTTTCATGTGGAATTCCAATAAAATTAATTCATATTTGTGGCAGTAATGCGACAAAATGTGGAAACCTTCAAGGGGGCTGAATACTTTTGCAAGCCACTGTACATACTGATAATATGGTAGGACATTAGACTATGACTATGGTAAGATTAGATTGTGAGCTCCTCTCAGGACAGTCAACGACATGACTATGTAGTATGTACTCTGGTAAGTGCTGCAGAAGATATCAGTGCTATATAAGTACATAATACATACATACAGTACATACAGTACATACATAATAATACATGCTGCTGCACCCCTCCCAGATTTCCACCTCACAATCGATAACACAACCATTCACCCTACCTCCCAGGCCTGCTGTCTGGGTGTCACCTTGGACTCTGAACTCTCCTTCATCCCACACATCAAAAACATCACCAGAGCCTGCAATTTCCGCCCCTTCTTAACTCCGGACATGACCAAACTGCTCATCCATGCCCTCATCTTCTCCCGCCTTGATTACTGTAACTCCCTCCTTTCTGGCCTCCCCTTGAAATGCACTGCCCCCTGCAATCAGTGATAAATGCGGCTGCAAGACTCATCCATTCTTCGCACCGCTCCGCATCCACATCTCCCCTTTGTGAATCCCTGCACTGGCTCACTATCCGTTTCAGGATAACTTTCAAGATTCTATGCCTGGCATATAAATCTGTACACAAAACCTGCCCTACCTACATCTCGGAGCTTGTTCAAGGTATACACCAGGTCGCCCCCTCCGATCCTCCAATGACCTTCCACTCACCACCCCACGCATTTCACACTCCCATGCCCGCCTGCAGGATTTCTCAAGAGCTGCCCCCACCCTCTGGAACGCCCTTCCACCACCCATCAGACTTGCTCCCTCTTTGCAAGCCCTCAAAACCCACCTCTTTATGATGGCCTACCCACCTCCTACCACACAGTAACTCTCTACTGAATATTTAACAGCCCCACCCAGTGTTTCCACCCCACCCTTTAGATTGTAAGCCTCTGGCAGGGTCCTCCATTCCCTAGTGCAAACTACAGGATCATGTACTCCTGTCCTATGACAGCCTGTACTTGTATTACTGGGCCTACCTAACCAGCCCATATTGCATGATCATGTATTTGTACAATTTGCATGTATAACTTTGTTCTATGTTGTATAAGCTTGTTATGTCCGTCATCCTTGTATCATTGTATATATTTATTGTCCAGCGCTGCGTAATATGTTGGCGCTTTATAAATACAATAAATAATAATAATAATAATACATAATAATAATATGGTAGGACATAAGGCTACGACTATGTAGGTATTAGATTGTGAGCTTCTCTGAGGACGGTCAGTGATGTGACTATGTACTCTGTAAAGTGCTGCAAAAGATATCAGTGCTGATAGACTGAGAAAAAAACACCATTTGTACGCTTGACTGTGGAATTCCTAATCTCTGAAGCTGAGACAGTTAGTTTTTCCTGTTCAATGCACACTGCTGGAGCCTGGAAACAGTTAAATGTATGTCACTCAGCAGGGAGGGCGGGCCCAGTCACTGCACGGGGCCCCATACTCCTTTAATGGGTGGTACTCCCCTGGCAGTGTGTGTATGCATTGGTGGCCATATTCACCAATGCAACCTCCTTCTCTCTGCCTGTTAACCCCTCTCCTCCTTTTTTAAACTACTCTACATGTCCATGCAGCCATGTAGATTGTAAGCTCACAAGGGCAAGGCTCTCTATCCCTTTTGTATCTTGGAATTTGTTAGCCATTTCAAAGCTTGCACTCTGTTATACATTTTATTGATCATGTTACATCTGTCATTGTAATCACCAGTTCTTTATTTTGTACCACTGTCCATATTTGATGTATATCATTGTCTGTATCATTATGTACCCCTTGTTCTTTTCCTACTTTGTACAGCGCCACAGAATATTTTGATGCTATATAAATTAATAATACTAATAATAATAATGCAGTCACTCACTCTAACTCAGCATATTTCCTCTCCAATCTCCAAAGTCCAGCTGCACTTCGGACCACAATCACTCTCATCTAATTTTCAAGTAATCATCCTCCTTCATTCCTGCTTTAAAGGTTACTTTTAACCTTTCTGTCTCCACTGCCGCTGCCCTTTCTTATTCAAACAGGCAGTCATATAACCACTAATCAGAAAAACTTTCTCTGAACCCTACAGCCTTTTTTGGCTACCATCCTGCCTTTTTTGCATCTAAACTACTGAGCTGGTGCATCTGTGCAGAACTGTCTCACTTCCAGTTTACTAACTTGTTGTTTGACTCTATTCTCTGAGGTCTCTACCCCTATAATTCCACTGAAACTGTCCTCACTAAAGTTGAAAAAGACCACCTGGTAGTAAAATCCAAAGCAAAATTCTCCATATTCATACTTCTTGACTTTTTCATCTGCTTTTCACATTGATTATCAATTTCTGCTTATCCATGCTTATTTTTGAATTGCTTAATCTATCCAAAAATTATTTCACAGTCTCCTACCCCAATACTAACTCCCGCTGTCTGTTTGTGTACCATAAGGCTCCTTTCTTGGCCCTCTTTCTTCTCCAGCTACCTTCAGGGCCTGGTGCAATTAATAAACTTATTTGGTTCGCAGTGACACTTCTGCACTGATGATATATAAAGGTGCCCACTAATAGTACAATTTTGATTGTACAATTTTACCAGATCTATTTATTTAGGGTAAATATTTTGAGTGGATAATTTAGCCAGTCCCTCATATTACATAAAATTGGTAAGATTGTACAATCAAGATTATATGATTAGTGGGTACCTGGAAACAGCGTCCGACAGATGTCAGTGCTATATAAATACATAATAATATGGTAGGACTATGCCTACGGTAGGGAATAGATTTTGAGCTCTTCTGAGGACAGTCCATGACATGACTATGCAGGGGCTGCTCCAAAAATGCTCTTGTGAGGGCAGTAGGGAGGCTATGCAGGTGCTGGATTCACTGTCAGTGCAGCTGTATGCAGCTGTATGCTGCATCATGTATGCTTTGTAATAATTCTTCAAGTAGTCACACACCTTCAAATAATTATGTAGCCAGCTGCCTTACAATGAACAAATTAAATAGCCAGGGACGTCAAGATAAAATAAGTAAGTAGCCAAGTGGGCCCTGCATACAATTAAGTAGACATGTTCCCCAGAAAACAGCATTTTAGTAGCCATATGCACATATACGTATATCAATATTAGTTAGCCAATGCTGGCTGGTGAGGGCTAGGTACTTTGCGGGGTGCTGGGGAGGGCTGGCCGATGTCTGCTTTGCTGGGTGCTGCCTAGGTGCTTTGCTGGGTGCTGCCTACTTGCCTAGGTGCTTTGCTGGAGGATTTGCTGAGCGTTTTTCTATGGGCTTTGCTGGGCGATTTGCAAGGTGCTGGGCGATAATGACGTCACTTACGCATTTGAAGTGTTCCCGTCTGCACTAAATGTGCACCCTGCTCTGCCTCTCTCTAGTCGCTGCTGATCTGAGGTGTGAAGAAAGAGGCGGCCAGGCAGCAGCGGAGACTGGAAGGCACAAGTGGTGTGGGCCCACAAGAGATCAGCGCCATGGAAACAGGCACCGGCGCCATTTTTAAAGAACAAGAAGGCCTGCTGGGGATTTCCCCTGCTCCCCGGTGGGCCAGTCCAACCCTGCCTGGAAATGAATCTATTTCTTAGCTCCTGACCCTTCTACCCTATTATCTTAAGTCCCCAACTGTATCTATGGATCTACTGTTTCTGCATTCATGTCATCCTATTTTCTCAAATTTAATGTGAGTAAAACAAAACATGTTATTTTTCCACCATATCTTTCTGCTTCACTACCATGTTGACACTTCAAATTTAGAGGAAATCACAATAACTTTAACTCTTTTTCTGTCTGGATAGGATATTTTGACTCCATTTTAACTTCATAACACTCATTAACTGCTTTCTGCTACTTCCATCTCAATAATATATTCCAAAACATCAGTTCCTCTCGCAAGAGGCAACTAAAATGCTTGTGCATCCCCAATCATATCCCAGCTGGACTACTGCAACTAAATACTCTGTGGCCTATGAAAACAGACTGGCATCTCTCCAATCCCTTCTCAGCTCTGCATCTAATCTCATACAACTCTCCCCCTCCCCCCCCCCCCCCCCCCCCGCTCACTTATCACCTAGATGATGTACTTTAACACTCTCAATTCTCTTACAATGCTCTTCATATGTTTCCCCCTCCATACATTTTCTCATTAATTTCCAGGTACCATCCCACTTTACTCCTCACATAAAACCATCCTAGCCAACATGCAGGCTTTCTAATAAGTCAAGACTCAAGACACAAAACATTTATATTGAGCTTTTCTACTGGTAGACTCAAAGTGCCAGAGCTGTAGCCACTTAATGTGAGCCCGAGATGAGAGTGATATAGAGGCTGCCATATTAGTTTCCTTTAAAAAAAAAAAAAAAAAAAACAGTTGTCTGGCAGCCCTGCTGATCTGTTAGGCTGCAGTCGTGTCTGAAGTGCACCAGAAACAAGCATGCAGCTAATCTTGTCAGTTCTGACAATGTTGTCAGAAACACCTGATTTGCATATGCTTGTTCAGGGTCTGTGGCTGAAAGTATTAGAGGCAGAGGATATGCAGGATAGTCATTGAAGTGGTATTGCTTGAAAGGAAATAAATATGGCAGCCTCCATATAACCTCCCACCTTGGGTTTACTTTAAGCTGCACTCCGCCAGGCTCATTAGGCAGCCTTGCCCAAAGACTCCTTACTGTTTTACCTATTGGCTTCAGCCAGGCTTTGAACCCTTAACAAAGGGCTCAATTTCCACATCAAAGGCAACTGCCTTACCTGCTAACCTGAAGTGTCACCCCTGCTTTGGAACTCTGCCTTATCTTGGCAGTTGTGCTCTGAGGCTTGTTGTTAATGCATTGACAGGGCCGGGCCGAGACATAGGCTGGAGAGGCTCCAGCCTCAGGGCGCAGTGTAGGAGGGGGCACAGAATTCATTCAGCTGTCATTCCTAATTGTGTATGAAGCAGAAAGAAATAAGAAAAGGGGATACATAGCAGTGACTGCAAGCCAGATAACTAGATATTAAGGTGTTGGGGAGGTTGTGGGCCCTGTGGCGCCTCTTAGTCTAATAGCAATCAGTGTGTGATGGCTGGGGTGGGAGGGATGGAGGGGCGCACTTTGGTGTCTCAGCCTTGGGTGCTGGAGGACCTTGTCCCGGCTCTGTGCATTGATGTTAACTGCTGCCCTCAAAAAGTGATGCGCAAGGATGTAAAGAGACCTTGAAGCTATCCTCTTCCTCGTCCATCTTCTGGAAACCAGCAAAAGACAGTGCACCAAGTTATCACACAGGCCGATAAACATTTTGCACCCAAGCACTTCCAGTTTTCAATCACTCAGCAGTGTTCTCCTGTCCACGTATTTCTCACTTTATTTAGATGCCCTTATTCCAGGAGTCTAATGAAATATCTGATATGTGCTTGGTACATTTTCCTTTCACACAGCCTGCCTGCTGATTTTTCTATTACAGACTTGTGCTTTCTGAGTTTTTCATTACCTAATCTTACTATTGCCCGTGGGATTTCTGGGTTACATGTATCATTAGACTTGTCATATGCTCTGTACATCTTTACATAGTCCATATGCCTTCACCTTGCTCTTTCTCCTTTTGGAACGAGTCATTCATTCTGCACATCTGGTAGCCCTTGAAATGTCTTTCCCAGTATGGTGCTATATAAAAAATAAATGTTCATTGTAATACTGGAAATCATATTTAAAAAAAATATCTTTAACCACTTAAGGACTGCAGTCTTAAAACCCCTTAACGCCAATGTTTCCTGATTACTGAAAAAAAAGCCAGCTACTTACCTAAGGAGAGGGAAGGTTCTGTGTCCTAATGAGCCTCCCCTCTCCTCTCCTGGTGCCCTCGTCGCAGCCGCAGCTCCCCCATTTAAATCCCCCTGCCACAGGGACTTTGGAAGTCCTCCCGAAGACAGGCGGCTCCATACTGCGCATGCGCGATGACGCTCACGTGTGCGCAGTTTGGAGCGGCCCGTCTTCGGGAGCACTCGGATTCCCGAAGACTGACGAAGCCTCCCTTCGGTGGCGGAAGTAGCAATATTTGACCAATTTAGTAAAATACTGCTACGGGGGAGCCAGCGCTGGAACGGGCACCGGGAGAGGAGAGGGGAGGCTCACTAGGAATCTGAGCCTTCCCTCTCCTTAGGTAAGTAGCTGGCTTTTCTTTTAGGGAATCGGTACCCATTTTCTTTAAAGAGGCACTTAAGTCTAGTAAAAAAAATGAGTTTTACTCACCTGGGGCTTCCCTTAGCCCCCTGCAGCCGATCGGTGCCCTCGCCGTGTCTCTGCGATGCTCCAGTCCCCGGCGGCGACCACTTCCGGTTTCGCAGTCAGCACCCAACAGGCATGGGAACGCGAGTGATTCTTCGCGTTCCCAGCCAAAATATCGCCCTCTATGCCAGGAGGCCGCAATAGCAGCATAGGGGGCGATATTTTGTCTGGGAACGCGAAGAATCACTCCCGTTCCCATCCCTGTCGGGTCCTGACGGCGAAACCGGAAGTGGTCGCCGCCGGGGACTGGAGCATCGCAGAGACACGGCGAGGGCACCGATCGGCTGCAGGGGGCTGAGGGAAGCCCCAGGTGAGTAAAACTTATTTTGTTTACTAGGCTTAAGGTTCACTTTAAGGATCAGACACTTTTTTTCCATTCAGACCACTGCAGCTTTAACGGTTTATTGCTCGGTCATACAACCTACCACCTAAATGAATTTTACCTCCTTTTCTTGTCACTAATACAGCTTTCTTTTGGTACTATTTGATTGCTGCTGTGATTTTTAGTTTTTATTATATTCATCAAAAAAGACATGAATTTTGTCAAAAAAAAAATGAAAAAATGATTTTTTTTTTTTACTTTCTGTGCTGACATTTTTCAAATAAAGTAAAATTTATATATACATTTTTGTCCACATTTATTGTGCTACATGTCTTTGATAGAATTCTGTCTTTGATAGAATTTCAGGATAGTATAAATACCCCCCAAATGACCCCATTTTGGAAAGAAGACATCCCAAAGTATTCACTAACAGGCATTGGGAGTTCATTGAAGAGAAGATTTTATTTTTTTTGTCACAAGTTAGCGTAAAATGACACTTTGTGACAAAAAAAACTAAAAAACTAAAAAAAATTTCCATTTCTGCTAACTTGTGACAAAAAAAATGAAATCTGCCACGGACTCACCATGCCCCTCTCTGAATACTTTGGGGTGTCTACTTTCCAAAATGGGGTCATTTGTGGGGTGTGTTTACTGTCCTGGCATTTTGGGGGTGCTGAATTGTAAGCACCCCTGTAAAGCCTAAAGGTGATCATAGGAGTTTGGGCCCCTTAGTGCACCTAGGCTGCAAAAAAGTGTCACACATGTGGTATCGCCGTACTCAGGAGAAATAGTATATTGTGTTTTAGGGTGTATTTTTAAACATACCCATGCTGGGTGGGAGAAATATCTCTGTAAATGGACAATTGTGTGTAAAAAAATCAAAACAATCTTATTTACAGAGATATTTCTCCCACCCAGCATGGGTATGTGTAAAAATACACCCCAAAACACATTATACTACTTCTTCTGAGTATGGCAATATCACATGTGTGACACTTTTTTGCAGCCTAGGTGCGCTAAGGGGCCCAACGTCCTATGAGTACCTTTAGGATTTTACAGGTCATTTTGAGGCATTTGATTTCTAGACTACTCCTCACGCTTTAGGGCCCCTAAAATGCCAGGGCAGTTTAGGAACCCCACAAGTGACCCCATTTTAGAAAGACAACACCACAAGGTATTCTGTTAGGAGTATGGTGAGTTCATAGAAGATTTTATTTTTTGTCACAAGTTAGCGGAAATTATTTTTTTTTCCACAAAGTGTCATTTTCCACTAACTTGTGACATAAAATCAAAACTTCTATGAACTCATCATACTCACCATAACGGAATACCTTTGGGTGTCTTTTTTCTAAAATGGGGTCACTTGTGGGGTTCCTATACTGCCCTGGCATTTTCGGGGCCCTAAACCGTGAGGAGTAGTCTGGAAATCAAATGCCTCAAAATGACCTTTGAAATCCTAAAGGTACTCATAGGACGTTGGGCCCCTTAGCACACCTAGGCTGCAAAAAAGTGTCACACATGTGGTATCGCCGTACTCAGGAGAAATAGTTTAATGTGTTTTGGGGTGTATTTTTACACATACCCATGCTTGGTGGGAGAAATATCTCTGTAAATAAGATTTATTTGATTTTTTTACACACAATTGTCCATTTACAGAGATATTTCTCCCACCCAATATGGGTATGTGTAAAAATACATCCTAAAACACATTATACTACTTCTCCTGAGTATGGCGATACCACATTTGTGACACTTTTTTGCAGCCTAGGTGCGCTAAGGGGCCCAACGTCCTATGAGTACCTTTAGGATTTCACAGGTCATTTTGAGGCATTTGATTTCCAGACTACTCCTCACGGTTTAGGGCCCCGAAAATGCCAGGGCAGTTTAGGAACCCCACAAGTGACCCCATTTTAGATAGAGAACACCCCAAGGTATTCTGTTAGGAGTATGGCGAGTTCATAGAAGATTTTATTTTTGTCACAAGTTAGCGGAAATTGATTTCTTTTTCCACAAAGTGTCATTTTCCACTAACTTGTGACAAAAAAATAAAATCTTCTATGAACTCATCATACACCTAACGGAATACCTTGGGGTATCTTCTTTCTAAAATGGGATCACTTGGGGGGTTCCTATACTTTCCTGGCATTTTAGGGGCCCAAAACCGTGAGGAGTAGTATGGAAACCAAACGCCTCAAAATGACTGTTCAGGGGTATAAGTATCTGCAAATTTAGATGACAGGTGGTCTATGAGGGGCCAAATTCTGTGGAACTGGTCATAAGCAGGGTGGCCTCTTAGATGACAGGTTGTATTGGCACTGAAGTGCAGAAAGCGCATGATGTTCTCAAATCGTGACCTGGACATGGCAGCAGAGAACATGGGCATGCCATAACGGTTGATCTCAGCCACAATTAAATCATAGAGACCAGCAGTGATCAGAAAAAAAATTCTGTCACTGCGGTGGGGCGGTTGTGGGTTTGTCCGGGTGATCAGAAGCCCGCAGGGGGCAGATTAGGGCCTGATCTGATGGATAGGAGTGCTAGGGGGTGACAGGAGGTGATTGATAGGTGTCTCAGGGGGTGATTATAGGGGAGAATAGATGCAATCAATGCATTGGGGAGGTCATCGGAAGGGGGTTTGACGGGGATCTGAGGGTTTGGCCGAGTGGGCCTGATCTGATGGGTAGGTGTGCTACGGGGTGACAGGTGGTGACAGGAGGTGATTGATGGGTGTCTCATGGTGTGATTAGAGGGGGGAATATATGCAAGCAATGCACTGGGGAGGTGATCAGGGGGGGGGGGGGTCTGAGGGCAATCTGAGGGTGTGGGCAAGTAATTGGGTACCCGCAAGGGGAAGATTAGGGTCTGATCTGATGGGTAGCAGTGACAGGTGGTGACAGGGGGTGATTGATGGGTGATCAGTGGGTGATTAGAGGGGAGAACAGATGTAAATAATGCACTGGGGAGGTGATCAGGGGGGGGGGGGGTCTGAGGGCGATCTGAGGGTGTGGGCGGGTGTTTGGGTGCATGCAAGGGGCATATTGGGTCTCATCTGATGAGTAGCAGTGACAGGTGGTGACGGGGGTGATTGATGGGTGATTGATGGTTGATCAGTGGGTGATTAGAGGTGAAAACAGATGTAAACAATGCACTTGGGAGGTGATCTGAGGGCGGTCTGCGGGCGATCTGAGGGTGTGGGCGGGTGATCAGGTGCCCGCAAGGGGCAGGTTAGGGTCTGATCTGATGGGTGGCAGTGACAGATGGTGACATGGGGTGATTGATGGCTGATTGACAGGTGATTGACAGGTGATCAGTGGGTGATTACAGGGGAGAATAGATGTATACAGTACACAGGGGAAGGGGGTCTGGGGGAGGATCTGAGGGTGTGTGGGGGGGTGATTAGGAGCCCCCAGGGGGCAGTTTAGGACCTAATCTATAGGATAGCGTTGACAGATAGTGACAGGGGGTGATTGATGGGTGATTAGGGGGTGATTGGGTGCAAACAGTGGTCTGAGGGGGTGATCAGGGGGGGTCTGAGGGGTGCTGTGTGCGATCAGGGGGCAGGATCAGTGTGCTGTTGTGCATGCTAGGGGGGCTGCCTCCTGCCCTGGTGGTCCCTGTATAATAGACTTTGTATACAACATTACAAAGTGTATTATACACTTTGTAGTGGCAGATCGGGGGTTAACAACCCACCGGCGCTTCTAAATAGCTGGCGGGTTGACGTCATGGGTGGGCGGAGCCTAATGCCGGCGGATGCGTACGCGATCCCCGGCTAATTAGTCCCCCAGGTGCCACGGCCGATCGCCGTTACGCGGTCCTGGGGGTGCCACTTTGCCGCCGCCCATAGGTAGTGGGTGGTCGGCAAGTGGTTAAAAAGTAAAAATAATTAAAAAAAAAGTGTACAAGCCATACAAGAACTGTGGAGGCTGCAATGTTAACGTCCTTAAAAAAAGGAGATAATTTCATGACTGTAATGCTGTAGTGGTAGAGTAGCGGTAAGGAACAGTGGCTCTCCAGCAGTGATAAAACTACAAATCCCAGCATGCATTTGCCTTTATTGATCATGACTGTGGCTGTCAGACTCCTGCAATGCATTGTGGGACTTGCAGTTCCCTAACAGCTGGAGAGCCAAGGTTCCTTACCCCTAAGAGTATTGTACCGTGTTAGCTATCAAAGCAGGACATTTTAAATCAGCATAGCCAATAAATGGTGTCATCCTGATTCAAACCTTAGTGCTATGACTGTAATGTGGATTTGACTTTAATTTTTTCTATATGAAATTAGAGCCATCTTGGGGTACACACTAGTTAAGCTAATGGCTAGGGTCCAGCTGGGATTGAGAAATCTGTCACTCGCCAACCTTTGTTACCTTTAAACGCTCTCTAAAAACTAATTTCTTTTCCGACAAGCATATGAGCTATCTTAGGCCACTTACCTTTGTCCTAAGACCAAATTGCAATCCTATTAGGTATCCTAAAACACACTGCCTTTATATATTTTATTGTATACTACCTCTCCTCTTGTTTCCCCCCCATTCCCTTTATATTGTAAGCTCGCAAGGGCAGGGCTCTCTCCCCTTTTGTGTCTTAGAAATCATTATACATTTTATTTATCATATTACTTTTATCACTGTCATTACCAATTCTGTATTTTGTATTCTGTATTTTGTATCATTTTTGTATTTGGTCACTAATTATGTATCTTGTATATTAGTGTACACCATTGTCTGCATTATGTACCCCATGTTTGTTTCTTACTTTGTACAGCACCACAGAATATGTTGGTGCTTTATAAATCAATAATAATAATTATTATTATTATTGTTGGCAGGGGTTCCGCAGTGACTTCCTTTGCTACTGTGTACTGTTACTTTGCTGCACTCCACCCCACCCCTGGCAGAGGCTGCAAGAAAGCACATTGGATTGGGCATCTCCTTCTGCTTTTGTGCTGGATGCTTTGCAGTGTTTCCACTCTTATGCTTGTTCTCTCCATGGCACTTATCATGTGCCCTGCATTGAGCGGGTGGGCCTGCACTGGTTATATGGGAAATACTATAGCTGCACTTGCTATAGAGAAATATTTTGGCTACACTTGATACAGGGAGGACATTATTGCTACAGTGGTTTGTCTGCATTGATTACGTATGTATAATTTGTTAGAAATTTAACAACAGTATTATCTAAAAGCTGCATTATAGTAAAACAAGTGTGTGTGTGTGCGTGCGTGCGTGCGTGCGTGCGTGCGTGTGTATGATATATCTGCATGTTTCTCTTCAGTAAAGAGTTCTCACTTGTATGTTGGGTTTCTATCTGCGTGTACAGACCACTCTGCTCCATCATGATTGTACATGTAATGGGGCATGTTGTCTGCACTTGTTATAGGGGCAATATGACTACACTAATTATAGTCAGGCATTTTGGCTGGACTTGTTATATCATAGTGCGTCCATTGACTATAGGGAAGACCCTATGGGGCTGACACTACCCTGATTCTACATCAGATATGCTAATATTTATGTTCTGTTCTACATGTGGAGGGTTATGGTTTAGAAACCATAATAGAATTTTTAGGAGAAGGACAAACTGCAGCTTTTATACCCCTTAAATGACACCTTTCATAGGGTTTTCATTGACATTTTTTTGCAAATACTCTTCACCAGTGGTGCTCATCTGAGCTAGGATATCCGAGATACTCTGATATCCTAGCTCTTTTTTCACTATTCGAGCTCGAATACCGAGCTCGAATAGTATTAGCTATCCGGGCTGTGCTATCCGAGCGCACTCGGATAGCAAGCAGCTATCCGGAGATATCCTAGCTATCCAAGCTCGGATAGCATCACGAGCTCGGATAGCGTCACGTCTGACGTCACCTCGAGTCCTCACAAGCGAATCAGAGGGCTCCCAGCCCTCTGACTGCAGCCAATCACAGAGGGGGAGCCTGGCCAAGCTCCCCTCTATAAATAGCGGACGCCATCTTGCCTCACTCGTCCTGCTTGCGACTTACTGACTGACTGTACTGAGAGATTGCTCCAGTGCTTTTTGTCTGTGTGCAAGTGCATTTATATTGTTCTAAACCAAGCGTTTTTACACTCCAACACTTGATATTCAACTGTATTGCTTTGTATTGTAGATAGATTGTATTTTAGGCAGTTTAGTTTGTGTGATTAGGGACTAGGGAGGGAGACTGTCACTGCTGCAGCTGCAGCCAGCAGCTAGGCCCTGTGCCTAGGCAAGGCAGCCTGCCCTGCTCTGTGCTCTAGTCTCTAGTTACCTGTGCTCTCACCTGTTCTACTCTACTGTACTACTACTTCTGTGTTAGATAGATTTGTACTATTTTGTAGTTAGCAAGGCCCAGCTTTACTGCTATACCTGTCCTGTATCTGCTCTCTGTAATCTAGTCACACCTGTTCTATTATTTAGCTAGATTCTTCTATTGTTTTAGTAGTACTGTAGTGTACTCTAGTCTGTGTATAGGGACCATCCGTCACCGCGTTACCTAGGGTCTTTGTGTGCACAGTGCACGTCTGCACTGTCCGCACCCTCTCGTTAGTTCTACACCCGTCCTATTGTTTATATTACCTCTATTGTGTATTTGCTGACTTGTACTGTACTACAGTATAGGGACACCGTCAGTCAGCGTCAGCTAGGGTCTTTGTGTGCGCAGTGCACGTTTGCGCTGTCCGCACCCTCTCGTTAGTGCTACACCCATCCTATTGTTTATATTACTTCTATTGTGTATTCGCTGACTATACTGTACTGTAGTCTGTGTATAGGGACACCGTCAGTCAGCGTCAGCTAGGGTCTTTATGTGCACAGTGCACGTCTGCGCTGTCCGCACCCTCTCGTTAGTGCTACACCCGTCCTATTGTTTATATTACTTCTATTGTGTATTTGCTGGCTATACTGTACTGTAGTCTGTGTATAGGGACACCGTCAGTCAGCGTCAGCTAGGGTCTTTATGTGCGCAGTGCACGTCTGCGCTGTCTGCACCCTCTCGTTAGTGCTACACCCATTCCTATTGTTTATATTACTTGTATTGTGTATTCGCTGAATTGTACTGTAGTCTGTGTATAGGGACAGCGTCAGTCAGCGTCAGCTAGGGTCTTTGTGTGCGCAGTGCACATGTGCGCTGTCCGCATCCTCTCGTTAGTGCTACACCCGTCCTATTTTTTTCTGTTACTTCTATTGTGTATTAGCTGACTTGTACTGTACTGTAGTCTGTGTATAGGGACACCGTCAGTCATGCGTCAGCTAGGGTCTTTGTGTGCGCAGTGCACGTCTGTGCTGCCTGCACACTCTCGTTAGTGCTACACCCGTCCTATTGTTTATATTACTTGTATTGTGTATACCCTGAATTGTACTGTAGTCTGTGTATAGGGACACCATCAGTCAGCGTCAGCTAGGGTCTTTGTGTGCGCACTGCGCACTCTCTCGTTAGCGCTACACCGATCTCTGCTGTAGAGTACACCTGTCCGTCACCTCCCACACCCACCACCACCAGTCCCACCCCATTAAAGTACCCCACTTGTCTCACCCGCCTTTACATACATAAGTTTTTTTTTTCATTTGTATAATGTTAAAAATATACGATGTCTGGCATTGGCAGCCGCGGTTTGGGCAGGGGCAGCAAGGACATCTCCAAGAGAGGAGGTCGTGGGCGTGGCAGCCGCGCCACCACCACCGTGCGCAGTTCTGCGTCTGCACCAGTGGCTATTCCGCCATTAGCCACTGGTCGTGGACGCCTTGGCCGCCCAACAGCTGGGAGTCACGCTGCAAAGACACAGCAGCAGCAGCGTGTGGCGCAGATGTTCCTCCCACCGCCAGGTCGTAGCCGTCCTATTGAGGAGAAGGGCGCAGACTCTGTGGTGGAACTGATGGTGGATGAGCAGGCCACCATTAGCTCTGGAACAGAGTCCTCCACCCCCACCACCACTCCTGTTCGCAAGCGCAGCAGCAGCCGCCCAGCACTGCCTGGGGAGGAGGAGTGCAGTTCTCCAGCCCCAGCGGGCGACACCAGCACCCTGTCACTCAGCACCTTCTTATCCCCAAGCACAGCGGGGTTATGGAGTGCTGTTGCGGCAGAATTGGAGGAGGAAGGAATGCTCATGGGCACTTTGGGGGATGATGCTTTGGACAGTCAGACAGTGGTGACTGTCCATCCGCCCATGCATGCAGAAGGGGAGTTTGTGGGATCCCAGCAGGACATGTTTGCGGAGGGGGAGGATGATGATGACAGGGTGAAGGACAGAGACTGGGTGCCAGGTCCTGGGAGTGGGGATGTCATCAGCTCTGAGGAGGAGGATGCGTCTGTGGGCCTTGCTAGAAGGATCAGCATCGCAGGCATGGGCAGGATCACAAGTGGGCGTGGTATGCAGGCCACACAGCGTGCTGATCCAGAGACGAGTTCTGCCAGTGCCACCACCAGCCGCACCAAGAACCCCCCCCCCAACCACCACAGGGAGACCAGCGGCAGCAGCACCTTCCAGCCGAAGGGGCAACTTCACCTCCCCAATTTGGAATTTCTTCACCCTGCCATATGTGGAGTGCAAGTATGCCACCTGCAACCAGTGCCGCCAGCAGCTCAGCAGAGAGAAGGAGCTCTCTGCGTTTGGCACCACCTCTCTGGTCAACCATCTTGCAGGGAAACGCTTTCATGAGCATGAGGAGTTCATGAAGTTGAAGGAAGCTGGCAGTGGCAGTGGCAGACCCGCCACCACTGCGAAGCCGTCGGCAGCAGCCACCCGCCCTCCTCCACCTCCTCCAGCAGCACCAGCAGGAGTTTGTCAGAAACGCACTGCTCCTCCTCCCTCTGCAACTCCTGCCGCCGACACTGAGGCCTGTTCTGGCAGCCAATCCTCAGTGGCCTCCTCTGCTCCCTCCACTGATTCCCGTGCCAGCAAAAGGCGTCACCAGACCCTGCTCAGCGACACCTTCCAGGGGGTGGTCAGGGTTCTGCCTCCCAGCAGCCGTCGCGTGCGTCAGCTGAACGGCTTGCTGGCACGAGCCATGTGCTCCCAACTCCTGCCTTATTCCCTTGTGCAGGAGGGGAGCGACATGCGAGCGCTCCTGATGTGTGCAGCCCCCGATTGGCCAATCCCCAGCCGACATTTTTTCACATGCACGGCCATCCCTGCACTTCACCACTCTGTGATGGCCAATGTCGGGAGAGGGCTGGAGCACGCGGTGGGTCAACGGGTCCACATCACCATGGACTCGTGGAGCAGCCGGTTTTGGACAGGCCGCTATCTGTCCTTCACCGCGCATTGGGTCAGCTTGGTGGAAGGGGGTGAGGAGAGGGGAGCAGCATCGGGCACTGTCAGAGCAGCAGCAGCACCAACAATGCAGTGGGTGGTGCCACAATGCAGGGTCAGCGGAATTGCAGCAGGTTCCTCTGATCCACTTCCATCCTCCGGCACACCAGCCCAAACCCCCCGCCTCAGCAGCAGCGTGAAGCCCCGCCACTGCCAAGCGCTGCTGTAATTGGTCAGCCTGGGGAAGACCAAACTGATGGCGAACCATGTCCTGGCCAAACTCCGAGAGCAGGAGAGGAATTGGCTGACCCCCAGAGGCCTCAGAGTCGGAGAGCTGGTGTCCGACAATGGGGCAAACCTGGTTGCTGCAATCAGCCGGGGAGACCTGACCCACATCCCCTGCCTGGCGCATGTCCTGAACCTGGTAGTCCAAAAGTTCCTGCGGACCTACCAGGGGATGGACCGACTCCTGGAGGTGGCAAGGAAGGTTGTGCGTCATTTCCGGCACTCGCCTGCAGCCGTAGCGAGCCTGGAAGAGGTGCAGAAGGAGCTGCACCTGCCACAGCACCGGCTCACGATCGATGTTCCAACTCGCTGGAACTCTACCCTGGCGATGTTGGAGCGTCTGGTTGAACAGAGGCAGGCTGTCAGCCAGTACCTTGCACGAGCAACAGTTGCCTCCATCACTGCAACTGGGCGTGCCGCCACCAACCTCCCGTCCATCATCCCCATGGAGGACTGGGGGCACATGCAGCAGGAGTGCTCAGTCCTGGCACCCTTCCTGCAGGCCACCAACATGGTAAGCAGGGACCATGCAATGGTGTGCGAGTGGGTCCCCTTGGTGTGTGTGCTGGACAGGGCCCTGTATGCACTGCTGGAAGAGAGAGCAGCAGCCTTGGACCAGCAGGAGCTGCAGGCAGCTTCACAGGCCACCTCTGAGGAGGAGGGCTTGGAGTTGGTGGAGGTCCCTGACCTTGCTGCTGATGAGGGGGAGCAGCAGAGGGCAGCTGACCTGGTGCGGGGGTGGAGAGAGGATGAGGTGGAGGAGGCAGAGGAAGAGGAGGACAGCACTGTCGGCTCTGGGGCTGCCGATGATGTGCCAGCAGACGTGGCCAGACTCTTCCCAATGGCAGCGCACATGCTGAGGTGCCTGCGCAGGGACCCAAGGGTGATCCAGATGAAGCAGAGGGAGGACATCTGGATCTGCATGATGCTGGACCCACGTCTGAAGGGGAAGCTCAGCCAGTTCCTGCCTGCAGGAGGAGACCGTGCGCAACAAATGAGGGATTTGCAGCTGTCCCTTGTTGAGTGCTTGGAGGAAGCCTTCCTTCAGACATCCACCCCCACTGTCCAGCAGCAAGCGCACGCGCACCACAGACCTGCTGTCTCTGATCCAAGAGCTCTACATGAGTGTAGAGCTGCCAAGGACTAGAGAGCAGTGATGAGCGAAAATGCAAATATTCTTTTCGCCGAATTTTCGCGAAAATAAGTACTATTTTCGTTTCGAAAGGCGAAAATTCGCCGAATATTTTCGCATTAATTTTCGCCTAAAGTCCGTTTTTTTTCGCGTTGAATTTCTAAGCCCCCTTACCAAATTTGCAGGGTATATTAAGGAGATATGTGGGTACAAGAGGAAAAAGAAATTTTTCAAAAAGACCTTATAGTTTTTGAGAAAATCGACTTTAAAGTTTCAAAGGAAAAAAAGCATACATTTAAATGCAGTAAATGACAGTTACTGTAGCAAACCTAGCAGTAATGTAAATTTACTAATATCAAAAGAAAGGGCCAAGTGTAAGTGCCATGGGCTAAGTGTCAAGTGCAAACTGCCAAGTGCAAAGGGCCGAGTGCCAAGTGCAAAGGGCCAAGAGCCAAGAGCAAGTGCCAAGTGCAAACGGCCAAGTGCCAAGGGCCAAGTGCCAAGAACAAGTGCCAAGTGCAAACGGCCAAGTGCAAGTGCAAAGGGCCAAGGGTCAAATGAAAAGGGCCAAGTGCAAAGGGCCAAGTGCAAAGAGCCCTTGGCTCTTGGCCCTTTGCCTTTGCACTTGGCCCTTTGCACTTGCACTTGGCCCTTTGCACTTGGCCCTTTGCCTTTGCACTTGGCCCTTTGCACTTGCAATTGGCCCTTTGCCTTTGCACTTGGCCCTTTGCACTTGGCCCTTTGCACTTGGCCCTTTGCACGTGCAATTGGCCCTTTGCACTTGGGCCTTTGCACTTGGCCCTTTGCACTTGGGCCTTTGCCTATGCACTTGGCCCTTTGCACTTGGCCCTTTGCACTTGGCCCTTTGCACTTGGCCCTTGCACTTGGCCCTTGCACTTGGCCCTTTGCACTTGGCAGTTTGCACTTGGCACTTGGTCCTTTCTTTTGATATTAGTAATTTTACACTACCTCTAGGTTTGCTTAAAGGGATACTGTAGGGGGGGGGGGGTCGGGGGAAAATGAGTTGAAGTTACCTGGGGCTTCTAATGGTCCCCCGCAGGCATCCTGTGCCCGCGCAGCCACTCCCCAATGCTCCGGCCCTGCCTCCAGTTCACTTCTGGAATTTCAGACTTTAAAGTCTGAAAACCACTGCGCCTGCGTTGCCATGTCCTTGCTTCCCCTGATGTCACCAGGAGCACACGGCACAAGCACAGACCATACTGGGCCTGCGCAGTATGCTCCTGGTACCATCAGCGGGAGTGAGGACATGGCAACGCAGGCGCAGTGGTTTTCAGACTTTAAAGTCTGAAATTCCAGAAGTGAACCAGAGGCGGGGCCGGAGCATTGGGGAGTGGCTGCGTGGGCACAGGATGTCTGTGGGGGACCGCTAGAACCCCCGGGTAACTTCAACTCATTTTACCCCGACCCCTCCAACAGGATCCCTTTAAGTAACTGTCATTTACTGCATTTAAATGTATACTTTTTTCCTTTGAAACTTTAAAATCGATTTTCTCAAAAACTATAAGGTCTTTTTGAAAAATTTCTTTTTCCTCTTGTACCCACATATCTCTTTAATATACCCTGCAAATTTGGTGATTCTAGCTTTTAAGGGGGCTTAGATATTCAACGCGAAAAAACGGACTTTAGGCGAAAATTAATGCGAAAATATTATTTCGCCCTTTGAAGCGAAAATAGTAGTTATTTTCGCGAAAATTCGGCGAAATCGAAAATGGGATTTTCGATGCGAAAATGGCTTTGGCGAAAATTCGCAAGCAACACTGCTAGAGAGGAGGTGCCTGCAGCAGCATCCTTCTCCAGTCACAGGCAGCGCTTGACCCGCATGGTGGCTGACTACATGGGGTCCTTCAGCGGGCTTGACAGCGTGGCCCCTGTTGATCCCATGGAGTATTGGGTCAAGCACCTGCCGATCTGGAGCGAGCTTGCGCAGTACGCTCTGGAAGTGCTCTCCTGCCCCCCTTCCAGCGTACTGTCAGAGCGTTGCTTCAGTGCAGCTGGTGGAGTCGTCACTGAGAAGCGATCTCGTCTGTCTCACAAGTCTGTGGACAGACTGACGTTTCTCAAAATGAACCAGGATTGGGTGGAAGGCGAATTCATGGCCCCTGTTGTTGGCGAGAGGGGGACATGAAGTGGTGCACACACATTACACCTGCATCTGCTGCTGCTGTATTTCTTCCTGCTGTCTGTGTCTCCACTGCCAGGGAACACATTACAAGGTGCTGCTGCCCATGCGCCACCAGCTATTACGCTCAAAAATAGCTGCATCCATTTGAAAAAAAAATTGTAATTATTTTAGAGGCGTCCGGGTTGAAAACTGTGCTGTCCCAAATGTGTATTGGACACAATGTGGGCTTCACGACCGCTGTCTGGAACCTCATGCTGTGTATTTATGGCCCTGAAACCACTGCTAGGAACCAGGGCCTATTATGTCTCTCTGCCTGCCCTCCTGCTGCCTGCTGCCAAATGCCAGTCTGCCACACACACTGATCCTCCTCACGCTGCCTGCTGTTGTATTTCCTCCTGCTGTCTGTGTCTCCACTGCCAGGGAACACATTACAAGGTGCTGTTGCCCATGCGCCACCAGCTATTACGCTCAAAAATAGCTGCATCCATTTGAAAAAAAAATTGTAATTAATTTAGAGGTGTCCGGGTTGAAAACTGTGCTGTCCCAATTGTGAATTGGACACAATGTGGGCTTCACGACCGCTGTCTGGAACCTCATGCTGTGTATTTACGGCCCTGGAACCACTGCTAGGAACCAGGGCCTATTATGTCTCTCTGCCTGCCCTCCTGCTGCCAAATGCCAGTCTGCCACACACACTGATCCTCCTCACGCTGCCTGCTGTTGTATTTCCTCCTGCTGTCTGTGTCTCCACTGCCAGGGAACACATTACAAGGTGCTGCTGCCCATGCGCCACCAGCTATTACGCTCAAAAATAGCTGCATCCATTTGAAAAAAAAATTGTAATTAATTTAGAGGTGTCCGGGTTGAAAACTGTGCTGTCCCAATTGTGTATTGGACACAATGTGGGCTTCACGACCGCTGTCTGGAACCTCATGGTGTGTATTTACGGCCCTGGAACCACCGCTAGGAACCAGGGCCTATTATGTCTCGCTGCCTGCCCTCCTGCCTGCTGCCAGTCTGCCACACACTCAACCTCCTCATGCTGCCTGCTGTTGTATTTCCTCCTGCTGTCTGTGTCTCCACTGCCAGGGAACACATTACAAGGTGCTGCTGCCCATGCGCCACCAGCTATTACGCTCAAAAATAGCTGCATCCATTTGAAAAAAAAAATTGTAATTAATTTAGAGGTGTCCGGGTTGAAAACTGTGCTGTCCCAATTGTGTATTGGACACAATGTGGGCTTCACGACCGCTGTCTGGAACCTCATGCTGTTTATTTACGGCCCTGGTACCACCGTTAGGAACCAGGGCCTATTATGTCAGTCATATCACACTGCCTGACACACACTACTCCTCCTCCTGTAGCTGCATTGAGCTTCTGCTGTCCGTGTGCTGCTACCACTGCCAGGGAGAACAGAAGAAGAACTATTTTCTGCTGCCACCTGCCCACCCACTCTCCTACCGGCAGCTATTACCACACTACAATAGCTGCAAGCCTGCAACTACTTCCTCCTCCTGCTGATGTCTGTGTTTTACCACCACCAGGGTACACAGAAAAAGGCGCTGTGGCTTGCAATGTGCCACTACCTACCTATTATGTCATCAACACAAATATAACTATGGTGTTATTAAAATAACATATTTCCACAAATGAAGTAAAAAAAAAATATTACAAAAGAAAGGAAAATCAAGACACATAATATAATGATAGAGAAGAAGCGGAAGAAGAAGAAGAAGATATAGAAGACGAAGAAGAAGAAGATATAGAAATAGAAGACGAAGATGAAGACGAAGAAGAAGAAGATATATAACAAGAAGAAAAAGATTTAGAAGAAGAAGAAGATATAGAAGAAGAAGAAGAAGAAGAAGAAGAAGAAGAAGATATAGAAGAAGAAGAGGAGGAAGAAGAAGATATAGAAGAAGAAAAAGATAATTGAAGAAGATACAATAAGTAGAAGATGAAGAAGATTCGAGTAGAAGAAGATATAGAAGAAGAAGAAAAAGAAGATATAGAAGAAGAAGATATAGAAGAAGAAGAAAAAGAAGAAGATATAGAAGAAGAAGAAGAAGAAGATATAGAAGAAGATGAAGACGAGGTAAATGAAGACTTCCAACAACCATTTTGGACACACCTTCTCATGCAAACACTTTTCATGAAGTTAATTTACTATTTTTGATACCTTTTTTATAACTACTACATCACCACATAATCACTTGATGTTTTTCTTCATAAAAAAGGTGGTTTCATGCATCATTGACCTCCAATACAAGTTTTAAAAGCTATTTAAGGCCAGCTCGAATATTTTACTCAAATACAGACTCGGATAGTGACGTCGGATATCCGAGGTCGAAACGGATATTCGATTAACTCGAATATTGAACTTCGAGTGAATTCGGATAGTTTACTATCCGAATTCGACCAAACTCGAATAGGATAATGAGGTATCCGAGCAACACTACTCTTCACTGTTACTTTTGATACTCATTTAGATAAAATATTTTAGAATACATTTAGATTTAGATAAAAAAAAAACATTTAGATAAAAAAATTAAAAAGATTGCCACTTTTGGTATCCTGATCACCACCACATGCAGAAAACAAGTTTCACACCAGTAGAAGGAGCCGGGCACTGTCCAATGCTGTAATTTCATGCAGCTACCGTAGGTACAGCAGTGGAAAGGTGCAGTGGACACAGACACAATGTTACAACATCTCTATCGTGTTTCCCAGAAAACAAGACACATTTTTCCATAATAAATGTGCTAGGTCTTATTTTCGGGGGGGAGGTCTTATATTTTTGTGGGGGTAGTGAGATCCCTCTTGTGTATAGCCATACCCTACTAAAGTATAGCCAGATTCCACCCACCCTTGTGTATAGACAGACCCCATTCTCCTCCCCCTCATATATAGCCAGATCTCCCTCACGCATAGCCAGTCTCACCCGCATTACCTCATGCCGACCCTCTCCTCCAGAAACACCGATCCAAGTACGCTGCAGATTAACTGCAGCATAATTCAAACCGCAGATTAGCGGTGACCTGTAATGAAGGCAGCTAGAGTATCAGTATAACAGTGCCATATCACTGTAACAGCTCCTCCGTATACAGGAAGTGACATAGGCGCGTCATAGGAAGTATAAGGAGGCGCTGCTATACTGATACACTAGCTTCCTTCATTACAGGTCACCGCTAATGTGTGGTTTGAATTATGGAGGAAAAAGGAAAAAAGGTTTCTCTGGGCACCAATTGCGGAAAAAAGTCACCTTTAATGATTACTCCCGACACCTTCTAACAATCATGCACAAAATCTAGGCTAGATTTTGTGCATGATTGTTAGAAGGTGTCGGGAGTAATCATTAAAGGTGACTTTTTTCCGCAATTGGTGCCCAGAGAAACCTTTTTTCCTTTTTCCTCCATTTGATGTCATTATCTGCTGGAGGCACGATTGCCCTACTGCACCTTTATCTCCTGACCTGCCAGGTCCACATCTAGTGCCGGTTTTCTCTTCAGCCTCTTCAACTGAAGTGGTTTGAATTATGCCGCGGTGCCAGGCAGAGGAGCTGCAATGTACTGGGATTGGTGTTTCTGGAGGAGGGGGCCAGCAGAAGGTAATGCAGCAGCGGGGTCTCACTAGGTCTTATTTTAGGGGAGGGCTTATATTTCGAGCAAGCTTTAAATATATGCTAGGGCTTACTTTCAGGGGATGTCATACTTTCAGAAAAACATGGTAACATCTGGTAGACAGTTAGTGGGGTGGGATACCAAGCACAAAGCGGACCAATACAATGACTGTTGCACTTCCAGAGGACGTAAAAATGGTAATTATAAAATGGTAATTATAAAAGTGGTGATCACACTGAAAAGGTGTAATTGTTTCAGCTGATCAATACTCTAACCTAACAAAAGATAGAAAAAAAAAATCTGCTATTTCAGAAAAAAAGTTAATTCTGTTCACCTTTTAAAAAAAAGCACACATGCAAACTGTATCAGCTACATTTTTGTACTGTACTACAAAGATTCTTGCTTGTGTAAGGAAAAAAAAATCACTGATAAAATTCACTGCAACAAAGTAAAATGTGCGGTCACTGCTATTTATTAGTGTGTGGCCACTGCTACTTATTAGTACATTGATTCACCAAACATCAGTGATGTAATACAGATGTAATTTATCCCCCATCAGCAAGTTAATTACTCTGGTTTCATTAAAAGTCAATAAAGGGATAATGAATGCTCTCCTACACAATAATTACAAGTGATAAGAACATAGCATATGAGCTCTCCATTCATTTAAGCATGAACTGTAATTAAAATGAACTATATGCCGTTTAGTGGTTTTCCCTGTCAGCAGAAATGAAATGCATAGCCCCAATATCTAATTTACCAAGTTTCCAATATATACATGTGAATAAAATCCATAATAGGTATTTTGTCTGTTCCTTCCTGCATGAAATGTTACCTGGGATCTTTTTTAATTCAAGGAGATAATGTTCCAACTTCTGTTTGAAATAACTTTCAGCACTCTTTCAATTGAAAAAGTACCCAAATGTAGGTGAAAAGACACTGTTAAAATTATTCAGTGTATTTTCTTGTTTGATGGTCGCTCACAGGGCATTTTATTGATTAATTGTTGTTGAGTGTTATTGATAACGTGCTTTCTCCTACTGTGTATCAACTACTGTCTGATAAAACTTAAAGAGACTCAGAGATGAGTCTACAGTTTTTTTTACCTACCCGGGAGTCGGGACTTCCTCCAGCCCCATAAGCATGGCTGTATCCCATTCAGCCGCGGTGAGCCCCGGTAAGCGGCTCAGTGACGGCAGCAGTGGACCTTCTGTGCATGCATGGACCTTCTGCGCAAGTGCAGAAGGGCCCGATTGACGTCACTCAGACTGAGTCAGACTGAGCCGCTCACCAGGGGTTGACTGCGGGAGAACGGCGGCGCTGAGGAGGATGGTGAGGGACACATCCATGCTTATGGGGCTGGAGGAGGCCCCGGGTAAGTAAAAAAGTGCAGTGAGACTCATCTCTGAGTCTCTTTAAGCCATTATTAAATTCACTTTTTCTCCTGTGTTTTCTCCTAGGAAATACTTTTTCATCTTTTATTTAGAATAACTTTTCAGCCCTTTAGGGTTTTTTCTCCCTTTGGTGATTCTTGTAAGGGCCAAGAATACCTACGTGAGAAGTAGGGAGAGACCGGGAGCCCAATGGTGCAGTATCATCAGGTATAGGGAGGATAAAATCCTATAAATATATACTCACAAAGGTAGGTTACAGTTCCTGGAACCACCGTATAGGCCTGCAGGGAATTAACCGTCCCTGCTCGGTACTCCAGGTCCTGCTGGATACTAGATGGTTGCTCTCCTGTAGTATGATAGACTTTCCAGAAAAACTGCAAAGCTATTACCTACAAAGAAGGTCTGACTGGTAGTGGGTAGGATGGAGGCGCCCAATGTGCGTCCTATTTTAGTATTTTTAAATGCAAATAAAAAAATTATATGATAAAAAGAGGTAAACAATCACCTCTCTTTTTATTATATAATTTTTTTATCTGCATTAAAAAATAGAACATACATTGGGCACTTCCATCCTACCCACTACTTTTCAGCACTTTGCAACTGAAAAAGTACCAAAAAAGTAGTTAAAAAGTACTATCAAAACTATTTAAAGTGTTTTATTGCTTGCTGACAATTTAAAAGGCACTTTATTTACAAGTTTGAAAATATCACTTAGGAGAAATCTTAGGAGAAAAATGTAATTGCATTATTGGCCCTTGTGTCTTCTTCAGGTTGAATCCAAGAGCAGAATGCTTTTTCAGTTTAAGAGAAAAGTATCTACAAGAAATTACGGCTTTTATGTACAACCTCATATATTCATGTGTATTTTTATATGCCTTCTGCAGCCTTGTTGCATTCCAAAAACATGCCCAGTATAACGAAGCACTAGTACACAGAGTGAAAAAGACAAGCAAGAGCCTGTTCATTCTACTGGATATGTGTTGACCTTGGTACCGCATGCTCAATCTGGATGTACTTGTCCATGGCTGGGGGAACAGTCAGAGGATGAAGATGGACATATCAGTGGGCTGTACTAGAGTCTAGGACCCCATCCCGTGACCCCACTCTCCCTTGCACTTCCAGCATTTCCTAGAGGCTGGAAGAAAAAAAAAAGAAAAAAAATGCGTTTCTGATCTATATTCAACTGATATTTTGATTGCAATAGTGAGCGAAGATGTTGATATCAAATCTAATGTCTAGTCTTTTAAAGAATATATAAGTGTGTATGGCAACTTTTAATGTACCGTGACGCTCTCTCCTGCTTACAAAACATTACCAGGCAGAGGGATAGATTAAGTATCAAAAACTGAGAATTATTATTTCATATATTTTTTTTAAGTAAATATTTTAATAAGTAAAATAAATCAAAGAAGTATGCAAAAAAAAAACAAAAAAAAAAACTATACATTCCCTTTACGTAATTTTTGTAATGTTCCCTAAATATATTTAGCAATCCATTTTACTTGCTGGAGTTGCATTTTAAAAAGACGTTATTAAATATATATTAATTGCAGCAAGAACACAATGAAAAAACAAAAAACTAGAAAATATTCATTGACATTACTGTTTAATAATGCTTTATTTTTAATGACCATTGATTTAATGTATCATAAAATATTATTTGTATCATTTAAATGTGTTTTTGTGGGGTTATTAATTTTTCAAGAAAATAAAGATCCATTTTGATTTTGGTAAAATGACTTCACCCCCATTCCATATTTGTATTTTGCAAATAAGAAAACATCTTCAGTCACATTTCAGTCTTTTCTCTTTGGAGTGGATATTACTTCACCTGGGAATAAAATCTAGTGGAGATGAATAATTCACATGAGGTTCTTTGACAGCTCCTACAAAACATCAATGTCTTCAGTTATGTATATTCTCTATGATAGGCAAGTAGAACTGCATACATTAAAGTCTAGCTATGCTGTAAAGGGTTTGGCACTGTAGTTGACTCACTTTGGCAATCCATGCAAACAGTTTAACCAGCATAAATTAGGTCAGCCGAAAAAGTAAGCTATAGATGACAACGGCATTACCATAAAACACCTCATCCTAGGTTTTAAAAAATACCAGATGAATAAACGGATTTATATATCACGACTGCGCTTCATGCAAGTTCTGGACAAAAAGACCTTCATTAACAGATGTACAAGGTCACATATTACATAAATGTACAAGTTCTCTGGATATGCAATACATTTACATATATATACAGCAACCTCTCATTGAGAATAGAAAACTAAAACAGTTGTTTTGGTGACTTGCTTCAGTCTGCATTTAAGAGTACAAAAAGCTGATGGGCTTGATTCCCTAAACAGTGCTAACTCATAGTATGGCCGCACTAGCGTTTTGCATGCTTTCGCGCGCAGTTGCGAATTTGCACCTGCGAAAATTTGCGATTGTGCACAAAAATTCGTGAAAAGGCGATGCAAAACATGAAAACACGCGCAAAAACGCTAGCGCGGCCGTGCTGTGAGTTAGCACGGTTTAGTCAATCAAGTCCAAAATGTTCAACCTTCATAAATTAGTTCAGGACCTCCATTAAAATATCATAGGTACTGAAATAAAAAAAAAACAGTGGCGAGTGATGAAGGATCTTAGTGGATGTATCTTGGTCCATTTAGTACATTATGTAAACTTTGCAATTTTGTAAATTATGTGCTTTGTGTTGTGACATTGATCTACATAAACTTGACTGACTATGCTTGAAGGACACCTGAACTAAAAAAACTAAATAAATAAATACATAATATGGCCATACCTGAAGCTTCTTCCAGGCCCCCATGATCTTCATGGCCCCTCAGTTTTGATGTTGTTACCTCCACCGTGCTGCGGTTACCCCTAGCAGCCATGGTACATGCACTTTCCTTTTTTTCACTTCCTTGATAGTGCGTCTTAGTGGTTGTGCATGGCAGCTATGAATGGGAGCGTTTTTGCACAGATACAATTCTTTCCAAACTGTGCATGTGCAGAATGCTCCTGGCCACAGCTGCCATATGACACAATTATGTGTTTTTTGTTTGTTCTTACATTCAGGTGTCCTTTAATGATTTTTGAGTATTTGTTACTAAATGAATGATACTGAATGAACATATTGTGGGAGATACGCGCTGATAGACGCGTGGAGAGGCAGAGCTACAGCCAAAAGCTCTGCCTCTCACGGAAGCGCTCCCTGCAGTGTGCCCAAGGGAGTTTGGAGGGTTTAAGTTAGTGTTCAGCCACGGGGATGCAGCGTTTTAGTTAGGGCAGTGATGTAAAAAAAAATTAAAATAAAAAGGTGAATTTTATGAGACTTCAGAATCTCTTTAAAGCAGAGATTTTCTAGACATTTTGCTAACTAATCTTACAGTCTACAAAAAACATATTTGCATACTGGCGAAAAAGTGAGCCATAGCCAGACAAGCTGGCTGAACCCTGTAACAATTATAGGAATGGATATCACATAGTCAGCTGATGGGGAAATCTGGTGTGCTCTCATGGAGCATGTTAAAGTGATCTTAGGAACATTTGAGTGAGGGAGTGAGTGAGTGTGTGTGTGTGTGTGTGTGTGTGTGTGTGTGTGTGTGTGTGTGTGCGTGCGTGCGTGCGTGCGTGCGTGCGTGCGTGCGTGCGTGTGTGTGTGTGTGTGTGTGTTTATTTGGCTGGATAGTGTAATGGTTCAGGGCTCTGCCTCTGACACAGGAGACCTGGGTTCGAATCTCGGCTCTGCCTGTTCAGTAAGCCAGCACCTATTCAGTAGGAGACCTTGGGCAAGACTCCCTAACACTGCTACTGCCTATAGAGCGCATCCTAGTGGCTGCAGCTCTGGCGCTTTGAGTCCGCCAGGAGAAAAGCGTGATATAAATGTTCTGTGTTTGTGTTTTGTTTGTATTCTGATGTCTCGTAGAAAGACAATCTGTTATACCCGACTGGGTAGACTAGAGTGATGTAGCCCACTGTGTCTACTATGTGGGACAAATCAGTTGTACCAGTTAAAATACAGTTGTACAGGTGCTTGTCTTATCTTGGTGTGTGGCATATGCCAGGGATTGGAGTCAGAATCAGACTCCCTTTAGTGTGTATACTTGATGAACAGAAAGTTTCAGGTCTTTAGGGTGAGATGGTGTAAACCAATGACTAGGTTTCTTGATCTTATGCTTTCCTGTGAAAATGTAAGCTTTATCCAGGAAGGTAGGTGCTAAGGGTTCTTAGGCTATTAATGATTATAGAATGTACCCCTTTACTAACAAGGGGACCGACCAAGTGCCCCAATTGTGGTAACTTTATCTCAAGCACCACTTGGTATATGTTTACATTTTTAGGGCTACACCATAATTGTTTATAAATGATTTTCAAACATTATTTTGTTTTGAATGACCTAAAAATACTTACTCAGGATTGTTTATATGCGAGTTAGAATTTTTTTTTTAATCTTCAAACTTACAATAATGGCTTGACACTGACAAGATCAAGTGCCTTTAAGTCTAACTGAAGTACCCTCTGGGGTGTAACACACGTTAAGAACCTTGGTGATAAACAACCTTGGTACTTCCTCTTTAGCCATTGTTTCTGTCCTGTTGTAGTAAGTTATTTCTTTTGTTCTTATGCTCTGTTCTGGTATGTTATAGTAACAGAGAATTTTAAGAAAGAAAACTTCAGGAGATTAGAAGTAAAATGTGGATATATGATGTAGTATGTGACTGTCACCCTACTGAACAAATATAGTTTGTGCCATGTAACAATATGTTTATGGCTGGCTTAACTATTTGGAGGTCATGTGGCTTGTCATTTTTTGCATGTTTATTTTAGCCATTGTGCTTATAAAAAAAAAAAAAAAAAAAAAAAGTACTTTATTAGTAGGAATAAATTACATTTTACATGCATGTGCCATTTATTTCGAGCTCTGGTACTGAATTAACTGGCAAATCTCTAAAAGTGTCAAACCAAAGTCTCCAGGCACTATTGTTCTATTTGGATCTTATATATCCAAAACAGCAAAAAACAAGATCCTTCTTGAATCTACACCTTGCCAGTTATCTGGTTCCGGACCAGCACAGTTGAAATCTACATCCTGCTTGTGACTGAGCGGATCTGACAATACATAGATTTCAACAATGGTCAACGCGCATTTCCGCCGCTCGCGCCGATCACGTCGCTGTCTCCCTTTCGCAGATCACTCACCCTGCCGTCTATATGGTGGCAGAGCTGGGTGACCCGGTCACAAGCCGATTTCATTGGCTCCTGACCCTGTTATCACTGTAAGCCAATCCCATTGGCTTACAGCAATTGACAGCGTAAGAAGCCAATGAAGGTGGCTTCTGACCTGCTCGCACAGCTCTGCCTTCATAGAGACTGCAGAGAGAGGGACCTGCGGCAGGGAAGAGCGGTGTGATAAGCTGGAATGGCGGACTATTGTGGCAATTTGTTGGTAAGTGTCATTTTAGTGCCCTAGCAGTCTCTGGTCCTTAAGGGGGCAGAGACTGCTGGTATGGAAGTAGTTAAATGAGCAGTTGAAGCTCTGAAAAAAATAAAAAATAAATATATATATATATATATATATATATATATATATATATATATATATATATATTCATTTATAATATTTCCAATCATAATAAAAAATGTATTTTAACAAACATAACCCCTCCCCCCACAAATAAAAATAAAAAATAAAGTTACAGTACATTCTTTTTAAAGTGAACCTAAGTTGACAGGATTATGAATAGTGTTGGTGTGACTTCCTCTGAAAAATGTTGCATTGATCCTCTTCCTCCAATATCTTGTGGACCCTGTGCCAGAATGAGTACATTGATCTGAGGTGTTCTTATGCGTACATGTAAAAACTTTGACGCACGGTAAAGCTGAAATTTCATTTAGTGCATTGGATGTAATAATGTAGTGGTGTAAATGCCTTACGGTTCTGAAATAAATATGTTCGGGTTAAACTTTAAATAACTGTAAAATTTAACTGTGTGTGTGTGTGTGTGTGTGTGTGTGTGGGGGGGGGGGGGGGGGGTGTTAATAGATCAGGCATTTAAATATAAACATCAAATCCAATGGAAATCTATTAAAATGGGACTGATATTTGATGATTTTCTCATTCAAATGGTGAACTTAAAAACATTCTTCAGTTCACAGAGTAAACCTTAATGGGGGGGGGGGGGGGGGGGGATGGGCAGCACTGGCAGGAGTGGTACAAGGCTAAGGCTTCGTCGCTTTGTACTGCAGCAAGCAGTAATACGTTTGTGGGGAGATGAGATGAATAATAGGTGGATCTCTGTTGTCTCTGTACTGTGGTGGTAGAGATTGATAGCAGTGACATTTATCTTTTACCACATCTTAATCTTATATATGAATGCCTAGTTTTATTTTGTAGAGAAAAAATTCCACTATTACAATGTTCTACTCTTCAATGCCCCCTTCTCTTCATCAAAGATCACCATTTAGTAAACCAAGTCCTGTATACAATGGGACACTAAATGCTCGTTCCTCGTTCTGCCAACTTCATTTATCTCAACTAAGAAAAAAGTTTTAGACCTCACACACATCATAACAAGCTGCCACCACTGCTAGATAAATGTCTCAAACTTAGAGGATTTAGCCAAGTTTCATTTTGACCTAAAATGGTTTCTGTCTGAACAGAGCTGCATTTCCATGGTCAATAGTCTCTTATTTCCACAAAGGGGCATTTGGTCTAAGTTGATCTTTTACCAGCTCTGGACTAGCAACGCTGAGGCCAAATCCTATAAAACATTCTCCGCAGTCACATATGGAAAAGAAAAGCTGTCTTTCAGGCACAATATGGGATCATCCGGGGAGAAAACGTTAGGCTTGCGGTTAAACTTCTTTACAGGAAGATAATTAAAGCCACAATGACATTGTTTTTAAAAAGGGCTCTTCCCTCAGGGTCAATTCACACGTTTTCTGTGTTCCAAAACGATAATTCCAAGAACTTACACAAGGCTTTGTTTGCAGCTAATTCTAGGCAAACGGATGTCAAGTGCTCCAAGAAACCAATTTGTAAGATGTAATATTTGTCTTCATGTTAGACATATTTCAGTGCTCAGTAAACATTTTCCTTTGACATTTGATCGCCTAAGCATTACACATTTGTAGGTTGCGTGCAAGCATGCTGATAGTTGCCATTTGGACCATTAACCTCTTTGACTTGTAACTGTTTCTTCTTGGCTTGAAAGGCTACAGAAACTTCAGGGTGTATGGAGTCCATCCTCTGCTCACATTTGAAAGCTGTAAGGAAAGCTGTTCTGTAATTGTTGTTCATCCACCCATAAAGGATTGGGTTGGCAAAAGTAGAGCACATGGCAATGACGTGAAATATGGTGTAAAACAGCTTGTATTCATTCAGGTCCAAAACTTTGCTGTCAATATCACTAGCAAGTTGAAAGGCATGGAATGGCAACCAACAGACTGCAAACACCACAACCACTGTAAGTAACATCTTGGTAGTTTTCCGTCGTCTTTGGTGATAGTGATCATTTCCTCCCCCAGGACTTACATGGTTCTTTAGTTTAGTCCAGATTCTAACATAGGCATATGATATTATAGCTAAAGGTAAAATGTACTGAATTAGAAGCATTGATATGCTGTAAATAGTGCTGTAATTCAGATGGTCTCCTGGCCACCTTTCTAAACAGACCTGTATCTGATAATCATCGGAAATAACAATAAGGGTATACTCCTTGAAGATGGCCAAAGGACTAGCAAGTGCAGCACTACAAGCCCATGTAACACCAATAATCATAAAGCAAATTTTAGTAGAGATCTTGCTCTCCAGATGGTACACAATGCATCGATGTCTGTCAAGGGCAATTACCATAAGTGTGATAGTAGACACTTGAACAGCAAGTCCTTGAGCATAGGTCAACAAATGACACAAGACTGTCCCGAACTTCCATTCATCTAACAGAGTATACACCAATGTAAACGGGAGACATAGAGTGTTCACCATTAAGTCTGACACAGCAAGATTGACAATAAAGTAGTTTGTGACAGTGCGCATGGTTTTGAATTTGATGACAACGTAGATTACTAGGGTGTTGCCTACCACCCCCAACAGAATGATGGAACTGTAGGCCAAGATTAGAATTATCTGGACACCAATGAGCTTTGTACTATCACCCAGTTCGTGTTTAGGAGCCATCTCATTATTAGGCGTAGTTAGCCCTGGGACACGATATGGCAAGGTATTCATCTCCATTTTAATGTCCTCTGTATTATTTTCCTCTTTCTTGAATGCAAGCATTCCACTCTTCATATTGACAACTTCTACATGAATGCAATTTCCTGAGGGGGAAAAACATAAAGAGGCATAATTATAGGTAAGCTAAAAGTCAAGTTTACAAGCATTTTTTTTTTTACAGCTGAGGATGTAGAGGTCAGATTGTAAAGCCCAATCACACTATTGACAACTAGATAATTAAAATTGTTAAAACTTGCTTTACGGAACCGAAGTTGTGACTGGAACAAAGGGCATCATTAATCTCACCTCTCAACAGATCTAAAATATCTTAATGTAATGAAAGCAAACTCACCACAAAAGAAAGAGAAAACTCATTTATAACACAGGAGCCCCGGACCATAATTTCCTACTGATTCAATAAATATTTGCTCAAAGTCAGGTCCGAATATACATGGCCCGGCTTTGTGAGCTGAAAGGCATTACACAGCAGAACCTGAACAAAATGTCTACATGATATTATTTGCATTTTCTATTAGTGCCCGAGTAAACGGAATTAGTCATGGCTACAGTTTATACAGTAAAAATAGCACATCAATCATTCTGCCTTATATTGCATATGCAAATCAAGAGACATTTTACTAATCATATGCTATATCAATGAAAGGCACAACAGTGCTATAATGCCTGGAGACATCCTAATATTACTTTAAAGGACAACTGATGCGAGAGGTATATAAACATACCTCCCAACTTTTTGAGATAAGGAAGAGGGACACTTAAGCCACGCCCTGCCACACCTCTAACCACGCCACCGACCCCTAGTCACACATACCATAAAAATATTCTATAAGAAAAATATGTTGTTTTATCATTCAAAGCACACTGGTTTATCTAGGTTAATTTTCATTCCTTATTTGAAAATAAGAAATGTATCAATTTAAAGGATGTGAATAAAGTTTAGAGCCAATTTAACACATTTCCCGGTAGAAAAAAAAAATGAGGAAGAAAGAGGGACAGTTGGAAGCTATGATATGGACGCTGCCATATTTATTTCCTTATCAACAATTTCAGTTGCCTGGCAGCCCTGCTGATCTATTTTGGCTGCAAAAGTGTCTGAATTACACCAAAAATAGGCATGCAGCTACTATTGTCAGATCTGACAATAATGTTAGAAACACCAGATCTGCACATGCATGTTCAGGTTTCGATGGCTAAAAAGTAGAAGAGGCAGAGGATCAGCAGCAACTAGTATTTATTAAAAAAGTAATTTTAAAGTGAAACTACAAGTTAAAAATTTGCTATATGCAAGTAGTGCTGAAGAAATTGTTCTGCATTTTAATGTTATTTCAAATCATTTTTGAATTTTAAATTTCAGCCAGCTATACATTTCCAGACTCACAGTAACACAAACCACTCTGTTTACAAGACTGGATTTTGCAGTGCCCCGTATAGGCAGCCAACTTGTTTTCCTCTTTCTAAATCAGGAACTGGCTGCACAAAATAGATATTATTTACTAAGCCTGAACTAACTCACTGGGAGCAGTTTTAACACATCAAAACTGACTGATAAAATCACTGTGGAGTTTCTATGCGCTTGCATGCACTAAATAAAAATGTAAGCAAGTTAAAATAAGCTTTATCATTAAATCTAGCAATGTGTAGAGCTCTATATGCTTGGCCATCGCACGAGTGAAGGCAGCAATTGTATTTGCCGGTAATCCTTGTGTACCAGCAACGAGAGCGTGTACAAGGACATGTGCAGACAGGGTCCCTGTAGAGCAGACACAGTGTATGTCGACTTGCGAGTCGGTGAGAATGAAAGTGAGCCGCAGCAGGGGACCGGAGGATCGTTTGGCAATGTGGTGAGCACAGGGCAGCTGCAGGGGGCTGGCAGAAGCCCCAGGTAAATTAAACTTTTTTTTTTTTTTAGATTCTTCAGGTCTGCTTTAAGTCAGGGCATGTGTAGGCTGCCATTTGTATTACTTAAAAAATGCTAAATACCTGACTGACATGCATCAACCACAACACAAGAACTGAAAGGAGGAACAAATGAAAAATTATATCGTATTATACTGTAACATTTTTTTATTATTTGTTACGCAGAAAGAAAACTGTTAGTTCTTGATCTACATGTTAATGTAGAAACACTGCAAATGAACAGGATATCAACCAGAAGCTATAAATTGCATATAGCGCTCGTCTCACCTTGAGAACTACTCATCCAAGAACCAACCATTGAAGAGGGAGCACGGAGCTAATATTAAAGTTTATTTATTGGAAAATTCTAGTTGCAAATGACACAGACTGACAAAACCTATAAAAAACCCCCTTTAAAACCAATTGATCAATTGGACTTGCTGTAAGCATGTGTCCCTAAATAGGAGTGCACATCCTATATGTCTAGGATTCAAAACATGCATGCAAATAATCTTCGGGCCCAGCTTGATCAGAACAACATGACATCCAGTGCAAGGTTAGGATCCGTGTGATCTTCAGTGCTGACCCCCGTGTGCAGCTATGCACGCCTCTATGGATTATCACGCAACCATTACTGACACATATTGATTCGCATGGCAAACCTCAACCGGCTGCTCTGTATGCATGTAATTTGATTTGCTAAACTTTGTCACTCATGTGTACCCTCAAAGGCAGACTGGGGCTCACCACTCGCTTCCTCACTGCACAGACAAGCTGGTGTGGTGTGGGAGTTCCTCCATCCGTAAACCAAGAGGTAGTAAGCATTGGTTTGTCGTTCAGCCGGCTGTTAGTGGTAATCGTCAGACGCCAGGAGGAAGGTTGCGGAGGCACGGTAACAGTAAAAAAGGGCGCAGGAGGCTAGTGGACAAATCGGGCGCCGCCATTCACTCCCATAATAAATATCGTTTAATGGGCGCCCGATAGGAAAAAAGGGCGCCGGAGAAAAATAACGTTTTAAAAGCGGCGCCCGGAGACTTAATGTTTTATTACTGCTTCTCATGATTACACATTATTTAATGATTTATACATTTTTTAATATTATTTTTAAACGAAAAACAGTACAATATTTTTTTCAAACATTATTTTTAAACGAAAAACAGTACAATTTTTATTTTTTTACATTATTTTTAAACGAAAAAAAACGCACAATATGTTTTTGAAACTTTATTAATGCTTATCACAGGGGGGTCTTAGGTTTAGGCACCAATAGGGGGGTCTTAGGTTTAGGCACCAACAGGGGGGTCTTAGGTTTAGGCACCAACAGGGGGGTCTTAGGTTTAGGCACCACCAGGGGGGTCTTAGGTTTAGGCACCAACAGGGGGTCTTAGGTTTAGGCACCAACAGGGGGGTCTTAGGTTTAGGCACCAACAGGGGGGTCTTAGGTTTAGGCACCAACAGGGGGTCTTAGGTTTAGGCACCAACAGGGGGGTCTTAGGTTTAGGCACCAACAGGGGGGTCTTAGGTTTAGGCACCAACAGGGGGGTCTAGGGGTTAGGGGTAGGTACAGGGAGGGTTACTTAGGCACCAACAGGGGGGGTCTTAGGTTTAGGCATCAACAGGGGGGTCTAGGGGTTAGGGGTAGGTACAGGGAGGGTTACTTAGTAATTTTTTTTTTAAACGTTATTATACGTTTCACTATTTAAACGAAAGATTAACGTTTTTACAATTGCCGATTTAATGCACATTATTTAATGATTTATAACTTTATAAAACATTAATTTTAAACGAAATACAGTACAATACATTTTTAAACGTTATCCATGCTTATCGTTTCAAACCCCGCGCCCTTTTTTCCCAGCACCCCTTTTTAACGTACGCCGGGGGAACAGCTCCACACCCACCAAGCAGCGGATTATTTGCATGCATGTTTTGAATCCTAGACATATAGGATGTGCACTCCTATTTAGGGACACATGCTTACAGCAAGTCCAATTGATCAATTGGTTTTAAAGGGGGTTTTTTATAGGTTTTGTCAGTCTGTGTCTTTTTGCAACTAGAATTTTCCAATAAATAAGCTTTAATATTAGCTCCGTGCTCCCTCTTCAATGGTTGGTTCCTACATGTTAATGTGTCAGAAGCAGAAAAATAAGCAAGCGTATGTGCCTTCGTCACATCAAGGTTAGACTATTGCAACGTCCTCTACACAGGCCTGCATAAGAAAGACTTACGCCGCCTGCAATCAGTACAGAATGCCGCCGCAAGGCTGTTAACGAGCCAACCCCGCCATTGCCACATAACACCAACCCTGTGCTCACTCCACTGGCTACCGATAAAATGGAGAATTCTGTTTAAGATTGGCTTACTGACATTCAAATCCTTGCACAATCTGGGCCCTGGATACCTGAAGGACTTGTTGCAATTGCATCACACCCCCCACAATCTTAGATCAAAAGGACGTAACACCTTGGTCACCCCCAGAGCCTTTTGTCATGCTGCCCCTACACTTTGGAACTCCCTGCCACACCCAATCAGGACAGCTCCATCTTCAGTCTGGCATTCATGAACATCTGACTATCTCCTCTGTAACACAACCCAGCCTGCAACCCTGTATTAATCTGAGACACAATGATGCGCTTTGAGTCCTATGGGAGAAAAGCGCTTTACAAATGTTATTGTATTATTGTATCTGAGCAACATTCACATCAGCCCTGGTAATCTGACTCGGTCGCGCCAGTCTGGGTCTTCTGCACAATCACGGATGTCCGTGCATGCGCAGAAGAGGCCGACTGACGCAACTGAGTCAGTTACCGGGGGTGATTGTGGCCGAACGGAGCCACCCGGAAGGACAGCGAGGGAGGCACCGGTGCTCATGGAGCTGGAGGAAGCTCAAGGTAAGTATAATATCTTTCCTATTACTCAGGTACACTTTAAAAAGAAATAAACAGTATATGGAAGCTTCACTTTAGGTTCCATTTAAAGCGTAACGCCTCTTTGAGATGGAGGACTGAACTGTGCGCTTTCCGAGCAGTTTAGCTTCGCATCTGCTGGCACCGAGCTAGCGCCCTGCACAGGCTTAGTTCACTTTTGTGTAAAAATAAAAACAATTTCCTTGTGTGCACGTATAAGCACTGCAAATATTTCCTCACACGTGTCTAAATATAATCCACATTTTCCTTTTCTCGGTCTCTGTTAGTTTTCGCTAAAACAAAATGAAGTATTGCAAGAGTGTATCACCAATTTGCTGTAATAAATTCGCTGCAGCTGTGAGTACACTGACCTGTGTGAATGAAGCACTGACTGAACAGGGAAATAAGAATGCAAATGTGAGAACTTGGACCAGATACATCTACAAACAATGGGCTGTCATTTTTGGCTGCAAGGAAGAGCTATTTATTTTGCAACTCATGGAAACCTGAATGAATCACCTGGAATAAGATACAGCCTGAATGAGTTCATTGAAGCTCTGAGAAAACCTCCAGGAAGTTGAGGAAACATGCATAGGTGGAGATTACTGTTCCTGAAAAAGACACTGCAGGATCATTTAAAGTTCCAAAGATACTGCCAGGGGACAAAAAGTGAAAGCAATAAGATGAGATTCTGATCTTTTTTTTTTCAGTTGGTTTATGAAGTCACCAGTCACATGGTTTCTTTTTAGTTTAGGCTTTCTGATTTAAACAGCTCGGTAAGTGGCTGGGAAAAAAAAAAAGTTTGTATGGTAACTAGCTGTTTCCTGGTTATTTAACTAGCCAACAGAATGCCAGTGTGCAGGGCCGGTTCTAGTAACAAAGGGGCCTCCGGGCAAAAATAACCAAGGGGCCTCCCCGACAGATTCCCCCTCCCAACAGACTCTTCCCCCGTGAGCAAAAAACGGCATGGTCCCTGAGTAGGGTTGCCACCTTTTGACTGAAAAAATACCGGCTTTAGGGTGTGACCTGGAGGTGTGGCCTAAAAGTGGGAGGGGTTTGTTACAACCTTTTTTCATACATAGCACAAGAAAGTTGAATATTTACAGAAATAGAAACAAATGTTAAAGGGATCCTAAAGGCAAGGATCCCTGGGGCTTCTACCAGCCCCCTGCAGCTGTCTTGTGCCTGCCCAGCCACTCACTGATGCTCCGTTTTCCCACCATGGGTCAGTTTCGTGTTTGCCAATTCAGAGTCGGTGGACCACTGCGCCTGTTCAGCTCTGTCCAAGCATGTCCTTCGCATTCCCGTCTGCTATAGCATCCTGCGCAGGACGCTATTGTGGATGGGAATGTGAAGGATACGCGTGGACACAGCTATACAGGCGCAGTGGCCCGCCGACCCTGAGCAGGCAAAAAGGAAACCAACCCCTGGGGGGGGGGGAATGGAGGATCATTGAGGACCGGCAAAGGCACAGGACGGCTGCAGGGGGTAGATGGAAGTCCCAGGTAAGTGAAACTTATTTTTTTCCTTGCCTTTAGGATCCCTTTAAATAGTTTAACGAACACCTGTAAAAAAAAAAAAAAAGCGCTCATGGGCGGTACTTGCCTCTGGAAGAGAAGGCCTCTGAATCCTAAGGCTTCCGCCATCCTCCTCGGGCAGCCTGATCCTGCGCTGGGACCCCCGGACAAAAGAAAACAAAAACAATCCACGTTGCCATTTTGCGCAGGAGCAGTAGCAGCTTCCCACTTGGGCTCTGGCGAAAATAGCTAAGCCTCTACTGCATGAGCAGAGCGGGAAACTGCTAGTGTACATGCGCCAATAAGCAGGCAACAAGGAGATCTTGGGGGGAGGTCCTAGCTTTGGAACGCCCCTGCCGAGGACAGGGGAACCCTCATTAGGATCCAGAGGCTTCCCTTTATGAGGTAAATAACCCCAGGGGCACTTTTTTCCCTACAGGCACACTTTAAAAGTGCCCATTAATTATACAATTCCACAGCTGATCAATCATTTCCAATGATAATCAATCGGAAACAATCGGTTGTGCCCATTATCGACCGAATTACTGGTAGCTAAGTCGATCAGATTAATTGAATCGACCCGCTTTTCGGATTGATCCCAATGTAATTGGCTAGCAGGAATTTGGCCATTAATGGGCATGACCAATCGTTTCTGACTGATTACTGTGGAAATGATCGATCAGCCACAGAATTGTATCATTAATTGATACATGTACCTGAGATCTCGGAAGAAGATTTTATACTCACCTGGGGCTTCCTCCAGTCCCATGAGCACCGCAACGTCCCTCAACATACTCCCAAGTGCCTCCATTAGGCCGCAATCAGCCCCAGTAATCTGGCTCAGTCGCATCAGTCGGCTCTTCTGCGCACACACACGGAGGGGCTGCACATACACAGAAGACCCAACTTGCCGCGACTGAGCCAGTTACTGGGGCTGATTGCAGCTGAACGGAGGCACCCAGGAGGACAGCGAGTGTTATGGGGCTGGAGGTAGCCCCGGGTGAGTATAAAATCTTCCTATTCTGAGATCTCAGGTACACTTTAAAAAGTACCTAAACCGTTTGAACTAAAATGAGATTCTCTCACCTTCTCCCACCAGCAGCCTGCAGACGGTCCTCTATTACCCCGCTGCAGGTTAGTTTAGTTTTTGCCGACTTTTTTGCCGCAATAGAAGGGGAACGTGAAGAAGGATACGCGTGGCCAGGGCTGCGCAGGTGCAGTGGCCTGCTGACTTTTAGTCAGTAAAAACGAAAATAACCCGCGGTGGGGGAACAGAGGATCGTTGAGGACCAGTGTGGGACAGGACGGCTGCAGGGGGCTGGGCGAAGCCCCAGGTAAGTGAATCTCATTTTAATTCAAAAGGTTTAGTTTCCCTTTAAAAGTCTGGAAGGGAGGATAGGGGCTGATGGAGGGTTGGAGAGAGAGAGAGGGTGTAAAGACAGAGAAAGTGACTGTATGTGTCCACTCTACCTGCTGGACAGGGTCAGGTCATTTGGATGCTCCTGTCTCCCTGCTGTCACACAGCATAAGCTGTGACAAGTCGTCTGGACCCCTCTCCTCACTTCTGCCTGCTGCCTGGGACAGTGTCTCTTGAAGTTTGGCTGGCTGTGTCTCCTTCTCTCTTTCTACTGGAGTCCTGGCTCTCCATGTGTTGTCTGGGGGTTGGGCTCTGCAGAAATTTCCAGCCTCTCCCTCTCTCTCCTCTCTGTCTGTCTGATGTCCTTTGCTGAGCTGCTCTGACTGTTGGTGTCTCTCTCTCTCTCTCTCTCTCTCTCTCTCTCTCTCTCCGTGGCTCAGGCTCAGCAGCCTGCTGGCAAGTGACTCCTCCAGACCTCCATACACTCCCCAGTGACTGTGACACACTCAGCTGAACAAGCTGGCTGCTTGTGTGAGGCAAGCTGAGATGAGTGGCAATTATTCAGGTCATGTGCTCTGCTGCAGCTGCTCTGAGGCAGCTCTCTCTCACTGTCACCAAGTCCTGGCTCCTCCTCCTCCTATAGTCCTCAGCAGCGCGGGGAAAATACAGCCACTCCCGTGATTGGCTGGCAGTACGTGACCAGCCAATGCGAGAGAAGAGAGGAGGGAATTGTGTGAGGGTGATCAGCCTGGGGCTATTTTTTCCGGCAAATGAGGTGCCGGAAATAATTGAATACCGGTGTCCGGCTTTTTAGCTGTATTTCCGGCCAGGCCGGCCAGATTCCGGCCGGGTGGCAACCCTATCCCTGAGCGAGTTACAACCCTACCCTTAGATCACCCCCCCAATTGAACTGTGCTCCCCAAGCCACCTGCAATGTCTCCTGATGGGTACACTTCTCTGTCAATCCATGGCTTCATGCACTCCCTGACTTCATCCATCACTGGCCACATCTTCTCTGTGACCCATGATACGTTATTACATAAGAATATGCCGCAGGGTCAAGGAGGAGAGGCGCCACTGCAAGAGGAGCGTGCCCGCTGGGACAGGTAAGGCGCTACCATTCCAAAGACATTGCAGGTTCAAGTTGGAGGGCACTTTAGGGACCCTACAAGCTCTGCGGCCCCAGGGCAATTGCCCCTTTGCATCTATGGAAGCAGCGTCAGTGCCCGTGTGAAGTGGCCTATCAAGAAAAAGCCACACTTTCATTTTCAGCATATTTCATATTCGCTTTGGCATGCACGCTTCAATGAATAGGTTTTTGTTGCCCAGCAACGCCACATACAGGAAGTGACATCTGCCTACATCCTGTATGCATCTGACGTTACTAAGCAACGCTCACTGCCTCTTCATTGCAGGTCGCCACAAATTTGAGGTGTGAATCCTGCCAGGCAGTGCAACACAGGATGTGGACTTTCTGGTGGAGGTAACCTGGAGGCAGCAGAAGAGATAAAGCGGCGGCAGGGGGTTTATTTAATGTACTTTAAAGTGTTTTTAAACGACTAATAACAGTTTATACAATACTGAAACATAACAACAAAAATATGTAATAAAAAAAGCCATTATTGTATATCTTGTACATGAGGAAAACTTTGTACTGTATCTATGAAACAGTGTAAAGGGGCCCATACACCTAATGATTTTCCCGCCGATATACAGCCGTTTCGATCACAGTGATCGAAACGGCTGTGAAATCGCCGCGCACACCGCTGACAGAACGATGGATTTCGGTCCGAAATCCATCGTTCCCGTCAACTCCCGTCGATCCATCCATGCGGAAGATTTTTTTCGAGCGCCGGCGGGTCGGGAGTGTGTCGATAGCGGCGTTCGAATGCCCGACGACCGACGCAATACATTACCTGTTCCGCCGCCGCGAGTCCCACTGTCACCGCTGCTCTGCCCTCTACTGTTTAAACTTCCTGCCGGGCAGGAAGAAGTGAAGCATGCCGGAGACCAGAGCAGACCAGCGCGGAGACGGAGCAGCGGTGTCCAGGGGACTCGCACCAGCGGAACAGGTAATGCATACGGGGCGGGGAGCAGCGGCAGCACCACCACCACAGATTGTGAATGGTTTCAGGCTGAAATCGGTTCACAATCTGTTTGCAGTAAAGGTAGCCATACGATCCCTCTCTGATCAGATTCGATCAGAGAGGGATCTATCTGTTGGTCGAATCTGATGGCTAATCGACCAGTGTATGGCCACCTTTACTTGAGTCGTTTGTAAGTAGGAGATTGTCTGTGCACACAATAACACATGGCAAATAGAGATAAGGGGCAGTTCTAGCTTATCTTTGTTCTGCTTTGTTTAGTTTACCCCCTTTTACCAATCCAAAATTTTCTATAGTCCCTTTTTCTTTCTTTCTTTTTTTTTGTTACAGCTGATAGCTATCCTGCATTAGATCTGCAGTGTGTCTGCACAGCTGAGTGATCAAATTACAACTTGTGCTTAGTCACAAATGGGGGGGGGGGGGGGATTAGACAGGCTAAACTCTCTAAACACATATTTGTGCATTTCTATATGTTTCTTTTCTGTCAAGCGTCCAGGCCCACCTTAAATATCATTGTCGTACTGAATCCTGCATTTCATGGTTTTACTTATCTTTTGAATTGCTTATCTGTCACTTGCTGACAGCTCAAGTTCAGCGGAATCAAAGTAAACCCTTTGAAGTGATATAAGTCTACTGTTATGATGATACTCCCCTACCCTTCAGTTCCTATACCCTCATTAAGCAATAAATTATATAAAAAAATAAAAATAAAAAATACATGAATACCATCACCAGATGCTTTGATATTGAATTAATTTCCCAAGTCTTTTACATGCAGTGTTTTACAGTTACCCCAGGGGTAACCTTGAGATTAACAACCTTCAACACTACATTGGTGTGTTTAGTCTTAATGGCCTATGGTTTTGCTTCATTTGTCTCTTGGTATGCATAGTTTATCTTTGGAATAACTTAGGACGTGTACTTTTGTTCAAAATGTATGTTTGCTAAATTTATTGAACCATGACTTACTGTAATCAGAGGTCAGAAAATTATTACTGGTTCCATATTGCCTTGATTTGCTGGAGGCCAATATTCAGGAACGCTTGGTACCAAAATACAGTATCTCCACTGTTTGTAATTCCTGAAAATACGAATGAAACTTTCCCATAGCATAGCAACTCATTTTATGCTGTGCATTCCCATCCTTTGCCTAAGGGCTGATCACACTTTCAATGTGTCTGCATTTTTTTTAACCACTTGAGGGCCGTAGGCTTACACCCCCTAGTGACCAGGATATTTTTTACAATTTAGGCCACTGCAGTTTTAAGGCCTTGCTGCAGGGCCATACAACTCAGCACACAAGTGATCTCCCCCTTTTCTGCCCACCAACAGAGATCTATGTTGGTGGGCTCTGATCGCCCCTGAAGTGTTTTCGTTTATTACAAATATTTGTTTCATTTTTTAATAAATATTGCTATTTTTTTCTATTTTTGTAAACCTCCCTCCCTCCGCCAGCCAATCAACACAATCGGCTCTCATAGACATCAGCCTATGAGAGCCGATCGCTCTCTTACCTCCCAGGGGGACAGCTGTGCCACATGGCTGTCCCCAGTACAGCATTGCTGTAGATCTCAGCATTGTAACATGTAAATAGACGGCAATTTCACCATCTAACAGTCTCTTAGCGGCTATTGCCACTGGGAGACTGATGACGGAGCAAAGCTCCGCCATTCAAGTGGAGATGCGCATTTATCAGCGCACCCGATCTCCTGCAAAGCCCTGCCCCAGGACTTGACGCAAATTGTCTTTAGGCGGTCCTGGGGCTGCCACCACGTTCACAGCCATCAGCGTTACGTGCTCTTTAGGTAGTTCACACTTGCATTTTCTCATATGGGCACACTGTTTCCACGTGGGCTCACATTTTCGGCTGATATCAATAACATTAAAACCTGAGTGTGTGTGTGTGTATATATAGAGTGTGAGAGTGTGAGAGTGTGAGAGTGTGAGAGTGTGAGAGTGTGAGAGTGAGAGTGTGTGTGTGTGTGTGTGTGTGTGTGTGTGTGTGTGTGTGTGTGTGTGTGTGTTGGGGGGAGGGGAATAAAAGCCACTAAGTTATCATGTTTCTGGCTCCGGTCATTCATTAGGGAAGTTGCTATGGAAACACAACTTTTGGCATGTTTGTCTGCAAATTGCCTGGCTTCTAATACCTTTATCCATAGACCCTGAACAATATCGCATATCAAATGTTTGACTGAAGATTGACTAGATTTGCCACATGCTTGTTTCAGGTGAGGCTTGTGAGTCACACACTGCTGATGCATTAAAGATCAGCAGGGCTGCCAGGCAACTGGTATTGTTTAAAAGGAATTAATTATGGCAGCCTCCATACTGTATCCCTCTTGCTTCAGGTGTCCTTTTAATGCAGTAAATGATTCTTTAGTCAATTCATTAAAAGCTCTATTAACCTCACTTACCTCAGGATTTCTGCCCCAAACTTTAAGCTGCCTTTAATAAACTGTATCTCCTTCATGAAAGAAAAGCAGTTCTAATCCACCTGCACAACAAGTGCCACCAGGGCCGGATTTGTACTCTTTACCGCCCAAGGCCACTGTCACCAGCTGCCCCCCCTTCAGTATAGGTAGCGAGATGACCCCTCCCCCCTTCCCTCGCAGTATAGGTAGCCAGGTGCCCCCCCCCCTTCCAATTAGTACAGGTAGCCTGATGACACCACCAGTATATGTAGCCAGATGATCCCTCCCCCCTCTCCCTCCAGTATAGGTAGCCAAATGACTCCCTTAATCCCTCCCCCCCCCCCCCCCCCCACACCCTTCAGTATAGGTAGCCAGCTCACCTTCACACCGCAGCAGCCATCAGTGTCACTCATTTCTCCGCTCGTCTTCAGTGCAGAAGCTTCCTCTTCCTTTCCGTCTCCAATGCTGCCTAAGTCCATAGCCACCGGCCACAATGCAAACGTGCACAGAGAGCAAGGTGGTTGCTGCACAGGCAGCTAGCACCAGAGTACCCCAGTCAGGCACTCGCCTGATCTCCCTGCATTGCAGCATTTGCAAGCTTGCAAATACTGCACCAATTTAACCTGCTGCTTTGGTGCCCTTGCTGCTGTGGTGCCCTAGGCCATGGCCTAGGTGGCCTTGCCCTAAATCCGGCCCTGAGTGCCACCAAGTCAGGCTTTTAAAGGGACCCTGAACAGAAGGTCCCTCGGTGTCGCCCGGGCTCCCTGAGTTCTTCTGATGGTGGGTCCGTTAGGGCGCAACTTTGCCAGGAGTCATGCGCAACTGTGCATGCGTGGGCTGGCCATCTCGCTCATGCACCCAGCCTTGTGAGCTTTCAGTGCATGGCAGTTCTCAAAAGAATGATCTACGTTTGCACAGAATTATCACCGCAACAGACACGTGAGCGAAACCTGAGGATGAATATCAATCTTATGTCTCTGTCACACCTATGGGTGCTGGAAAATTGGCAGAACCAGGATTCTGCCAGATTTTGGGCATCTGAGGCAGGAACAGCACCTATTCAAATTACAATGGGCTGGACTTGGACGTGTCATAACCCCTCCCAACTACAGTGATGGTTAAAACACAATGACACACTGAGCCCAGCGTCCTGTTCCTTTAATCTGAATGACATCGAAATACCAGCAATAGACGGCCAGCTGGACACTGGCAAATCACCAACTTGTATTACATTTTACAAAGGCTCTATTGCCGCATGGGCTTTTGATTGCTCCATGAACTACCCATAACGGTATTTTGACCTGTATTATTAGACATTTTATTTCCTTTTCATCTCTACCCATTTCTATCAACCCAATCTGTTCTGACTGACAGGTATATTTACCTGTTGGTTTTAAAGTATATTTGTGTGTATAGTTTTAGAAAAAAACTAACGATTGAATTGTTCAGTCTTGCACCTGTTCTGGTAATCTGACTGTTGCTACCAAGAATCTGCCCTCTAAAGAGACATCCTACCGCATTGCCTTTTTTAAATTATTTTCTTAATAAGTTGTCGATTTGCTAGTTATATTGCAAATAGCTAGTGGGAGTCTCTTCCCTACCTTCAAAATTGGAAGAGTGGTGGCAGTGAAATTACCTGATTTACAGTGCAAATCGATATTTTTATTTCACCGATTGTACATACGATTGAGATTGTACATGTATGGGCAAAATCATCCAATCTTAATTATTTTCTGTGCACAAAGTTGATTCGCCTCCAGAAGTCTCTAGTGCAGGGGTGCCCACACTTTTTCGGCTCGCGAGCTACTTTAAAATTCGCAGAGGTCAGGAGATCTACCGCCTTTCAAATGCGTGCCCCCCCCCCCCCCCACCCGGAAAGGTAGTTAGGTATATGTGCCTTCAGTATAGGTTAGCTGGGCATATGTGCCTTCAGTATAGGATAGCTGGGCATGGGTGCCTTCAGTATATGATAGCTGGGCATGGGTGCCTTCAGTATAGGATAGCTGGGCATGGGTGCCTTCAGTATAGGATAGCTGGGCATAGGTGCCTTCAGTATAGGATAGCTGGGCATGGGTGCCTTCGGTATAGGATAGCTGGGCATGGGTGCCTTCAGTATAGGATAGCTGGGCATGGGTGCCTTCAGTATAGGATAGCTGGGCATGGGTGCCTTCAGTATAGGATAGCTGGGCATGGGTGCCTTCAGTATAGGATAGCTGGGCATGGGTGCCTTCAGTATAGGATAGCTGAGCATGGGTGCCTTCAGTATAGGATAGCTGGGCATGGGTGCCTTCAGTATAGGATAGCTGGGCATGGGTGCCTTCAGTATAGGATAGCTGGGTATGGGTGCCTTCAGTATAGGATAGCTGGGCATGGGTGCCTTCAGTATAGGATAGCTGAGCATGGGTGCCTTCAGTATAGGATAGCTGGGCATGGGTGCCTCAGTAGAGGTAAGCAGTGCCCGTAGTGTAGGGCGGGCACGCTTATCTCCCTCCAGCGGTGGCGTCCTGACTCCTGGCTTCACTATGGGAAAATCTGCATCAGAAAAATCGTGTTTAGTGGAAACAGGCTCATTGGCTCTCATTGGAGTCAGTTTTCCTGCATCCATTCTGCATCCAATCTGCATGTAGTGGAAACAGGCCCTTACACAAGTACCGTAGCATGGTATCCTGCAGAGCCGGGACAAGGTCCTTCAGCACCCAAGGCTGAGACAGCAAAGTGCGCCCCTCCATCCCTCCCACCCCAGCCGTCACACACTAATTGCTATTAGACTAAGAAGCGCCCCAGTGCTCCCAACACCTTATTCTCTAGTTATCTGGCTTGCTGTCACTGCTATGTATGCCCTTTTCTTATTTCTTTGTGCTTCAAACACAATTGGGAATGACAGCTGAATAAATTGTGAGCCCCCTCCTACACTGCGCCCTAAAGCTGGAGCCTCTGCAGTCTCTGCCTCGGCCCGGCCCTGGTATCCTGGTAACATAGGAGTTACCTAGGTAGCGTGCAATGCACTAATTGCACAATGAGCACAACCTTACTGTCGAGATAACAGGCAAAACTGCAATTTTACTGTAGATTAGTGCATACACTCCAAAGTATCTCTCCTTATTTTCTTTTACCTTATTTATGGAGTACATTTTCAATACTTAGTAAGTAAAAAATACTTTATATAGTGAAAAATGACAATATTTTGCATTTACTATTGTATTATGTACCCCATATTTTGTTTCTTACTCTGTACAGCGCCAAAGAATATGTTGTCGCTTTATAAATCAATAATGATAATAATAATTAATTGTAATGTAATTATAGTGTTTTTTTTTAATGCTATGTGCTGAAGAGGTATAAGGTGAATGCCTGCTACCTGCAGGTCTTATGTTAGTCCTTAAGTCACACATGAGACATCACACATCTCATGCTTAGGCATTCATTTATGTGCACAAATAGCTGCTAAATTAACCAGAAACTTCCCCCGTGGTTGTTTTGTTTACTGCTAGTGAATTATATGATAAAGTAAAATCATCAAAAACATAAAAATACTAGATAAAACAGACAGAGGCGTATCTGGGCAAAAATGCGCCTATGGCAAACACTGAAATTGCCCCCAACCCCCCCCCCCCCCCCCCCCCCGGCCCTTTCCTCCCCTGTAAATATACAGCATCCTTTCTTGCATACATTCGTTATTGTTGTCTGTGTTTTTGTACTGTGCCATATTGCCATGTGCCTCAAAATTAAAGAAATAAATAGTCACGTGCTTCCAGGATTGCATTTCTGCCTTTCAGTTTGATTAGATACTGAAAGCTGTCCACGGATCCTCTAACTCTGACAATGGCTCATGCTAGGAACTGCTCTCATCTCCATTCACAATAACAGGCTGTGGGGGATTACAGCTTCCACTGCCAATCAAGTCAGCAGAGAATAGTGGCAGGCGACTTGGTAACAGGATGGGACTTCATGTCATGAGGTATCAGCAGCTTAAAAGTCCCTGGGTTGTCAAATATCTTGCTTGAAAAGAGCTCAATGAATGTAAGCTGTACTGTCTTTAGAGTTCTTGAAGGGGTAGGCTACCAAAAGGAATGTTGACAAATATCTAGTTACTGAACAAAGTGATCAGCTAATGGATGATCTTAATAAGATACAAAAAAAAATTCTCACATGAGGCACTTCTTCACTTTGCCAACAGATTATCTATATTTTCCCCCTGCTCTGAGTGTGGAAATGCATTCAGAACAAGAAACATGTTCTCCCTGCCAATACTCACTCAGACCTCAGGTCAGCGCTTCAGGATCACACCTCAAATCAGTGCTGCCTCTCCGTTACAGTGTTCAATGTACAGATAAAAAGAGTAGCACTCACTGTAAAGATGAATCGAGTGCCTAAGCCTCAAAGGTTCCCCGAACTTTGGGATCCAACTGGAACAAGCAAAAAGTAGATGGAGGCTGGCACTTCCAAAAAAAATCAAGCTCTTTTATTGAATCTAAGATAAAAACATGTGGCTGTATAGCCACATGTTTTTATCTTTGATTCAATAAAAGAGCTTGATTTTTTTGGAAGTGCCAGCCTCCATCTCCGTTACAGTGTCACGCCTTAGATCAGTGGTGAAGTGAGGGTGAATGGTTCCCGGGCAGCTGTACTTCACATGCAGGAGGTGACTAATGACGTCACTTCTGCATGTGCATACTCTGTGTCTGCGGGTACTATGCACCTTCACTTTGCAGCTGATCTGAGGTGTGATGCTAGAATGGGGAGGCAGCGGGGACAGCAAGCAGCGCTGATCTGAGGTGTGATGCTTGAAGCCTGGAATGGGGGACATCTGGCAGCGCTGATCTGAGGCTGCGAAGGGGAGGCAGCAGGAATGATGGGCAGCACAGCACGGGGAAGACATGGCACAGATAGGTGCTATGGCGCCCATGGCACTAGCTATGCCTGCACCCCTAAATATACGCCACTGAAATTAAATGCACTGAAACATTTAGTAACAAGTATAGTATAGATGAAATTAAAGTCTGCTTTCATTGCTGCTTTTTCAAGTGTTAAAACATTATTGTCTTTATCCACTCTTTTTCAAATCCCCAGCTCACATTGGCAGGCTTATTTTGAAAAGCTTGGCTGAAATTCAGGCACACCTCAGCTGAGGGTTCTATCTGCTGAAGAATTTTATTGAGGGATTAAGGCCAGTGCTTCTTTAGTATAGGAAATTCCACACATCAGCCTTTCCAAACACTGCAAACAATATCAAAATAGCACACTGAAGTGGAACTACGCTTTTACTGAGAAGTAAACAATTCTCACTACAGCAAGCATTTGCACTGAAAGGATTTTGGCAAGCTTTGCTGCTCACCTTTATATTTCTCTGAAGTTTAGGGAGCAAACCATCATGGAATCCTCCTGAGAGGAATTGCAGAGTGGAATTAAACCAACAGGGTTACAGTATTTTTCAGCAGTTGGCATCCCATTAAAGGAGTCAGAAAATAAAAATGAGCTACTGTTCTTTTTGGACTACAAGACTTTTTCTCTCCCAAAACTGGGCAAAAAAGTCACTGCGTCTTATAGTCCAAATGCAAGGAGCCCCTGACTTGTGAACGCTTGCCAATACAAGCCTCCAACCCGCCGCAATGTCAGGGACTCCATGCAGTGTGCCCATGCAGAGGAGGACACAGGGGGCTAAACGGAGGACACAGGGGGACACAATGGGGCATAGAGGAGGACACAAAGAGGCATAGAGGAGGACACAAAGGTCAGAGGCGGACACATGGGGACAGAGGAGAACACAAGGGAAACAGAGGAGGACCAGGAGACAAAAGAGGTGCAAGGGGGCACGATGTACAAAGGGGGCATAATCCACAAGATGCCCCTTCACCATGGATGCACCAGGTTTAGTATATTTTTTTCTCCCCTGGTTTTGTCCTCTAAACCTAGGTGCATCTTATGGTCAGGAGCATCTTATAGTCTGAAAAATATGGTATATGTTGCGGTGTACCTTAAGGGCTGGTTCACGTGGGCGACTTCCGGCATCCCAGGCAAATGCTTTTCTGCAAGTGTGCTGAAATGCATTTGACGCCTTTTGGCGACTTTTTACGACAATCAGTGTTTTTCACCTCTGCAGGGGGACACGGAGACGCATCAGTAAGCGACCCTGGAAGCTGCATGTTGCTTCCAGGGTTGGCTGAAACTATGGGAATGATCGGGATCAGAACCCAGTGGTTGTAAAAGTACTGAACTGCAATTCACTTAAATGGGCAGCGTTTAACCAACGAGCATTATAGCTGGCGGAAAACAACCCGCAATTGCCTGTGTGAACCAGCACTAAGACAGAGCAGGGTTGGTGTGAAACATTATGTCCTGTAATAGGCAGACTGTTGGAAAAATATTGAACAAATGTCTTGAACTGAAAGCTAAAAACTCTGGGATCATTTCCTCCAGGCTATGAATTGTTACCATGGCTACAAACAAACAATTATTTATTTTGGTTATTTTGGATGCTGGATGCAAAGAGAAATAGAAAAATAATTTTATAACATAATGAACGAAAACTTTCTCAAAAATAGCTTGGATTAATATTTTTACTGCAAAAACTCGGGAAAACTATATTTTTACCATGCACATTTTTACTGCAAAAAATGTGATACTTTTACCATAGAAATTCGCGAAAAGTGCAAAAAAACTTGAAAAATAACAAAACTTATTTTCAATGGCATTTTCGCTCGAAAATGTAATTTAACATTATTTTCATGAAAATTAATGCAAAAACAATATTGGCATTTTCACTTCATCACTGTTAACAATAGAGGAGTTACAGAAAACACATAATATACATTAGTGCTACACAAGCAATTTTGTAATGCAATGTTATGAAAATACAACTTTTCATTGCAGTTTGCAGCTATGCTCTTCATTTCTTTGTGCAATTATGGCAACAGGACAATGTTTGGTTAACAACCAGCCCCAGATTTCCATCATGTTGCTTGTACAATTAATTGCACAGACCAGGAAGCATATTTTTAGCATCTCCAAGCATCATTATTAGGTTTAGAGAGGTAAGCCTTAGCTGTTGTACATTCTAAAGGGACAATATAATGCTTACTTCTCTTGTATTAGCCTGAGCAAGTGATTACAGCACTATGACAATCCCATTCATCATTCCTTGCTAGCAGTTCAAACTGGACAGAGTAGGCATATACTGTAATATTTGCAAGCATCATTGAATTGTTTGCTGATGCATTGCCTAGCTCTCAGCTGATAATACAATAATTATATGCTTTGTGATTACATCAGCACTGGTAACCTATCTTATACTATACTGTATGTTCCAGAGAGTTACTGCTAAACCATGTGGTGTTACAGCTAAACATTCTGGTGTGATCCAAGACAACTGATCCCTGACCATTAAAGGAGAACTGTAGTGAGAGGGATATGGAGGCTGCCATATTTATTTCCTTTTAAGCAATACCAGTTGCCTGGCAGCCCTGATGGTCTATTTGCCTAAAGAAGTGTCTGAATCACACCAGAAACAAGCATGCAGCTAATCTTGTCATATCTGTCTAAATTTGTCAGAAACACCTGATCTGCTGCATGCTTGTTCAGGGCCTATGGCTGAAAGTATTAGAGGCAGAGGATTAGCTGAATAGCAAGGCAACTGGTATTGCTTAAAAGGAAATAAATATGGCAGCCTCCATATACCTCTCACTACAGTTCTCCTTTAAGATGGTTTGTTCTATTGGCTGTTTTGTTGGTGCAAGATTTATCATTTTGTTATGCTTTGCAATTAAGTGTGCTGATTCCATTGGAAAAAGATCACTTGAATTTGAGCAAAACATTCAGCTTAAATACAGGTCTCTGCACGTACTTTTGCTCTCTTATCTTGTCTACTTAACCTTAACCTCCCTGGCGGTAACCCGGAGCTACACTCGGGGTAGCCGCCACAGAGGATTTCTCTGCCCCAGCAGGGATTTTTTGAATTAAATTTGCTTTAGCCTTTGTAGCTAGCACTTCGCTAGCTACCATTGTCCCCCAAGTCCCTCCGCTCTTTTTTGATCGCCCCCGATCACCGCCGTTATACGTATCCCGCGATGGCGCAGCCTCTCCAATCAGCACCAGGCTTCGCTATGGGGAGGCTCCGGATTGCGCATGATGTCAGACGTCATGTCCGATCAACTGAAGCTCCCTGGGGAGGCTGCGGCTCCCGCGGGATCGTGGCTGCAATCGGGGGGATCAGAAGGGTGCGGGGGGACGTGGGGGATAATTATAGCTAGCCTAGTGCTAGCTACAAAGGCTAAAACAACTTTAATTCAAAAAATCCCTCCCGCGGACGCAGCCTCAGAAACTGCGTACCGCCAGGGAGGTTAACAGCATAGACATTGTGGGTAGTTATTATATACAGTATACACCATTAGGAATTCCGTTGAGAAACAAAGAAATAATAAATTGCAGCTAGCTACAGTAAGTATAGTTTTGCAGAGCACATACTCTATAGCTTTTGGATCTACTGTATATAAAAGCATTTATATCACTGAGATGGTGAGTTACAGCACATGTGCAGTGAAGGTTTTGGTTATTTACTTATAAGATCCACTGCATAGTGAACAGCCGTTGTGTCCCAGGCACACCTAATTGAAAGTCTGTGGCCGACTGCACTAAAAGAGACCAGTATACCATTGTAATCACTGAGGGCCAGTGGTTATTATGCTTCTAGATGAACTACAGACTTAGATTCAAAGCCATAGTGGAATGATTCTAGATGTTCTGCAAAGTGCTATTGCTGAAGGAACATTATAGTATACCATACCAGAGACAGGGGCATAACAATAAATCATGCCCCCCCCCCCCCCCCTGCAAAACTTATGCCCCCCCCCCCCCCCCATGTGCACACCCTTTCCCTTGCAAGGGTCACAAAACAAGTGTGGCCATCATAATCTTCAAGCCCATAATAAGTGTATCTACAAAATCTCCTGATCTGGAGGATAGACTCTCTTATCAGAGGTGGTGGGGTAGTAGATGGGCCCCCTGCAGCTCTGGGCCTCCCCCACGGTCACAGGGGCTGCCCCCCTGTAGTTATGCCCCTGGCCCCCTGATACCAGAGTATTTACTTACTGTTCAACATTTTTTTTTTGTTTGTTTCAATAGTTTTTATTGAAGTTTTGAAACAGTAGTTAACAAACATTTGCTTATGGTATAAAAGCATATACTATGAACGTGGGTATACAATAAAATAAAATAACTGTTCAACATTTTATTCTGACTACTTCTCTTATGTGGGCTTCAGCTCTTTTTTTTCCCCTCTTTCCCTTTCTTCATTTTAGTCTATTACTACACATAGCACCCCATTGAAAAATGTTGGGCATAGTTATGAATAAACTGTTCAAGCTACAGGAGTCTATGCAAGCGTCTATACATAAGCTTTTAGTGAACTGACTTCAGTAAACTGGAATCTGATTAGCAGTTAAAACTAACTACATGTCACACATCATACTTGCATTTCAAATTATCTTTTTATTTTTACTTCTGACCATGCTCCAAGAGGGCTGCTGATGCCGACAGTTGCTCTACAGCTTAGGCTAGTAACACACACTAGATGACACTCTGCCAAGGCCATTAAGGACCATCATGACCCATAATCTAGTGTGTGCAGGCAGCTCGGTTTCTTTGGGCATGCAAATAGTGCAATTGCCCGGGGCACCAGATTGAGCGGCAGGAAGAGGGGGCACAGCGGCGGGGGAAGTGGGCATAGTAGTTACAACTCACCTTCCTCCGATCCCCTGCAACTTCCATCTCCTTCTCCCAGGCCAGGCGTCCATCGCGTTGGTAACAGCGCCTCCCTGTGATGACATGACCGCATGTCATCACAGGGGGAGCTGTTACCAATGTGACAGACGCCTTGGACAGGAAGGGGATAGAGGCTGCAGGAGATCGGCGGTGGAAGGTGAATTATAACTACACCATACCCGCTCCTCACGCCGGTGCGGGGCACCTACCTATCTAACCTGTACTGGGGCAGCTATACTGACTACCTTTTTTTAAAACACCTACCTATCTAACCTATACTGGTGGCAACCATACAGGCTACCTTATTCTGGAGGCATCTACGTAGCTAACCTATACTGGGGCCAACTATGCCTGGCTACCTATACTGGGGGGGGGGGGGACGACCTATATCTGGCTAACCTATACTGTGGGCACCTATACCTGGCTTCCAGGGGGGGGGGGGGGGGGGGGTGATGGAGCATGATTTTAACACCCTCACCCTGGGTGCAATTTAGCCTAGAAACTGGCCTGTGTGCAGGAGTCCCCCAATGTTGGCTTAAGACCCAGCCCACTGCATTTTTAGCAACAACAATGGATGACCAATGCCTGAGGATATTGTTTTCCCTTTCCACCCAGTGGAAGCTGCTCTGTCCTGCTTCGTCCCCTCCCCCCACCCCTCTATTGCTACAGATGTGTTACTAGCCTCTAAGCTAGTGTCATGTCTGTACAGCACTGTGCCCTGAAATGTTACCCAGGGGATTGAGCCCTGATCCTTGCGGGTGTCAGTAATTTCTGTGTATCTAGCTTTAAATGTATTACAATTTAACACAATTACACATGGACTGGGAATACAATTATAAACAGTTCCTCAGCTGATACAACTCTGGGAATACTTGCAACACAGAGGGTGTAGATAGGACTTTGGATGGCTGAGATATAAACTAGATTATATTCCATCCTTAAATGTCTCCTTTTTGTACAAACTCAGCTTGATAAGAAGATAGCTACTACAATCTAATTTTTTAAGCTCTTCTCTGCATTTACCTGCCCTGCCCATGCTGCATTCTGAAGCCTAAGTTCTTGTATGTATTCTTCCAGACCAAGTGACTATTGATTTTGGTATGCATTTCATAATTATAATCATGATCCATTAAAAGAAAAAAAAACCCTGTTTTTAAAAGTCATGCTCTCTCTCAACCTTCACATCGACATCGGATTAACTCTCACTTTACATCTAAAAGTGGCCCATCTCACTTTCTTTGATCTCAGCAGGAACTCCAAAATCAAAGCTACCTTTCCTGTTTTAGTAATTACCTGCTGTTCTAATTTTAAAATATTAGTAATCAGTAAAAGCACTTGAGCCTACCTGCATCTCAAAATGCTTTTTCTTAATTAACCTATCTAATTATCCTGCTAAAATCGGTTGGCATCCTCTGGAAGACAAAAAGAGGCTTCCACTAAGGTGCCAAAACATGTTCTTCATCTCCTAGCTCACATAACAGCACAGTGATATTATCTACAGGGAAAGCTTCAGTGTTGGACCTGAAAATTTAAGAACTCACATGCAGATATGGCTGCTTCAACCATGGAATGCAATAACCAGACTTTAAACTATGACCTGTCCTCAACTCCAAGGACAGCTTCATCAAAGTCGTACTCTAACACACATTAAACAACAAAACAGCTGTCACACAATACCTAATAGAATCTTATAACCTGGCCTGTAAACCCCAAACCTGGCTTGATGAAAATTCAAGCCCGCTCTGAAAGCTCTACTGCCAACCAACTACTATAAACTGTGAGGTGAGATGAGTTGCACTGTGATCCAGATCAACTTTGAAGATTGGATCCTTTACTGTTGGGCCCACTTAGTCCATTCAATAACTTGCAGCCTTACCTTTAGCTGAAAAAAAATATCATTTTGCTGACCTAACAGAAAACCTTTCAGTCTTTCTCAAGGAAATAGCTGGACTGTTGTCTCATATAGCGCAATAACATTGGACAAGGGTATTCTACCCGCTTTTCAAAAGTACTCCCTAATGTTACAGAGGGTTTGGTAGAAGTCAAGTGGTAGAGGTCAGGTGGTGGAGATTGCCATTGCCAGCACGCATGGGGACAAGAAATTAAAGAGGGTAAGGGGACATTATTTTTCATCTTGTTTTTTAATTTACATGTACAGTATACTGTGGGTGTAGAATGGAATCAATCCCTTCAAAATATTTTCATTTCAGGCAAAACGGTGGGCACTTAAAAATATTTTCCCAGCTGTATTTACCCAGTGCAACGCAGAGACAAGTGAAATATACTGTAGCAGGAACCCCCCCCCCCCCCACCACTTTCTGCACACCACAACTGCCGCAATAAGCAACCCCCCCCCCCGCAATAAGCAACCCCCCACACGGCCACCCACAACTGTAGCAAGCACATCAAGCCATCGCTACACAAAACCACCACCCTCACTAAGCTGCCACCCACAACTGCACTGCCACCCACAGTAAGCCACCACTCACAGGTGCATGAGTATGCACGTACGCACCTGCAACTCCTTGTGCATACCTCAACTGCTGCACTAAGCTGCTGCCAACAGCTCTACTGCTCACCTTATGCCTCCATCCACACTAAGCCACCGCCCACAACTGCACTGCCCACACTAAGCCAATGCACACAGGTGCTTCTGGGTCCCTGCTTATTTACAATCTTAAGTTAGTACATAGGATTCATTTTAAATAATGCCTGTCAAAATCAGGTTGTCATGTTGATCTCTCAGCTTCCGGGTTCATGCATATTTACAACCTTCGGTTAGTATATAGGATAACAGCAACAGTTTATGAAATAAATGTAGTTTAAGTACATTCCCCCTGTTTATTGGTAGAATCCTATGAATAATTTTAAACACGTCGTCCACGGTAAGACTGCTGTAGTGGAATCTCAATCATCAATATTGTGGAACTCAACTATTAGTGTGAGATGTAGAGATTCAGATGCAATTATGAGGTAGTTTATGTACACAGACACAAATATTCAGGTATGCTGACAACTACTTTATTATATACAGTGCTGTAATATGTATGAACAGAGGCGGCAAGCAGAGTAAAACAATGTGCTAAAAATGATAAAAAGAGGGAAGTCGAGGTGGACTTACCTCCCTCTGGCAGTGGACATATACTCAAATGCAGAGTAAAAAATATACAATTTATTCACAGCTCCGTAAAATTGCAACGCGTTTCGCGGTCAACAGTCCTGCTTCATCAGGCAGTACAGGAGTATATAAAACTAGTTCAGGTCCATAAAGCGAGTGAGCGCCTCTACCCAGAGACGCTCACACGCTTTATGGACCTGAACCAGTTTTATATACTCCTGTACTGCCTGATGAAGCGGGACTGTTGACCGTGAAACGCGTTGCAATTTTATGGAGCTGTGAATAAATTGTATATTTTTTAATCTGCATTTGAGTATATGTCCACTACCAGGGGAGGTAAGTCCACCTCGACTTCCCTCTTTTTATCATTTTTAGAACATTTTTTTACTGTGCTAGGTGCCTCTGTTCATACATATTACAGCACGATTAAGTCCACCCCTGGTGGAGGGGTTCTTTCCCCATTTTCCTATCTACAGAGAGCGACTTTTATACCTGAGTGGGGTCAAGTACTAATACTCCCCACCTGCCTGTCAAGTGGTTGCCTGATGGTAACCCACCTTTGTGAGTATAAGAACCTTTGACATATTATATATTGAGCTTACCAGACAATATTGCACTATTGGGCTCTTGGTGTCCTCTGTTTTGTTTTTACAAATTTATTCAATACAGAAGCACATGAAAATTTGCTTAAACCTAAACTTGAGCAGCAACACTATCCATAATGCCTGTATTTATGAGATTTATGCTAGCGTTATCTTAAGATACATGCTAGATTCATTTTAAAAATAAACTAAAGAACACTGCTGCCAACTTCCTGAAAGTGGATATCTAAAATTAGTACTGTAGCTTGCAGTCCTGTGTGTATCTTTTAAGTAGAAATTCAGATTTGCAGTTACAACTATTTTGCACTTCCAAAAAAACAAATATAACACATTTTGTGTTTAGATAAGAGGAAAATAAGCTCTTAAATATACAAAGCAACTCTTATTGCACATCACCCATTACCAAGTTAATAAAATCTAACTTAAGAGCATTGTATTTGGGTATGATGGGATGTATTTTTGGGATGGTGGGATGTAAATAGTAATTTTTTAATTGAAATACTGTATGTGTTTATTTTATTTTTACATGCAGATGTAGTTTTACTTTTTGGCCACAAGATGGCGTGAGTTTGTTTACATGCTGTCACTCTAAGCGTAACATGTGCGCTTAGAGGGACGTAGGGGGATGTAGGAGGCAGAAAAAGCGAGGCTTCCCGCTTTTTCTGCCATGGAAAGGAATCAGTGATCGGGCACCATGTCCCGATTCATTGATTCCTGGGCTAACGATCCAAGGCCGGGAGTGCGCGTGATCGGCCGCGGGAGCGCACATGGCCTTCTGAACATAGCCTCTCAGTTCAGAAGGCTTAAATGGTTAAGGGCGGAAGGGGGTGTGCTATCTGGCCTCTGTCAAAGTGGCTTCTGACTGGTGTCCTTCATAGGGCTATCTACACTGTGTGCTTTATCACAGGAGGATCAGTACTGGAGGGTTATCCCAGGACAGACCTAAGCTAGGTGTTTTTTTTTTTTTCACTAAGGGGCCTGGCACTGGCAGACTTGCGCTACGGGGATCTGTCACTAGATAGTCTGTCACAAAGTGGGCCTGTCAGAATGGTATTTATCTCCAAGTGCTGTCACATGTATATGTGTCTGTAAGGGGTCTGCCACAGGAGTATTTATCATAAAAAAGTCTGTCACAGGGGGATTCGTCAGTCTCTCTCTCCTACACTTCCATTTTCATGCTTCACCATCTCTGCTCCCTTTTTCTTTCTCACTCTCTCAAATGTATTGTCGCTCTCTTCATCCTCCTCTTCCCCTACCTTTCTTTGGCCTCAATTCACTAAGATCATGCTGGAGATAAAAAGGCAAGAGAAAACTTACCACCAAACATCAATCTTGCCTTATTAAGGTGTAGAGATAAGTTTTCACAGTTATCACTTCAGTCCTTAAAGGGATACTGTAGGGGAGTCGGGGGAAAAGAAGTTGAAGTTACCCGGGGCTTCTAATGGTCCCCCGCAGACGTCCTGTGCCCATGCAACCACTCACAGATGCTCCGACCCCGCCTCCGGTTCACTTCTGGAATTTCAGACTTTAAAGTCTGAAAACCACTGCGCCTGCGTTGCCGTGTCCTCGCTTTTCCTGATGTCACTAGGAGCGCACGGCACAGGCACAGACCATACTGGGCCTGTGCAGAACGCTCCTGGTGCCATCAGCGGGAGGGAGGACACGGCAACGCAGGCACAGTGGTTTTCAGACTTTAACACTGAAATTCCAGAAGTGAACCAGAGGCGGGGCCGGTGCATTGGGGTGTGGCTGCGCGGGCACAGGACGTCTGCGGGGGGCCATTAGAAGCCCTGGGTAACTTCAACTCATTTTCCCGTGACCCCCCTACAGTGTCCATTTAAGTTACCTCCTCTGTAGTTATTTGTACATGCAGCCAATTAACAGTCAATCTTTAACTTTAGAATTCTGGATTTATTTTGAGGATTGAAGAGTTAACTTTAGACATCTCTCCTTAACTTAAAGACAGAAGAGTTAACTTTAGGTTTGCCTGAGGTAAAAGGTTTCCTGAATACTACATGCCTTATCACCATGTTGATAACTCTAGAAACGTTATTAAAGACAGGAGATAAGCTTAGTGAAATGAAGCCTTTGTTGTCCATCTTCTCCCTTTTACCCCTCCTCTTCTCCTCCTTACCTTACCCTTGCCATAAACCCTGTTTTTTTTTTTGTTTGTTTTTTATTAGCTGGCTCTACCTGTGTTCTGCTATTTGGAGACTTGGTTACAATATTAATTGTGCTCACCCTCCTTAATTAAGCTGCTTCCACTGGCCAACTGTCACATTTGTACTCATGTTATATTGATCGCCGCTCGGAGACTGAAGAGGGGGTGGAGCTCCGCCCCCCGAGCAGGAGATGTGCGCGCATCCTGCGTGCGATCTCCTGCAAACTGCAGCCCCAGGACTTGACGCCAATCGGCGTTAGGCAGTCCTGGGGCTGACGCCACGGCCACGCCCATGGACGTGAAGCGGCCTTAAGGTAGTTAAAGAGAACCCGAGGTGGGTTTTAAGAATGCCATTAGGACATAGAGGCTGGTTCTGCATACTATCACCAGCCTCTGTGTCTGTACTGTGCCCCCCAGTCTCCCCCCTGCTTTCTGCTGTCCTCCATAAATAAAACCACCGTGCTAGCGACATGCACCTTGTAGCTAGCAGGCTGTTTACCTCTGAGTGTCACCGCCGCCCCCCTGCCTCCCCCGGGAGCAGCGGGGACAGACACTCAGAGGTAGACATACTGCTACCAATTTTATTTATAGGGGACAGCGGAGCACAGGAGGGAGACTGGGGGGGCACAGTACAGACTGGTGGCTGGTGATCATATGCAGAACCAGCCTCTGTGTCCTAATAGCATTCTTAAAACCCACCTCGGGTTCTCTTTAACAACATCTCATGATTCTAGATTCTGTGCATTTTATTTATGTATTATATTCTTATATAATACGTGGTCTTCTAGACTACAGATTGCCTGAAATCCCTGTACAGTATGAATGGGTGAGCGAGATTTGTAAGTTCAATCTCATTGGCAAATTGGGCCTTTCTCGCGGAAGCAGGAAATTTGGGCGCATGAGGCAGGTGGACAAAAAGGGCGCCGCCATTCACTCCCATAATAAATATCGTTTAATCGGCGCCCAATAGGAAAAAAGGGCGCCGGAGAAAAATAACGTTTTAAAAGCGGCGCCCGAGACTTTTAATGTTTTATAACTGCTTCTCATGATTACACATTATTTAATGATTTATAATTTTTTTACACATTTTTAAACGAAAAACAGTACAATCCTTTTTAAAACATTATTTTTAAATGAAAAACCGCACAATATTTTTTAAAACGTTATTAATGCTTATCACAGGGGGAGTCTTAGGTTTAGGCACCACCAGGAGGGTCTTAGGTTTAGGCACCACCAGGGGGGGTCTTAGGTTTAGGCACCACCAGGGGGGTCTTAGGTTTAGGCACCACCAGGGGGACTTAGGTTTAGGCACCACCAGGGGAATCTAGGGGTTAGGAATAGGTACAGGGAGGGTTCTGTGTGAGAGTAGGGTTAGGTATAGCTTTAGTAACATTCTTATTAATGTTTTATAAAACGCTATTATAAATTTCACTTTTTAAACAGGGAAGATTAACGTTTATACAATTGCCGATTTCATACACATTATTTAATGATTTATAACTTTATAAAACATTATTTTTAAACGAAATATAGCACCATTTTTTAAAAAACGTTATTCATGCTTATCGTTTAAACCCGTGCGCCCTTTTTCCCGGCGCCCTTTTTTAACGTACGCCTTTCTCGCTTACCAAAGTTTTTTTTACAGGTGAAGCCCAGTGATTTGCCATGCAATGCTGCGGGAAGAGCAGAATGGGCGTCTTCTGTGCTTACTGGATGCACAGCAAGGCCCAGCAGCCAATGAGGAGAGATTCCACCATAGGCAGTTACTAAGAGGGGGGCAGAGGGAGGGGTTTGTCACTCCATTTTGCATTCTCTGTGTGATCGCAGCCAGAGAGACAGAAAGAGGGACAAGTGTATGGTTCAGGGAGAGATAGCTTGTAGTTAGGTTTGTTTTACCAACTTAGAACTGTGCTTTTTATAGGATGTATAGTGTGCAGAAGAACTCTTATTTGTAGAATGTATTATGTGTTGAAGTGGTTTGGTAGATGTATGTGCAGTAACACTACTTATACAAGCTTGTTAGCTATCAAAACCATATTGCCAGCTACTGAGAAAAGTGTTAGCTATAGCCTAGGATTTCTAAGTGAAATATTATGCTTTCAATTTTGCTATTATTTTGCACAGCACTTAGTTCTATAGCTTGCACTATGGCTTTTAGAAATTATGAGTGGCTGTTAAGCCACCTACTGAAATCGTAATGGAGAGTTAGGTCCGCAATTATAACATGTAGAGAAAATGCGGTTTGCTTCACAATTATAGTGTAGCAAGCTGATGCTAAATGCTCCACAATTACAATGTAGCAAACCATACTGTAAGTTTAATGGCATACTTATTTCATAACATATGAACTCTTTCAATGTAACACTAGAGAATGTAACATATAACATGGAAAGAAATGTAGACCGCAGTGCTGCTACCTCCTTGCAAAGCATACGGCACCAAGTCTGGCATGAACACAGTTAACTATTGTCAACAAGACTAGGATTAAAGGACCACTCCAGTGAAAAAAAGTGAGCAGTTAAAATCGGACAGAACCGACAGGTTTTGGACTTATCCACCTCCTCATGGGAGATTCTCAGAGTTTTCTTGTTTTCAAAAGCATTTCCTGAACGGCAGCTTAAATGTCAAAATAGTAAGCCTCCCTACTGACTTGCACACTATTTTGTCAGTTAGACTTAGCAACTGCTGTTCAGGAAATGCTCTTGAAAACAAAGAAAATCCTGAGAATCCCCCATGAGGAGATGGACTAGTCCAAAACCTGTTGTTCGTCCAATTTTCACTTTTTTTTCGCTGGAAAATTTTACATTTAAAGAAAACCTGTAACTAAAAAAAAGTTCACCTGGGGAGTACTCACCTCGGGTGGGGGAAGCCTCCGGTTTCTACTGAGGCTTTCCTTGTCCTCCTGTGTCCCACGGCGGTCTCGCTGTGCCCCTCTGAACAGCGGGGATGTAAATATTTACCTTCCCGGCTCCAGCGCAGATGCAGTGTCGGCTCTCCGCACGGAGATAGACTGAAATAGCCGATCGCTGTCGGTCTGCTCTACTGTACAGGCGCAAGTCTCCTGAGCCTGTGTAGTAGAGAAGACATGACAGAGATCAGCTATTTCCATCTATTTCTGTGCTGAGAGCCGCAACAGCACCACCCGCTGGAGCCAGGGAAGGTAAATAGGCTTGTCGAGCGAGGATTGCGGGATGCTTCGCGGGAGCCAGCGCTGGATTGCCTGCAGCTACAGGGATGGGGGAAGCTTCATTGGGACCCTGAGGCTTCCCTTTTCCGAGGTAAGTACCCCCAGGGGACTTTTTTTTTAGTGCAGAGTCTCTTTAACAACCCCGTCCCTTCACACACCCATAACACTGTAGAAAACAATGTGGAAAATGATGGTGGTTTGTTCTACCCTCTGTAGAGCAACAACTACTTTCATGCACAGTGACCATTTTATTGTATGTGTCTTGGAGGAAGACATGGGAAAGATGCAAAGATTTCAAACCATAACTTTGTTGGACCTCTAAATACTGTATATCTAGTAACAAAACCACTATGGTTCATTTCCGGGACAACCAACATTGGCAGCTCATACTTTTCTCCACATGCTACATTTTTAAAGCCCACTTGAGATTAAAGCACACTTGAACTGAACATATACTTATAAGATAATTAATTGTATGTGTAGTCATGGTATATAGAACATTAACAACAGAATAAAGTCTTAATTTTTTATTTTCAATTGAAGGGCCACATTTGTAAGACTTCCTCTGAATGCTAAACAGTAGTCATGAAAGTCTGTAAATAAAAATCTGCTTCATTCAGCTGCAAAAAAAAAAAAAAAAAAAAAAGTCGTATGTCATATGGACATTTCTGGCAGCAGTGAACTTTTGTGCATTTGATTGTGTTTCTGATCCCTTTTGCTGTGTATGCCTCCATTGTGTATTTTTGCTAGTGCATTGTATCACAGTTTGGGCTACTCTGTGTTGTTCAGAGCCCATTGTATGTAATTTATATGCAAATTTCCTCTGTGTTTACAATATAACTACATTTAAGCATCTTCAACTGCGTGGTGTGCCAGTTATTCTTTATATATAGGATTTTGTAAGACCTAGTGTTAGGTCTGGTTTATTGACTGAGCACCCTCTTATAATATTTTCACTTGCTATTTTGAAGGTGTGCATACCAATACTTATTTAATGTTTCTACTCTTTTCTGCAGTAAAACCTAAAGCCAAAAGATGAATAGCAACAAGTGGGCTATGCCTGTCTCCATTATCTACTATTTTCATCCTTAATTCCTCTTACTAAATGCTATTCCCAATAAATCTTTCTGAACTAATGCTAACCCTAACCTTAACCCCTGAAAGGATGCTTAAAATAAAGAAATCTTAATTCCTGTCACATGAATAGTTAGTAGTATTACTTGGTATCACATGATGCAAACATTACCCCCCCCCCCCCCCCTCATATTTCTCTCCATAACACCAGTGGTGCTTACCTATCTCGATAAAAAAAAAGTCCCTTTGTGCCAAAGCTAAAAGCTTCAGTGTCAAGGGAAGGCTTCTGTTGGTGTCTATTCAGAAGTGAGTTCTTGACCATACGATATGACTCATTGACAAGACTTTTCTTTATAAACTCTGTATATGGATGCATTTCTGAAATGGTCCAAGTGAAAGAAAGTATCATAGTAAACGTTCTGCACTATACACACTCGTTTATTTAAAAAGGTAGCTCATGCAAGAGAAAAAACACAGGGAGCCCAATCGGGTGTAGTAACTTAATTAGAAATCAATAAGTATAGTATAAGTATAGATCGATAAGTATAGTATAAGTATAGGGTACTCATAAGTATGGGCTGCTAAATCCAACAACCACTATTTGCGCACCAGGGCAAAGACCGTCCCTGTGATGAATGATACGGAAATCGAGACGATTAGCGATTCTGTATCATTCCTTGCTGGCCAGGGACACAGAGGTGTGAAACCTAGCTAGAATCTGGGTGTAATACATCAAAGAGTGTTGTAGCTGGTCACACTCAGCTGCTAATTGAGCACCAACAGGTCCTCATCCAGGGGAAGCTAGCTCCACTGAAGGGCTCAGACACAGTGGCTCCGATTAGGAACAGATTGAAATGCATGTAGTTTTGATTTCGGTCTGTTAAATGAAAACCGTGTATAGCACAGCTATGAAATTAATATAGTCTTATTCGTTAAAATCTGCCCAATGTGCTGATATAACATTCATAAAAATAACTTGTCCGGTTATTGGTGTATGACCTGCCTTGGGGACCGGTCAGCCTAACGCACTCATGCAAGATGTCACATTAATCGGTATTTTCTGACAATTATTATTATTATTATTTTATTATTATTATTTATTGTATTTATAAAGCGCCAACATATTACGCAGCGCTGAACATTAATTTAGGTTACAGACAATATTTAGGGGTGACATACAGCAATATGACAATACAGGAATACAAGAAAACCAGATCACACAGCACAGTATTAGTACAAGGTAATGCTTAGTCACTGGATGAAGCATGGAGATTAGGCAAGTTAGGTTCACTCAAATGCATGGCATGGGTTCACAGTAATGGAGGTGCCAGATCAGGTAGGACACAAAAGGAGGAGGACCCTGCCCAAAGGCTTACAATCTAGAGGGAGAGGTAAGGACACGAATGGTAGGGGACCAGAGTTCAGCTGTAGGTTTAGAGCACTTGTGAGGGGTAGTAGGCCAGAGTGAAAAGGTGAGTTTTGAGGGCTTTCTTGAAGATGTTGAAGGAGGGGGCTGCCCTAATGGGTGGAGGTAGGGAGTTCCATAGTGTTGGAGCAGCTCTTGAGAAGTCCTGGAGGCGTGCATGGGACTGGGTGATGCGGGGGGTGGTTAGGCGAAGTTCATTGGAAGAGCGGAGTGAGCGGCTAGGTGTGTACCTCTGAGTAAGATCGGAAATGTAGGTTGGACAGGTTTTGTGGACAGATTTGTAGGTCAGACACAGTATCTTGAATCTGATTCTGGACTGGATAGGAAGCCAGTGGAGGGATTCTAGGAGGGGATCTGCCGTGGTGGAGCGATGGGAGCAGTGGATAATTCTGGCTGCCGCATTCATGATGGACTGCAGTGGGGCTGTTCGGGTCATAGGGAGACCAGACAGCAGGGCATTGCAGTAGTCAAGGCGGGAAATTATGAGGGCATGGATGAGGAGTTTGGTGGTGGCAGAGGTCAGGAAAGGGCGAATCTTACAGATGTTACGAAGGTGGAAGTTGCAGGACTTTGTGAGGTTTTGGATGTGGGAAGTGAAGGAGAGTGTGGAGTCCAGGGTGACACCCAGACAGCGGGCTTGAGAGGTAGGGCGAATGGTAGTGTGGTTAACAGTGACATGCACATCTGGGAGGTTCGTGGATGGCCGGGGTGGGAAGATCATAAATTCCGTTTTGTCTAGATTTAGTTTCAGGAACCTAGCAGACATCCAGGAGGAGATGGTGGATAGGCAGGAGGAGACCTTGTCCATGGTAGTGGTGGATATGTCAGGGGTGTGGAGGTAGATCTGGGTGTCATCTGCATACAGATGGTAGTTAAAACCCATGGAGGAGATAACCTTGCCAATGGAGGATGTGTATAGGGTGAACAGTAGGGGGCCAAGGACCGAACCTTGGGGGACTCCCACCGAGAGGTGGTTGGGGGTGGACGAGGACAATTATGAATCTGTTATCCACCTAAATATGACATGTATAGTTTATGAGTTACAGTGTTTCACAATTTAAGCTCAAAATCCTTCTAGGAGGAGGTGGACTGTTGGTGGGTAATTCAGAGGGGGCAGGCCTTGCCACACTCCCAAAGCAGCTTCATCAAAAAGCACATTGCCAGCAGACGGACTTCAGTCCTCCAAATCCCATCTTCACGAGAGCCTGCTGCTGCTAACCAGAGGACCATGTGGTTAGCGGCAATCTTGGAACTGTAACATCTGCTTGGATTACAAAATATACCTAAAAGCCTATGATTCTGAAACCAAGGATCTCTTTCCCCAAAAGGAAATATCCCCACACAGACTGCATTTCGGGTAAATAAACCTTTTCACAGTTATTCCCTTTTATTTTAAGCTTTGTGTGTATGTTTATTAGTGTATGTAAATGTGTGTAATGCATTTTTGTTATTAAAACATTTAAAAATCGGTTTACGGTTATGACCTGTTCCTGAACATACACAATCGTACTTACTCCTCCAAAAACGTTACCTTGTGCTCTAGAGTATCTTGTATTTATAACTCATGCTTGAATCGGGCACAGATAAACAGGTCTGGCGCCGATCCCTGCATACAGCTAAGGGTTAACTTACAGTGTTTGCAGTGTGCTAAAATATTTACAGTCCTGTGCTGACTCACAGGTGGTGGCAAGTATTTGAATTGTACGTGTGTGGTGAATCCTTTGGAGTCAGGACGCTCCTCTCGGCTAGTCGGTTCATAGACTGCAAATCCACATATGGGCATCTATGCGCAAAGTGACAGAGAGACCGACGTTCTGACACTAAATGATTGACCCGATCAAAGATCGGCCTGTGCGGTCTATGACAGTCTCTACTCAGCCTTGTGAGGGCTTGCTGGTCATGGCTCCAAAACAGATTTTATGAGAGAATCATAAAATAAAAACCCCTGAACAGAGATAAGTATCACTAAAAAAAAATGTAGAGCCGGATTTGTATTTTCCAGCGCCCATTCAACAGCCCATTGTCACCAACCTCCCCTAACCACCCACCCACCTAATAGCATTCTGTACAACACCCTGACTAGGGATCACTGGTTTGCAGGAGGAAAAGCTGTTTTAGTGACTCATTTATACGTGCGTATGTTTTCTCTGTCAGAGCAGTGAGTCCCTAATGCCTGGTACACACCATGCAGTTTCCCTTAAAGCGAAATATAACCCAGAATTTCAACTTTGCTCTAAAAGATTATTTACAGCATATTATATGCAACCAGCATTTTGTTTATAGACCAGCATTGGACGGGTTACACACAGACCTTTAAAGTTCCGTGGAGAGAAATGCTGTTGCAGCTGAAGTTTAGATAGATACATTTAAGTAAACACAATGTAACAAGTAAGGAATGTGACACACACTCTCTCTCTGTGTCCAGGAGCTCCTGCACAGTCAGAGAGTGTGTCACATTCACCACTTGTTACATTGTGTTTACTTAAATGTATCTATCTAAACTTCAGCTGCAACAGCATTTCTCTCCACGGAACTTTAAAGGTCTGTGTGTAACCCGTCCAATGCTGATCTAGTAAAAAAAAATGCTGGTTGCATATAATATGCTGTAAATAATGTTTTAGAGCAAAGTTGAAATGCTGGGTTATATTCCGCTTTAAAGGGACACTTAAGCCAGGAAAAAAAAATGAGTTTTACTCACCTGGGGCTTCTACCAGCCCCCTGCAGCAGTCCTATGCCCTCGCAGCCACTCACTCATCCTCTGGTCCCCCGCTGCCAGCTAGTTTCGTTTTTGCCGACAGGCCCATCAGGACTGGCCATGCGTAGCTTTTTCCGCATTCCCGACTGTAATTAGCGCTATTGCGGGCCGCATCGCGTGCCAAAATACGCATTGTCGCATATCAATGCGTGCGTAATGTGGCAAAGCGTATTTTTGTATGTGTTGCGGCCCGCAATAGCGCTAATTACAGTCGGGAATGCGGAAAAAGCTACGCATGGCCAGTCCTGACGGGCCTGTCGGCAAAAACGAAACTAGCTGGCAGCGGGGGACCAGAGGATGAGTGAGTGGCTGCGAGGGCACAGGACTGCTGCAGGGGGCTGGTAGAAGCCCCAGGTGAGTAAAACTCATTTTTTTTCCTGGCTTAAGGTTCACTTTAAGACAGATGTGTCAAATCGATTTTCAGATCACTTCTATACAAAGCTGATCAGAGAAACAATCAGAAAGTAGATTGGACCTGTCAAAAATAATCAATTCGACCCATCTATCTGATGGGAAATTGCATGGTGTGTACCAGGCATAACTAGTGAAGTAGCAGAGCAGTGTTCATCTCCCTCTCTGCTCTCCTGTAACCAGGGACCTGTTGCTCAGCTATCAAAAGCCAGAAATTAGCTGATAAGACAATTCAACCCATTGCCTGAAAACCCAGAGACAGGTGAAGATCTAACAACCGATTAAAAAGTATAATCACTGAGATGGATAAAGTAAAACTCAGTGTAAACTTTCTTGGGTGTAATTAATCACCTTTTCTATGGCGATCAACACCAAACTAATTGGCTTCTAACTGGTAGCAAAACATCCCAGGGATTAAGTTGTGGACAGGCACAAATTAGGCGGATAAAAAAAAAAAAATCTAAGGCTTTATCAGCCCCTTCCATCTTAGTGACATCTATAAATAAGAAGTAGAAAGTGTTTTGTATTACTAGGACCCTTTCAAGATCTCGCTCCAAACTGGTAAACTGAAGAGGAAACTGATCAGATAGCAACCCCAAGAAGCCCATGCCAGTGCCACCTTTGAAACAGTTACAGTAAGTTATAGTAGAGAGTTAATTGTGTGCATGTGATAATATTAAAAGTGCTCCAGAAATGTGGCTTGTGTAGGAGGGTTGTTAGATACTGCCCAAGAAAGGCCACATTAAGTCTCCATTGAGTCTTGCTAAAATGCACTGCACCTTGACAATTCTGAGGACAGAGGGTAATAGGTGCTATGGTCAGATGAGACCAAACCCCAAATATTTGGCCTCACCTCTAAATAGCATATCTAATGTGTATATGGCTCACCATCAAAAGAACACCATCTCCACAGTGAAGTGTGGAGGTGGTAGCCTCCTAATGTTGGGGGTGTCTATGCAACAGGGACTCGGATAATTGTCAGGGTAGAAGGGAAAATGGATGTGCAAAAGACAGTCAAGCTCTCAAGGAAAACCTGCTACCAGAAAGCTATCAATGCTAAGAAGGTTCATCTTTCAACATTACAATGATCTGCAGTACACAACACAATTGAGAACCCAGTACCTGAAGAAGAGAATGATGAATGTCTGTGCATGGCTAAAGCCTGGTACACACTTTCAATTATGATTGGTCAATCACTGACCAATTTTACTATCTCCATGTAGTGTGAAAGCTTAACTACACAATCTGCTCATAGTATTGAATATCTGTTGGCCCTTATACTAAATGGAGGTGGTAAAACTGGTCAGTGATTGGCCAATCATAAATGACAGTGTGTACCAGGCTTTAGTCAGAACAGACTTAAAACCTATTGAAAATCTGTGGGAGGACTTGAAAATGCTAACGTGTACTGCAAAACACATTTCCCCTTTTGGACTCAAAGCACTTGTGTGCTGCAGCCACTAAGGGCAAGCTTAACCAGTTAAGCCTTTTGGACGTAGCTGCTACATCCAAAAGGCTGCTGTCCCACTGCTGCGCCCTTCCGCCAGCCAATTGCGCACGCTCCTTTCCTGCCGCCCGTTATCCTGGAGATCAATGAATGGGAACGCAGTTCTCATTCATTGATCTAAATCTCTGTTAGAACGATTGCTGGCTTCTATGAGAAGCTGCAATCGTTCTAAGTTACACATACCCTTTTTACTTCATGTAAGCGTACATAGTATGCTTACAGGATGCCCCCCAAAAAATGACTGAGGCCATCTTGTGGCCAAATACTAAAACTACATCTACATAATTTTTTTTAATGAACAGACCCACAATTACATTTAAAATTAACTGTTTATCTCCCACACTTTCCCAAAAATACCCAAATGAAATTTTATATAAAAAAAAAAAAACTACAATAAAAAAAAACTAAAACATAAATAGCTACCTAAGGGTCTGAACTTTTTTAATATGCATGTCAAGAGGGTATATTACTATTATTATTATTTTTTTAATTATAAGCTTGTAAATAGTGATGGACTTCAAAACTGAAAAAAGGCACCCTTATTTCAAAAATAAAATATTAGTTCCATACATTGTGATAGGGACATAATTTAAATAGTGTAATAACTGGAACAAATGGGCAAGTAAAATACGTGGGTTTTAATTATGGTATCATGTATTATTTTAAAGCTATAATGGCCAAAAACTGAGAAATAATGTTTGTTTTTCTTTTCTTAATTTTCCTGTTAAAATGCATTTAGAAAAAAACAATTCTTAGCAAAATGTACCACCCAAAGAAAGCCTAATTGGTGTTGGAAAAAACAAGATATAGATCATTTAATTGTGATAAATAGTGATGAAGTTATTGGCGAATGAATGGGAGGTGAAAATTGCTTGGATGCATAAGGGGAAAAAACACGGAAGGCTGAAGTGATTAATAGGCCACCCTGGAGCATTAGGTAGTCTTGATCAAGCACTCTTAAATAGTGCAATTACAAAAAGACATTATGATTTGGACATTCACCAGTGTGATGTGTACTGCAGCTCATTGCAATGGCTATTAGGTGAAGGTGGCACAAGGAGCCACAAGGAGACAGAAGGAGGCACAAGGGGACAGAAGGAGTTACAAACAGCCTTGGGAGCGTGGCTTTGTCCAGGAGGCATGGCTTAACCCTGGTTAAGGGTAACACACAAGCTGCAGTGCCTTACCGTGTGACTTCTGTGGTATGTGTACCAGGAGTTACATGTTATTTTTTTCCACATTGCACCACACTGCACCGCACCAAGTGTAAAAGGACCCTAAAACTTTAGTTTGTCAATTGTAAGTTGCAGTGAGTAAATGCAGTGTGTGTGAGGTGTGTGTGTGTGTGTGTGTGTGTGTGTGTGTTTTTGTGCTCATTGTTTGTTTGTGTGTGTGTGTGTGTGTGTGGGTGTGTGTCTGTGCTCATCGTGTGTGTGTGTGTGTGTGTGTGTGTGTGTGCGTGCGTGCGTGCGTGCGTGCGTGCGTGTGTGCGTGCGTGCGTGTTTGTGTGTTCATAGCTAGTGTGTGTTCATTGCAGCCTGCAAAAAAAAAATTAAAAAAAAAATTACAAAAAATAATTCTGATACGTCTCTATACGCACTGTATACAGCAGGCATCTGACATAAGCAATTCATAAAAATGAGTTACAGTGAGAAGGAAATATCAAATTGCAAATAAATGGAAGCTATTGTAATGTGTTTTGAAACTGTAACCGGCTGTCATAGCTCAGTTCATCCGGTACTACTTTACGCATGCAACCCTGCGTAATACTGTTCATTGTACTGTACCGACGAGGCTGGCAATGGCAACCATTTTCCAGAAAGTATTGTCGAGCTTAACAACATTCACCTTTGTTTCTTGTGCTCCTGTCATTAGTCTGCTCTGTTTTCTCTCCTTGTATTAAATGCGGTTGTCAGCCTTAAGGCTGAACTTCAGGCAAGAATAAAAAAAATACCACATAAACCAGTAATGCGCTCATTACAGAATGATTAACTGCCTTGTTATATACTGCCAGAAAACATGGCTAATTCTGTTCCTATATCAGTTCATATGATGTTCTCACAACTGCAAATCATAAGTGAGGGGTGGAGGGTGAAGAGTGCAATAAGGGTTACCACATTTCTAGGAAAGGCTTTAGGTAAGCCCTCAAATTGGATTTGACCATTTATGCATAATGTTTGGCAGGAATATGGCCAATATACCTTTCAAATTTTTGAAGTAAGAAAGAGGATCATTATAAAAGGACAGCCAGAGGCGCTTCTAGAGACCAGCAGACCAGCTAATTGCCTAGAGCACCAGATTTATTGCAGGGCGGCTTTGAGGGGGGAAAAAAAGTTTATTTTTCCTGTCCTTAGAGACTGAATACTTAGGGAACGGAGATAAAAAGTTCTAATGAAAGCCTCTACTGCTCACCCTCAAATAAGGAATCTACAAACCTTTTGTCTACAACACTTTGTATGGCATCCCCTAATGTTAGTGTTATCTCGGGATCTAGAGTGTGTCTGTGTGACTCCTGTCCTGCCTGCCCCTCCTTATGACTTGAAAAGAAGAGGAGGATGCACTAGTATTGTAACCGGGTGCGTGGAGTGCGACCCCCACCAGGGTGTTCCCATGTTGCCATTAGAGGGGGTGACAGCAGATGCCACTTCAACAGAGCTGAATTTTATTACCCCAAAACGCGCTATTTTAGCTTTAAACATTCATTCACTGAGGCTGGGAGAGGAACAGCCTCCCCTCTTTAGCTGGATCTGCAGCTGCTGGCTCATGGAGCCGATCTTTGTTTACACACCCCCCTGTAGACTGGGCTGTATTGGGCTGTGCTGCCAGAGCATGTGACTGAGGCTATGGAGAGTCTGTGTTGCTATGAACTGAACCTAGCCTGTGTTTGCGTTATCTCTGCTCCTGTCAAAACCCTGATTGATGGAGCGAGGGGGAAGCTGGAGCTGAGATCTGAGTGAGCCATGCACCACTGGAGGGGATGGAGAAGGGAGAGAGCAAGATATATGGATTGGATATGAAGCTTGTGTAAGCATCCAGTCCCCCTGCCATGCTGTCACAGCCTCTTAGCACACACACACACTGCACATATGCCAGCCTACCCCCTCTCCCATATCAGGCTGGCTGAAAGCTTTTACAGGCTGGAGGAAGTGCTCTTGTAATGGAGTGACTATTCTCTGCACAGCATTTACAACAAAAATGCATGCTTTCCTGTATCTTGTCTCACTTTCTACTTGTCCCCTGCCCCCTCCTTCTCTCTTGTGTGCCCTCTGTCACTCTTCCTGCTCCCTAGTTCAATGGCAGGCAATCTATGTACAGCTTTCCCCCTTCCAATTGATCTGCTATCAACTATTCATGCTTTGCATGATGTGTACCGGCCTTTCTCCATCCCTCTCTTCCTTGCTTACATTCTCCCTCCTTTTCTATTTCTCATTCACTTTCTTTCTTTCTTTCTTTCTTTCTTTCTTTCTTTCTTTCTTTCTTTCTTTCTTTCTTTCTTTCTTTCTTTCTTTCTTTCTTTCTTATTTCCTCTTTGTGTTCCCAGCCTCCTTCATCTCTTGCTAAGGGCCAGTTTCCACTAGGAGCCATGGCCGTTTCTGATTCGGTTGCGGTTTCTGTTCTGCTGTGCAGCCGCAGCCTGAATCGCTTAAAAAGGCTATAGGGATTCGGCTGCGTGCTGCATAAAGCTGCAGCATGCCATTCAGATTCGCACCAAAGTGCATTCTGAACTGCAAAACCATAGGTGAGATGGGCAGCGTTTCCCGCCCCTCTTGTATTGCGCTTTGAGTCCTATGGGAGAGAAAGGCTATAGAAATGTTACTGTTATTGTTGTATCGGGCCCATATTCGGAGTGGAAATATGGTCTCCTTCCTCCTTCATGACCTGCAGCACTTTACAGAGTACATAGTCATGTCACTGACTGTCATCAGAGGAGCTCACAATCTAATCCTACCATAGTCATAGTGTAATGTCCTACCATAATATTATTATGTATTTATATAGCACTGACATCTTCTGCACCACTTTACAGAGTACATAGTCATGTCACTGACTGTCCTCAGAGGAGCTCACAATATAATCCTGCCATAGTCATAGTCTAATACTCTATCATATTATTATTATTATGTATTTATATAGCACTGACATCTTTTGCAGCACATTACAGAGTACATAATCATGTCACTCATTGACCATACTTTATCTAATATCTCTTATGTAGTCCAAGGTTATTTTTAGGAAGCAGAAACCATTTGTATGCCAGCACACAGGTACCATGTGATGCAGTCTTATTTAGGAAATATGAGGGGGGGGGGGGGGGTACACCATGAGTTACTGCACCAGGTGTCACAAGCCTTAGCAACGCCACTGGGAGGATGTTGTCTTTGTGTGCATTCCAGAACGGACTAGCCAGGAGGAAGGAGGGAGATTTTCCCCTAGGCTGCTGGTACAATATATAAGGCAATGTGAAGCACTAGGCTGGTTGAGGGAAATAAATGTACAATTTGATGGCAAGCTGGTAAATGTACACAGCATGATGCAGAAGAGAGGCTTGCCTCCTACAGTGTCCTTAGAAAAAAACTCTGTCTGCTTTCTCATCATTGTAAAGACTGCATGTGGTCAGCTAGATAAGGTATTACACAGGTTGAAAAGTTTTCGACAGTCCCTAGACTCCATGTGGCTGCTGCAGCCTTGTGTGAGAGACAGGCAGGACAGGAGTCACATTACAGGCAAGTCGCCTCTGTGTTATGTGGCTGCAATACAGATAAGTTCTCTGCTCCATGTCAGGCTATTTTCAGTCTCTCTCCACTCCTCCTCTCTCCCTTATTCACCTTTGTTTCCCCCCTTCCCCTAGTGCTGGCTGTCTTTTCTTTCTCTCTCTGGATAGTGTAATTGTTAAGGGCTCTGCCTCTGGCACAGGCAACCTGGGTTCAAATCTCTGCTTCTTTCTACTCAGTAAGCCAGCACCTATTCAGTAGGAGACCTTGGGCAAGACTCCCTAACACTGCTACTGCATACTGAGCGAGTCAGCACTGAGTCCGCCAGGAGAAAAGTAATTATAAATATTCCTTGTTACTCTCTACTTTGAACCCCCCCCACAATCTTACCTTCACAATTGAATCACCCTATCTTGTTATTAGTAACCCTAGCATATAGCTGTCAATACATGCATTCATTTTTACAGACAGATTCTATCAAAATGATCGAATATGGCGATTATCAACCACCACATCGATCAATCATCAATCCATCGCAAAAATGTACCAAAAATACAATCAAGCAGTACATTTTTACAATTGGACACAGTGGTATAGTGGCTGCCGCATTGCAAATAGTTTCATGGAGAGAGGGGGGGGGGGGGGGGGGGGCGCCACAGGTTTCCTTGTCTGGAGTGACAAAGTGGCCAGAGGGGCCCCTGAGGACAGCTGTAGTGAGAAGAGTATGGAGGCTGCCGTATGTATTTCCTTTTAAACAATACCAGTTGCCTGGCAGCCCTGCTGATCTATTTGGCTGCAGTAGTGTTTGAATAACGCCAGGAACAAGCATGCAGCTAATCTTGTCAGATCTGACAATAATGTCAGAAACACCTGATCTGTTGCATGCTTGTTCAAGGTCTATGGCTAGAAGTATTAGAAGCAGAGGATCAGCAGTATAGCCAGGCAACTGGTATTGCTTAAAAGGGACTAAACATGGAAGCCTGCATATCCTTCTTGTTACAGCTGTCCTTTAAGAAGTATATCAAGAAGGTGGAAGTGTGGCCCAGCTTAGAAGCAAGTATTGGTACTATAAGAAACCCAATATCCCCAAGCCCTGTTTTAAGGTAAAAAAAGTAAGATTTAGTTAAAAATATGTGAATATGTATATATGTGTGTTCATTTGCTTGATTATTGTATTATATTAGGTTAGAGAGGTGTGGTTGCTACATTTAACCTGTTGTGGACCACAGGCTTACACCCCCCTAGTGACCAGGCTATTTTTTACAATGCAGTGCTCTACAGCTTTAACAGCTCGCTGCAGAGCCATACAACTTAGCACATAAATGAATATTTGCTCCTTTTCTGCCCACCAACAGAGCTCTCTATTGGTGGGCTCTGATACCTACTGCAGGCTGTATTTTTTGGTTTTGTTTTGTTATTAATTTAAATGTCTTTTTTTATACAATACATTTTTTTTAATTTCTCCCTTCCACCCTCCCTTTCTCCGAGATCTAATCACAGTGATCGCATCTCATAGGCATCAGCCTATCAGAGCGCTCGCATTTTGTGGCACTTCAAGGGACAGCCAAGTGACAGGGCTCCCCCCAGTACAGCGCTGCGCTAGATTGCATGATTTTGCATGACAATGATTTTGACCGGGTTTTTGTGCATTTCACAGCCTGCCGGTCATGGTTTACAGAGCTCCGCGACTCAGCAGGGATTCGCGCGCAATACTTGACACCACAGGACTTGACACCAATCGGCGTTAGGTGGTCGGGAAGGGGTTAAAATACGAAAGATAGCCTTCAGCTTTACTCACATGAAAAGGATGATGGGTTCCACTACAAATGTATCTAGAACATGGGAGCTGTAAGGGGACTCTGAATCCTGTCCTAAGCAGAGCATTTTATAGACAACTCAGAAGAAACAGCTGCAAAAACAGTCAGGGGGAGTTTTAGTATTCGACACCACCAGGAGAGGGTTCAGTGTGAGAGTAGGGAGAAGTCAGGTCATAGTAAAATATTGGTAAATATTACCGGTATTTTACTTTTTAAATAAAGTAGTAAAATATTATTATTATTATTGATTTATAAAGCGCCAACATATTCGCTGTACAAAGTAAGAAACGAACATGGGGTACATAATAACAGGCAATAGTGTACACCAATATACAAGATACATAATTAGTGACAAAATACAAAAAATGATACAGCACACAGAATACAAAATACAGAAGTGGTAATGACAGTGATAAAAGTAACATGATTAATAAAATGTATAATGATTACCAAGACACAAAAGGGGGAGAGAACCCTGCCCTTGGGAGCTTACAATCTAAAAGGAATGGGGAGAAATAAGAGGAGGGGTATACAACAAATATATAGAGGCAGTGTGTTTAGGATACCTAGTAGGAGTGCAATTTGGTCTTAGGACAAAGGGAAGTGGCCTAAGGTAGCGCATATGCTTGTCGGAACAAATTCGTTTTTAGAGAGCGTTTAAAGGCAACAAAGGTTGGTGAGTGACGGATGTGTTGTGGGAGGGCATTCCAGAGGAGGGGTGAAGCGCGTGCAAAATCTTGTAAACGTGAATGTGAGGATGTGATTCTAGAGGAGAACAACAGACAATCATGTGCAGATCTGAGATTGCGATTGGGTTTGTATCTGGAAATTAGTGAGGATGTGTACCGGGGAGAGAGATTGTGGAAAACTTTGTAGGTTAGGGTTACGAGTTTGAACTGGATAATCTGGTTAATTGGCAGCCAGTGAAGAGCTTGACAGAGAGGGTCAGCAGAGGAAGATCGAGAAGAAAGATGAATGAGACGAGCAGCTGAGTTCAGTACCGACTGGAGCGGGGCCAGTCTGTTAGAAGGTAATCCACAAAGTAGTATGTTGCAGTAGTCCAGACGAGAAATTATAAGAGCATGTATTAACATTTTCGTTGTGTCTTGAGTAGTGTTGGGCGAACAGTGTTCGCCACTGTTCGGGTTCTGCAGAACATCACCCTGTTCGGGTGATGTTCGAGTTCGGCCGAACACCTGACGGTGCTCGGCCAAACCGTTCGGCCACATGGCCGAACTAAGAGCGCATGGCCGAACGTTCCCCGAACGTTCGGCTAGCGCTGTGATTGGCCGAACGGGTCACGTGGTTCGGACCCGAACGCGCTCTGATTGGCCGAACGGTCACGTGGTTCGGGTAAATAAATACCCGAACCACGTCATATCTCCGCCATTTGTCTGTGGGTTTAGCTTTGGGTAGGCAGGCAGGGTAGTTCGCGCTCCAGCCACGCTAGCCAGGGTCCCCCCCAGTCATTGTGTGTCACTGCTGGGAACAGTAGTACACCGCTCGTTCAGCCACACTATATAGCATTCTGTGTACTGTTCTGTGTCTGCTAGGAATAGTGGTACACCGCTCGTTCAGCCACACTATATAGCATTCTGTGTACTGTTCTGTGTCTGCTGGGAACAGTAGTACACCGCTCGTTCAGCCACACTATATAGCATTCTGTGTACTGTTCTGTGTCTGCTGGGAACAGTAGTACACCGCTCGTTCAGCCACACTATATAGCATTCTGTGTACTGTTCTGTGTCTGCTGGGAACAGTAGTACACCGCTCGTTCAGCCACACTATATAGCATTCTGTGTACTGTTCTGTGTCTGCTGGGGATAGTGGTACACCGCTCGTTCAGCCACACTATATAGCATTCTGTGTACTGTTCTGTGTCTGCTGGGAACAGTAGTACACCGCTCTTTCAGCCACACTATATAGCATTCTGTGTACTGTTCTGTGTCTGCTGGGAACAGTAGTACACCGCTCGTTCAGCCACACTATATAGCATTCTGTGTACTGTTCTGTGTCTGCTGGGAACAGTAGTACACCGCTCGTTCAGCCACACTATATAGCATTCTGTGTACTGTTCTGTGTCTGCTGGGAACAGTAGTACACCGCTCGTTCAGCCACACTATATAGCATTCTGTGTACTGTTCTGTGTCTGCTGGGAATAGTGGTACACCGCTCGTTCAGCCACACTATATAGCATTCTGTGTACTGTTCTGTGTCTGCTGGGAATAGTGGTACAACGCTCGTTCAGCCACACTATATAGCATTCTGTGTACTGTTCTGTGTCTGCTGGGAATAGTGGTACACCGCTCGCTCAGCCACACTATATAGCATTCTGTGTACTGTTCTGTGTCTGCTGGGAACAGTAGTACACCGCTCGTTCAGCCACACTATATAGCATTCTGTGTACTGTTCTGTGTCTGCTGGGAACAGTAGTACACCGCTCGTTCAGCCACACTATATAGCATTCTGTGTACTGTTCTGTGTCTGCTGGGAATAGTGGTACACCGCTCGTTCAGCCACACTATATAGCATTCTGTGTACTGTTCTGTGTCTGCTGGGAATAGTGGTACACCGCTCACCCGCCACTGTATAGCATTGTGCTCTGTGTCGCTGCTGGGAATAGTGGTACACCGCTCACCCGTCACTGTATAGCATTGTGCTCTGTGTCGCTGCTGGGAATAGTGGTACTGTATAGCATTTCTGTACTGCCACTGTACTGCTGCCAGTCAGCGTGTACTGTAAGGATAAGTGAAATGAGGAAGAAATCCGGTGAAAGAGGGAGGGGCAAGGGAAGAGGTGTTTCCCCTGACGGTTCACGTACAGGCCACAGGGGAGCACCCAAGAAAACCCACTCAATACCGCCCATGTTGTCCAGGACAACAACCCTCACAAATCCAAAAGAACAGGACCAGATAATTACTTGGATGACCTCTCAAGCGTCCAGCAGTGGGTTAAGCAGCACCAGCACATCACGCACGAGGTCCGAGTCCTCAGCCAGTTACAAGGAGCCAGTGGGCACAAAGCTGACACAACCGGCAGCGACACCACGCACACAACTGCCAGATAACCAGTCCGATGAATTACCTCAGGACACAATGGGGTATTCGCAGGAGCTATTCCCAGCCCAACAAACTTCCACCTTTCAAAGGTCAATGGAGGAACAGCCAGAAATGTTGTGCCTGGATTCACAACCGTTAACTGTGGGAAATGCACCGCGCACTGAAATACAAGGCGAGTCCGAAGAGGACTCGGAAACCCAAATCCCAGAGCAATTTGGGCAGGAGGGGTTGCAATTGCAGGAGGTCGGCCGACAAGATCTGGAAGACGACGTTGGAGTGTGCTGCGCAGAGGTTGTTGTGGGGAGCTCTACTCCACGGCGGCGGCCCACAATGACATATGACGAGTTTGAGGAGATGGAAGAGGAGGGTATGGACAATGTGGACAGAGACCCAGATTTTGTTTGTGAACGAGAACATCGCCGTCGTAGCAGCAGCACAGATGAGTCTGTTGAAGAACCCACTGCTGCACGAGCTCGCCTTGTGCCACAAGGTAGGCGGCGCGCAATTTCAGGCACCACAAGCGTGGAAGTTCAAGTGAGAGGCAAAAGAGGAGCAAACAGAAATCGCCAGCAAGGAGGCAGGTGCTCCAAAGTCTGGGCTTTCTTTGAAGACTGCACTGAGGATGTTACCATGGCGATTTGCAAGGTGTGCAAGACCCGCCTGAGCAGGGGGAAAAGTATTAACAACCTCTCCACCACCAGCATGAGCCGTCACATGCTATCCAAACATCCCACTCTTTGGGCAAACGCGTCAGGACAGGGTACCAGAAACAACACTGCCTCCCTTGGGTTCACCAGACCCGCCTCAGCAGCAGCAGTAGCCCAGCCATTGCGTGGTTCACAACATTCACAAACATCAGACGACGCTGACACTGTCACTTTCCGGAGTAGTGCTCTTGAGGTCTCCCAGTGTTCTTCAAACACAACAACCAACAGCCCTTCCGTGTGCAGCGCTACGGTTCAGTTGTCTGTGTCGGAGATGTTTGAGCGCAAGAGGAAATTGCCAGCAAATGACCCCCGGGCCGTGGCAGTAACAGCCAGCATAGCCAAGCTTCTGGCCTGCGAAATGCTGCCATATCGATTGGTGGAGACAAACAGCTTCAAGGGCATGATGTCAGTGGCCATCCCACGTTACGTGGTTCCCAGCCGCTACCACTTTGCACGCTCTGCAGTGCCTGAGTTGCATGAGCACGTGGTCAGCAAAATAACCCGAAGCTTGAAGAATGCCGTTGCCTGCAAGGTTCACCTCACCACTGACACCTGGACGAGTGCGTTCGGCCAGGGTCGATACATCTCCCTTACCGCGCACTGGGTGAACCTTGTGGAGCCTGGCAGCGATTCCTCACCTGCTACGGCACGGGTGTTGCCCACGCCACAAACAGCTGCACCGCCGTCCCTCCCACTGGATAACAGCAGCACCTACCTCTCTGACTCCTTCTCCTCCAACGCATCTCAAAGCTGTACCTCATCCGGAAACGCTAACCCAGCAGCAGTAGGATCGTGGAAGCAGTGCAGCACAGCTGTTGGCATGCGTCAGCAAGCGTTGCTGAAGCTAATCTGCCTTGGGGATAAGCAGCACACAGGGGAGGAAATTTGGAAGGGAATAAAGGAACAGACGGATTTGTGGCTGGCACCGCTGGACCTGAAACCGGGCATGGTTGTGTGTGATAATGGGAGTAATCTCATTCGCGCTTTAAGGTTGGCTAAGCTGACACACATCCCTTGCCTGGCGCACGTGATGAACCTAGTAGTTCAGCGGTTCCTGAGGACATACCCAGGCGTGGCCGATCTTCTGTTGAAGGTGCGTCGAGTGGCCAAACATTGTAGAACTTCCAGTACTGCTTCGGGGGCACTCGCCAAGATGCAGGAGCGCTTCAATCTCCCCCACCATCGCTTGCTGTGTGATGTCCCTACGCGCTGGAATTCTACGCTGCACATGCTAGCCCGCTTTTGCGAGCAGAAGAGTGCAGTGGTCCAGTACATGACGGCGCAGTACCGAGGCGCATCCGGCCAGCTGCCAAGCTTCTGTGGATCCGATTGGGCCAACATGTTGGACCTCTGCCAAGTCCTCCAAAATTTTGAGCAATCCACGTTGCTTGTGAGCAGTGACAACTCTTCAGTCAGCATTACCATACCACTGCTGTGTTTACTGAAGAGGTCGATGTTAAAAATCAAGGAAACAGCTGTCATGATGCAACTGGGGGAATCTGAAGGAGAAAACGATCAGCGTGATGGTACCAACATCAGGCCATCCGCCTCAGGGAACGCTGGCCCCAGCAGCTATGACGAAGAAGAGGAGGAGGAACAGCTGGAGTTGGAGCAGGAATTTCATGCCACCACTGACGAGGGCCAGAGCGGTGCACGTTGGACTTCCACAATTCAACGCGAATGGTCAGCAGAAGCAGACCAGGAGGAAGGTGACGACTATGATGCATCACAACAACTATCACAACGCTCACAAGAGGATGATGAGGATTCTGGTAGGACTCTGGCACACATGGCTCAATTCATGCTAGACTGCATTGAACGTGACCCACGCATTGTGCGCATTCTGGACAACACCAATTACTGGGTTTATACCCTTCTGGATCCACGGTACAAACACAATGTTCCAAAACTGCTTGAAGAAAGAGTCAGACAGGTCAAAATGGAAGAATACCAGCAGGCCCTTGTGGAGACTTTAGAGAGGAGATTGACATCCTCCCCCTCCTCTAGCCAGTTGTACGCAGACAGACTGACTTCCGCAAACCCAGGACGACCAGGAGGGCAGCAAACAACGCAAGCCGCAGCTAGTACCCAAAAGGGAATGGTATCGGCAGTGTCCTTGGAGTGGGAAAATTTTCTGACACCCATGCAGCAGCAGCCCACAGAACAGCAAGCGTGCAGATCCACCTCCAACACCGATCGCCTGGAGAAGATGGTCAAGGACTACATGTCAGATGACGTAGCTGTGTCTAACAATCCATCTGCACCCTTCAACTATTGGGTATCGAAGCTAGACACCTGGCACGAACTGGCAATGTACGCAATAGAGGTGCTGGCTTGCCCGGCAGCCAGCGTTATGTCGGAACGCTGTTTCAGTGCTGCCGGAGGCATCGTCACAGATCGGCGTATCCGCCTCTCCACAGAAAATGCAGACCGTCTGACTCAAATTAAAATGAATCAATCCTGGATTGGAAACGACTACGCAACACTCCAGGACCCCAACCAAGTAACATGACCAATGAACATCTGGGATGGTTTAGCGTTTCCGGTCCCTGTTTATTGAACCTCTCATCTGTATTACACTTATGACTGCATGGCGGCAAAAAGCATTGCTATATCCGCACGCTTTTTGTCCTCATGCAAGGCCTGTGTTGTTGTGTCTCAAAAAGCTTGGCCTTCTCCTCCTGCGCCTGCTCCTAGTCCTGTTCCATCACGTCTGCTGCTGCTGGGTTAGCATTTCCAGTCCCTGTTTATTGAACCTCTCATCTGTATTACATTTATGACTGCATGGCGGCAAAAAGCATTGCTATATCCGCACGCTTTTTGTCCTCATGCAAGGCCTGGGTTGCGTCTCAAAAAGCGTGGCCTTCTCCTCCTGCGCCTGCTCCTGTTCCATCACGTCTGCTGCTGCTGCTGGGTTAGCGTTGCCGCTCCCTGTTTATGGAACCTCTTATCTTTATTACATTTATGACTGCATGGCGGTACAAAGCATGCTATCCGCACGCTTCTTGCCCTCATGCAAGGCCTGGGTTGTTGTGTCTCACAAAGCGTGGCCTTCTCCTCCTGCACCTGCTCCTGTTCCATCACGTCTGCTGCTGCTGCTGCTGCTGCTGGGTTAGCGTTGCCGGTCCCTGTTTATGGAACCTCTTATCTTTATTACATTTATGACTGCATGGCGGTACAAAGCATGCTATCCGCACGCTTCTTGCCCTCATGCAAGGCCGGGGTTGTTGTGTCTCACAAAGCGTGGCCTTCTCCTCCTGCGCCTCCTCCTGTTCCATCACGTGTGCTGCTGCTGGGTTAGCGTTACCGGTCCCTTTTCCTGGAACCTCTTATATGTATTACATTTATGACTGCATGCCGACAAAAAACATGTTACCTGTGCAAAGAAAACAGACATTTCCCGCATTTAAAAGACAGTTTTCCCTTTGAAACTTTAAAATCGATTTTCTCAAAAACTATAAGCTCTTTTTGCAAATTTTTTTTTTCCTCTTGTACCCACTCCCAAGGTGCACATACCCTGTAAATTTGGGGTATGTAGCATGTAAGGAGGCTTTACAAACCACAAAAGTTCGGGTCCCCATTGACTTCCATTATGTTCGGAGTTCGGGTCGAACACCCGAACATCGCGGCCATGTTCGGCCTGTTCGGCCCGAACCCGAACATCTAGATGTTCGCCCAACACTAGTCTTGAGTGATAAAAGGTCGGATGCGAGATATGTTTTTGAGTTGGAGATGGCAGGATCTGGTTATGGAGTGAACATGAGGAATAAAAGAGAGAGAAGAGTCTAATATCAGTTATTTTACAGATATTCTACTACTGCTATTCTGCACCATTTTCAAAAGGTTGCCTTTTCATATTATGAGTCTGTAGTCAATTGTGCCTCCAGTATTATGAGTAGGGATGAGCGTAATGACCTAATTACGAATTTCCGAAATTTCGCGAAATTACTACAATTACGATTTTAGCAGTAATCGAAATTTCGTAATTTTCGCAAATTACGCAAATTTACATGTACAGTATACTGTGGGTGTAGAATGGAATCAATCCCTTCAAAATATTTTCATTTCAGGCAAAACGGTGGGCACTTAAAAATATTTTCCCAGCTGTATTTACCCAGTGCAACGCAGAGACAAGTGAAATATACTGTAGCAGGAACCCCCCCCCCCCCCCCACCACTTTCTGCACACCACAACTGCCGCAATAAGCAACCCCCCCCCCCCGCAATAAGCAACCCCCCACACGGCCACCCACAACTGTAGCAAGCACATCAAGCCATCGCTACACAAAACCACCACCCTCACTAAGCTGCCACCCACAACTGCACTGCCACCCACAGTAAGCCACCACTCACAGGTGCATGAGTATGCACGTACGCACCTGCAACTCCTTGTGCATACCTCAACTGCTGCACTAAGCTGCTGCCAACAGCTCTACTGCTCACCTTATGCCTCCATCCACACTAAGCCACCGCCCACAACTGCACTGCCCACACTAAGCCAATGCACACAGGTGCTTCTGGGTCCCTGCTTATTTACAATCTTAAGTTAGTACATAGGATTCATTTTAAATAATGCCTGTCAAAATCAGGTTGTCATGTTGATCTCTCAGCTTCCGGGTTCATGCATATTTACAACCTTCGGTTAGTATATAGGATAACAGCAACAGTTTATGAAATAAATGTAGTTTAAGTACATTCCCCCTGTTTATTGGTAGAATCCTATGAATAATTTTAAACACGTCGTCCACGGTAAGACTGCTGTAGTGGAATCTCAATCATCAATATTGTGGAACTCAACTATTAGTGTGAGATGTAGAGATTCAGATGCAATTATGAGGTAGTTTATGTACACAGACACAAATATTCAGGTATGCTGACAACTACTTTATTATATACAGTGCTGTAATATGTATGAACAGAGGCGGCAAGCAGAGTAAAACAATGTGCTAAAAATGATAAAAAGAGGGAAGTCGAGGTGGACTTACCTCCCTCTGGCAGTGGACATATACTCAAATGCAGAGTAAAAAATATACAATTTATTCACAGCTCCGTAAAATTGCAACGCGTTTCGCGGTCAACAGTCCTGCTTCATCAGGCAGTACAGGAGTATATAAAACTAGTTCAGGTCCATAAAGCGAGTGAGCGCCTCTACCCAGAGACGCTCACACGCTTTATGGACCTGAACCAGTTTTATATACTCCTGTACTGCCTGATGAAGCGGGACTGTTGACCGTGAAACGCGTTGCAATTTTATGGAGCTGTGAATAAATTGTATATTTTTTAATCTGCATTTGAGTATATGTCCACTACCAGGGGAGGTAAGTCCACCTCGACTTCCCTCTTTTTATCATTTTTAGAACATTTTTTTACTGTGCTAGGTGCCTCTGTTCATACATATTACAGCACGATTAAGTCCACCCCTGGTGGAGGGGTTCTTTCCCCATTTTCCTATCTACAGAGAGCGACTTTTATACCTGAGTGGGGTCAAGTACTAATACTCCCCACCTGCCTGTCAAGTGGTTGCCTGATGGTAACCCACCTTTGTGAGTATAAGAACCTTTGACATATTATATATTGAGCTTACCAGACAATATTGCACTATTGGGCTCTTGGTGTCCTCTGTTTTGTTTTTACAAATTTATTCAATACAGAAGCACATGAAAATTTGCTTAAACCTAAACTTGAGCAGCAACACTATCCATAATGCCTGTATTTATGAGATTTATGCTAGCGTTATCTTAAGATACATGCTAGATTCATTTTAAAAATAAACTAAAGAACACTGCTGCCAACTTCCTGAAAGTGGATATCTAAAATTAGTACTGTAGCTTGCAGTCCTGTGTGTATCTTTTAAGTAGAAATTCAGATTTGCAGTTACAACTATTTTGCACTTCCAAAAAAACAAATATAACACATTTTGTGTTTAGATAAGAGGAAAATAAGCTCTTAAATATACAAAGCAACTCTTATTGCACATCACCCATTACCAAGTTAATAAAATCTAACTTAAGAGCATTGTATTTGGGTATGATGGGATGTATTTTTGGGATGGTGGGATGTAAATAGTAATTTTTTAATTGAAATACTGTATGTGTTTATTTTATTTTTACATGCAGATGTAGTTTTACTTTTTGGCCACAAGATGGCGTGAGTTTGTTTACATGCTGTCACTCTAAGCGTAACATGTGCGCTTAGAGGGACGTAGGGGGATGTAGGAGGCAGAAAAAGCGAGGCTTCCCGCTTTTTCTGCCATGGAAAGGAATCAGTGATCGGGCACCATGTCCCGATTCATTGATTCCTGGGCTAACGATCCAAGGCCGGGAGTGCGCGTGATCGGCCGCGGGAGCGCACATGGCCTTCTGAACATAGCCTCTCAGTTCAGAAGGCTTAAATGGTTAAGGGCGGAAGGGGGTGTGCTATCTGGCCTCTGTCAAAGTGGCTTCTGACTGGTGTCCTTCATAGGGCTATCTACACTGTGTGCTTTATCACAGGAGGATCAGTACTGGAGGGTTATCCCAGGACAGACCTAAGCTAGGTGTTTTTTTTTTTTTCACTAAGGGGCCTGGCACTGGCAGACTTGCGCTACGGGGATCTGTCACTAGATAGTCTGTCACAAAGTGGGCCTGTCAGAATGGTATTTATCTCCAAGTGCTGTCACATGTATATGTGTCTGTAAGGGGTCTGCCACAGGAGTATTTATCATAAAAAAGTCTGTCACAGGGGGATTCGTCAGTCTCTCTCTCCTACACTTCCATTTTCATGCTTCACCATCTCTGCTCCCTTTTTCTTTCTCACTCTCTCAAATGTATTGTCGCTCTCTTCATCCTCCTCTTCCCCTACCTTTCTTTGGCCTCAATTCACTAAGATCATGCTGGAGATAAAAAGGCAAGAGAAAACTTACCACCAAACATCAATCTTGCCTTATTAAGGTGTAGAGATAAGTTTTCACAGTTATCACTTCAGTCCTTAAAGGGATACTGTAGGGGAGTCGGGGGAAAAGAAGTTGAAGTTACCCGGGGCTTCTAATGGTCCCCCGCAGACGTCCTGTGCCCATGCAACCACTCACAGATGCTCCGACCCCGCCTCCGGTTCACTTCTGGAATTTCAGACTTTAAAGTCTGAAAACCACTGCGCCTGCGTTGCCGTGTCCTCGCTTTTCCTGATGTCACTAGGAGCGCACGGCACAGGCACAGACCATACTGGGCCTGTGCAGAACGCTCCTGGTGCCATCAGCGGGAGGGAGGACACGGCAACGCAGGCACAGTGGTTTTCAGACTTTAACACTGAAATTCCAGAAGTGAACCAGAGGCGGGGCCGGTGCATTGGGGTGTGGCTGCGCGGGCACAGGACGTCTGCGGGGGGCCATTAGAAGCCCTGGGTAACTTCAACTCATTTTCCCGTGACCCCCCTACAGTGTCCATTTAAGTTACCTCCTCTGTAGTTATTTGTACATGCAGCCAATTAACAGTCAATCTTTAACTTTAGAATTCTGGATTTATTTTGAGGATTGAAGAGTTAACTTTAGACATCTCTCCTTAACTTAAAGACAGAAGAGTTAACTTTAGGTTTGCCTGAGGTAAAAGGTTTCCTGAATACTACATGCCTTATCACCATGTTGATAACTCTAGAAACGTTATTAAAGACAGGAGATAAGCTTAGTGAAATGAAGCCTTTGTTGTCCATCTTCTCCCTTTTACCCCTCCTCTTCTCCTCCTTACCTTACCCTTGCCATAAACCCTGTTTTTTTTTTTGTTTGTTTTTTATTAGCTGGCTCTACCTGTGTTCTGCTATTTGGAGACTTGGTTACAATATTAATTGTGCTCACCCTCCTTAATTAAGCTGCTTCCACTGGCCAACTGTCACATTTGTACTCATGTTATATTGATCGCCGCTCGGAGACTGAAGAGGGGGTGGAGCTCCGCCCCCCGAGCAGGAGATGTGCGCGCATCCTGCGTGCGATCTCCTGCAAACTGCAGCCCCAGGACTTGACGCCAATCGGCGTTAGGCAGTCCTGGGGCTGACGCCACGGCCACGCCCATGGACGTGAAGCGGCCTTAAGGTAGTTAAAGAGAACCCGAGGTGGGTTTTAAGAATGCCATTAGGACATAGAGGCTGGTTCTGCATACTATCACCAGCCTCTGTGTCTGTACTGTGCCCCCCAGTCTCCCCCCTGCTTTCTGCTGTCCTCCATAAATAAAACCACCGTGCTAGCGACATGCACCTTGTAGCTAGCAGGCTGTTTACCTCTGAGTGTCACCGCCGCCCCCCTGCCTCCCCCGGGAGCAGCGGGGACAGACACTCAGAGGTAGACATACTGCTACCAATTTTATTTATAGGGGACAGCGGAGCACAGGAGGGAGACTGGGGGGGCACAGTACAGACTGGTGGCTGGTGATCATATGCAGAACCAGCCTCTGTGTCCTAATAGCATTCTTAAAACCCACCTCGGGTTCTCTTTAACAACATCTCATGATTCTAGATTCTGTGCATTTTATTTATGTATTATATTCTTATATAATACGTGGTCTTCTAGACTACAGATTGCCTGAAATCCCTGTACAGTATGAATGGGTGAGCGAGATTTGTAAGTTCAATCTCATTGGCAAATTGGGCCTTTCTCGCGGAAGCAGGAAATTTGGGCGCATGAGGCAGGTGGACAAAAAGGGCGCCGCCATTCACTCCCATAATAAATATCGTTTAATCGGCGCCCAATAGGAAAAAAGGGCGCCGGAGAAAAATAACGTTTTAAAAGCGGCGCCCGAGACTTTTAATGTTTTATAACTGCTTCTCATGATTACACATTATTTAATGATTTATAATTTTTTTACACATTTTTAAACGAAAAACAGTACAATCCTTTTTAAAACATTATTTTTAAATGAAAAACCGCACAATATTTTTTAAAACGTTATTAATGCTTATCACAGGGGGAGTCTTAGGTTTAGGCACCACCAGGAGGGTCTTAGGTTTAGGCACCACCAGGGGGGGTCTTAGGTTTAGGCACCACCAGGGGGGTCTTAGGTTTAGGCACCACCAGGGGGACTTAGGTTTAGGCACCACCAGGGGAATCTAGGGGTTAGGAATAGGTACAGGGAGGGTTCTGTGTGAGAGTAGGGTTAGGTATAGCTTTAGTAACATTCTTATTAATGTTTTATAAAACGCTATTATAAATTTCACTTTTTAAACAGGGAAGATTAACGTTTATACAATTGCCGATTTCATACACATTATTTAATGATTTATAACTTTATAAAACATTATTTTTAAACGAAATATAGCACCATTTTTTAAAAAACGTTATTCATGCTTATCGTTTAAACCCGTGCGCCCTTTTTCCCGGCGCCCTTTTTTAACGTACGCCTTTCTCGCTTACCAAAGTTTTTTTTACAGGCGAAGCCCAGTGATTTGCCATGCAATGCTGCGGGAAGAGCAGAATGGGCGTCTTCTGTGCTTACTGGATGCACAGCAAGGCCCAGCAGCCAATGAGGAGAGATTCCACCATAGGCAGTTACTAAGAGGGGGGCAGAGGGAGGGGTTTGTCACTCCATTTTGCATTCTCTGTGTGATCGCAGCCAGAGAGACAGAAAGAGGGACAAGTGTATGGTTCAGGGAGAGATAGCTTGTAGTTAGGTTTGTTTTACCAACTTAGAACTGTGCTTTTTATAGGATGTATAGTGTGCAGAAGAACTCTTATTTGTAGAATGTATTATGTGTTGAAGTGGTTTGGTAGATGTATGTGCAGTAACACTACTTATACAAGCTTGTTAGCTATCAAAACCATATTGCCAGCTACTGAGAAAAGTGTTAGCTATAGCCTAGGATTTCTAAGTGAAATATTATGCTTTCAATTTTGCTATTATTTTGCACAGCACTTAGTTCTATAGCTTGCACTATGGCTTTTAGAAATTATGAGTGGCTGTTAAGCCACCTACTGAAATCGTAATGGAGAGTTAGGTCCGCAATTATAACATGTAGAGAAAATGCGGTTTGCTTCACAATTATAGTGTAGCAAGCTGATGCTAAATGCTCCACAATTACAATGTAGCAAACCATACTGTAAGTTTAATGGCATACTTATTTCATAACATATGAACTCTTTCAATGTAACACTAGAGAATGTAACATATAACATGGAAAGAAATGTAGACCGCAGTGCTGCTACCTCCTTGCAAAGCATACGGCACCAAGTCTGGCATGAACACAGTTAACTATTGTCAACAAGACTAGGATTAAAGGACCACTCCAGTGAAAAAAAGTGAGCAGTTAAAATCGGACAGAACCGACAGGTTTTGGACTTATCCACCTCCTCATGGGAGATTCTCAGAGTTTTCTTGTTTTCAAAAGCATTTCCTGAACGGCAGCTTAAATGTCAAAATAGTAAGCCTCCCTACTGACTTGCACACTATTTTGTCAGTTAGACTTAGCAACTGCTGTTCAGGAAATGCTCTTGAAAACAAAGAAAATCCTGAGAATCCCCCATGAGGAGATGGACTAGTCCAAAACCTGTTGTTCGTCCAATTTTCACTTTTTTTTCGCTGGAAAATTTTACATTTAAAGAAAACCTGTAACTAAAAAAAAGTTCACCTGGGGAGTACTCACCTCGGGTGGGGGAAGCCTCCGGTTTCTACTGAGGCTTTCCTTGTCCTCCTGTGTCCCACGGCGGTCTCGCTGTGCCCCTCTGAACAGCGGGGATGTAAATATTTACCTTCCCGGCTCCAGCGCAGATGCAGTGTCGGCTCTCCGCACGGAGATAGACTGAAATAGCCGATCGCTGTCGGTCTGCTCTACTGTACAGGCGCAAGTCTCCTGAGCCTGTGTAGTAGAGAAGACATGACAGAGATCAGCTATTTCCATCTATTTCTGTGCTGAGAGCCGCAACAGCACCACCCGCTGGAGCCAGGGAAGGTAAATAGGCTTGTCGAGCGAGGATTGCGGGATGCTTCGCGGGAGCCAGCGCTGGATTGCCTGCAGCTACAGGGATGGGGGAAGCTTCATTGGGACCCTGAGGCTTCCCTTTTCCGAGGTAAGTACCCCCAGGGGACTTTTTTTTTAGTGCAGAGTCTCTTTAACAACCCCGTCCCTTCACACACCCATAACACTGTAGAAAACAATGTGGAAAATGATGGTGGTTTGTTCTACCCTCTGTAGAGCAACAACTACTTTCATGCACAGTGACCATTTTATTGTATGTGTCTTGGAGGAAGACATGGGAAAGATGCAAAGATTTCAAACCATAACTTTGTTGGACCTCTAAATACTGTATATCTAGTAACAAAACCACTATGGTTCATTTCCGGGACAACCAACATTGGCAGCTCATACTTTTCTCCACATGCTACATTTTTAAAGCCCACTTGAGATTAAAGCACACTTGAACTGAACATATACTTATAAGATAATTAATTGTATGTGTAGTCATGGTATATAGAACATTAACAACAGAATAAAGTCTTAATTTTTTATTTTCAATTGAAGGGCCACATTTGTAAGACTTCCTCTGAATGCTAAACAGTAGTCATGAAAGTCTGTAAATAAAAATCTGCTTCATTCAGCTGCAAAAAAAAAAAAAAAAAAAAAAGTCGTATGTCATATGGACATTTCTGGCAGCAGTGAACTTTTGTGCATTTGATTGTGTTTCTGATCCCTTTTGCTGTGTATGCCTCCATTGTGTATTTTTGCTAGTGCATTGTATCACAGTTTGGGCTACTCTGTGTTGTTCAGAGCCCATTGTATGTAATTTATATGCAAATTTCCTCTGTGTTTACAATATAACTACATTTAAGCATCTTCAACTGCGTGGTGTGCCAGTTATTCTTTATATATAGGATTTTGTAAGACCTAGTGTTAGGTCTGGTTTATTGACTGAGCACCCTCTTATAATATTTTCACTTGCTATTTTGAAGGTGTGCATACCAATACTTATTTAATGTTTCTACTCTTTTCTGCAGTAAAACCTAAAGCCAAAAGATGAATAGCAACAAGTGGGCTATGCCTGTCTCCATTATCTACTATTTTCATCCTTAATTCCTCTTACTAAATGCTATTCCCAATAAATCTTTCTGAACTAATGCTAACCCTAACCTTAACCCCTGAAAGGATGCTTAAAATAAAGAAATCTTAATTCCTGTCACATGAATAGTTAGTAGTATTACTTGGTATCACATGATGCAAACATTACCCCCCCCCCCCCCCCCCCTCATATTTCTCTCCATAACACCAGTGGTGCTTACCTATCTCGATAAAAAAAAAGTCCCTTTGTGCCAAAGCTAAAAGCTTCAGTGTCAAGGGAAGGCTTCTGTTGGTGTCTATTCAGAAGTGAGTTCTTGACCATACGATATGACTCATTGACAAGACTTTTCTTTATAAACTCTGTATATGGATGCATTTCTGAAATGGTCCAAGTGAAAGAAAGTATCATAGTAAACGTTCTGCACTATACACACTCGTTTATTTAAAAAGGTAGCTCATGCAAGAGAAAAAACACAGGGAGCCCAATCGGGTGTAGTAACTTAATTAGAAATCAATAAGTATAGTATAAGTATAGATCGATAAGTATAGTATAAGTATAGGGTACTCATAAGTATGGGCTGCTAAATCCAACAACCACTATTTGCGCACCAGGGCAAAGACCGTCCCTGTGATGAATGATACGGAAATCGAGACGATTAGCGATTCTGTATCATTCCTTGCTGGCCAGGGACACAGAGGTGTGAAACCTAGCTAGAATCTGGGTGTAATACATCAAAGAGTGTTGTAGCTGGTCACACTCAGCTGCTAATTGAGCACCAACAGGTCCTCATCCAGGGGAAGCTAGCTCCACTGAAGGGCTCAGACACAGTGGCTCCGATTAGGAACAGATTGAAATGCATGTAGTTTTGATTTCGGTCTGTTAAATGAAAACCGTGTATAGCACAGCTATGAAATTAATATAGTCTTATTCGTTAAAATCTGCCCAATGTGCTGATATAACATTCATAAAAATAACTTGTCCGGTTATTGGTGTATGACCTGCCTTGGGGACCGGTCAGCCTAACGCACTCATGCAAGATGTCACATTAATCGGTATTTTCTGACAATTATTATTATTATTATTTTATTATTATTATTTATTGTATTTATAAAGCGCCAACATATTACGCAGCGCTGAACATTAATTTAGGTTACAGACAATATTTAGGGGTGACATACAGCAATATGACAATACAGGAATACAAGAAAACCAGATCACACAGCACAGTATTAGTACAAGGTAATGCTTAGTCACTGGATGAAGCATGGAGATTAGGCAAGTTAGGTTCACTCAAATGCATGGCATGGGTTCACAGTAATGGAGGTGCCAGATCAGGTAGGACACAAAAGGAGGAGGACCCTGCCCAAAGGCTTACAATCTAGAGGGAGAGGTAAGGACACGAATGGTAGGGGACCAGAGTTCAGCTGTAGGTTTAGAGCACTTGTGAGGGGTAGTAGGCCAGAGTGAAAAGGTGAGTTTTGAGGGCTTTCTTGAAGATGTTGAAGGAGGGGGCTGCCCTAATGGGTGGAGGTAGGGAGTTCCATAGTGTTGGAGCAGCTCTTGAGAAGTCCTGGAGGCGTGCATGGGACTGGGTGATGCGGGGGGTGGTTAGGCGAAGTTCATTGGAAGAGCGGAGTGAGCGGCTAGGTGTGTACCTCTGAGTAAGATCGGAAATGTAGGTTGGACAGGTTTTGTGGACAGATTTGTAGGTCAGACACAGTATCTTGAATCTGATTCTGGACTGGATAGGAAGCCAGTGGAGGGATTCTAGGAGGGGATCTGCCGTGGTGGAGCGATGGGAGCAGTGGATAATTCTGGCTGCCGCATTCATGATGGACTGCAGTGGGGCTGTTCGGGTCATAGGGAGACCAGACAGCAGGGCATTGCAGTAGTCAAGGCGGGAAATTATGAGGGCATGGATGAGGAGTTTGGTGGTGGCAGAGGTCAGGAAAGGGCGAATCTTACAGATGTTACGAAGGTGGAAGTTGCAGGACTTTGTGAGGTTTTGGATGTGGGAAGTGAAGGAGAGTGTGGAGTCCAGGGTGACACCCAGACAGCGGGCTTGAGAGGTAGGGCGAATGGTAGTGTGGTTAACAGTGACATGCACATCTGGGAGGTTCGTGGATGGCCGGGGTGGGAAGATCATAAATTCCGTTTTGTCTAGATTTAGTTTCAGGAACCTAGCAGACATCCAGGAGGAGATGGTGGATAGGCAGGAGGAGACCTTGTCCATGGTAGTGGTGGATATGTCAGGGGTGTGGAGGTAGATCTGGGTGTCATCTGCATACAGATGGTAGTTAAAACCCATGGAGGAGATAACCTTGCCAATGGAGGATGTGTATAGGGTGAACAGTAGGGGGCCAAGGACCGAACCTTGGGGGACTCCCACCGAGAGGTGGTTGGGGGTGGACGAGGACAATTATGAATCTGTTATCCACCTAAATATGACATGTATAGTTTATGAGTTACAGTGTTTCACAATTTAAGCTCAAAATCCTTCTAGGAGGAGGTGGACTGTTGGTGGGTAATTCAGAGGGGGCAGGCCTTGCCACACTCCCAAAGCAGCTTCATCAAAAAGCACATTGCCAGCAGACGGACTTCAGTCCTCCAAATCCCATCTTCACGAGAGCCTGCTGCTGCTAACCAGAGGACCATGTGGTTAGCGGCAATCTTGGAACTGTAACATCTGCTTGGATTACAAAATATACCTAAAAGCCTATGATTCTGAAACCAAGGATCTCTTTCCCCAAAAGGAAATATCCCCACACAGACTGCATTTCGGGTAAATAAACCTTTTCACAGTTATTCCCTTTTATTTTAAGCTTTGTGTGTATGTTTATTAGTGTATGTAAATGTGTGTAATGCATTTTTGTTATTAAAACATTTAAAAATCGGTTTACGGTTATGACCTGTTCCTGAACATACACAATCGTACTTACTCCTCCAAAAACGTTACCTTGTGCTCTAGAGTATCTTGTATTTATAACTCATGCTTGAATCGGGCACAGATAAACAGGTCTGGCGCCGATCCCTGCATACAGCTAAGGGTTAACTTACAGTGTTTGCAGTGTGCTAAAATATTTACAGTCCTGTGCTGACTCACAGGTGGTGGCAAGTATTTGAATTGTACGTGTGTGGTGAATCCTTTGGAGTCAGGACGCTCCTCTCGGCTAGTCGGTTCATAGACTGCAAATCCACATATGGGCATCTATGCGCAAAGTGACAGAGAGACCGACGTTCTGACACTAAATGATTGACCCGATCAAAGATCGGCCTGTGCGGTCTATGACAGTCTCTACTCAGCCTTGTGAGGGCTTGCTGGTCATGGCTCCAAAACAGATTTTATGAGAGAATCATAAAATAAAAACCCCTGAACAGAGATAAGTATCACTAAAAAAAAATGTAGAGCCGGATTTGTATTTTCCAGCGCCCATTCAACAGCCCATTGTCACCAACCTCCCCTAACCACCCACCCACCTAATAGCATTCTGTACAACACCCTGACTAGGGATCACTGGTTTGCAGGAGGAAAAGCTGTTTTAGTGACTCATTTATACGTGCGTATGTTTTCTCTGTCAGAGCAGTGAGTCCCTAATGCCTGGTACACACCATGCAGTTTCCCTTAAAGCGAAATATAACCCAGAATTTCAACTTTGCTCTAAAAGATTATTTACAGCATATTATATGCAACCAGCATTTTGTTTATAGACCAGCATTGGACGGGTTACACACAGACCTTTAAAGTTCCGTGGAGAGAAATGCTGTTGCAGCTGAAGTTTAGATAGATACATTTAAGTAAACACAATGTAACAAGTAAGGAATGTGACACACACTCTCTCTCTGTGTCCAGGAGCTCCTGCACAGTCAGAGAGTGTGTCACATTCACCACTTGTTACATTGTGTTTACTTAAATGTATCTATCTAAACTTCAGCTGCAACAGCATTTCTCTCCACGGAACTTTAAAGGTCTGTGTGTAACCCGTCCAATGCTGATCTAGTAAAAAAAAATGCTGGTTGCATATAATATGCTGTAAATAATGTTTTAGAGCAAAGTTGAAATGCTGGGTTATATTCCGCTTTAAAGGGACACTTAAGCCAGGAAAAAAAAATGAGTTTTACTCACCTGGGGCTTCTACCAGCCCCCTGCAGCAGTCCTATGCCCTCGCAGCCACTCACTCATCCTCTGGTCCCCCGCTGCCAGCTAGTTTCGTTTTTGCCGACAGGCCCATCAGGACTGGCCATGCGTAGCTTTTTCCGCATTCCCGACTGTAATTAGCGCTATTGCGGGCCGCATCGCGTGCCAAAATACGCATTGTCGCATATCAATGCGTGCGTAATGTGGCAAAGCGTATTTTTGTATGTGTTGCGGCCCGCAATAGCGCTAATTACAGTCGGGAATGCGGAAAAAGCTACGCATGGCCAGTCCTGACGGGCCTGTCGGCAAAAACGAAACTAGCTGGCAGCGGGGGACCAGAGGATGAGTGAGTGGCTGCGAGGGCACAGGACTGCTGCAGGGGGCTGGTAGAAGCCCCAGGTGAGTAAAACTCATTTTTTTTCCTGGCTTAAGGTTCACTTTAAGACAGATGTGTCAAATCGATTTTCAGATCACTTCTATACAAAGCTGATCAGAGAAACAATCAGAAAGTAGATTGGACCTGTCAAAAATAATCAATTCGACCCATCTATCTGATGGGAAATTGCATGGTGTGTACCAGGCATAACTAGTGAAGTAGCAGAGCAGTGTTCATCTCCCTCTCTGCTCTCCTGTAACCAGGGACCTGTTGCTCAGCTATCAAAAGCCAGAAATTAGCTGATAAGACAATTCAACCCATTGCCTGAAAACCCAGAGACAGGTGAAGATCTAACAACCGATTAAAAAGTATAATCACTGAGATGGATAAAGTAAAACTCAGTGTAAACTTTCTTGGGTGTAATTAATCACCTTTTCTATGGCGATCAACACCAAACTAATTGGCTTCTAACTGGTAGCAAAACATCCCAGGGATTAAGTTGTGGACAGGCACAAATTAGGCGGATAAAAAAAAAAAAATCTAAGGCTTTATCAGCCCCTTCCATCTTAGTGACATCTATAAATAAGAAGTAGAAAGTGTTTTGTATTACTAGGACCCTTTCAAGATCTCGCTCCAAACTGGTAAACTGAAGAGGAAACTGATCAGATAGCAACCCCAAGAAGCCCATGCCAGTGCCACCTTTGAAACAGTTACAGTAAGTTATAGTAGAGAGTTAATTGTGTGCATGTGATAATATTAAAAGTGCTCCAGAAATGTGGCTTGTGTAGGAGGGTTGTTAGATACTGCCCAAGAAAGGCCACATTAAGTCTCCATTGAGTCTTGCTAAAATGCACTGCACCTTGACAATTCTGAGGACAGAGGGTAATAGGTGCTATGGTCAGATGAGACCAAACCCCAAATATTTGGCCTCACCTCTAAATAGCATATCTAATGTGTATATGGCTCACCATCAAAAGAACACCATCTCCACAGTGAAGTGTGGAGGTGGTAGCCTCCTAATGTTGGGGGTGTCTATGCAACAGGGACTCGGATAATTGTCAGGGTAGAAGGGAAAATGGATGTGCAAAAGACAGTCAAGCTCTCAAGGAAAACCTGCTACCAGAAAGCTATCAATGCTAAGAAGGTTCATCTTTCAACATTACAATGATCTGCAGTACACAACACAATTGAGAACCCAGTACCTGAAGAAGAGAATGATGAATGTCTGTGCATGGCTAAAGCCTGGTACACACTTTCAATTATGATTGGTCAATCACTGACCAATTTTACTATCTCCATGTAGTGTGAAAGCTTAACTACACAATCTGCTCATAGTATTGAATATCTGTTGGCCCTTATACTAAATGGAGGTGGTAAAACTGGTCAGTGATTGGCCAATCATAAATGACAGTGTGTACCAGGCTTTAGTCAGAACAGACTTAAAACCTATTGAAAATCTGTGGGAGGACTTGAAAATGCTAACGTGTACTGCAAAACACATTTCCCCTTTTGGACTCAAAGCACTTGTGTGCTGCAGCCACTAAGGGCAAGCTTAACCAGTTAAGCCTTTTGGACGTAGCTGCTACATCCAAAAGGCTGCTGTCCCACTGCTGCGCCCTTCCGCCAGCCAATTGCGCACGCTCCTTTCCTGCCGCCCGTTATCCTGGAGATCAATGAATGGGAACGCAGTTCTCATTCATTGATCTAAATCTCTGTTAGAACGATTGCTGGCTTCTATGAGAAGCTGCAATCGTTCTAAGTTACACATACCCTTTTTACTTCATGTAAGCGTACATAGTATGCTTACAGGATGCCCCCCAAAAAATGACTGAGGCCATCTTGTGGCCAAATACTAAAACTACATCTACATAATTTTTTTTAATGAACAGACCCACAATTACATTTAAAATTAACTGTTTATCTCCCACACTTTCCCAAAAATACCCAAATGAAATTTTATATAAAAAAAAAAAAACTACAATAAAAAAAAACTAAAACATAAATAGCTACCTAAGGGTCTGAACTTTTTTAATATGCATGTCAAGAGGGTATATTACTATTATTATTATTTTTTTAATTATAAGCTTGTAAATAGTGATGGACTTCAAAACTGAAAAAAGGCACCCTTATTTCAAAAATAAAATATTAGTTCCATACATTGTGATAGGGACATAATTTAAATAGTGTAATAACTGGAACAAATGGGCAAGTAAAATACGTGGGTTTTAATTATGGTATCATGTATTATTTTAAAGCTATAATGGCCAAAAACTGAGAAATAATGTTTGTTTTTCTTTTCTTAATTTTCCTGTTAAAATGCATTTAGAAAAAAACAATTCTTAGCAAAATGTACCACCCAAAGAAAGCCTAATTGGTGTTGGAAAAAACAAGATATAGATCATTTAATTGTGATAAATAGTGATGAAGTTATTGGCGAATGAATGGGAGGTGAAAATTGCTTGGATGCATAAGGGGAAAAAACACGGAAGGCTGAAGTGATTAATAGGCCACCCTGGAGCATTAGGTAGTCTTGATCAAGCACTCTTAAATAGTGCAATTACAAAAAGACATTATGATTTGGACATTCACCAGTGTGATGTGTACTGCAGCTCATTGCAATGGCTATTAGGTGAAGGTGGCACAAGGAGCCACAAGGAGACAGAAGGAGGCACAAGGGGACAGAAGGAGTTACAAACAGCCTTGGGAGCGTGGCTTTGTCCAGGAGGCATGGCTTAACCCTGGTTAAGGGTAACACACAAGCTGCAGTGCCTTACCGTGTGACTTCTGTGGTATGTGTACCAGGAGTTACATGTTATTTTTTTCCACATTGCACCACACTGCACCGCACCAAGTGTAAAAGGACCCTAAAACTTTAGTTTGTCAATTGTAAGTTGCAGTGAGTAAATGCAGTGTGTGTGAGGTGTGTGTGTGTGTGTGTGTGTGTGTGTTTTTGTGCTCATTGTTTGTTTGTGTGTGTGTGTGTGTGTGTGGGTGTGTGTCTGTGCTCATCGTGTGTGTGTGTGTGTGTGTGTGTGTGCGTGCGTGCGTGCGTGCGTGCGTGCGTGCGTGCGTGTTTGTGTGTTCATAGCTAGTGTGTGTTCATTGCAGCCTGCAAAAAAAAAATTAAAAAAAAAATTACAAAAAATAATTCTGATACGTCTCTATACGCATTGTATACAGCAGGCATCTGACATAAGCAATTCATAAAAATGAGTTACAGTGAGAAGGAAATATCAAATTGCAAATAAATGGAAGCTATTGTAATGTGTTTTGAAACTGTAACCGGCTGTCATAGCTCAGTTCATCCGGTACTACTTTACGCATGCAACCCTGCGTAATACTGTTCATTGTACTGTACCGACGAGGCTGGCAATGGCAACCATTTTCCAGAAAGTATTGTCGAGCTTAACAACATTCACCTTTGTTTCTTGTGCTCCTGTCATTAGTCTGCTCTGTTTTCTCTCCTTGTATTAAATGCGGTTGTCAGCCTTAAGGCTGAACTTCAGGCAAGAATAAAAAAAATACCACATAAACCAGTAATGCGCTCATTACAGAATGATTAACTGCCTTGTTATATACTGCCAGAAAACATGGCTAATTCTGTTCCTATATCAGTTCATATGATGTTCTCACAACTGCAAATCATAAGTGAGGGGTGGAGGGTGAAGAGTGCAATAAGGGTTACCACATTTCTAGGAAAGGCTTTAGGTAAGCCCTCAAATTGGATTTGACCATTTATGCATAATGTTTGGCAGGAATATGGCCAATATACCTTTCGAATTTTTGAAGTAAGAAAGAGGATCATTATAAAAGGACAGCCAGAGGCGCTTCTAGAGACCAGCAGACCAGCTAATTGCCTAGAGCACCAGATTTATTGCAGGGCGGCTTTGAGGGGGGAAAAAAAGTTTATTTTTCCTGTCCTTAGAGACTGAATACTTAGGGAACGGAGATAAAAAGTTCTAATGAAAGCCTCTACTGCTCACCCTCAAATAAGGAATCTACAAACCTTTTGTCTACAACACTTTGTATGGCATCCCCTAATGTTAGTGTTATCTCGGGATCTAGAGTGTGTCTGTGTGACTCCTGTCCTGCCTGCCCCTCCTTATGACTTGAAAAGAAGAGGAGGATGCACTAGTATTGTAACCGGGTGCGTGGAGTGCGACCCCCACCAGGGTGTTCCCATGTTGCCATTAGAGGGGGTGACAGCAGATGCCACTTCAACAGAGCTGAATTTTATTACCCCAAAACGCGCTATTTTAGCTTTAAACATTCATTCACTGAGGCTGGGAGAGGAACAGCCTCCCCTCTTTAGCTGGATCTGCAGCTGCTGGCTCATGGAGCCGATCTTTGTTTACACACCCCCCTGTAGACTGGGCTGTATTGGGCTGTGCTGCCAGAGCATGTGACTGAGGCTATGGAGAGTCTGTGTTGCTATGAACTGAACCTAGCCTGTGTTTGCGTTATCTCTGCTCCTGTCAAAACCCTGATTGATGGAGCGAGGGGGAAGCTGGAGCTGAGATCTGAGTGAGCCATGCACCACTGGAGGGGATGGAGAAGGGAGAGAGCAAGATATATGGATTGGATATGAAGCTTGTGTAAGCATCCAGTCCCCCTGCCATGCTGTCACAGCCTCTTAGCACACACACACACTGCACATATGCCAGCCTACCCCCTCTCCCATATCAGGCTGGCTGAAAGCTTTTACAGGCTGGAGGAAGTGCTCTTGTAATGGAGTGACTATTCTCTGCACAGCATTTACAACAAAAATGCATGCTTTCCTGTATCTTGTCTCACTTTCTACTTGTCCCCTGCCCCCTCCTTCTCTCTTGTGTGCCCTCTGTCACTCTTCCTGCTCCCTAGTTCAATGGCAGGCAATCTATGTACAGCTTTCCCCCTTCCAATTGATCTGCTATCAACTATTCATGCTTTGCATGATGTGTACCGGCCTTTCTCCATCCCTCTCTTCCTTGCTTACATTCTCCCTCCTTTTCTATTTCTCATTCACTTTCTTTCTTTCTTTCTTTCTTTCTTTCTTTCTTTCTTTCTTTCTTTCTTTCTTTCTTTCTTTCTTTCTTTCTTTCTTTCTTTCTTATTTCCTCTTTGTGTTCCCAGCCTCCTTCATCTCTTGCTAAGGGCCAGTTTCCACTAGGAGCCATGGCCGTTTCTGATTCGGTTGCGGTTTCTGTTCTGCTGTGCAGCCGCAGCCTGAATCGCTTAAAAAGGCTATAGGGATTCGGCTGCGTGCTGCATAAAGCTGCAGCATGCCATTCAGATTCGCACCAAAGTGCATTCTGAACTGCAAAACCATAGGTGAGATGGGCAGCGTTTCCCGCCCCTCTTGTATTGCGCTTTGAGTCCTATGGGAGAGAAAGGCTATAGAAATGTTACTGTTATTGTTGTATCGGGCCCATATTCGGAGTGGAAATATGGTCTCCTTCCTCCTTCATGACCTGCAGCACTTTACAGAGTACATAGTCATGTCACTGACTGTCATCAGAGGAGCTCACAATCTAATCCTACCATAGTCATAGTGTAATGTCCTACCATAATATTATTATGTATTTATATAGCACTGACATCTTCTGCACCACTTTACAGAGTACATAGTCATGTCACTGACTGTCCTCAGAGGAGCTCACAATATAATCCTGCCATAGTCATAGTCTAATACTCTATCATATTATTATTATTATGTATTTATATAGCACTGACATCTTTTGCAGCACATTACAGAGTACATAATCATGTCACTCATTGACCATACTTTATCTAATATCTCTTATGTAGTCCAAGGTTATTTTTAGGAAGCAGAAACCATTTGTATGCCAGCACACAGGTACCATGTGATGCAGTCTTATTTAGGAAATATGAGGGGGGGGGGGGGGGGGGGGTACACCATGAGTTACTGCACCAGGTGTCACAAGCCTTAGCAACGCCACTGGGAGGATGTTGTCTTTGTGTGCATTCCAGAACGGACTAGCCAGGAGGAAGGAGGGAGATTTTCCCCTAGGCTGCTGGTACAATATATAAGGCAATGTGAAGCACTAGGCTGGTTGAGGGAAATAAATGTACAATTTGATGGCAAGCTGGTAAATGTACACAGCATGATGCAGAAGAGAGGCTTGCCTCCTACAGTGTCCTTAGAAAAAAACTCTGTCTGCTTTCTCATCATTGTAAAGACTGCATGTGGTCAGCTAGATAAGGTATTACACAGGTTGAAAAGTTTTCGACAGTCCCTAGACTCCATGTGGCTGCTGCAGCCTTGTGTGAGAGACAGGCAGGACAGGAGTCACATTACAGGCAAGTCGCCTCTGTGTTATGTGGCTGCAATACAGATAAGTTCTCTGCTCCATGTCAGGCTATTTTCAGTCTCTCTCCACTCCTCCTCTCTCCCTTATTCACCTTTGTTTCCCCCCTTCCCCTAGTGCTGGCTGTCTTTTCTTTCTCTCTCTGGATAGTGTAATTGTTAAGGGCTCTGCCTCTGGCACAGGCAACCTGGGTTCAAATCTCTGCTTCTTTCTACTCAGTAAGCCAGCACCTATTCAGTAGGAGACCTTGGGCAAGACTCCCTAACACTGCTACTGCATACTGAGCGAGTCAGCACTGAGTCCGCAGGAGTAAAGTAATTATAAATATTCCTTGTTACTCTCTACTTTGAACCCCCCCCACAATCTTACCTTCACAATTGAATCACCCTATCTTGTTATTAGTAACCCTAGCATATAGCTGTCAATACATGCATTTCATTTTTACAGACAGATTCTATCAAAATGATCGAATATGGCGATTATCAACCACCACATCGATCAATCAGACAATCCATCGCAAAAATGTACCAAAAATACAATCAAGCAGTACATTTTTACAATTGGACACAGTGGTATAGTGGCTGCCGCATTGCAAATAGTTTCATGGAGAGAGGGGGGGGGGGGGGGGGGGGGCGCCACAGGTTTCCTTGTCTGGAGTGACAAAGTGGCCCAGAGGGGCCCCTGAGGACAGCTGTAGTGAGTAAGAGTAGGCTGCCGTATGTATTTCCTTTTAAACAATACCAGTTGCCTGGCAGCCCTGCTGATCTATTTGGCTGCAGTAGTGTTTGAATAACGCCAGGAACAAGCATGCAGCTAATCTTGTCAGATCTGACAATAATGTCAGAACACCTGATCTGTTGCATGCTTGTTCAAGGTCTATGGCTAGAAGTATTAGAAGCAGAGGATCAGCAGTATAGCCAGGCAACTGGTATTGCTTAAAAGGGACTAAACATGGAAGCCTGCATATCCTTCTTGTTACAGCTGTCCTTTAAGAAGTATATCAAGAAGGTGGAAGTGTGGCCCAGCTTAGAAGCAAGTATTGGTACTATAAGAAACCAATATCCCCAAGCCCTGTTTTAAGGTAAAAAAAGTAAGATTTAGTTAAAAATATGTGAATATGTATATATGTGTGTTCATTTGCTTGATTATTGTATTATATTAGGTTAGAGAGGTGTGGTTGCTACATTTAACCTGTTGTGGACCACAGGCTTACACCCCCCTAGTGACCAGGCTATTTTTTACAATGCAGTGCTCTACAGCTTTAACAGCTCGCTGCAGAGCCATACAACTTAGCACATAAATGAATATTTGCTCCTTTTCTGCCCACCAACAGAGCTCTCTATTGGTGGGCTCTGATACCTACTGCAGGCTGTATTTTTTGGTTTTGTTTTGTTATTAATTTAAATGTCTTTTTTTATACAATACATTTTTTTTAATTTCTCCCTTCCACCCTCCCTTTCTCCGAGATCTAATCACAGTGATCGCATCTCATAGGCATCAGCCTATCAGAGCGCTCGCATTTTGTGGCACTTCAAGGGACAGCCAAGTGACAGGGCTCCCCCCAGTACAGCGCTGCGCTAGATTGCATGATTTTGCATGACAATGATTTTGACCGGGTTTTTGTGCATTTCACAGCCTGCCGGTCATGGTTTACAGAGCTCCGCGACTCAGCAGGGATTCGCGCGCAATACTTGACACCACAGGACTTGACACCAATCGGCGTTAGGTGGTCGGGAAGGGGTTAAAATACGAAAGATAGCCTTCAGCTTTACTCACATGAAAAGGATGATGGGTTCCACTACAAATGTATCTAGAACATGGGAGCTGTAAGGGGACTCTGAATCCTGTCCTAAGCAGAGCATTTTATAGACAACTCAGAAGAAACAGCTGCAAAAACAGTCAGGGGGAGTTTTAGTATTCGACACCACCAGGAGAGGGTTCAGTGTGAGAGTAGGGAGAAGTCAGGTCATAGTAAAATATTGGTAAATATTACCGGTATTTTACTTTTTAAATAAAGTAGTAAAATATTATTATTATTATTGATTTATAAAGCGCCAACATATTCGCTGTACAAAGTAAGAAACGAACATGGGGTACATAATAACAGGCAATAGTGTACACCAATATACAAGATACATAATTAGTGACAAAATACAAAAAATGATACAGCACACAGAATACAAAATACAGAAGTGGTAATGACAGTGATAAAAGTAACATGATTAATAAAATGTATAATGATTACCAAGACACAAAAGGGGGAGAGAACCCTGCCCTTGGGAGCTTACAATCTAAAAGGAATGGGGAGAAATAAGAGGAGGGGTATACAACAAATATATAGAGGCAGTGTGTTTAGGATACCTAGTAGGAGTGCAATTTGGTCTTAGGACAAAGGGAAGTGGCCTAAGGTAGCGCATATGCTTGTCGGAACAAATTCGTTTTTAGAGAGCGTTTAAAGGCAACAAAGGTTGGTGAGTGACGGATGTGTTGTGGGAGGGCATTCCAGAGGAGGGGTGAAGCGCGTGCAAAATCTTGTAAACGTGAATGTGAGGATGTGATTCTAGAGGAGAACAACAGACAATCATGTGCAGATCTGAGATTGCGATTGGGTTTGTATCTGGAAATTAGTGAGGATGTGTACCGGGGAGAGAGATTGTGGAAAACTTTGTAGGTTAGGGTTACGAGTTTGAACTGGATAATCTGGTTAATTGGCAGCCAGTGAAGAGCTTGACAGAGAGGGTCAGCAGAGGAAGATCGAGAAGAAAGATGAATGAGACGAGCAGCTGAGTTCAGTACCGACTGGAGCGGGGCCAGTCTGTTAGAAGGTAATCCACAAAGTAGTATGTTGCAGTAGTCCAGACGAGAAATTATAAGAGCATGTATTAACATTTTCGTTGTGTCTTGAGTGATAAAAGGTCGGATGCGAGATATGTTTTTGAGTTGGAGATGGCAGGATCTGGTTATGGAGTGAACATGAGGAATAAAAGAGAGAGAAGAGTCTAATATCAGTTATTTTACAGATATTCTACTACTGCTATTCTGCACCATTTTCAAAAGGTTGCCTTTTCATATTATGAGTCTGTAGTCAATTGTGCCTCCAGTATTATGAGGTATATGCAAATATGGCTTTAGTATAGACACATTTCTCCAAAATATATAAAGCTGGCTCTTGCTCTTAGAACTCACTAATTGTAAGATGTGAAATACAAGGTCACCAAAGAAACCAAGGCTTCCATTAATCTTCCAATCACTTCCAATCATGAGCACTCATGACCATCAACTGTAAGCTCACAACTCTTATAGTTTTCTCCAAAGAAAAGCGGATCAAAGCGGTTGTCAACTTAAAGAGAATTGTAGTGAAAATAACAATAAATAAAATTGCTTTTTCTTTTACATTATTCATGTATACATTTTTTAGTCAGTGTTTGCTCATTGTAAAATCTTTCCTCAACCCGATTGGAGACATCTTTAGTCCTGTCAGGTGATCTTTGTGTAAGGAACTCTCAGCAAACATTCTACAGAGGGAGATACTGAATGCTTGGCAGTTGGAAACAGCTGGTATTTCCAACAATGCAACAAAGTTACATAGAAAACTGCCATGTCCACGGTCCTGAAATGTGGGAGGGGTTTAGCCACAGTTTCAGCCATACTGATGTCCCTGATGATCTATTTGAGACAAGGTAAAGATTTATTGTGGGAAAGAGGTAGTTGGCTTGGGATTAAGTTCAATCCTTGGTTAACCCCATTGGCATTATGATTCTTTCCGGATTTTAGGGTCTAAAAGCGGTGCAATTTTTTTTGCACCCTACCAGACACTAAAACCTGGAAAAGATCATGCTGCCAGGGAGATCAGCAGCAGTTTTTCAATCACTCACCTCCCTGGCTCCAGCGCTGCAGTTATGCCTCTATTCACCAGGTGGCGCTGCAACTCTAAAGTGAAATTGCTGGCTGTCGTCATGACAGCAGTTGGCAATCTCACCAGCAGGAAGCAGAGCCCCGGAGGAGAGGAAGAAGAATGGCGGCAGATGTCGGGATCCCGCGGGAGGTATGTAAAACTGCCCGCTGCGCGCTATATACTCTGCACACAGCCTCCCGGCGGCTACCCCGAGCAGAGGTCAGGATTACCGCTCTTAGCTGCGGTTCTCCACCCCGACCCTACCTTGGGATTACCGCCAAGGAGATTAAAGTTCCTCTTTAAAATGGTATGCAACTCAGCATTTCTTCTTTGCTCTAAAGCACAGGTGTCAAACACAAGGCCTGTGGACTGAATGCGGTTCTCCTTGCCATTTTATGTGGTCCTCCACAGCTTCAAATATGCATCATTGTAAGCAGTACAAGAACAACACACTGTCTTCCCATCCAGAGGATGACAGTGTTACTGGTTGAAACATTTGAGCATGGGGGCAACAACCACTGGAACACCCTCCATGAAATTGCCATAGCGCCCCCTCCTTGCATCCAAATCCTCCCCCCATATGGTGATTAGAACACACACAAATCCTCCACCCCCTCCTTTTCAACTCCCTCTCCCTACATAGTAGTGAGGGAAAGCAGTGTAATATTTACCCGTTCCACTGCTGCGCCGTATCTCTTCTGTTCTTCCCGGCAGCTTCATGCTCTATACTTCCATACCTCCAGCTTCTGATCATGTGACATACATTCAGAGCCAAAGGTATGCAGCAAAGAGCATGTGTCTGTCAGGAAGACTAGAGGAGACCTGAAGCAGCACTGGAGCAGGTAAATAATAAACTGCTCCACAGAAAAAGGAGTGGGGATCCAGGCCCATCACTATAGTTATGCCACTTCGAGATTGTTCAATAAATGTTAAATCTTAATAAACAATTTGGCCCCTGGTGCACACAATGAGATTTTCTGGCAGCTTTACTGTCAGACCAATTATTTCCAACATGTCCAATCTAATTTCCGATCGATTTTCTGATCCATTCTCTATAGAAGTGAACAGAAAATCAATCGGAGATCAGATCTGATATGTTGGAAATAATCGATCGGACAGTAAATCTACCATAAAATCTCATTGTGTGTACCTAGTATTAGATCCTCCGAACTCAACTGATAACATTCTCTTGTTTATGTTTGCTTAGCACCTACATGGCCACTATTAGTAAACATTGCTGAGGAGTGTTTCAACTTGCACAGATAGCAGAAGGCAAAAATAGCAGAGAAATTTCGCGGGGTACATTATAATATAATAAATACAGCAGCTATACAATAAAATGCAATGCAGCTTTTCAAGCAGATAAATTGTACTTTGGGAAGTTATAACTTGTAAATGCGCACATACTTGTGTAAATACTTGCGCACAAAAGCATTACGATAACTGTATGGGTAATAAAAAGTAGGAAAACATGTTTTTATTGATTATTATGTCAGAATTTAATCCTGCCACAAATTTGCAAGTTTAAATTTGACTGGCTGTTGGAAAAATCCCTTATTTTTTGCTAGTTAAAGGGAACCGAGCATCACTTTATAACTCCTAGAGCAGCTCAAAAACAAATTAAAAATGCATGCTAAAAATGTGGCTCATTAAAAAAAAAACTTTCATTTTACCTCCCTGGACCCAGATGCAATGACCAGCTACATTTTAACCTTCTCTGTCTCTAAACTTCCCTTTCTGGGTAAGCTAATTGAAAAAGCTGTATACCTCCAGCTAGAAGCCCAAATCCTACAAAACAACAATTATGACCCATTCCAGTCTGGCTTCAGGAAACACCACAGCACTGAAACTGCCCTCATCCAAATATGCAACCACCTGCTCATGGCAAAAGACAGTGGAGAGTGCTCGATCCTCATACTGCTAGACCTTTCTGCAGCCTTTGATACAGTTGACCATGACATCTTGATAAACAGGCTACAGGAATACTGCGGCATTGATGGCATAATTCTTCAGTGGTTCCAATCCTTCTTGAGTAGCAGAACCCACAAAGTGTCTATGGGGCCCTTCCTGTCCACCCCTGTACCACTTAAGTATGGGGTGCCCCAGGGCTCAATCCTCTCTCCCCTGCTTTTCACGATTTACATGTTACCGCTTGGAAAACGAATCCAAAAACATGGCCTGACATACCACTACTATGCGGACGACACCCAACTATATCTTTCCTTCAAGCCTGGTGTGACCCAACTCTAACTATAAACGTCTGCTTACGTGAACTACAGCAATGGATGAATGACAGCTGGCTGAAAGTGAATGCAGACAAAACTAAAGTCCTTCTGATCGGAGGGCAGCGCATGACAACAAAACAACTTAACTTGCAGTCTTCACCACTGGGAATAGGAGGCACGGATCTACGCAGCTCTGATCATGTGCGTAACCTGGGAGTTCTAATTGATGGGGATTTAAACTTCAGAACTCAAATCTCTGCTGTGGTGAAATCAACCTATTTTCACCTGAAGAACATTGTAAAAATCAAGCACCTCATCCCCCCAGAAGATTAGAACCTTAGTCTATGCCTTCATCACATCCCGACTGGACTACTGTAATGCTCTCTACACTGGCCTTCCAAATAAGGTCTTGTACAGCCTACAGCTGATACATCATACTGCTGCCAGACTGCTAACCAACCAACCCAGTCACTGCCACATAACACCAGTCCTGCACTCCCTTCACTGGCTACCTATAGAATGGAGGGTCCAATTCAAGATCGGCCTACTGACATTTAAATCCCTGAATAATCTGGGCCCTGGATACATGAAAGATATGTTGCAGCTGCGTAGCAATCCCTGCATTCTCAGATAAACAGGTTCTAATAATCTAGTCATACCCAGAGTCCACTTGGAAACTTTTGGTCCCAGAGCCTTCTGTCATGCGGCCCCTACGTTTTGGAACTCCCTACCTCAACCTATCAGGACAGCTCCATCCCTGGACGTGTTTAAATCCAGACTGAAAACCCACCTGTTCAGTTTGGCATTTGCAGAAATATAACTACTTCATCCTACTACCAATTACTGAATCTGAGAGAGCCTAAGCGCTTTGAGTCCTATGGGAGAAAAGCGCTATAGAAATGTTATTGTATTGTATTATTGTACATTGTATAACTACAGGCAGAATACTTCTACTTCCTGTACTTCCACAAGACAATTGCAAGCAACAAAAGATGGAAGACAAGATAAGGACTCATCTAAGTAGACTTAATTGCCCAGGAGCTAAGATCAAACAACACCCATTCAGCATTACAGAGAGGGGAAGAGGGCGGAGACTGTCCTTCAAACAGATAACATAAGTCACACTTGATGAACTTTACACCAACCCTGGATAATGGCAGTGAAAAGGGAGCGGGCAGGGGTTGCATGGCAGCCCTTTCAGCTAGGTCATAGTTATGGGCGACTTCAACTTTCCAGACATTGACTGGGGTATTGAGGCTACCTATTCTGGTAAAAGCAGCAGATTTCTGGCAGCACTACAGGACAATTACTTGACTCAAATGGTAACGGAACCAACTAGGGGGAATGCGTTACTGGATCTGATCATTTCTAATAGACCAGATAATGTATCAAATGTGCAGGTTCAAGAACATTTGGGAAATAGTGATCACAACATGATAACGTTTGATCTGGTGACTGATAGGCCACGGGGCAGCGGGACCACTAAAACTATGAATTTTAGAAAAGCAAAGTTCAATCAAATCAGGCAGGCACTAAGTTTGGTGAACTGGGATAATGTACTACAAGGGGAGGACACTGAAGGGAAATGGCAAGCTTTTAAACTTATTCTCAATCAATATTGTAGTATGTATATCCCATATGGAAACAAAATGTCTAGGAATAAAAAAAGGCCTCTATGGATGAATAGAAAGTTTAGGGATAAAATGAAGAGGAAAAAGAATGCCTATAAGGTCCTAAAACAGGAGGGGACCGAGGCTGCACTAAGCAATTATAAGGAGTGCAACAAAAATTGTAAAAAAGAAATTAGACTGGCAAAGATCGAAGCTGAAAATCAAATCGCTAGGGATATCAAATCTAACCCAAAAAAGTTTTACAAGTACATCAACTCTAAAAAAAGAAAGGTTGACTGTATAGGACTCCTAAAGGATGGGGGTGGGGACTCAATGGTGGATGACCAAGGTAAGGCAGAGTTATTAAATGCTTTCTTTGCTTCTGTCTTCACAAAGGAAACGGCACTGTTGCAAATTACAGAGGCAGAAGAGTCTCAATCTTCTAACTGTAATATTAAATACTTAACGCAGGAAGAAGTGAAGGCAAGACTAAATAAATTAAAAATAGACAAGGCACCTGGCCCGGATGGCATGCATCCTCGGGTCCTAAGGGAATTAAGTTCAGTTATAGATAAACCCCTTTATCTTATCTTTTGTGACTCTCTTTCAACTGGCAGAGTCCCAGTGGATTGGCGTACAGCCCACGTTTTCCCATTATTTAAGAAGGGCAAAAAATCAGATCCAGGAAATTATAGACCTGTAAGCTTAACATCAGTTGTATGCAAACTATTTGAGGGGTTACTAAGAGATACTATACATGACTTCATAGTAAAAAATAATCTTATTTCTGAGCATCAACATGGGTTTACTAAAGACAGGTCCTGTTTGACTAACATGCTCAGCTTTTATGAGGTAGTGAATGCTAATATGGATATTGGGAATGCTGTAGATGTGATATACTTGGACTTTGCAAAAGCCTTCGACACTGTTCCCCACAAAAGTCTGGTGCAAAAATTGAGGATGCAAGGACTGGGGAAGAGTCTGTGTGCATGGATAGGGAACTGGCTAATGAACAGAAAACAAAGAGCTGTGGTCAATGGATCGTACTCAAAATGGGAGACTGTTAGCAGTGGGGTCCCACAGGGGTGTGTACTGGGTCCAGTGCTCTTCAATCTATTTATTAATGACCTAGTAGATGCAGTAGTGAGCAATGTTGCTATTTTTGCAGATGATACAAAATTGTGCAGAATCATCAACTCTCAGGAAGATAGTGTCATATTGCAACAGGATCTGGATAGGATGGCTATATGGGCACATAAATGGCAGATAAAATTAAATGTTGAAAAATGTAAGGTCATGCATTTTGGTCGTACCAATGGTCTAGCACCATACAAAATAAATGGGATACAGTTGGGGACATCAATCTTGGAGAAGGACTTAGGAGTACTCATCGACAACAAGTTAAATAATCATACTCAATGCCAAGCCGCTGCAGCTAAAGCTAACAAAATTTTGGGATGCATTAAAAGGGAAATAAAAACTTGAGATGCTAGCATAATATTGCCCCTGTTTAACTCTCCAGTAAGGCCACATCTGGAATATGGAATTCAGTTCTGGGCACCACATTACAAAAAAGATATTGCAGTTTTAGAGCAGGTGCAGAGACGAGCAACTAAATTAATATGTGGGATGGAAGGTCTCGCTTACCAAGAAAGGTTAGATAAACTGGGTTTATTTAGTCTAGAGAAAAGACGCCTTAGAGGAGATCTAATTAACATGTATAAATACATCAGAGGGCAATATAATAGCTTGGCAGATGAGCTTTTTGTCCCTAGGCCTTCTCAAAGGACTAGAGGACATGATCTGCGCATGGAGGAAAAACGTTTTAGCCATTTGTTTAGGAAAGGGTTCATTACAGTAAGAGTGATTAAGATGTGGAATGCATTGCCACAGGAAGTCGTTATGGCAAACTCTATACCTGCATTTAAAGGGGGCTTAGATGCTTTCCTTGCGTTGAAAGACATCCATGGCTACAATTACTAGGTAATGCCCAATGATGTTGATCCAGGGATTTTATCTGATTGCCATCTGGAGTCGGGAAGGAATTTTTCCCTTTTGGGGCTAATTGGACCATGCCTTGTAAGGGTTTTTTCGCCTTCCTCTGGATCAACAGGGATATGTGAGAGGCAGGCTGGTGTTGTACTTTGTTCTCTGGTTGAACTCGATGGACTTATGTCTTTTTTCAACCAAAATAACTATGTAACTATGTAGCTATGTAATTTGAAACCAGGGGCTACTAAGATCCCTTTAGGAGATCATAGCCTTCCCTATGGCAACATCATTTGGTATTTGATCATTTGCTATAACCAAGTAACATTCTTTACTAAAGTAAACAAAAACTAAAGTAATTATCACAGAAGCTGGATAAAATGTCCATATTATTTAAGTATTTCTTAGAACAGTGATTAGTCTGATTTTTTTATACAGGTTCGGCTGAGTAGAATCAGCCGTTGCTGGTGCTCTAAGTTTTACCCAGTCTTCTGATAAGAAATGGACTGATAATCAAATTTCTATTCTTAATACTGTCCAGTCCTGCTCAGACAAAGCAGAAATAAATGACAGAACTGTAAAGCAATAGAAGTAATCATGAGTGTCTCTTAGCATTTGCAGTGAAAAGTCAATGCTTCGCTGCTACCTTAAAAAAACCCTTAAAAATGTAAAGGGAATATGTAATTGCTGACTTTCTTTAATTAAGAAAAAAACCTCTATTTTTCTGGCCTCAATGCTGATCATCTGTCTCTAACATCTTCTGAATCAGTGGCCTAGAACAAGTGTACAGATAGATGTTCTCACTCACTCAGCAGCTGCATGTTTATGACCTGACAGCCAAAGATCAGTGCTACAATCTGGCAAATAGCAATTTGGCAGCCTTCACAGTCGACTCACTTCAATTTCCTTCTCAAGCAGAAATCCAGGTTCACCGATTAAAAAAATATATACGGTACTTTCTCTATAGAGGATACAATCCTACTTAGGGTTCTTTCACACTGAATAAGTTGCTGTCAGTTATAACTGAATAAACAACTGATATGTAGCCCCAGTGAAGGTAATGCTCGTGTTTCCCTGTGGCTCTGTTCACATGTACGCCTTTTAACTGAAAGCTTTTTTTTTTTTTTTTTTTTAATTTATTGATGTACTGCTGCAGAACAAATGATCAGTTACAACAGTTTTTTATTGAAGATTAAAGAGGACTCACAATTAACAATATACCTTAACTGCTTGAAAGGCTTAGGGGGTTCCGTGTGATTTCCATTTTCCAATTCTTTATTCTTTAAAATATGATCACCACTTTTACAGCATCATATTTATAAATGAACAATCTTATTTTGGTCAAAGGTGATCCTTGCTTGATCACCACTTCCATAATTTACCTAAATGACAATCCACAGCTCCATTTATGAACTAGCAGATTGCCATCCACAACTATAACTTTTTTCTAGAAAAGGCAGAGGTTAGAAGCCCGTTGACTTTACAGGTGGCTGTCAATCAGTCCAATTACCCTGCCCCACCAGTCAGTCCAGTCTCCAACCACCTTTTCCTGTCACTCCTGGTAACCTGTCCTGCTTTTCAGTCAGTCTGTACAGTCAGTCCAGTTGCCATTTCCTGCTAATTTTCCAATCCAGTGCGCAACCCATTATTCTTGTCCCTCTCTTGCCAGTCTACACACCAGTTATCCATCCATATGCGACAGATCAGACTGTCAGCTTGTCAGTCTAATCTGCATCTGTTCTTTTTGTCTCTGTCCTGCCAGTCTACTGGTCTAGTCCACATCTGTTATTGTTTTTCCTGTCCTGCCAGTGTATAAATCTAGTCCACATCTGTTATCCTTGTCCCTGTCCTGCCAGTCTATAAATTCAATCTGCACTGGTGTGAATTTGTGTGAGAGATAAAAGAACTCCAGGCAGCAGTGGTCTGACGTTGTCGATAAACATTTTGCATGATTGGACACTACTTTACCCCTCAGTCAAGGTAGTTAATTTGGGTGCCACCCAATGTTAATTGTCACTATTGTGGTGTACTGCCCAGGGTAGAATTTTGGCACCAGACATGCGGTCAATGCAAGATAATGTGCAGGAGGGGACAGGTAGTGTTAGAAGGGTTAGTGTGAGAGGTTGCTTAGGTAAAGTGGTAGAATATCACTTCAGGCAGGCAGACAGCTTCAAACCTCCTAGCCTCAGTGGTGGTGCCTAGTAAATCCTCCACAGGGTCATACATACAGATTCAGCAAGGAAGCTGCAACACATCATGATGAAGTAAAATCCAGGAACTTTATTTAGCTAATCCAACAGACATAAAGGCAACTGACTCGTTTCAGACTCACAGGTCCTTAGTCATAGCTCAGAACTATGATTATGGACATGTGTGTCTAAAACGAGCCAGTGGCCTTTCTGAATGTAATAGTAGAATATCAACAGTATGGGCGATATTGTACTAGAAGCTTTATCCAGCTCCCTTTTCCAAAGTTTGTCCACTTTTCATTAAGCAGGCAAGCAGCAATAGACTATTGTATCAAGGTAACCATTGTTTCAAGCAAATATTTTGGAGTAACGGTAACAGTCACTGAACGAAATTAAATAGACCAGCTATGATAAGTAACTGCATTTAAAATGCACATACAGCACATGAGTTATCAAAACTAGAAATTATTTTGCTTATAGCAACAAATAATATAAACTGTCTGATGTACAAAACTTTTACATTTTTCACCTCAAATTATGTATAAAATTAGTTTTCAGCACAGGACAAATAATATGTCCTTAGGACTCTTTCACACTAGAGGCTAGTTTTGACGTTTTACAGCCAAGACCATAGTTTGCGTTTTCCAAGGTAAAATAAAAGTCCATAGACTTTCATTTTACCTTTCACACCTAAAGCAGCTTTTTTGGGGGTTGCTGTTTGAAGCTCCCCGGAGCTTTTTCAAAACTTTTTACAGCCGACGTTGGCTTTTCGCGTTTTAATGATAGTCAATGGAAAAAGCAAACTACAGTTTTTTTACAGCTTTTTCAAAGCGTTTTACCGCTGACATGCTGAGTTGACTTTTTAAAAGAAAAAAAAAATATATGTTTTCATATGAGCTGTAAAACGCTTTGAAAATGCTATGGAAAGGCTACAAAAATTCTGACAGCAAAAGGCAGCCTTTTAGCCTTTTCTACCGCAGCCTCTAGTGTGAAAGAGCCCTTAAAGGGAAGGTTCAGGGAAACCTTCAAAAAAATAAAAATCCATATCCACTTACCTGGGGCTTCCTCCAGCCCGTGGCAGGCAGGAGGTGCCCTCGCTGCCGCTCCAGAGGCTTCCGGTCGTCTTCGGTGGCCGACCCGACCTGGCCAGGCCGGCTGCCAGGTCGGGCTCTTCTGCGCTCCAAGGACGGGCTCTTCTGCATCCCACGCGGGCGTGCTGACGTCATCGGACGTCCTCCGGGCTTTACTGCGCAGGCGGCCTAGCCAGGTCGGGTCGGCCACCGAAGATGACCGGAAGCCTCTGGAGCGGCGGCGAGGGCACCTCCTGCCTGCCACGGGCTGGAGGAAGCCCCAGGTAAGTGGATATGGATTTTTATTTTTTTTAAAGGTTTCCCTGAACCTTCCCTTCAAAGAGTAACTGTTAGGCATAAAATCAAAACATCAATTCTATATTTTTATATGGTAAACAAATAATAAGGATGCTAACCAGGCAATCCAAAAGTTAAAAAGCTCTCTTAATTTTCTTCTCAATAGAATATCATTTACCAGGTCTCCTGGCTCTTATTTGGTACATCTGCCGCAAAAGAGAAGTTGCAGTGCATGCTGGTTGTTTTTTTTTTCTCTCCCCTTTTCTCCTCACACATAACTAATGCAGCCTGATTAGCTGAAGTTTCTTTCACTCCCTATTTCCCCTCCCACACTGTTCCTCTCTGATTGGCCAATATTTCTTGTGCTGAGAAGCTGAGAAAGTGACTCAGCTGAAATCCGATCCATATAGATAAACCATGTTTGCAAAGTCACACAACGATTTGTGAGGATGCATGCAGCTGCAGGTGCTTAGCAACCAGTAGCAGCAGGTAAATCTTTCTTCTGAAATGGCCCTTCTTCTGAAATATTTGCTTTGGTAGGGTTAAGTAATACAATTCAAACAAATAATTATGTAATTTGGACTGGAAATTTGTTTTATTCCAATTTATGATCCTGAGTTTATTTTTATTTCCAAACTAACCGACGTGCACTTCATGCTACAAAGTGGCTCCTATACTTCCCTCACCATATAGACTGATACATATGAACATAACTTTACCTTATATAATGGTAATCACATATGGCTGCCAGGGTTAGGACTATGCTATAGAATAAGAGTAGGCAGAACTTAGCACACAGACAAGAAAGACAATGCCTAGTGTACTGAGCAATAGTAAATGCCTGGTTGCAGTGAGTGAGGAACAGGAATGTTGGGGTGATGCCTGGGTTTTTGGGATGTGGTATGGGGGTCGTTGGGTAGGAGGAGGAGGGATAGTGCCAATTAGAGCCAAAGAAGGTCAGAGTGTCTTTGGCTCAATGGACTGTCCATCCAGTAGATGGGATCACTGGACCCTAAAGTTGGACAACTTCCCAAATTAGTTTTTTTTTGGGGGGGGGGGGGCAGGAAAAAAGGGCGCCAGCAGTTAGTGGACAAAAAGGGCGCCGCCATTCACTCCGATAATAAAAATAAATATCGTTTAATGGCCTCCGAAAAGGAAAAAAGGGCGCCGGAGATTATTAACGTTTTATAACTGCGCCCGGAGATTATTAACGTTTTATAACTGCGCCCGTGACAAATCACATTTACAAATATATTAAACATATCTATTGTATGTAACTAAAACTTTACTTAAAATGTTATGACTTACTGTTTGTAAAACATTATTATCTACACAATAAAGCGATCACTAAGGGGGAGGGGGGTCTTAGGGATAGGAACCACCATAGGGGATTTGTGGTTAGGCACCACAAGGGGGGGGGGGGTCTTAGGGTTAGGCACCAACAGGGGGGTCTTAGGGTTAGGCAACACCAGGGGGGTGGTAAGGGTTAGGCACCACCAGGGGGGTGGTTAGGGTTAGGCACCACCAGGGGGGTGGTTAGGGTTAGGCACTACCAGGGGGGTCTTAGGGTTAGGCACCACCAGGGAGTGGTTAGGGTTAGGCATGGACCACCAGGGGTGTGGTTAGGGTTAGGCACCGCCAGGGGGGTGGTTAGGCACCACCAGGGGAGATTTAGGGTTAGGCACCACCAGGGAGTGGGTTAGGCATGCACCACCAGGGGGGTGGTTAGGGTTAGGCACTACCAGGAGGTGGTTAGGGTTAGGCATCACCAGGGGGGTGGTTAGGGTTAGGCACCACCAGGGGAAATTTAGGGTTAGGCACCACCAGGGGGGTCTTAGGGTTAGGCACCACCAGGGGGGTGGTTAGGGTTAGGCATGCACCACCAGGGGGGTGGTTAGGGTTAGGCACCATCAGGGGGGTGGTTAGGGTTAGGTACCACCAGGGGAGATTTAGGGTTAGGCACCACCAGGGGGTGGTTAGGGTTAGGCACCTCCAGGCCAGGGGAGATTTAGGGTTAGGCACCACCAGGGGGATCGTAGGGTTAGGCACCACCAGGGAGTGGTTAGGGTTAGGCACCACCAGGGGAGTCTAGGGGTTAGGGATAGGTACAGGGAGGGTTATGTGTGAGAGTAGGGTTAGGTTTAGTTGTAGTAAAATGTAGTAATATTTAGTAATGTTTTACTACAGTTATTTTTCATTGTTACAAACAATATTTTCAGATTTTATTACATGAAGAAATGATAAATGAAGGTTATACACAATATTATACAATTATAATTATAATACATATATTATCGTTTTTTAACAAACAAATTTCACTTTCAAAATAGGGAAGATTATCGTTTTTACAATTTGCGAACTCATACACATAGGAAAGAGGGATGGAGGCACACCTTCCAGGAATCAATAAGGATGTGCCAAGGCTAAATGGGTACCAACCGGATGAATCAGGAACAGAAGATGAAGCCGGCACCATCCGTAGTAGTAATGCTCTTTTATTGAAGTTCCATGCAGTTAAATTGTCACACAAAGTGCAACGTTTCGGTATATTCCCTTTATGAAGCAAGTGACAATTCAAAAACACAAGGGGTCTCAATAGGGAATATGACCTTTCACCACTTTTGTAATTATATTTTTTATGTCACTGTGGGCAATTTTAACTGTTCACGGTGACATTATTATCATTATTGTTAAATAATTGCAACATTGGTATACATTGTTTATTTTATTTTTATTTTATCTTTAGGATTTTTTTAATTTTAATTTTTTTATTATTATTATTTTTATTATTTATTATTTACTTATTTCATTTTTTTCAGTATTTTTATTTCATGTTCTGTATTTTTCATTTTTTAGTCTTTATTTTCAATTTTTATATTTTTATTTGCTACTGTTATTTTGTTATTTTTATTGATATAACGATTATTCTATTTTGGCATCTGTGATATATGTATTTCCACTGCCCCTCCTTGGGGCGTCCGTTGCCATGACAGTGCGGCGGGGCTGGCGCCTGTTGGATGACGCAGTCGAATGAGGCGCGTCATGTATGCATTGCCTTTGGCTTTTCCATCATGCACACGCGTCTCTTTTTCCCACGTTCTGCGCTGTTCCCAGTAGGGGCCAATCGGACTCAATCCGGGTGGTCACGTGGTGCTAGTCCCGCCGCGCACCAATGCAGCCACTCCGCCCGCCTCTTGTGGGTGGAATTGGGTCGCTGATGGCGTTGGCCGCTTCCGAGGATTGTGGTTGGTGGCGAGGGGTGGACGCAGCAGTCACTGGTGAGTGTTCTCTGTTTTCATTGGCTTCACCAATGTTGCCATAGTCTTCCATCAGGTCCACTAGTCTGTATAGGACCTGTGATAGGTCCACACTATTCTGGATTGTGATTTGTGGTTAAGATGGTGGGTATGTATAAAAAGCTGTTAATGTGAATGTGTTTTTGAATTGTCACTTCCTTTTTAAAGGAATATCGCGAAACGTCGCACTTTGTGTGACAATTTAACTTCATGGAACTTCAATAAAAGAGCATTACTACTACGGATGGTGCCGGCTTCATCTTCTGTTCCATACACATTATTTAATGTGTTTTAATTTGTAAAACATTATTATAAACGAAATACAACACATTTTTTTATAAACAGTGCCACTTATCGTTTACACCCCGCGCCCTTTTTTCCCAACGCCCTTTTTTGCATGTACACATGTGGTCCACAATCAAGCTAGGTTGGGGAAAGTACAGCAGAATACTGTAGAAAGGAAATGTATTATTAATAATAATAATAATAATAATAATAATAATAATCTGATCATTTGTATAGCACTTTACTCCTGTCAGACTCAAAGTGCTCATCAGCTGCAGCCACTGGGACGCTCCCAAGAGGCCACCCTGCAGTGTTAGGAAGTTTTGCCTTGAACTCCTTACTGAATAGGTGTCAGTAAGGGGCTAACATTGGGGGGGGGGGGTGGAGTTAGAGTTAGGCTTATGAAAATGGTTTCAGCAACATGAAGGCAATTTAGAGTTAGTGGAAGTGGATAGAGATGGCCTGAACGGTTCGCCGGCGAACTTCGGTGGTTCGCGTTTGCCAGCAAATGCGAACTTTTCCGGAAGTTCGGTTCGCCCCCATAATGCACCATTAGGGTCAACTTTGACCCTCTACATCACAGTCTGCAGGCACATTGTAGCCAATCAGGCTACACTCCCTCCTGGAGCCACTCCCCCCTTATAAAAGGCAGACATTGCTGGCCATTTTACTCACTTATGTGCCTGCAGTAAATAGAGAAGGGACAGCTGCTGCTGCTGCAGACTCTCATAGGGAAAGATTAGTTAGGCTCTTGTAGGCTTGTTAGCTTGCTCCTTGCTAATTCTTATTGCTAAAATAGCACCCCACAACAGCTCTTTTGAGAGCTAATCTTGTTCTTGTGATCTATTTTTTTTTCTGTGTGTCCCACTGACACTTGTGTTGCATAGACAGCCTTGATACTTCATACTGTGTGTGTGCCACTGCCAGGCCCAGCACATTCAGTAAATCCCTGTGTGTGTGACAGGTGCACATTGTAATACCCATTACTGCATCTACATACCTACCTGTTGTTCACAGTGCACCCACCTACCTATGTGAGCTGAGCGCACACAGTGTCACTGTGCCTGTCCGGTACCTGTCTGTGTGTGACAGGTGCACATTGTAATACCCAGTACTGCATATACCTACCTACCTGTTCACAGTGCACCCACCTACCTATGTGAGCTGAGCGCACGCAGTGTCACTGTGCCTCACCGGTACCTGTCTGTGTGTGACAGGGGCACATTGTAATACCCAGTACTGCATATACCTACCTACCTGTTGTTCACAGTGCACCCACCTACCTACGTGAGCTGAGCGCACGCAGTGTCACTGTGCCTGTCCGCTACCTGTCTGTGTGTCACAGGTGCACATTGTAATACCCATCAGTGCATATACCTACCTGCTGTTGTTCACTTCAGTGCACCCACCTACCTACATGAGCGCACGCAGTGTCACTGTGCCTGTCCGCTACCTGTCTGTGCGTGACAAGTGCACAATGTAATACCCATTACTGCATCTACCTACCTACCTGTTGTTCACAGTGCACCCACCTACCTACGTGAGCTCAGCGCACGCAGTGTCACTTTGCCTGTCCGCTACCTGTCTGTGTGTGACAGGTGCACATTGTAATACCCATCACTGCATATACCTACCTGCTGTTGTTCACTTCAGTGCACCCACCTACCTACATGAGCACACACAGTGTCACTGTGCCTGTCCGGTATCTGTCTGTGTGTCCAGCACGGTCGTCACTACACAAACAGCTGTTTGCAGTCACTGCATACCTTTCATTGCATCTTTGACTGCACATTGTATTATACTTGGCAGTCAGTGCATACCTTTCACTTGAATGGATGGCAGACTTGCCCTCCATAACAGATTCTCGTTACAGGTAGTGCAGTCTATCAGTGTCATCTACAGCAGGGCCTCCAAAGTCCTCCTTTTGGTCACTACCTCGGGACGTGCATGCCATGCCTGCAGCCTTCCTTGGGTGTGTGGTAGCCGTTCCTGCTCCTTTGCCCACAGCGTGCCTGCTGCCTTCCTTGGATGTGTGGTGGTGGTAGCCGTTTTTTAGGCTCCCACTCCGGACCGGAATCGAACCAGGATTCCCCGGCCATTACCTGTGGTCACTCAGAATGTCAGACTTGCCCTCCATAAAAGATTCTCGTTGCAGGTACTGAACAGCAAGCAGAACAAGTATTTAAAAAAATAGATGTAAACTTTAACAATAGTAGAGAAAGAACCATTGAAAGTTGATAAGGCAGTCAGACATTACCTGACATCACTGAGTGAGGAAGAGCAATCTCGCCATGGTGCACACCAGTACAGCACAGCTGTTTGTGGTGCGTTACACAGTGAGTTTGGTGTGTCAGTGTGAAGAAGTACTCTAATTACACTCCTGATTGATGTATACACATGCAAGATGTTTTAAAGCACTTTAGGCCTGCAATTTAGCATTCAATGTGATTTCTGCCCTTAAAACGCTGCTGTGCGTCCAATCCGGGTTTTTCCCGGGGACTTTTGGCGTGTATCCCACTTCGCCATGCCCCCCTCCAGGTGTTAAACCCTTTGAAACATCTTTTCCATCACTTTTGTGGCCAGCTTACATTTTTCTAGTTTTCAAAGTTCGCCTCCCCATTGAAGTCTATTGCGGTTCGTGAAAGTGTGCGCAAACTGAACTTTCGCGGCAGGTTCGCGAACTTAAAATCGGAGGTTCGGGCCATCTCTAGAAGCGGATAGGTTGAGGTGATCAAAGAGGAGATGCACTGAAACACCAACGAAATACAGTAAAAAAAACAAATTGCAGAGTATCAGGAATCATTTGGTTAACACTCTGATAATACCTTCCAGAATGTGGTGATTGTTCCGTTAATATCAACAGAGAATCCTACAAATGGGAACAATGAGAGAATTACAAACAGGGGTGCAAAAAACAGGCATGGGTCCCAAGGTAGTCCCCCAGGCGGAGAGAGCAATTGAAGGGGCTGCCTGTGCTTCTCCTACCTCCCATTGGTTTGTAGCTTGCAGATGGTGGTCCCAGGCTACAGCAGATTTGGGAATACATTGCTGTGCCATTACATTTGCTGATAGGCTTCCCTACAGACCATTTTAAAGGGCAAGTGCTGCTTGGAAATTAGCTCTTAAAATTCTTTTTGTTTTTTTGAATGTTTGTGGGAGGAAGTTTTGTGAGTAATCTGCTTAGTTCTGGGGGAGGAAGTGGGTAGCCCCAAGTTGAAAAATGTGGTGCTGAGGCTTTAAGTTAGCTGAAAGTCTTCCATGAAGACCATTTTAAAAAGCAGGAACTGCTTGGAAACTAGCTCTTGACATTTGTTTTTGTTTTTGATCAATGAGTGAGCAAAACTGGAGGAACTTTTCTATGCTGGGTCTACAGGTCTGGACTCTGGACTGGATGCATTCAAATCTGTACAGTCTCATTTTTGTGGGGCTGAAACTACACTTAAAATTATAATGTCTGTTTTCTAAGTTGTATGCCCATCTGCTACTCAACGAAAATATAATCATAATCTAAATTTCCTCTTTGCTCTAATAGATTTGCTGCTTTGTGTTTCAGCATGTTTACTGAACATTTTAAGTAAAATAAAAGTAATCAGTGGTACAAGTGGATACACTCATAAAATCGAGTGCAGTAAAGGGGAGCGAAAATGTTTAATAATATAAGCAACTCCAGTAGCTTAGCAAGCTTCATGTACTGGAATAGCCGAATTTGTAAACACAAGCTTGTACAACAGACAGTGAAAACATGAACTAAACAGTGGGCTCAATGGTAAGCAGCACCAAGAGCCTGCAGTTCTGAAAGGTCTATATGAGAGATGGTAGAGAGGATCATCCCATCCTCTCAGTGTGCCCATCCCTAACCCTGAAGGACAAGTGTGGTAAGGGAAGAGGAGAGATAGGGAAAAAGGAAAGGATGCCGTGACGAGGTCACGATGCTCTATCTCTGACCTTCCCCGGTCCGGCCTGCACTCGTAATTGCCGGGTCGGCAGCTGGTCCCCGTCGCTGCCTCCTCGGTTCTTATCCGGAAACGGGGGCCCTTTACTAGCGTCCACCGGCATCACTATCTGTATATCTGATTACTGCATTTCAAATTGTATGTGTTGTTGTATCTGTCTATGCCATGTGTACCACAAATAATTCCGATTATGGCTCTTGCTGTACTTGGTGAAATAAAACTGATTCTGATTCTGATTCTCTACATTTGATGGCAGTGCCGACGACTTAGAATATGGAGCAGAATCTTTGGTCTACTGCTGTCTCTTTTCTATATCAATCTCCGAAAGGACCCATGGATAGCACTCTTCCTCTGGAAGGCGCCTGACAGTGGACTAGAATTAACTATGTATCTTTTTATTCTTATCCAGTAAAATTACAATAGAAAAGAATTGGAAACAATTCCCCTCAAATTTTCTCAAGGTCAAGGCCCATATGTCCGACTTCGTGGTCAACAAGAAACTTACTAGCGTCCTAAGTGACACACACCAAAAAATCCTACATATATGGCAACCTTGGATACATCATACAACTTGAATTCCCTGGCCTAGATGCCGGGACATTTAATACATACTGTACATGGTTCCCCAGACTCCCTCCTTTCTTCCCACTCTTCATTTAGATGTGTACATTGTACTAACTACGAAGATAAGAATCCCAGTTTTAATCGTTAATAAAACTTTTAACTTTACTTTGAATCCTTGTCATGTGTCTGCTTTGCAGCACTCAGTTTTCCCTGCAGCTAGGAGATCTTCCTTTGATCCTTTGAGAGCAGGAAACAAACCAAATTGGTAATCAGAGCAGGGAGCTAATTAAGATGACAGCAGCACTGATTGTGAGCAGCAGGATGCTCTTTTCTCGCTGTATAGCTCTCTCACTGAACTAAACATGCAATATTGGCTGCAATCACTACTACATGTGCTGTAAGCTGTGGGAAGGATGGGGAGGAGAGAGTCTTGTGAAAGGCAAGTGGGATAGCTATATAAAAAACAGGGCATAGGGAAGTTTTCAGTGTATGTTATGCCAGGCTGAAATTCTGCTTTAAATAGCCCTCATTTACAGAAATAGTGCATGGCGATGCACCTTTTCACCAACCACCAATAGTGGTTACATGGCCTGTATACAAATCTGCTTAATGCATTATTTACAGCATATTATATGCAAAAAGCATTTTTTTTACTAGACCAGCATTGGAAGGGTTAAACACAGAGGTTTTAAGTTCCGTAGAGAGATATGCAGACGTTCAGATAGTTACATTCTATTTAGTTATATGTATATATTTAGAAATGTTACACACTCTTTGGCTGTCCTCCAACCCCTTCTCAGTGAGAGAGATGAGTCACATTCAACACTTAGGTACATTTATGTAAACAAAATGTATCTATCTCAAGTTCGGATGCGTCTGCAGAAATCTCCAGGAACTTTAAAGCCCTGTGTAACCCTTCCAATGCTGGTCTAGTAAAAAAAAAAAATGCTGGTTGCATATAATATACTGTAAATAATGTTTTAGAGCAAAGTTGAAATGCAGGGTTATATTCCGCTTTAATATAATTTGGCTGAGAGTACATTCGAGATCATATTTCCTCTTCCCTCTTTATGGGTGGCCTTTTGTACGTGCTGCTTGGGCATTAAGGGGAGGTAAAGCCATTTCAGGTTCACAACTGTTTTTAAAGCATATTTGTAAACAAAAACATACAGATAAAATTCAGAGATGGGCAGAGAAAACGGTGTTTCTGACCTGCACTTTCAGCAGCTATCCAAGATGTATTTTGGTGTCAGAAAGCATACCACAGTATAGGTCTGTAGGATCTAACTAAAAACCAATTGTATGATGCAATACACTGTTGAATTTCAACCTACTCTTACTAAAAAAAAAAAAAAAGCGTACTGTCTCACTTGCATGACGAGTGAACTCTGAATTTTTTACGACTTGCAAAACAAAGAAATGCTAAATTGAGAAAGGAGGCAGTAGACAAATAACGTTTTCAAACAAGGACACATTTTATGAAAGCAAAGAAAAGGCAACAGCCCTGCATATAAAAGATAATAACTTGACATGTATAGCTAAATACATAAAACAATATAAAAGTTTAATTGAAGTGTTGGTGCTGTATTGTAGGGCAGTATTACAGAGGATATTGCAAGTCTGTGTTTATGCCTTGGGGTTCTTTGGTCCAGCAATAGAGTCTAAACTCTCAACAGTCTCCTGGATTTCTATTCTAACTTAACATTGAACAACCACAAAACTCTTTCAACAGCAGATAATGGCTTTCCACAGTTTCTACATTTAGGGCCTGATTCACAAAGCGGTGCTAACAGTTAGCACGCTAGTGAAAAGCCCTTTATCACGCCTAAACTCAGTTTAGGCATGATAAGTTTAGGTGTGATAAGTTTAGGTGTGATAAGTTTAGGCATGATAAGTTTAGGTGTGATAAGTTTAGGTGTGATAAGTTTAGGCATGATAAGTTTAAGCATCAACTGCGTTAGCACCGCAGTGCACAGCTGATCAAAAGTTTTGCGCTAGCAAAGTCTGGTGCACTTCGCATAGAGTTTAATAACGCGCTGCTTTGCGTGCGGGACTTTGCACGCTATCTACACTTATCTAAACTTAGCATGCCTAAACTTATCACACCTAAACTTATCACGCCTAAACTGGCTTTTCACCAGCGTGGTGCAATGGTTATCACGCCTAATGGGCTCGATTCACAAAGCGGTGCTAACCCAGTTAGAGACTTTAGGCATGATAACCATTGCACCACTCTGGTGAAAAGCCAGTTTAGGTGTGATAAGTTTAGGCATGATACGTTTAGGTGTGATAAGTTTAGGCATGATAAGTTTAGATAAGTTTAGATCGCTTGCAAAGTCCCGCACGGAAAGCAGTGCCATTAAACTTTATACAGACTTTGCTAGCGTAAAACTTTTGATCAGCTGTGCACTGCGGTGCTAACGCAGTTGGCGCTTAAACTTATCATGCCTAAACTTATCACACCTAAACTTATCATGCCTAAACTTATCACACCTAAACTTATCACACCTAAACTTATCATGCCTAAACTGAGTTTAGGCATGATAAAGGGCTTTTCACCAGGGTGCTAACTGTTAGCACCGCTTTGTGAATCAGGCCCAAAGTCTCTAACTGGGTTAGCACCGCTTTGTGAATCGAGCCCTTAGTGTTTTACAAATGCACCGCTAAAGGATAAGAAGAAAACACATTGCTTGAAAGTAATGTTGTATTCGATCTGCAGTCTAGTCTACATATAATTTGAACTTGGTCTAAAAGCTAAGTACTTAAAAGCATATTTGACAGAACAGGAATGAAAATAACTTGTGTACACAAGCATTCAAGCATTTGGACTAGAGCCCTCTACCCAAAAAATGTAATAAAAAACGTCAACTTGAAGACTCAAACTGGAATCCTCAGTGTATGAGAAAAGATTTTAATAACCCTGAGAATTATTAATGAAAACCAGAGTATGATCAGTTATGGCAAATATAGTAATAAGAACGTTTACTAAGGGCTGACTCTAATTTGATGGCATTTAGAGTGTCCACAGACTTTAGAGCACAGTTTGAGTTCAAGTCACAACTAACAATCAGATCACTCTCCAACTTCTCTGAACACCTGCTGTATCACGTACAATTCCAAGTTATCGAGTGTTTTTGTTATATGAGGACAGAGAGACAAAACAAGACACAGAAAACGTATATTGCGTTTTTCTCCTGGCAGCAGGGCCGCCTTCAGGGCATCACAGGGGGGACTGCTGTATAGGGCCAAGTGTATCTGGGCCCGGGCCCGTGAACAGTGCCACACACAGGGGGACATTTTATCAAGAGTGTCTGAGACAAAATATTAGTAGGTGTTTAGAAATCCATGCAGAAATGTCCCAGACAGCCTAAGACATCATTAGATAGTGCAGATTCCTTCTAAAACTGTTGTATAATAGGATGAGCTAGGAGGAGTCTCTCAGACAGTGCAGTGTGTGAGGGGAATTGCTGTTGCTGGGTAACCAACACACCTGCTGTATTGATAGCAGCAGTATCTGAGGAGGAATTCAGCAGGGGAGGAGCACCTCACAAATCAAGTATAGCCTGCACTCTGTAAGCATGTCTAGCCAGCACTCTGCAATCATGTCTAGCCTGCAATTCTACACCTGTAGAACTGCTTTCAAGCACTTCTTAATCTGCAGCAGTTTAAGGATGGATTTGCACTTTTCTTAACTGTAGTGCAGCTCTAGAAATTCATGCTAAACTGCCGCTATTACATAGGATTTAAGAAGGTTCTTATTATCATGCAGAACTGTTCTCCCTGCTGGTTAGGACAGATTAAGAAAAAATAACTGTCGGTAATGCGTTGATAAATCTCCCCCACAGACCCTAGCTGGCTGGCCATTAATGTGGTGAGAGGTTTTACCATTCAGGAGTTACCTTAGTCAGTTGGTAAATAAAGTAAACCTGAGATGAATGGAATAAAAGGATTTTTAGTGCTTTCAGTTCCTTCAATACCATTTCGGTCCAATCAGTTTAGCTCCTGTGAAGTCTACACAATCCAGCTGGGTTGCAGGGCTCTGCACATGCACTGTTCTGGGCCCCGCCTCCTCCATTGCACTACCATAGCTGGGAGCGTTCTGCTCAAGCGCAGTAACAGTCTTAATAAACTGAGCACATGCAGAACGCTCTCAGCCATGGGAGCACGTGAAAAGCTGACACACATACATTAGTGTGTTCAAGGCTTCAAAGAATGGGATTTGCCATGTGAGGGCAGAGGGGGGTGAGGGAGGCCCATTAGGTTTGCCCAGTATGGGGCCCAAAATTTTCTGATGGCGGCCCTGCCTGGCAGACTCAAAGTTCCAGAGCTGCAGCCACTAGGGCACACTTTACAAGTAGTAGCAGTGTTAGGGAGTCTTGGCCAAGGTCTCCCACTGAATAGGTGCAGGCTTGCTAAACAAGAAGAGCCCTGGTCTCCTGTTTCAGAGATGAAGCCCTTAACCAGTACATTATCCAGCCACCGCTAGAGAGGATAATACTTGTAGACTAAAGATGGGTGGGAACAGTTTGCAAACTACAAAACTGTCCCTGTGTGTTCGGGGACACAGTCTGTGGCAGAGGTGGTTAACTTACCTATGTTACTTCCTCTCACCGCTACCCTGTGCTGATCTCTATTCTTCCTCCTTCATAGCTGGAAGTTTGACTGTGAAGGCAGGAGTCAGGAAGATAGAGAGCAGTGTGCAGTGCATCAGCCAGAAGTGGTGACATAGGTAAGTTAACCCCTTCTGTTTCAGACCTCGTACCCATACACATCGGGACAGTTTTGCATTTTGCAAAATGGTTTCTGCTTACCCTCCTCACCCACAGGAGTTAATCAGGGGATGGTTGGGAGGGGGCAACAGCATGTGTTTTCTACAACACAGAGCATTGAGAGAAAGTGGGTGTGGTCACTTGATGACTGTGCAGAAAAAGGAACTGCCATGCTGAGGGCATAGATCTCTGGATCATGTGACTAGAATTTCAAATGGGGATTTCTCTGTAATGGCCACATGGCATATGTGTTAGTATGCCACAGTCCCCTATGCTCCTTTACCAGCAGCAATTCCAAGAAAGTGAATTAATGCTTTATAGTGAAATAGCAATTAAAACAAAACTAAATAAATAAAAAAAAGCTGTCTCCCAACTTCTTATTGACTATATATTTATCCAATCAGCCTTTAATCCAAGAAATACCATCTGTGTAAAAATCTCAATTATGAGTGGTGTTGACTGAGACACAGTTATATAAATTGTTTGATGTCCTGCATTGAGGTATCTGATGCCTCTCTTTCGGGCTGACTCATAAAAACCTATTTCATGTTTTATGTCACCTTACTTATTAGAGCCCCATATACACACTAGATGAAACTCTGCAAATGGGCTGATAAAGCTCAGCTCCGTTGAGAATCCAGCGTTTGTACTGGATGATATCACTCCTGCACTGCTTTCCCGTCCCTTCTTCCTGCATAGAAAAGAGCACATCGCTTAACTATAGGCTAGTGATGAGTCTGTACAGCCTTGGCCCTACAATGTTGCCTGTGGGATTGGGTAGCGATCCTTCCGTGCGACATGCCCCATACGTGTGTGTGATGCTTAACTCATAAATCTCTCCTTATCTTACTTATTTATTTTTTATTTAAGTATTTATATAGCGCCGACATATTACGCAGCACTGTACAGAGTATACAGTATATAGTCTTGTCACTAACTGTCCCTCAGAGGGGCTCACAATCTAGTCCCTACCATAGTCATATGTCTATGTATGTATGTATGTATGTATGTATGTATGTATGTATGTATGTATGTATGTATGTATGTATCGTGTAGTGCATGCATCGTAGTCTAGGGCCAATTTTAGGGGGAAGCCAATTAACTTATCTGTCTGTTTTTTTTTGTATGTGGGAGGAAACCGGAGTGTCCAGAGGAAACCCACGCAAACATGGAGAGAACATACAAACTCCTTGCAGATGTTGACCTGGCTGGGATTCAAACCAGGGATCCGGCGCTGCAAGGCGAGAGCACTAACCACTACGCCACCATGGTACTTAATTCATGATTTAGCTCTCCATATCTGACTTAACCCATAATTTATCTCTTCTTTATGATTAGCTCTCTTTGGGTCTGAAGTACGAAAGGCCGTAATTTTGCTGTGCGCAGGGAGCGCACAACAATTTTACCAGTTCTAACATCAGGGAATCACCGTCTGATACTCTATTAGGCGCTGTGTAAGACATATGGCTCTAGTAGAGTAACAAGCGGTTCTACTCTGGTGTTAGGACTGGTAAAATTACCGCCCTTTTGAGGATCAGGCCCTTTATCGGTTTATGTCATGAATATAGTGGAGTCAAAAAATAAGTAAGGTGAGATCATTCAAGAGAAAAGATTGATGAATCAACCCTACTGACGCATAAAAAGTTTAGTGGCAGTAAACCAGTTCATACTCCTTATGATTTCCCTACTGAGGTTCTAATATGCGTCTCAGCATTAAGAATTCTGGTACACGGGCAAAAAGTAGTGCAGATTCTTCGCAATTACAAAAATTTTCTTTCCACTAGTCATTTGTATCTAGCTGTTTTTGATGGATGAAATGTACATTTCGGGAAATCTTTATTATTGATGCCTAATTTTGAGTGTTCCTCTGAAGATTCCTCACATCACATGTCTTCACCTATCCACCAGGTACACTCTTAGCCTTAAAGAGAAACCATAACCAAGAATTGAACTTCATCCCAATCAGTAGCTGGCCACAAAAGTGATGGAAAAGATGTGTCAAGGGGTCTAACAACAGGAGGGGGGCATGGCGGAGTGGGATCGGGGGCATGGCGGAGTGGGATGGACGCCAAAAGTCCCTGGGAAAAAAATCTAGATTTGACGCACAGCAGCGTTTTAAGGGCAGAAATCACATTTTATTGCTAAATTGGAGGCCTACATTGCTTTAAAACATCTTGCATGTGTATACATCAATCAGGGAGTGTAATTAGTGTACTGCTTCACACTGACAGACCAAACTCACTGTGTAACGCACCACAAACAGCTGTTTGTGTAGTGACAGCTGTGCTGGACTACTGCGCACCATGGCCAGAGTGCTCTTCCTCACTCAGTGATGTCAGATAATGTCTGAATGCCTTATCAACTTTCGATGGTTCTTTCTCTACCATAGTTAAAGCTTACATCTATTATTTAAATTACTTTTTCTGCTGGCTGTTCAGTACCTGTAACGAGAATCTGTTATGGAGGGCAAGTTTGCCATTCATCCAACTGCGTGAAACAGTCGATGGTACTTTCTCAGTACCATGGTGACCATGAATAATGGCGGGGGAATCCTGGTTCGATTCCGGTCCGGAGTGGGAGCCTAAGAAACGGCTACCACCACCACAGCAGGCACGCTGTGGGCAAAGGACCAGGAACGGCTACCACCACCACACATCCAAGGAAGGCAGCAGGCACGCTGTGGGCAAAGGAGTAGGAACGGCTACCACACATCCAAGGAAGGCAGCAGGCATGGCATTCAAGTCCCGAGGTAGTGACAAAAAAAATAACAATACAGGAGGACTTTTGAGGCCCTGCTGTATATGAGACGAATCAACTTTAAATCCTTTAACGACAATCTGTTATGGAGGGCAAGTCTGCCATCCATTCAAGTTAAAGATATGCACTGACTTCCAGGTATAATGCAATGTACTGCACACAGATGCAGTGAAAGGTATGCAGTGACTGCAAACAGCTGTTTGTGTAGTGATGGCCATGCTGGACTGGTGCGCACCAGGACGAGAGTGCAGGTGATGGCGGCTTTCCAGCCCATATGGTCGGGCTGAGGTAGCTCAATGGCAGAACAACAGTGACTGTCCAGCTGATCGAATTTGGTCTGTCCACAATGAAGCAATGACCTTATTATCTTGGGTGTGCCCCCCCCCACTCATATAGCTGGCGATCATTGCTTCATTGTGATACGCAAGCCCCTTCACCGCGGCAAGGTAACGATCACGAGGGGGAATTGACACATGTACATGCCTTTTGTTTTGTTGTTGCAGCTGCAGTGCAGACAGAAAAAATTAGGCAGGCATGTACACGCACCAGAAAAATTAATATAGTGGCCTTAAAAATACAGGAATCTGCCTGGTGTCCTGGACCCTGTTGGTGGTGGCGGTGAAGGCAGTCAAGCGGCCTGCAGGCAGAGATGCTGTGTGGGGAGCGACTTAGTCTTGGGGCAGGCAGCCAGACACACGGCGCACAGGCAGAAATGCTGTGTGTGGGGACTGACTTAGTCTTTGGGCGGGCAGTAGCCCTCCGGGATCCATGCCTCATTAATTTTGATAAAGGTAAGGTACTGAACACTTTTGTGACTTAGGCGACTTCTCTTCTCAGTGACAATGCCTCCAGCTGCGCTGAAGGTCCTTTCTGACAGGACGCTTGAGGCAGGGCAAGACAGAAGTTGGATGGCAAATTGTGACAGCTCTGGCCACACGTCAAGCCTACCAAGGGTTCATCGCTGCTCACAGTGTCTACATCCACACTTAAGGCCAGGTAGTCGGCTACCTGCCGGTCGAGGCGTTGGTGGAGAGTGGATCCGGAAGGGCTAAGGCGAGGCTTTGGAATAAAGAGTGTCCGCATGTCCAACATCACCTTGAGATCGCTGTAGCGTCCTGTCCTTGCCTGCGTGGTCATGGGAGGAAGATTACTGGCAGTGGTACCTTTATTCCGTTGTGCTGTGACATCACCCTTAAAAACACTGTAAAGCATAGTTGCCAGCTTGTTCTGCATGTGCAGCATCCTTTCTGCCTTCAGGTGAGTTGGTAACATGTCCGCCACTTTGTGCCTATACCGAGGGTCTAGTAGCGTGGCCACCCAGTACAGCTCATTCCCCTTGAGTTTTTTTTTTATACGGGGGTCCCTCAACAGGCTGGACAGCATAAAAGATGCCATCTGCACAAATTTGGATCCAGACGTACTATCCATCTCCTCTTGCTCTTCCTCAGTGACGTCAGGTAAGTTCTCCTCCCCCCCCCCCAGCCACGAACAATACCACGGGAACGTTGAGCAGCACAAGCCCCCTGCGACGCCTGCTGCAGTTGTTCTTCTGCTGCCTCCTCCTCCTCAAAAAAAACAAAACACCTTCCTTATCATCTGAGTCTGACTCCTCTTCCCTACACGAATCTTCCTCCTCCTCCCCCTCTGTGCTGCCGCAGGTGTTGAGGAAACATCTGGTTCTGATAAGAATTGATCCCACAATGCTTCCTCCGGTTCCTATTCCTGTTCATGCTCGTCCACAGCTTGATCCACCACTCAGTGCATGGCACGCTCCAGGAAGAAAGCATACGGGATCAAGTCGCTGATGGCGCCTTCACTGCGACTCACCATGTTTGTCACCTCATCAAACGGCTGCATGAGCCTGCAGGCATTTCACATGAGTGTCCAGTTCTTCGGCCAGAACATCCCCATCTCCCCAGAGTGTGTCCTTCTACTGTAGTTGTAGAGATACTGGGTGACAGCTTTCTCCTGTTGCAGCAGTCGAACATCAGCAGGGTTGAATTCCAGTGAGTCGGGCTATCGCAAATCAAGCGTCTCACCGGCAAGTTGTTTCTCCGCTGAATATCAGCAAAGCATGCCATGGCCGCGTAAGACCACCTGAAATGCCCACACAACTTACTGGCCTGCTTCAGGACTTCCTGTAAGCCTGGGTACTTAGACACAAATCTCTAAATTATAAGATTCAGCACATGTGCCATGCAGGGTACATGTGTCAACTTTCCCAAATTCAAAGCCGAAATGAGATTGCTGCCGTTGTCACACACCACGTTGCCGATCTCTAGTTGGTGCCGGGTCAGCCACTGATCCACCTGTTTGTTCAGAGCAGCCAGGAGAGCTGCTCCAGTGTGACTCTCCGCTTTGAGGCAAGACATGTCTAAGATGGCGAGACACTGTCGTACCTGGCATGCAGCATAGACCCTGGGGAGCTGGGGCTGTGTAGCTGGAGAGGAGATGGCAGCACCAGTAGAGTTGAACTGCCACTCAGCCAAGGAGGAGGATGACAGCGAAGAGGATGAAGCAGGAGGAGAGGAAGTGGCAGCAGGCCTGCCTGCAAGCCGTGGAGGTGTCACAAGTTCCGCTGCACAGCCACGTACTCCCTGCTTGCCAGAGGTCACCTGGTTGACCCAATGGGCTGTGTAAGCAATGTACCTGCCCTAACCGTGCTTGGCAGACCAGGCATCCGTGGTCAGATGGACCCTTGGCCCAATGCTGTGTGCCAGAGATGACACCACTTGCCTCTCAACTTCATGGTACAGTTTGGGTATCGCCTTTTTAGAGAAATAATTGCGGCCTGGCATCTTCCACTGCGGTGTCCCAATGGCCACAAATTTACGGAAGGCCTCAGAGTCCACCAGCTGGTATGGTAACAGCTGGTGAGCTAACAGTTCTGCCAAGCCATCTGTCAGATGCTGGGCAAGGGGGTGACTGGCAAAAAAATTGGTTTTCTTCCATTCAAACATTTCCTTCACGGACACCTGGCTGCTGTGGGCAGAGGAGCAGGAACCGCTTAAGGTAAGAGGCGGAGTGGAGGAGGGTGGCTGTGAAGGTGCAAGGGATAAAGCGGCTGAAGATGCTGCACCTGAAGAAGGAAGAGGAGAAGGAGGGTGGCTTTTCTTTTGTGTGCTGCTTTTCCTCAGGTGCTCTTCCCATTGCAGTTTGTGCCTTTTCTCCATGTGCCTTCAAAAAGGCAGTTGTCCCTACGTGGCTATTGGCCTTTCCACGGCTCAATTTTTGGAGGCAGAGAGAACAGATGGCATTGCTCTGATCTAAGGCAGACACACTAAAAAATTTCCAAACCACTGAGCCCCCCTGGGGTGATGGCACTATGGTGGTATCAGCAGCTGACGTTGAAGGGCATGTTGGCTGGCTGTCCATAGGTGGCGATACATGGCGCCAGACACTGCCACCAGCTGTTTCTGACGACCAGCTCCCTCTGCTTCTTTCAGGAACACGTCTCCTCCTACTCCTCTCCAACTCCCCCTCTGAACTATCCCTCTGTTCATCTCCTCTATTGGGAACCCACGTGGGATCTGTATCATCATAATCATCCTCTTCAGCTTCGCTTGCCTCAGACACCTCATAAACTGCACCAACAGCAGGTACTTCATCATCCTCCTCCTCACACGTTACGTCCATAGTGTTGCCTAACTCAGACATATGAGGTGGTGTAGCTTGCTTACCGCCTTTATCTTGTTGTAACAATAATGGCTGTGAACCAGTGAATTTCCCACCAAATAACTCCTGCAAAGTGTCAAATGCAGTGGATGTGGTGCTTGTAGTCGCGCTGGTGGCTGCGGAAGATGAGGTGTTCTGTGTTAAATAGTCAACCACGTCCTGACAATCTTGGGAGTTGATGGGAGGTGCCTTCTTCTGAGCACTGTACTTTGGTCCAGGGCCGCACGAAATCACATCAGCATGACCTCGAACAGACCTGCCGGGTGGCCTGCCTCTGGGTCTGCCTCTGCTTTTACCTGTTTTGTCCATATAGGGGGGATGAAGTGAAAGGTATGCACTGACTTGACTAATACAATGTGCAGTCACAAAGGTGCAGTGAAAGGTATGCACTGACTGGTATTACAATACAATGTGCAGCTGTCACACAGGTGCAGTTAACAGGTATGCACGGATGGTATATCACACTGCGTGCGCTCACGTAGTTAGGTGGGTGCACTGAACAGGTAGGTATATGCAGTGATGGGTATTACAAATGTGCAGCTGTCACACACACATACCGTGAACAGGTACAGTGACTGGTGGTATTAAATATCACACTGCCTGCGATTACGTAGGTAGGTGGGTGCACTGAACAACAGGTAGATATATGCAGTGCTGGGTATTACACATGTGCACCTGTCACACACATATGTACCGTGAACAGGTGCAATGACTGGTGGTATTAATGCGTGCACTCATGTGGGTAGGTAGGTTCACTGAACAGTGAACAGGTGCAGTGATTGGGATTACAAATGTGCAGCTGCCTGTCACACACACAGGTAGTCATAAATGGGCTGGGCCTGGCAGTGGCACAGTAGGAATTACCACCAAGGGGCCAAAGGCCAACTGCGACTGACTGACAGGGCTGTATATAATGCAAGTGGGCCACTCAAAAAAAAAAATAGATCACAAGAACAAGATTAGCTCTCAAAAGAGCTGTTGAGGGGTGCTTTTTCAGCAATAAGAATCAGCAAGGAGCAAGCTAACAAGCCTACAAGAGCCTAACTAAGCTTTCCCTATGTGAGTCTGCAGCAGCTCTCCCTTCTCTAATTACTGCAGGCACACGAGTGAGTGAAATGCCTGATGCTGCCTGCCTTTTAAAGGGGGGAGGGGCTCCAGGAGGGAGTGTAGCCTGATTGACTACGATGTGCCTGCTGACTGTGATGTAGAGGGTCAAAGTTGAGCCTAATGATGTAGTATAGGGGGCGGGTCGAACCGCCATAAAGTTCGCATTCAATCACGAATGGAACCACCGAAGTTTGCGCGAATAAGTTCGCGGTCGAACCGTTTGGGCCATCTCTAGTTATAAATGTGTATTTTTAATTTTAAAGAGAAACTCCGACCAAGAGTTGAACTTTATCCCAATCAGTAGCTGATACCCCCTTTTACATGAGAAATCTTTTCCTTCTCACAAACAGACCATCAGGGGGCGCTGTATGACTGATATTGTGGTGAAACTCCTCCCACAAACAACTCTGAGGACCGTGGTACTCCTGGCAGTTTCCTGTCTGTGAACCTTGTTGCATTGTAGGAAATAGCTGTTTACAGCTGTTACCAACTGCCAAAAAAGCATGCAGCAGCTGCATCACCTGCCAACAGTAAAAATGTCATCATGTAATAAATGTCAGAATGTAAATCAGGGTTTAAAAGATTTTACAATGGGCAAACACTAACTCAATCATTTATACATGATTATTGTAAAAATGAGGCACTTTTTTTTATTACATTATTTTCACTGGAGTTCCTCTTTAAAGTTTTTTGTTTTTGTTTTGTGATAACCACAATGCCTGCAACTTGCACCTGTAATGCCGTCAGGGCCTGATTTGTACTATTTACCACCCACGGCCAATGTCACCAGCCGCCCTCCTTCAGTATAGGTAGCCAGATGACCCCTCCCCCCTTCCCTCTAGTATAGGTAACCAGATGACCCATCCCCCCTTCCCTCTAGTATAGGTGGCCTGATGACCCCTTCCCCTCCAGTATAAATAGCCCGATGACCCCTCCCCTTTTCCCTCTAGTATAGGTAGCCTGATGACTCCCTTAATCCCTCCCTTTCCCACTTCTCCTCTTTAAGTAAAGCTCGCCTCCACACCGCAGCAGCCATCAGTGTCACTCACTTCTCTGCTCATCTCCAGTGCAGAAGCTTCCTCTTCCCCTCTGTCTCCAATGCTGCCCAAGTTCGTAGCTGCCCAACACAACGCCAATGTGCACAGAGAGCAAGGTGGCTGCTGCACAGGTGGCTAGCAGCAAAGTACCGCAGTCAGGCGCTCGCCTGATCTCACTGCATTGCAGCATTAGCAAGCTTGCAAATGCTGCACTGGTTGAGCCTGCTCCTTTGGTGCCCTTGCTCCTGTGGTGTCATGGCCTAGGTGGCCTTGGCCTAAATCCGGCCCTGAATGCTGTGCTGAATGTGTGCACCATAGGTAGATGTTTTTACTGTAACTAGCTATAATAGAAGTCTACTGTATATACAGGATCAAATTCCTGTCAGGCAGCGATATATAACTAAAAATAATATATACAATAGGTTATACTACTCAGTATAACCTATAATATACAATCCTCTATAATAATATGCAAGTGTCTCTGCGTCCCTGTGCCTGACTTCCTGTGTGTGTGTCCCATGCAGGCACGGACGCAGAGACTGTGTAGAGCGGAGGGAGGACGGGGCCAGAAGGGGTGGATGAGTGCGCTCTGCAGGCGCGCGTGTGCACGAGCGGCTGCATGCAGGCGTGCGCACGAGCGGCGGGCGAGTGCAGGCAGACCTAGCCCATTTTTAGACGGGCTAAGGTTACTAGTAGGTATATACACAATAGGCTGCTACTCAGTGCAGCATAGAACTGTTAGAAGTTTAGCAAATGACTGAGCATAAAACAGACTGCCAATAATATCTTCTGTATGAAAAGCAACAAATTGCCGCAACTTTCTCACTTATGTAAGTTGACTCTGAGAGAGAGAGGCTGCTATATAAGAGGCTATTTCAGAAGAGCAGCAGAACACTTCTCTTCATGGTAATTTTTCTGTTCAGAAACTATCACTTACCAAGATGGAAATTGAGGCCCAATGGAAATAAATGGGGACATTGAGGTCATTGCAAACAAGCAGTCATTACAGCATTTGTCCAGCATTGTGATTACTGGGAGGTAGTAATCCATGCCAAGCAGTCTCTCAGGGGAGGTGAAACCTTAGAACAACTGTTGTGAAAAATTGGAAAATTATATTTAGATAAATATAAATGTACATTTCTCCATGAGTAAAATGCTCTATATTATTTTTTTCCTATGTTGTTGTCACTTACAGTAGGTAGTGGAATTCTGACAAGTCTTTCAGGTTATTGACTATTCCATCTCCTCATGAAGGAATCTCAGTTATTTCTTTATTTCCAAAAGCACTTACTGAACTGCAGTTGCTAAGTCCAACTGCCGAATAGTGTGCAGAAGAGTAGGGAAGCTGGCTGAAATCTTTGTATAGATCCTTACTAGGGGGTGCTTTTGTAAAGAATATCCCTTGAGGAAATAGACTAGTCAAAATCTGTCAGAAATGTCAGCGTTTTATAACCTACTGTAATTGAACTAATATAGGAAATACGTTATTTAAAGTCCATTTTACTCTGGGAGAAATGTACATTTTACTTATATGTATTTTACATTTTTAAATTTTTGAGATAGTGGTCCTTTAATTTACTTGTGGCAACGTTTATTAATCGTTTTTCCAGCTCAGCATGAGTAGCTCCTTTCCTGTTGCTGTCTTAATGTTGGATGAATGTCAGAAGCAAAATTTGCACAAATGAATGCGTGGTTAATCACAGAAGTTGCAGCATGATGGGAGAATGTGGCCACCACTGACACAACTACCCCTGTAGCGTAATGTCGGCACTGCCACAGGCCGTAATGTAATATGCAACTATAGCGGCACCGAGTGCTACCTTTGTGTGGCTATAGTATAGCCAAACTGTGGCTAAAGCCTTTTATCTTTAGCAGGCATTCAGCTATAGCCTTTCGGCTGTGGCAGTTCTGAGATTGAGCTAGAGTTTGGCTGTAGTATAGTCAAACTCCAGCTAGGTAGGTGCTTAAAAAAAACATAATTGGCACTCGGCTATTGTAACCGAGCAACAGGGGTTAGTGTGAGCAACAGAATTCGCATACAGTGAGCACATAGCGTTAGGCACTCTGCTATAGTATATAGACGGGTCACTACAGTAGGTAGTCTTAGCTAAGATTGAGTTAGTGTTCCTTAGTGTTACAGTTCCTTAGTGTTAGGCATAAGAAGCGTTAGGTGTAGGTGGGGCAGGGCTGGTGCTATCATTAAGGCAAGGGGGGCAATTGCCACAGAACCCTCGAGTGTTGCAGGGCCTCCCCTGCAATGCCGGACCCCCCCAGGTCCCAGTGTCCCACCCCCTCTGACTGCTTTCCAGTTCCCCTGCACAGTTTGTGGCTGGATTACAACTCACCTGTACCAGCACCCTTCGCATGTCATTACGCATAACACAGGGAGCACAGATAGAGCAGCAGGATATATTGTAATTCAGCCACAAATGGTGTCGGAGCCCCCAGGGAGTATTAAGCGGCATTTTATGGGGGGACAAAGGCCTTGTGCCAAAACGTTGTGTTTTTTTACTGCTATGGTATAATTAAACTCTTGCTATAATTGCATAAATCCAGGTCGAGACCCAGTCATCCTTTCTACTCTGTTGGTCTACTTTAGCGCCTCTGCTGGATCCAGGTGCTGACTGGTTGACTCCCTGGCAGCCTTCTGATGATCAGCAGTTGAGCTATTGGACTTTTTTCTACTGGGGTTGGGGGGGGGGGGGGGGGCAGGTTACCTTAGCCCTGCTGAGCCGCATTGGTACTTAGACTGGCCCTGTTTGGAGAGTTTGCATAAGAGATAGGTTAGATGGGGCGATTGTAAAATAACGGTAACATTACCAATGTCCTACTATCAGTATTACCTGGCGTTTGAATTTTCAATTCCTTTTTTTCAATGCACTCCACTGTGATACATAAAGAGAAATTCTTGGTAAAATAGACATAGCAAATTAAATAACAGCTGAGCTGAGAGGTCCATAAAAGATAATATTGCTGATTGTTGTACATTTTCTACTTGCCTGGCTGTCATGGTGATCCTCTGCCTCTAATACCTTCTAAATCAGTGACTCAAAATGAGTGTGCAGAGCAGATGTTCTGCCTCACTGGCTGCATGCGTATTACAATCCTGACCCAGAAAGCAATGAAGCCAAAAGATCATTGTTACAGACAGGAAGCAAACATTTACAAAAGTAAATAAAGAAGATGGCAGCCGCCATATTCTCCTCACTTCAGGTATCTGTCAGAAATCTATTTGATGGTCGAATCTGCTGCAAATCTATCAGTGTATGGCCACCTTTACTCTGATTACACCTCTCTGACACTGCAGCTGTCCATGGTATGTTTTGGGGCTCTGAATCTATAGAGTGCTTGGTGCCCCCAAGCTCCTCGATTACACCACTGTATAAAAACATTGTATAGCTCTTAGTAGGAGTTAATGAATTCAGTGAAATTGCGCAGCAGCATACAAACATTTTAAGGCACAGACAGCATTATATATAATTCATACAAGCTGCACCATAACGTTCAACTTTAAACTTAATACACAAACATAATAACATTTTGTATATAGTTTAGAGATGTGCTCACATAATTCACTCTATATTAATTATGAATATGTAGTTTCCTAATGAGCTGTCAGACTTTGTTACGGGGGTTAGATGTTGTTATTGCTCCCTATGGAGAAGGAGAAAAAGCACAGATACAAGCAGCTTACAATGTGCTTACAAGCGGCAGACAAATTAAAAGGAAAACAGGGTGCGAGACATATGGAGGCTGACATATTTATTTCCTTTTAATGCATATTGCCTGGTTCTCCTTTGCTGACGTACTGCCTCCAGGGCCGCGCCTGGGCGGGTGCTGCGGGTGCATTGCACCCAGGCGCCGGCCTGTGACAGGCGCCGGCGGGTCGTCCGCGGCCGCCTATCTCATTCTCATCTCCCCGGGTGCTGGACAGGACAGAGACACACTGTGCGGGCGGCTTTGCCTGACGTCACATGTAGACGTCGGCGCAGCCCAATGGGGAAACAGGCTGGCAGCCCACCCACCTGACCTCATGTCACGCTTGACGGGGGGAGGAGCCCGAGCCTCAGCCTCAACGTGTGAGACTACCGCGGCTTCCCGCCCGACCCGTGGTGCGTGCAGCCTGCGTGGAAAAAGAGCGAGTGGAAAGAGAGCGAGCCGGAGAGCTACTAGCAGCGGCGCCAGGCCGCCAGCACAGACGCAGTGACTGCCCGGCCCGCAGCCCGGCCTGCGCCTCCTAGTGCCGACCGCCACCGTCCGGAAAGAGAGTGAGCCAGAGAGAGCTACTATCAGCGGCGCCAGGCCAGCCACCAGCACAGACACAGTGACTGCCCGCACTAGGAGGCGCAGGCCGGGCTGCAGGCGGGCAGTCACTGCGTCTGTGCTGGCGGCTGGCCTGGCGTCGCTGCTAGTAGCTCTCTCTGGTCTGGCTCGCTCTCTTTCTGGACGGTGGCGGGTCACGGTGGCACTAGGAGGCGCAGCCCAGGCCGGGCTGCGGGGCGGGCAGTCATATTGCCTGGTTCTCCTTTGCTGACGTACTGCCTCCAGGGCCGCGCCTGGGCGGGTGCTGCGGGTGCATTGCACCCAGGCGCCGGCCTGTGACAGGCGCCGGCGGGTCGTCCGCGGCCGCCTATCTCATTCTCATCTCCCCGGGTGCTGGACAGGACAGAGACACACTGTGCGGGCGGCTTTGCCTGACGTCACATGTAGACGTCGGCGCAGCCCAATGGGGAAACAGGCTGGCAGCCCACCCACCTGACCTCATGTCACGCTTGACGGGGGGAGGAGCCCGAGCCTCAGCCTCAACGTGTGAGACTACCGCGGCTTCCCGCCCGACCCGTGGTGCGTGCAGCCTGCGTGGAAAAAGAGCGAGTGGAAAGAGAGCGAGCCGGAGAGCTACTAGCAGCGGCGCCAGGCCGCCAGCACAGACGCAGTGACTGCCCGGCCCGCAGCCCGGCCTGCGCCTCCTAGTGCCGACCGCCACCGTCCGGAAAGAGAGTGAGCCAGAGAGAGCTACTATCAGCGGCGCCAGGCCAGCCACCAGCACAGACACAGTGACTGCCCGCCCCGCAGCCCGGCCTGGGCTGCGCCTCCTAGTGCCACCGTGACCCGCCACCGTCCAGAAAGAGAGCGAGCCAGACCAGAGAGAGCTACTAGCAGCGACGCCAGGCCAGCCGCCAGCACAGACGCAGTGACTGCCCGCCTGCAGCCCGGCCTGCGCCTCCTAGTGCCACCGGCCGTGGTCACAGTCAGCTGCAGCCGCCCGCAGAGCCACTGCCTGCCTATATGCTCCTCCACCCAGACCCAGCCAGAGGTGAGTGAATTGCTGCCAATAAGATTGCATTTGTCATGTGGTGGGGGAAATGAAATCTGTTGCCATTAAGATTGCATTTGTGGGGAAATATGCTGCGATTAAGATTGCAGTTGTGTGGGTAAATCTGGCTGCCGTTAAGATTGCATTTGTGGGGAAATCTGGCTGCCGTTAAGATTGCATTTGTGGGGAAATCTGGCTGCCGTTAAGATTGCATTTGTGGGGAAATCTAGCTGCCGTTAAGATTGCATTTGTGTGGGGAAATCTGGCTGCTTTAAGATTGCATTTGTGTGGGGAAATCTGTCTGCCGTTAAGATTGCATTCGTGGGGAAATCTGTCTGCCGTTAAGATTGCATTTGTGGGGAAATCTAGCTGCCGTTAAGATTGCATTTGTGTGGGGAAATCTGGCTGCCGTTAAGATTGCATTTGTGGGGAAATCTGGCTGCCGTTAAGATTGCATTTGTGGGGAAATCTGGCTGCCATAAAGATTGCATCTGTGGGGAAATCTGGCTGCCGTAAAGATTGAATTTGTGGGGAAATGTGGCTGCCGTAAAGATTGCATCTGTGAGGAAATCTGGCTGCCGTAAAGATTGTATGTGTGAGGAAATTTGGCTGCCGTAAAGATTGCATCTGTGGGGAAATCTGGCTGCCGTAAAGATTGAATTTGTGGGGAAATCTAGCTGCCGTAAAGATTGCATTTGTGGGGAAATCTGGCTGCCATAAAGATTGCATCTGTGGGGAAATCTGGCTGCCGTAAAGATTGCATCTGTGGAGAAATCTGCTGCCGTAAAGATTGCATCTGTGGGGAAATCTGGCTGCCGTAAAGATTGCATCTGTGGGGAAATCTGGCTGCCGTAAAGATTGAATCTGTGGGGAAATCTGGCTGCCGTAAAGATTGCATCTGTGGGGAAATCTGGCTGCCATAAAGATTGCATCTGTGGGGAAATCTGGCTGCCGTAAAGATTGTATGTGTGAGGAAATCTGGCTGCCGTAAAGATTGCATCTGTGGGGAAATCTGGCTGCCGTAAAGATTGAATTTGTGGGGAAATCTGGCTGCCGTAAAGATTGCATTTGTGAGGAAATCTGGCTGCCGTAAAGATTGCATTTGTGAGGAAATCTGGCTGCCGTTAAGATTGCATTTGTGGGGAAATCTGGCTGCCGTAAAGATTATATCTGTGGGGAAATCTGGCTGCCATAAAGATTGCATCTGTGGGGAAATCTGGCTGCCGTAAAGATTGCATTTGTGGGGAAATCTGGCTGCCGTAAAGATTGCATTTGTGGGGAAATCTGGCTGCCGTAAAGATTGCATTTGTGGGGAAATCTGGCTGCCGTAAAGATTGCATTTGTGAGGAAATCTGGCTGCCGTTAAGATTGCATTTGTGGGGAAATCTGGCTGCCGTAAAGATTGTATCTGTGGGGAAATCTGGCTGCCGTAAAGATTGCATTTGTGAGGAAATCTGGCTGGGGTAAAGATTACATTTGTGGGGAAATCTGGCTGCCGTAAAGATTGTATCTGTGGGGAAATCTGGCTGCCATAAAGATTGCATCTGTGGGGAAATCTGGCTGCCGTAAAGATTGCATCTGTGGGGAAATCTGGCTGCCGTAAAGATTGCATTTGTGGGGAAATCTGGCTGCCGTAAAGATTGCATTTGTGGGGAAATCTGGCTGCCGTAAAGATTGCATTTGTGGGGAAATCTGGCTGCCATAAAGATTGCATCTGTGGGGAAATCTGGCTGCCGTAAAGATTGCATCTGTGGGGAAATCTGGCTGCCGTAAAGATTGCATCTATGGGGAAATCTGGCTGCCGTAAAGATTGCATCTGTGGGGAAATGTGGCTGCCGTAAAGATTGCATCTGTGGGGAAATCTGGCTGCCGTAAAGATTGCATCTGTGGAGAAATCTGCTGCCAATAATATTGCATTTGTGGGAAAATCTGCTGCCAATAAGATTGCATTTTGTGGTCGGCCGGCCCTCCACCATGTGGACTATTGTGCGCATGTAGGGAAATCGACTGCTGCCAATAAGATTGCATTTGTGGGGAGATCTGCTGCCATTAAGATTGCATTTGTGGGTAAATCTGCTGCCAATTCTCATTGCATTTGTGGAGAAATCTGCTGCCAATAAGATTGCATTTGTGGGGAAATCGACTGCTGCCAATAAGATTGCATTTGTGGGGAAATCGACTGCTGCCAATAAGATTGCATTTGTGGGGAAATCGACTGCTGCCAATAAGATTGCATCTGTGGGGAAATCTGGCTGCCGTACAGATTGAATTTGTAGGGAAATGTGGCTGCCGTAAAGATTGCATCTGTGAGGAAATCTGGCTGCCGTAAAGATTGTATGTGTGAGGAAATCTGGCTGCCGTAAAGATTGCATCTGTGGGGAAATCTGGCTGCCGTAAAGATTGAATTTGTGGGGAAATCTGGCTGCCGTAAAGATTGCATTTGTGGGGAAATCTGGCTGCCATAAAGATTGCATCTGTGGGGAAATCTGCTGCCGTAAAGATTGCATCTGTGGGGAAATCTGGCTGCCGTAAAGATTGCATCTGTGGGGAAATCTGGCTGCCGTAAAGATTGCATCTGTGGGGAAATCTGGCTGCCGTAAAGATTGAATCTGTGGGGAAATCTGGCTGCCGTAAAGATTGCATCTGTGGGGAAATCTGGCTGCCATAAAGATTGCATCTGTGGGGAAATCTGGCTGCCGTAAAGATTGCATTTGTGGGGAAATCTGGCTGCCGTAAAGATTGCATTTGTGAGGAAATCTGGCTGCCGTAAAGATTGCATTTGTGAGGAAATCTGGCTGCCGTTAAGATTGCATTTGTGGGGAAATCTGGCTGCCGTAAAGATTATATCTGTGGGGAAATCTGGCTGCCATAAAGATTGCATCTGTGGGGAAATCTGGCTGCCGTAAAGATTGCATTTGTGGGGAAATCTGGCTGCCGTAAAGATTGCATTTGTGGGGAAATCTGGCTGCCGTAAAGATTGCATTTGTGGGGAAATCTGGCTGCCGTAAAGATTGCATTTGTGAGGAAATCTGGCTGCCGTTAAGATTGCATTTGTGGGGAAATCTGGCTGCCGTAAAGATTGTATCTGTGGGGAAATCTGGCTGCCGTAAAGATTGCATTTGTGAGGAAATCTGGCTGGGGTAAAGATTACATTTGTGGGGAAATCTGGCTGCCGTAAAGATTGTATCTGTGGGGAAATCTGGCTGCCATAAAGATTGCATCTGTGGGGAAATCTGGCTGCCGTAAAGATTGCATCTGTGGGGAAATCTGGCTGCCGTAAAGATTGCATTTGTGGGGAAATCTGGCTGCCGTAAAGATTGCATTTGTGGGGAAATCTGGCTGCCGTAAAGATTGCATTTGTGGGGAAATCTGGCTGCCATAAAGATTGCATCTGTGGGGAAATCTGGCTGCCGTAAAGATTGCATCTGTGGGGAAATCTGGCTGCCGTAAAGATTGCATCTGTGGGGAAATCTGGCTGCCGTAAAGATTGCATCTGTGGGGAAATGTGGCTGCCGTAAAGATTGCATCTGTGGGGAAATCTGGCTGCCGTAAAGATTGCATCTGTGGAGAAATCTGCTGCCAATAATATTGCATTTGTGGGAAAATCTGCTGCCAATAAGATTGCATTTTGTGGTCGGCCGGCCCTCCACCATGTGGACTATTGTGCGCATGTAGGGAAATCGACTGCTGCCAATAAGATTGCATTTGTGGGGAGATCTGCTGCCATTAAGATTGCATTTGTGGGTAAATCTGCTGCCAATTCTCATTGCATTTGTGGAGAAATCTGCTGCCAATAAGATTGCATTTGTGGGGAAATCGACTGCTGCCAATAAGATTGCATTTGTGGGGAAATCGACTGCTGCCAATAAGATTGCATTTGTGGGGAAATCGACTGCTGCCAATAAGATTGCATTTGTGGGGAAATCTGATGCCAATTCTCATTGCATTTGTGGAGAAATCTGCTGCCAATGATATTGCATTTGTGGGGAAATCTGCTGCCAATAAGATTGCATTTTGTGGTCGGCCGGCCCTCCACCATGTGGACTATTGTGCGCCACTGCCCTCGATACGATATCCCCGGTGCACCGGTATGTATCTTTAGATTGGAAAATGGATTGAGTCATTGCTATGCATGAAAGAGGGGTAGGAATGGGGTATCACATGCATGCGTAAAGAGGTGGAAGGTGTGGGTGTGATTAGGCAGGACATGGGTGTGGTTATGTGGTTGGGCGGGTTAATTTAACCACTCCCATAGGCGCCAGAGAAAATCTTGCACCCAGGTGCCAGGCACCCCAGGCTCACCCCTGACTGCCTCTGATACGTTTAGCTATAGACCCTGAACAAGTATGCAAATCAGATGTTTCTGGCAAAAATCTGACAAGCTTCATGCTTTTTTCAGTGGCATAGCTAAGAAGCTGTAGGCCCCAGTGCAAGTTTTGCATTAGGGCCCTCAAAGCATGCTATTCATAACTAGTCTAGTGATGATCAATATCAGCTAATTACGATTACGCAAATTTTCACAATTTTGCCTGTACGTAATTACGATTTGCACATTTAATTGATTTCATACATTTTTAAAATCGATTTTCTCAAAAACTGCAAGGTCTCTTTGAAAAATTATTTTTTTGACTTGTACTGACTTGACACTATTCTCCTTAACATATGTAGCAATTTTTGTAGCAATAGCACATATTTTTATATTTTGCTATTAACCACAAGATTACTATTACAAAAAAAAAATTATTGCGATTTTCCCTGAAATTTTCCATTACGATTACGATGCGTTATTGCGAATTTTAATGTGAAATTTCGCACATGCGAAATTTCGGCTCACCACTGTACATAACTGATATGGCACACCAAAACCAATCAAGGACAACCACAGTGTCAGAGGTGCAAGCAGGAGATGGGACGCAGTGTGCTAATGATCACTACTATTCAAAGCATTTAGGCTACTTTCACAGTGGGGTGTTGCGTTTTGATGCAACCTTAAAGTCGCAACGTAAACTAACAACGCAACGTCCCAAAAATGTCACAGTGCAGCTCTATGCCCTGTTATCGTCGCATACAGTAGAGCATACAGGCAATGAAAAGTATGCTTCCAGGTCATTACTGAGCATGTGCAAACAGTCTAACGCGTTAATAATATGTATAACGCACAGCATGCAGCACTTTCTAATAATGCTACACGTTACACACAAACGCAACGTGTGCACTGTCAATGTTGCACAGACTTAGTATTGCTGTGCGTTAGTCCACGTTAAAACATTTTCTAACGTGCGACTTTAACATCGCACTGTGAAAGAGGCCTTATAGAAGTGATTATTACAAGCACAGAACCAATAAAGAGCTAATACTGTAGTTGAGGGTGGGCCCCATGGGGCCCCTCTAGCCCAAGGGCCCCCGATGCGGTCGCTACCTCTGCACCCCCTATTGCTACGCCACTGGGTGTGTGATTCAGAGATAGGTGACCAGAAAGATAAACAGGACTGCCAGGCAACTGGTATTGTTTAAAAGGAAATAAAGATTGCAATCTCATCTCGGGTACCTTTTAGTGTCTATTAGGTCTCGTGTAACAACTGTACTAAATGTAATGTGGCTGTGGCTGGGTAGTGTAATGGTTAATGGCTCTGCCATAGGCAACCAGGGTTCAAACCTCAGCTCTTCCTATTCAGCAAGCCAGCACCTATTCAGCAAGGAGTCCTTGGGCAAGACTCTACTGCTGCTGAGTGCACTCTACTGGCTACCTCGCAAGTGGTTGCGTCTGGCAGGAGAAAAGCGCTATACAAATATTGGAATTGTTATTATTAAATGTACGTAGCAACAAGAGGAGGATACACTGGTAAAGGTTTGGACACCCCCAAAAAGGTTATTTTGGCTAATGCGAGAATCAATGATTGCATCAGCTGATAGTTTGCAGACAGGCAGTTCAAGCACATTCAGCTTAGCGGAGCAGCATGTTCTTTACTATAAGGCTACTTACACACCAAGACGTTGCGTTTTAGGGGACGTTATGGTTGTATAACGTGCCCCTAACGCAACGCATGGTGGTGCGGGAGAGGACGGTAGAGTGAGCTGTGTTGGGCGGCTCTATCTGCATAAGGTCTCCCAGAGTGGCGCTGATTGGCCGGCGGGACCACGTTATGCGGAGCAAGACACTCCGCATCACGTGGTCCCGCCGGCCAATCAGCGGCCGCCAGTGCAGTGCATATTAAGTAGCAATGTGCGCGGCTACTGTAGCGGCATCTCCCCGCCCCCCACTGAGTATGTGCAAACAGTCTAACGCGGCTAAAGCCGCTAGAACGCACAGCATGCTGCACTTCCACTACAACGTGCAGCGTTACATGTAACGCAACGTGGGCAGTGTGAACAGCCCACTTGTGTTACATTGCTGTGCGTTGGGGGAGCGTTACAGGCGCACTAACGTGCGCCTGTAACGTCCATGTGTGGAAGCAGCCTAACGAGAAGAGGAGGAGTGGCAGGAGGCACCTGAGGACATAGTAATCAGCCAAAAATCTCTAGCCTGGCTGTGGCTGACTGCATGCAGGTTGCAGGACATTGGGGGGGGGGGGGGGGGGGTTCTGTACAGATGTTAAACTGACAATCAAAATGACCATTTCATCAAAAGTTTGCTTTCTTCAACACATCAAGGTACAAAGTAAAGTGACTCATACCAACCAGATAAGGTTTGTTTCTTCACTACATTAGTTGCATTCAAGGAACCCGAGGTAAGAGGAACATGGAGGCTGACATGTTTGTTTCCTTTTATATAATGCACATTGCCTGGCAACCCTGCTGATCTTCTGCCTCTAATATTTTAAGCGATAGACCCTGAACAAGCATGCAGATCAAATGTCTATGACAACTCTTACAAGAATAGCTGCATGCTTGTCTCAGGTGTGTAATTTAGATCCTATTGATCAGAAAGATCAGCAGCACTGCCAGGCAACTGGTATCATTTAAAAGAAAATAAATATGACAGCTTCCGTAGGTCTCACGCCTCAGGTTCCTTTTAAAGCGGACCTGAACTCAGCAATGCTCTAAGTGATAAGCAACAGAATAATAACCTTTCAAGAAAAACATTTTTCATTTTACAGCTGATACAAATCCTGCAATAAATCTGCAGCGTGTCTACTTCCTGCTTTCATGGAAGCAGACATAGGGTTAACATCCACTGTTTACAAATTAGCTGCTCTGCTGAGGCAGCCAGCTGACACAACTGAGAGGTCAAATTACACTGGTGCTAAGTCACAGATGAGGGGGAAGTAGACAGCGAAATTCTCTAAATACATGCAGGGTATATTTCTTCTTGTTTTCATTCTGTTCTGTGCAAGATTTCAGGTCCACTTTAAATTAAACAAAGATAATACTACTGGTTGCTATCATCTCTGTGTGTTGCTTTCCTAGACAAGCCACACTAACAGACTCATATGCACAATATGAAGAACTGAGCTGCCTAGCAATGCTGTTTAATGTTTCCCTAAACAGTTATTGATTGGCTGCATAGACCTAGCTTTAAATGAACTGCAATCAATGTATATATACATGGTATTATTTAAGAGCCTGACATTGCATTTGCAATATTGCCCCTCCCCCCTGTGATTGTACAAAGAGGACACTCAGAGAGCATCATCCACAGGATTTAATATTGCATGACTATAGAAAGGAAAAATAATATTGACACAATTAAAGAGCCACATAGAAAAGAGCTGTTAGAATGGACAGATGGAGGCTCGCCCACGCTAACCCTATTTCCAATCAGTGACTTGTTCTTAAGATGCCCACTGATGGTACAATTTTCAGTGACAGATCACAGAAGCGATCAGATCAATGCAATAGTATTGACAGAAAATAAACCTCACTGATGACCCAAATCGGCTATAAACAATTCTAAGGCTCCCTGCCTGCACACTACATGCAATTTCGATTTTTAATCGATTTTCACATGCGATTGCGATTTTTAATCGGTACTGCATGCTGCGTTTTTTCTGCATTTTTCTTTTGATAGCGTCCAGGGAAAGTCGGAATCGCAAATCGGTATAGCAAATAAGATTTGCAGTGTGCAGAGAGCCTGAAGGTGATCGTACAAACGACAATTTATTTAATCAAAAAGCATTTTTTATAATCGGTTGTGATGGATAGGAAGTACAGGTTGGTTTGCTAAATGATAATCAATGTATTACAACATTTTATTTCCAATCACATTTATCTGATCGTTCGAGAAAATATTGGCTGAAAATTGTACCGTTAGTGGGCACCTTAAGAGTAAGCGGTCCTGACGTCTGGTTCAGCGCAGCGCGTACTGTGACCGTGCAATGCCAACGTACTGTGTGCAACTTACAAAAGTCAGCTTTCTTCTCTCCCCTACCACAGCCAGTCAAAAGTTTCTCTTCACTGTGTTATGCTTTTCCAGGTGAGATGAATTGCTGCCAGGAGTCGTTGTATGCCAGAGACCACATTCTGCTGGTTGTTTCAGGCGAACAATAGGCTATTCAGGGTATCTAGACAGGTTAGTGTGAAGATGCTCCCTCATCCAGGGATAGAGAGTGCTTTCAGCAGCACCACAGCACTCCGTCTCCTCTTGTCAGCACTGGTCTGCTGGGCTGCGCTAAGAGCTGCTAATTAAAGTCCTTGGGAGTCAGGGACGCAATGGAGGGAGCCAGTCAGTGCACAGGCTTCTGCTGACAAGCACACACCTCCAACCCATCCCTTCACTGCACAGACCTATGAAAAGACATGAATTGTTTAGCAGCACGGCAGTGCAAATCATGCTAAAGTGTAGGATCTTAGAGTAACAGATACTAACAAGAAAGTGTAGCTGTGCTCTTTCTGCACAGACCTTAAATAGGGAAAGGGCAGGTGCTAAGGGATAATGTGGCCACATCAAATACAAACCAGGGTTAACCCTTTGCACCTAAAACCATCCAGTCTTGCCAAATCTATGTAGTAAAAGATTAAAGTGATTAAATGTATTTTGCATGTCTACTCTCATAATACATGGTTATTGTAAGATTGTACACTCAAGATTGTATCACTAGTAGGCACCTTCAAGTTATATAAAGGAGGTCATTATGCTAGGAATACACAGTTCGTATCTGGCACTCGATTCTCCTCGATCGTTTTTGCTGCTCGATTCTGCAGTCGATTCTCTTATCTTCTGCTTGTTTTTCTTATCTTTTTCCATTCACTTCTATCGGAAATTGAGCTTCGAAAGGATCTAAAGGGAGATCGGACATGTCGGAAATTATCTATCAAACCATGTATTCCCAGCATTAGTCTTCAAAAAACTGCAGTGCTTTTGCATGAGACCAGTTCACCGGAGGCAAGGTTCTCCCTTTCAAGCTTCTCCTTATTGTACACCGGTGACGGTGAGCAAAACCTGAATACCTTATTCAGGTTCTGAGCCAGTGGAATGATGCAATAATAATGACTTTTTTTTCTTTTTCTTTTCAAAGATCAATATATACTGTATTTTATATATTTGTATCATATTTTGATTTTTATTACTGTCTGTGTCACTGGTTTCTGCATTACGATTTTGAAGTGAAGGGGGCTAAAACGGGTTTGTGCAGTTGAAACGCTCTCACAAACTAGAATATTGTGCAAAAGTTCATTTATTTCAGTAATTCAACTTAAAAGGTAAAACTAATATATGAGATAGGAACCCTTTGCAGGTGTTTTAGGTTAATATGCTGATTAGAGTCTGACACTTTGAGCCCAGTATATTGGACATTTTCACAATATTCTAATGGTCTGAGATATGATAGGTTTTTATGAACTGTAAGCCATAATCATCAAAAAGATAACAAAAAACGATGGAAATATCTCGCTTTGCATGTAATGAGTCAATTGCATAGATAAGTTTTACCTTTTAAGTTGAACTACTGAAATAAATGAACTTTTGCACAATATTCTATTTTTTTTCAGTTTCACCTGTATTTGATATGGTCATCACCATTTGCATGCTCTTTCCTTATCTGCAAAAGAAGCACAGCTAAGCTTGTTTGTTACTATAGGCGTGATTCACTAAAGTTCACTAAAATTGTTTTTACATTTTTATTTAAACTTACGGGAGGTGTTTATATAACACACATTACCTAAGTAACACACGCATTGCTGGCATACCACACTATATGCTACTTGCGTGATGTGTGTTGCTAGTGTAACATGCATTATGTAAGATGTGTAATATGTGGTATGCTAGCAACATGTGCGCAATACGCGTAAGTATCTATAAGATTGCAGTGCGCTACCTGCTTTGTTGATCCCTGACTGTCCATTTCCTTAGGCAGGAAGCTCACTTGTATCTGTATTTCTCATGCACACCACTTCTACCTCAGAGGCCGACCTTCGATCTCAGTGACGGTGCTCGACTCCTGCAGGTACACCACTCCTGCCAAACCATGAACTGTATAACAAATGGAGACGGCACACAAAAGGCTTCAGCAAGTTAACTGTATTGACAGCAGACAGAGGCACACAACATGTTTCAGGCGGAGACCTTCCTCAGGTGTGCCACACCCTTCATCAGCAAGACTTTAATACCCCTCCCCAAGAAGTCCATGTGATCACCTGACCACCAGTAACCATAGTGAGTGACAAAAATAAACAACCAGATACTGTATATACAAAGTTACATAATATTCAATACGAGGGACTACACTTAAATGTCTACCTCAGCTAATCACTGAGGAGTAGGTCACCCAGATACATATGTACAACACAGAACAGTAATAAACAGTTCATATATTCAAAATCCTTTATGGTACCAAGCCTGGTTCATTCCTGTTTCAGATACTCTGTGCATTCATTTCACCTAGGAGAGAGAGCGACATTACAAAAAGCATTTCAAACTCAGGTTCTCGTTCAGAACCAGGGAAGCCTCTAGGCATAGGCAGTACAGGCCATTGCCTGGAGTGCCATTGGTCCTGGGGGGCACCATGTTGCTGGATTAAACCCTGCCCCAAAATTAAGCCCCACCCCAGACTAAGCCCCGTCCCATTGGGTGTTATTTTACTTGCTTCTGCTGCATCTACTTAGCGTAAGTTGCAGGCAGCTGCCACCTCTGTGCCTTGTGCATCCTTCTTTCTCCCTTTGTGCCTCCTTCTGTCTTCTTTTGCCTCCTTCAGTTCGTTGAACCATGTCTGACCCCCTGTTTGGTCCTTCTGTCTCCCTTTGTGCCTCCTTCTGTCTCCATGTGCCTCCTTCAGTCCCCCTGTGCCACCTCTGCCTTATTCTGTGCCCCTTTGTGCCTCTTTGTGTCCCCTGTGCCTCTTTATGCCCCCTTTGCCTTTATTTGTCCCCTTGTGCCACCTCTGCCCCGTTCCTCCTTCAGTCCCACTCTGTGTCATTCTGTCTTCCTGTGCCTCCTTCTGTCTCCATCTGTGCCTCCTTCTGTATCCATGTGCCTCTTCAGTTCCTATGTGCCACCTCTGTTACCTACGCCTTCCTCTGCCCGTGTCTCCTTCTGTGCCCCTTTGTACCTTCTTCTGTCTCTCTGTGGCTCTTTCTGTCCCCCTCTTCCTCCTTCTGCCCCCCCTTTGTGCCTCCTTCTGTCTCCATGTGCCTATTCAGTCCTCATGTGCCACCTCTGTCCCCTGCGCCTTCCTCTGTCCCCCTGTGCATCATTCTGTGCCCTTTGGTGCATTCTACTGTCTCCCTGTGGTTCTTTCTGCCCCCCTCTGCCTCCTTCCACCCCCCTGTAATGATCCGCTCAGCTGCCTGCGCATCTCTTGCGATTGCCTTCTCACCTGATCTTCATGGTTGTGTGTTCATCGTCGCAGGGTGGCGACTAGATTGGTGGACACACATACCCTCTGTCGCTTTGATCTCTCTCTTTCAGGGCTATCTTGCCCTGCGTTTCTTCCCTTCGTACAATTCCTGTCTGGCGTCTGTGGCAGGGCAGAGGATCTGTCCCTCTGCACTCCACAGCTCCATCTGCCGACAGGAATTTCCCTCTACAGGTGCGTTGCACCTTTTGCTGGGTTCCCTCAAATTATACACTTGTGGAGGATTTCCGCAGTGTCAGCGCACGTCCTGTGCGCTGATCACAGAGAGAATTCCACAATCGTTACACCCCCTCTGCCATCTTTTGTCCCCCTTTTGTGCCTCCTTCTGTCCCCCTTTATGCATACTTCTGTCCCCCTTTGTGCATACTTCTGTCCTCCTTCGTGCCTCCTACTGTCTCTCTGTGTTTTCTTCTGCCCCCTTAGTGCTTTTTTTCTGTCCCATTTGTGCCTCCTTCAGTCCCCCTGTGACTCCTTCTGTCCTCCTTTGTGACTCCTTGTGTCCCCCTTTGTGCCTCCTTCTGACCATCTTGCAGAGGCGCCAGGCCAACCAGGAGGTCACGAATGCTGTGCAGGGGGGCCTCCCTCCAGCCAGATGTTGTGTCCCCAGGTGGTGAACAGGCTTGCAGCATCTAATAGACGCCACGCCAGTTCACTGGCCACAGCTCATAAGCTCACTTCTGCAGTCTGCGGAGTCTGTGGGTTCCGGCAGGCAGAGCAGGGCTACAGTAAAATGCGTCTGAAGGCCTGCACTGGAGACTATTTGTGTCTGCCATTGCAGGTCTTGGGTTGCAAATTTCCCATATCCCTGCTCTGCCTGTCAGCGTGGGAGTGTTGCAGCCGGAGTTGCTGCACGAAGATCATCGGGGGAGCTGCTGCGTGCCAGAGTGAGGTCGGGAGAGGAGTCTTCTGCAGATGAGTAAATGTTTTTTTCCTTATAGGTGCAGGCCGGTATCAGGGCTATTAGGGGAGCTAATGGGAAGGGGGGGGGGGGGGAAGAGGATCCCTGCCTATGTGTATTTTCTGGTCAAACGATGCCCGCATTGCATATTTTCTGGTGAAACGCTGCCTCATGCGCATGTATTTTCTGGTGAAACGCTGCCCAATAAGTGTCATTTCTGGTGAAACACTGCCGCATTACGATTATTTTCTGGTGAAATATTGCCGCATTATATTCTTGTGAAATGCTGCTGCATTCGATTATTTTCTAGTGAAACGCTGTCATGATTATTTTCACGCGGGGGTGCCATGGGGTGGGGGCGCACGGGTTTTCTCACCTGGAATGAAAAGATGGCTAGAGGCGCCCCTGTTCAGACCATTGGATGTAAACACAATTAAATGTGTTTATCCACTTTGCTTCACATTGTAGCAGCAATTTTTTCCTGTCCCCCCCCCCCCCCCCCCCTCTATTCAGTCTCGGCACTCCTTCCATCACGAACCATCGTAACTGACTGACTCTGTGTTGGAATTGCAAAAAATGCCTGGATACTGAGGTTTCATACTCTTTTTTTTTACCTTATGCAAAATTTGCGATGTCCCTTTTGTGCTCTTGAATCCTTTGTTTTACTGGTCTCTCTGTTGCACTGCAGCAATTGCAACTCAGGCATGGGAAGGTGCCCTTTTTAGCATTGGGCATGCTCTCACCATGCCTGATGGCAATGTCTGATTTACATACCCAATTTTTTATGGTCTTACCCTATGGTAAGCAAACACTGGAGGTTCAACAAACAATTTACCAAACTCTCGATCTTGCCTGAGTATTGGCCAGAATTTCTGCACTACGGAACAAATTTGTTCCAACAGCAACCGATTGTACACATATCTCTCTCTCGAGAGAGCAGCAAGTCCTTTCTCGTGACTGATCTCACCTCCTCACTCACCTTTCTAAGAGCATGTTCATCATACCCTTTCTCTACCATTTTGGCAATCAAATTTTCCGCAGCTTCATCGTAATCCGCTAGCTTGGACGCAATCCTCCGGGCTTTCAAAAATTGGCCTTTTGGAATGCCCTTTTTGACCGTGGCCGCATGGAAACTGTCCGTCCGCAACAAATTGTTCCATTCCCTCAGTGGCGTACCTAGGGCATTTGACACCCGGTGCTAGGTGTTGAAAGACACACCCCCCCCCCCACGGTACACCACCGCGGCGAAAAAATGGGCGTGGCTATGACCGGATGGGGCCGAGCTAATTTAAAAGTGCACCCAAGTTTTAGTCAACCTTTCTCCAGAAAATTCACATCATTGCGCAGCTTTTCTCCAGAAAATACACAAAATGTCAGAAGCTTTCAACATAAAATACACGTAATGCGAGAACATTTCACCAGACATTACACGTTATGTGAGCAGATTTCACAAGAAAATACATTCAATCATGTCGGCAGATTTGACCAGAAAAAAATCATTCAATCTTGCGGTAGATTTGACCAGAACATACACAATGTCAGCACCAGATTTCACCACAAAATACACAATATCAGTAGTTAAACTGACCACAAAATACACAATGACGGTAGTTAAACTGACCACAAAATACACGACGGTAGTTAAACTGACCACAAAATACATAATGACGGTAGTTAAACTGACCACAAAATACACAATGTCGGTAGCAGATCTGACCACAAAATACACAATATCGGTAGCAGATTTGAGTGTTGGCAAGCTGATAGCCTGGTGGGTAGGTGGTGAAGGGTGAGCAGCCTGATTGCCTAGTGGGTAGGTGGGCAGCCTGCTGGGTAGCAGTGGTGGGTAGGGGGGCAGCAGTGGTGGGTAGCCTGGTGGGTAGGTGGGCAGCAGTGGTGGGTAGGTGGGTAGCATGGTGGGTAGGGGGGCAGCAGTGGTGGGTAGGTGGCCAGCCTGCTGGGTAGCCTGGTGGGTAGGTGGGCAGCCTGCTGGGTAGCAGTGGTGGGTAGGTGGGCAGCAGTGGTGGGTAGGTGGGCAGCCTGCTGGGTAGCCTGGTGGGTAGGTGGGCAGCCTGCTGGGTAGCAGTGGTGGGTAGGTGGGCAGCAGTGGTGGGTAGGTGGGCAGCAGTGGTGGGTAGCCTGGTGGGTAGGTGGGCAGCCTGCTGGGTAGCCTGGTGGGTAGCAGTGGTGGGTAGGTGGGCAGCAGTGGTGGGTAGCCTGGTGGGTAGGTGGGCAGCAGCGGTGGGTAGGTGGGCAGCAGTGGTGGGTAGGTGGGCAGCAGCGGTGGGTAGGTGGGCAGCAGCGGTGGGTAGGTGGGCAGCAGCGGTGGGTAGCCTGGTGGGTAGGTAGGCAGCAGTGGTGGGTAGGTGGGCAGCAGCGGTGGGTAGGTGGGCAGCAGCGGTGGGTAGGTGGTGGGCAGCAGTGGTGGGTAGCCTGCTAGCAGTGGTGGGCAGCAGCGGTGGGCAGGTGGGCAGCAGCGGTGGGTAGCCTGCTGGGTAGCCTGGTGGGTAGGTGGGCAGCAGCGGTGGGTAGGTGGGCAGCAGTGGTGGGTAGGTGGGCAGCAGTGGTGGGTAGCCTGGTGGGTAGGTGGGCAGCAGTGGTGGGTAGGTGGGCAGCAGTGGTGGGTAGGTGGGCAGCAGCGGTGGGTAGGTGGGCAGCAGTGGTGGGTAGGTGGGCAGCAGTGGTGGGTAGCCTGGTGGGTAGGCGGGCAGCAGTGGTGGGTAGGTGGTGGGCAGCAGTGGTGGGTAGGTGGGCAGCAGCGGTGGGTAGGTGGGCAGCAGTGGTGGGTAGGTGGGCAGCAGTGGTGGGTAGGTGGGCAGCAGTGGTGGGTAGCCTGGTGGGTAGGTGGGCAGCAGTGGTGGGTAGGTGGTGGGCAGCAGTGGTGGGTAGGTGGGCAGCAGCGGTGGGTAGGTGGGCAGCAGCGGTGGGTAGGTGGGCAGCAGCGGTGGGTAGGTGGGCAGCAGCGGTGGGTAGCCTGGTGGGTAGGTGGGCAGCAGTGGTGGGTAGGTGGTGGGCAGCAGTGGTGGGTAGGTGGGCAGCAGCGGTGGGTGCACCTGTAAAAGAAAAAAACCTTACCTGCAGATGAAACCTCTCTTCCGAGTCCCAGGCAGCCTCCGCAGCTCCTCTTGAATGTCCCGCGCCGTCTCCTGCTGCGTCATCAGTGCAGGGCTACGGGAAGATGGCCGCCGAAGCCCACACTGGAGACAAAAATAGACGGCAAGATGGCGTCGGCGGCCATCTTGCCGTCTATTTTTGTCTCCAGTGCGGGCTTCGGCGGCCATCTTCCCGTAGCCCTGCTCGGGTAAACTGAGAGCGGCTATCAGCCGCCCTGTCAGTGCCCGTTGCCGGCGCCCGTGGAGGGGAAGCGCCGAAGGAGGGGACCCAGGTGAGGGAGATGTGGGGGGGTATTTCCCCCCTCCCCGCCGACGCTGCCACCCCTCCTTCAGCGCTGCTTCCCCTCCTATGTCATCAAGGCTTCTGGAGAGGCCTTGATGACACCCCCCTGGAGCTGACACCCGGAGCGGAGCGCTCCTGGCCGCCCCATGGTAGGGACGCCACTGCATTCCCTCGGCTTCTGGTGTAAGCTTGTAGCCAGCTTTTTGTTTTCATTGCTGATTGTCACATCCAAGTAGTGAATACTACTCGTGGACCATTCAGCTGTGATGTTGGGAAGGGCTGTATTGGCATCTTCCACCATCATTTCAAAAATTTCAACAGGGCCATCCCATAAGATGAGTACATCATCCACAAACTGGAAAAATGCAAGTATGCATTTTATTTACTGTTCAGGTAGGGGCCCCTGATTCAGTTTGTCCCAGGGCCCCTTAAACCGTTCTTTGCCCTGGGCAAGATAGCAGTTTTTGCCCACCCATAGTGATCACCTTACTTTTTTAGTAAGATTTGGTGGGCGCTAGCATTAGTCAGGCACCTAGACTCTTTGCAGGTCCTAGGAAACTGCCTAGGTTTGCCTTGTGGATGATCTGATTTCCAGCTAAACACCGTATGTTTCACCATTCACAAATAATTTCAATGTGTTAATGTTTAAATTTAGTACTAATATTTGGATATCACACCCCATTACAGCAGGTGGATTTAGATGTAAACTGCTACAGCTGACATCTAATCCATAGTCTATTGCCAGTTTTCTGGGAGAAAGTCAATGTATTAACTTCATGCAAAATTTGGAAGGATGCCTAGAAGTATGATTTTAAGGTGAGCGTCAAACTGGAGCACCTGAGGAAACCCACACATACAAAATCCATACCACTCTCAGGGTTATATTGTGGTGAAATCTTCAATAACTTCCCCCTCCTTCTTTTGTTTTCTCCAAGTAACATGAAAATAGGCTATACAAATTAGTTGCCATGACAGTGAATCCTCCATTGTGTTGACCCAATTTTTCAGACAATTTTCAATTTTGACCATATGTGAGACTCTTTCTATTTGCACTAAGGGCCCTTTTCAACTAGCGGCGTTTTGCGATCCAATTCCGACCGCTTGTGGATCGTAAAAAGTTAGGCACATTTATTTGTTTTTCAAAAGATTTTATTGTGGAGGAGATGTGGTTGGATTCCCGTCCTATAATAGAGTAAGAAGGAATAGATGTCATAGAACTAAGATCTGAAAATTACATTGCTACAAAGAAGAGAGATATATTATGGTATACTAATTATCAGAATATACATGAAATATGTGCAACCAGAAGACATGTTAAATGTTTATTTTATGGTTATATACATAATCTGTTCAATAACCAAGTTCAATGTTACTTTCATATTTTAAATGTGGTATTAAGGAAGCTAGGCACTGACACTATTACAACCTATGGATACCATGCAGGTATATTTTCATTAGTGTGATGCATTTTTAACATGACTTTTTCCTGATTGCAAATGTCAGTCCTGATGCATTTTTTGTGTCCTTAAAGTGAACCTCCGGACTAAAAATCTACTCAGCAGAACTGAAAAGGCTTGGTGTTTCTTTAACAGTTTCACAGCATCAGAACTTTGTTTTTCTTACCAACGCATCATTTTTAGCTGCATTTTTTAGCTAAGCTCCACCCATCAAAGAGACCTGCCCGGGCGGTTTTTCCCTGATGCTGTGCAAAGCATTATGGGATTTCCTATGTTGTTATTCACGTTGCCTAGCAACTGGGAGGGGTGATTAGCACACAGGACAGTTGGAACTGTGTCTCACGCTCCCTGTCACCTTCTTTCAATCAAAAAGATGGCAGCCCCATAAAATCACAAACCTTTGCCTGTTCTTATAAAACAGAGTGGGTAAGGGATTATATTACCTATCTATTTTAATTAACATAACTAATGTAACTTAATAACAGTATGTTTGTTTAGGCTGGAGTTCCTCTTTAAGCACCCTTACCAAGTATAGACGTGCAGGGAATTTGCATAGCAATCATGGTGCTATGCAATTTTTTTATTTTTACAATCCAGCAATTCTGAATGTTTTCCTGCTCCTTTTTGCCCATCCTATAACAAATGGCAATCCCGAAAATTAAAATGGTGGCAAAATGCAGTAGTGGAAAAAGAATGGAATGCAATATTTTTCCACTTTATTTTTCCAGTAAAAGCTCATCTAAGGTGACCAATAATGACTGGCTCTGAATCCAGCATGTGTACAGTAGCCCATAACCCCCTCAGCCAGCGATCTACCAGAAAGAATGACGTCAGAGATCATTGGTCTCCTCACTAAGGCCGCCGTGTGACACCACTCTCACCCCACTCCATCAGCCCTTTGCCTCCCACCCTTAGCAAGAGAACATGTCTCTAGCCTATAGACTAGAGACAAATCTGTACAGCCTCGGCCCTGCAAAGTCCCCCTGCTGGGCACCATGCCTTGTAAGTGTGTACAGTGTCATTCCCTTCCTCCCATCTATGATCATACTCCTTTTTCAATAATGCCAAATAAAAGTCAATACATTGTTATCAAATAAAATTCCTGCATGTACTGAAGCAAATAAAATCACACATAATTGCTAGGATTCTATAAGGAGAGACTGATTATTTTTCATTTGCTCCAAATGTTTCCCCTTCGACAACAGATTGGAAAGCACTCTGAATCAAATAAAAATGATTGTACATAAAATATTACATTCTCAGTTGATTCTATTCACTGATTTAATTTGCTAGAAAATCAAATATTATAACTACACCTGCGGGCTTAATTTGATCAAAATGTAGAGAATGGTAAAAGGGCTACCACATTCACAGCAGAAAAACAAAACTTCCAACTGGGCATGTTTACATCTTCAGTATATCTAAAGGGAACTTGTATTCCAAAAGTTAAGAACTGGACTTGAGAAGCACAGTTTGAACAATAACTCTCTAGAAACATTGAGCCGCATGCACAAATCTAAGAACTCAGGCAGTGCACGGCAATATGACCAATACCAATGCCAGCAGAGTACTGCACGTTACCCTATTGACGTGACCCGTGGGACATAGGTAACGTGAGCATTGCTATGGTAATATACATGAAGGAAGTAACACAACACATGTTACCATGGTAATGCTTGCGTTACCAAGATACTGTAGATCACACTAATTGCACAATGCGCGATGCTTTGCTGGCGTTAGTGCCAGTAATATTGCTGTGCGCTGCTATATTACTGTAGCTTCTTGCGTTGGGCCCATTAATTTGAAATACGGTAGCATTGAGATATCAGTGATTGTTATTCTGGATCTCAGTAAAAAGCTTAAAAGACCAGCCCCTTAAAGAGAAACAGAACAAGATCTGGGGGTAATGAGTGCAATGG